>NC_134531.1:47841468-49041468 GCF_050624435.1 Tenrec ecaudatus
TCACTTTCTCTCTCCCGTGTAGCCCAATCTAAATGTATTCCGTCTGATTCATCTTTTTTAAGTGAGATAATATTTCGAACTTAACTACTTGAAGACTATCTGGGGGTCAGCGAGCTCATTAGGATAAATTAGCATAAGTGTCTCATGGCTTAGGTAAGGCAAACATGAAAATCTATGTGTATGTACATATATGTATAAATTCACACACACACATATACAGACACACGATATGAGCGATAAGAGGCTAAATAAGATATTCCACTTCACGCTGCACCTCCTGGCAACTCCCCTGGACCCCCACATTGCAGTCTTTCTAATGGCGTCACTGCTCAGGAACTGATTATCAGGATATGATAATTCAGGAAATTAAGGAACACATGCCGGCTACTCTCTCAGCAGGTATTCCTTCCAACAGAACAACTAGCACAGCTGGTCTGCTCAGCCCAAGAGCAGGCGCAGCACCAGGCCCCACTTCAAAATCACTCCCAAGCATGTCAGCAATTTCATGTTTCAATCTGTGAAAATAGTCTTAAAAAAACATTCATTTTGACATATTGTTTCAGTTTCTTTCTGGAATATTGAAGGGCTTAACAAAGAATATACTGCATTAGAAGGTTCTGTGATATTAATTAGACACCCAATGAACTTTTAAGAAAGTGATTTTAGTTCAGCGTCATCAGCCAGCAAATCTAGCCTTTGCACATTGTTTTATGTAGTATGTGTGTTTTCCTTTAATTCGAAATTCAAAATTGGCATAATAGAAAATACTTACCAGTATCTGTAAAAAATAACAAATGTGAGTTAATCATAGCTAGATTATTTTGGGATTTGATAGCTTCAAAAATAATATTAGTTTTTGACTGTTCTTCAACATTTAGATAAAAATCAATTTAGCCATGAAGAACTAAGGCAATTAGATCAATGTTAGGCACTGTTAAATTATGAACCTCTAGGATTTGAAGAATATTTAGCTAATTATATAATTTGTTCAATCAATATAAAATTTAAACTTCTCTTCATTAAACTCAGATAGGAATTACTCACAAGCTATAGGATTTCCTGGACCTGGATTTGATATCCAGGCCTTAGGTAGAGGAAAACTTTAGCTGGTTTGAGCCGAAGAGCAACAGGAAAAAAGCACAAACAAAACTAAATCACATCTAATTAAAGAAATACCAATAATACTTAAAATTCAAATTGACATTGTCCTAAGGTTTCAGACACAAATATTTAAAACTTTTCAACATTTAGTCTCTCAGGTGTATAACTCTGCTGCCAATCCTATGAGTGCTTGCAAACCTTAATCTCTGGAAATAGATTTTTCTCTTTTTTCTCACCACTGTTCACCTGCATCCCTAATGAGGGAGTGATGCTGTTTTTTTTTGCCATTCCACTGGTCCCCATTCATGGCTGCCCCATGGATTCAGAGTAAAACCTCTCGACAGGGTTTGCCCACTGAAAGCAATAGGCGAGTCTTCAGAGTTATCTCTGGGTAGCTTTGAACCACCAACTATCCACCTGGAAATGAAGCACTTAAGATAAAGATGCTGTTGTCAGGTGTTATTCTTGTCCAGTTCTGACATAAATGAATCCTATGTTCAACTAAAAGAAAACACTGCCTGACCTTAACCATCCTCACAATTCTTCCTGTGTTTGAGCCCACCACTGCAGCTACTGTGTCAATCCATATTTGTAAGAACCTTTCTGGGTTTGTTTGTTTTTTGATGCCTACAATACCAGGCATTTGTTCTTAACCAATAACTAGCTCTCCTGATTTCATGTCAAAAATTCATAGAGTGATATTTTACTATGCTCTCTTGCAAGGGGCTTTGACTACACATCTTCCAAAACAGCTGTCTTCCTTCTCTGCTAGTGCACATTCTTTGCCAACACCAAAGAACTGGAGCTAGAAAGTCAAAAAGGAAGAAGACATTTAGCATATTGCAAGCTGACAGGTTGAAATAAAAAAAACTCAAGCCTCACGAGTTTCAGTGTTGAATATTTCCACAGGCAAAATACTGATTGATGCAAGAAACATAAAACACATAATGGAAGGAACACAGGGTTCCTCTACCAACCAATGGCCAACACGAACAATGTCTAGAGTCGGCACATGAGAAAGAACAAACGGAAGTAACGGAAGAAGCTGCACTGAAGGCTTTGGGAAAAGGACTCCAGGAGTTGATGGAATGCTGATTGGAATGCTACAACAGGTTCATGGAGCTGCAAGCCCTCACTTATATCTGCTACTAAATTTGCAAGACAGGTACATAGCCACCTGATTGGCAGCAATCCACATCTGTGTCAATTCCAAAGAAAAGTGACTTAGCAGAATTCAAATTGTCAAACAAGGTCATTGATATCACAAGTAAGATTTTGCTGAAGATAACTCACAGTTACAGTAATACATCGATATGTAACTTCCAGAAATTAAAGCTGAATCCAGTAGAGAACATGGAGCGAGGGATACCATTGGTTATGTCAAATGGATCTTGACTAAAAGCAGAGGATACCAGAAAGATATTTACTTGTGTTTTATTGACCATGCAAAATCATTTGGCTGCGGATGCATAGACATAACAGATGATTGATAACATGGAGAAAATGAGAATTTCAGAACACTTCTACCTTCGGAGGAGCCCCGGTGGTATAATGCTTAAAGTGCTTAACTACTAACTAAAGGTTGGCATATTGAACCCACCAAATGCTATGTGGGAGAAAGATATTTGACTGCCTGCTTTCTTAAAGATTTGCAATCTTGAAAACTCTATGGGGAAGTTCTGTGTCTTATAGAATTTTTTGAGTGAAAATCATTGAGTTTGGTTTCAGTTGCGGGTTTACTCTTCAAAATCCTTTACAGAAAAAGAAAGCTAAGAAATTCTAACTTCCTAGAGCCTACTTTGAATGAACGGAATTGGTTTGGAAGTTGACAAAGGAGAGAAGAAGATGGCTGAGACAGAAGTGGGTGCCATGAAGTGAGAAATAAAACGGACAAATTAAGTGAATCTAGGTCCTTGACAAGAAACAATCACAGTGCCAACAATCTCAATCTTGTTTACTTTCTTTTTTTTAACATTTTATTGGGGGCTCCTACAACTCTTATCACAGTCCACACATATACATACATCAATTGTATAAAGCACATCTGTACAGTCTTTGCCCTCATCATTTTCTTTATTTTTTTTTCTTTTCTTTTTTTACATTTTATTAGGGACTCATACAACTCTTAGCACAATCCATACATATACATACATCAATTGTATAAAGCACATCCATACATTCCCTGCCCCAATCATTCTCAAAGCATTTACTCTCCACTAAAGCCCTTTGCATCAGGTCCTCTTTTTTTTCCCCCTCCCTCCCTCATGTGCCCTTGGTAATTTATACATTGTTATTTTGTTATATCTTGCCCTATCCGGAGTCTCCCTTCCCCCACTTCTCTGCCGTCCATCTCCCAGGGAGGAGGTCACATGTGGATCCTTGTAATCAGTTCCCCATTTCCAACCCAATCTTGTTTTCTTAATAAGGAATGCAATGACTTTCTGTGGTGTGTATATCAGAATCAATTGAAAACAATCTCCATGATAGCAAAGAACTTGTTTTGTTCATACATGTATTGTAAACACTAACATAGAACCTTATGCAAAGCACTCGTTTCATATTATATTTTGTAGCATGTCTTTCTTTAATATGAAAAATAAAATTGATAAATAATATACCTCCATGAAAGATTTCCTTAGTCAATAGGATATCTTAAATATAAGGTAAATGAGAGAGAACTAAAAGCAATGATAATAAATCTGCATATTCCTAGATAAATGATTGGAAACAGCTACAGTGAAAGACAATACAAAAAATGAGAGGTTTGCTGCTATTCATTGACTCCCTGTGAAAGTGATGTTGAAATGCAGATGGATTCAGTTTATCACATGGGCACCCGAAATAACATAGACAGCAAGTCCTTCCACTGACAACATAGTTTTCCAAATGTTAAAAATGTCTTGGTGAAGATGGAGTAAAACATTTCTTTTTCATATAGTTGAATTTTTGAAAAAGCTAATGTATGTGGTAGCTAAGCAAAAAATACTTTATAAGTAAGCAAAAAGAAAAGTCTAGAGTTAGATGGTTTTAGATCATCGTATAATATATTGTTATTATATAAATACAACGACAGCATACATAAGGGGCATTCAGAAACATTCTTGGGAAAATTGGAGTTAAGAATTACCAGAATTTTCCACAAACTTTTTGAAGCTTCCTATCTGTGTAGTGTATGTGCATACATATAACAAAAAAAACACATGACACCCTCCATCATTGGAGGTTGCCACAGAGGTTGTAATCCTTGATTCAAACATAGAAAGTCCCATTGTAGTGTTAGTGGACCCCGCTTCTTGCTTCTCTTTGCCTCCACCTGGAAGATCAACCAGTAGGCCCCCTCAGGCAAACCAGATAATTAATCTAGTAGTTATTATCATTGTGGGCAAATGTGGGACAATAGACTAGAAACCCACTAGAAAACCCTGTGCTAGAGCTCTCAAATGTATCTTCCCTATGGAGATGAAGACCAAGGTCTTTATTCATGGATCGTCATGACCACCAGGCCTTTCATTACTTCCTGCTCCCCAGTTAGCCCCACTAATGGCAGAATGAACTCCCTGGGATGCTGGCAAAAATTGATGGCCAATTCATAAAGAGACTTAAAGGTGCGTGAGGGGAGAAGCTGCCAGCATGCTGTTGAAGTGTCCACTTAAACTGGGAAGGAGCAAATAGAAGGGGAAGAGCTTGAGGCTTCCAGAAATTTTTTGACAGATAATATGAGCAAGGCACAAAAATTAATATTGATCCTATGCACTAAGTGCCAGAGGCACCCTAAAATCATTGTGACCCCCACAAAATTCATAAATATATTCTACATTATTACATTCTTTGATTGCCATTTGTACATATGTATTTGTTGAGTGAATTAAATAGTGAAAATAATTTTTTCTTACAATTATCTTATTGAATTAGAATATAAATATATAGGTTTAGTGATTGAAATTCATTTATATTTTACATGAAAGACAATTAGGAGGTGTCATTAAGTAATCAATGGCATGAGTTTGAAGTTACAATTCTATCACAAATTTGGAGATTTTAAAAAGTCTCAAATATTCCTTAGCAATTTTTATTCTTGAAAAATAGACCTACGGGGTGCAAAAAAAAATAAGAAAAATAGGCCCATATATTTACCTGAGTTTATAACAAATAAGGTGTTAGACTATTATTATATTATTTTAGACTTAACTATGTTAATTATATACTATATATAACTATGATGATTGCTTGATTTGTGCTAGAAGCTAATTTTAGAGGCAAAATAAGGAGTTACATACTGGACTGTTAATTACTTTTTTATTAATTAACGAGGTACTGAATATATTCAAGATTTCACATAGCCAAATAATACCACTGATGGCAGGATGAGTTTGGAACAATGATGTAATCTCAGGCAAGAAAGGATGCCATGTTCATTGGCTTGAGCGTCAACACATTTGACTACTGTGTCTACCACACTAGCCTGCTCCTGCCGGGCATGCACAAAGGGAAAACTGGGCTCTGGCTTCCCTCGAAAATATAAGACCTCAAATTTCTCAGCATCTGCTGCCAGGTAATAAAAATAGAAAGGGTTGAAGCCAGTGAGTTTATTTTCTCTTTCAAACATATCCGGTGTGAGTAGATTCCGATAGAGCACCTTTGTGAGGTCTAGAGGCCCTTGAGTTTGGGTGTTATCTCTAATACCTGGGCTCTCACCATATCTTCAGGCCACAGGTACCATGCTGCATTTCCAGTTGTGACTAATCTTTACTTGCTGGAACTTTAAACAGTTACAAATGTGCCATATGTGTATGCTCTAATTACGGTAATCACGGTGCCCTGACATGCACTCAAAGAAGCCATTCTATATTCACAGGCAGCACGAGAAGTGTCAGAACAGCATGCCCTTACTTGGCTACTTTCTTAATAGCATGCTTGCTTCTGTCACGGGCTCGCTGTCCTGTGCCCATGTGGTCTGACTAATCTTACTGCTCCTACAATTATTTTGTCACTGTGATGGTTGAAGGGTGAGCTACGAAAAGGCAAAAGGGTTGTGGCTTTTTGTTGTGTGTGTGCGTGTTTTATTATTTGCCTCCTTTCATACTGAGGGTTCTGTCTAGCAGAATCGACAATACTAGTGGAAGATATTCTAATTTTATGTGTGTTGTGCCAAACCTCATGAGGAAAATTGCAGGCAAAACCACAAGGAAAATATCACTAGCTATAGGGACCATTTTGGATAAACAGATATGCATTTATCTATCTATCTATCTATTTATTTATTGGCAATAACTACTTGTTTAAAAGGGAAGGAGAAATTTTTTAAAATTGAGAAAAAGGAAAAGGGATGTAATTAATGGCATTTGACATATAAGATTTTATTGAAACTATCAGGAGGGCTAATATTCATTTATGATATCCAGAACATACCATCTGTACAAAAATATTAGCAGCTATGTCATATGAAATGACAACAGAAATGAATACGTTTTCCTTTTAAGCATTCTTAACTCTATGAAATATTCTTTTATATCTAAAATGTACACAAGTTCGTACATATTTACAATGAAATAGTTTCACAAGTGGATTAATTTCAGAATTTTTTTAGCTTATTTTAGTTCTTTTTTTAAGAACAAGAAATCAACCATTAAGGTACGTGATAAAATGAGTCTGGAAATATGTTAATCTCCTACTTACTCAACTGTACTGGAGATTTAATATTGATAGTGCTGGGAGCTGAACAGGAGCCAAACCAATTCCACAAAAGTGCTCTATCTGCATATTAACTACTGGAAATGCAAAGAGATTCAATCCTATTTATAATACCACTAATATTTGATGTGATCTAGTTTTGCAATCACTTTAGCTTCTTCAATGTGCTACTCTGTCCCACTCCCCACGTACCTGGATACTGATGTCCTTTCCAGTCTAAGTGTAGAACATCCTGCATTAAACATGCTGTCAATATAAACATGTCGGAACATGAGAAATAATTTTACTTAATTGGTTTATACCTTTCTTTTATGCCCTTCTTTTAATACGGTTCCCTCTGAACTGTGTGGTTTTCCTTTCTTCTTTTTTTGAGGAAATAAATAGATAAATTGCCTCCTTAATCAGTCAAGTATGGCTAGATCATCTTTATGACATACAGTGATAGCACTAGTCATCACGAAAGGAAAAACACACATTTGAAATTATAGTCTGCAATTAAGGCTGACATGACAAAATTTTCATCAGCGGGAAATAACATGTAAATTATTCTTATATATTCATGACTAGTGCATTTGGTTACCTGATAATATAGAATGCGAGTTTGAGTTCTATTTCAGTGGCAAACTCTGGAAATCATCGCTGCTGCTGCTGTTGCTGAGAATCTAGGGAGTAAGTCTGCCCCCGTCCATGTCCAGGTGCTCTGACGACCTTCAATGAGTCGTCAACCGGCCTGACCCTCCTTTTCTGAATTGTTCTCCCCCCTGCACAGAAACTCTTTGCTTCACATATTTCTGGAAATATCCTCAAGAAGTTAAACATCTCTTTGAATGTATTCATATGACTGGTATTTTAATTAAGCAATAAGATATATTTTTAACTTCACAAAAGGAAAGGTTTTTTTATTTTAAATTCTTTGCTGACAGTTTTATTGACATATAATTAACGCTATGCCATTCAATGGTTTAATCAATGGTTAATGATTGTGCAGTCATTACTGAAATCAATTTTAGAACATTTTCTTCTTTCTTATCATCACCTTCCCATTATTCCCCAACCTATCCTGCCATAATATTAATCCAGTTTCCCTCGCTGTAGATGTACCTGTCCTAGATGTCATATACAGAAAAACATACATATATTTTATAACATAAAAAGCAACATCAAAGTAGAACATAAAAGATCTCAATTTGGAAAAAAAGGCAGAATATATTAAAATCTAGAAAAAATTGAAATGGGTCAAAAGGGAGAACAAATGATTTCCAATGTACTCTGTCTGATAGAAAGGCTATCCTCATGACTGGTCAGTGGTCAGAGGTGATTCATCAGAAGCCCAGTCCATGTCGGGACCCAGCAAATGAATTTTGGGCTTTCATTGTCATCCATATCCTTCAACAACAGTATTTCTAATTAAAACAATTCTATTATGAGAAGTGTCTTACATCAGTTGAGAATTGCTGACTTAATACAATCTTAACCAGGGCTTGAGGAAATATATGAAAGGATATCCCAGCGACAAATGACATAGTCAAGGGAAGCTGGCAGATATTTGAATAACATTAACATTGGGATATCATAAAAAAAGCAAACACAAATCTAGTGTCATAAGACCAGCTATGTTAAGAATAACTGATGTAATCCTGGAGGAAGGAGGTGCAGTAGAAACCCTAGAAAAGACAGTCATAAAAGAACTTAAACAGAAAATTTCATAAGATTTATGAAATTTCAAATTCAGGATTTATTTTAAACAATATTGAATCTCATTTTCAATCGTATATTTTATTCTGTCAATAAAAATAAATTTTATTAATAAGAGTTAGGCATTCAATTTCAATATGAAATGCACATTTCATTGTCTTTTCTTCTTCATATCGAGGAAGAGGATATTTCTGATGTACCGGATGAATCACTGGCGGTAAATCAGCAGTGTGGCTACTCTAGCCATCACTGTCAGTCACCTTCACACATTAAAAAAATTTTTTTTTTCAATATGGAGTAAGTGTGATGGAACAGGGCATCAGAAAAACATTTTAGGATTTGGAAGCAAGAGAGCCTCTATTTGCCTTTCATTTCTATGTTCTCGGGTGAACAACTTTTTTCACATTGTTCCTTAGACATGTTGCCTGATTTTCCTATTTTCCTTTTGACCTCCAAAACACAAGAAGGGAAAATTGCTTCCCTTGATGAAGACCAAGGAAAGACACTCTGCTCTTTTTCCGTAAGGGGCATCTTTCCTTTCCTCTTTCATACATTTGGCAAATGGCATACCAATGAACCCATGCCTTTCACATCCAAGGAAGAAAAGACTGTAAACAAGAAATGACATCCTCAGTTCACATAACCCTTTGCAGTACTTCCCTTTCTAGGTTCTTTCTATAACGCTCAGATCAGGAAGCTAAATGCTGGTTTAGGGAGACTGAGTCTAGGCCTGAGCGCAGTGGGAAAGAAGCTTCTGGAAACAGAACCTGTATCACTCCTCCCTTTCCCAAACTCACCGCAACCTGGGGTTTCTCGACAGATATTCCGTGTCAGGTCTGATGTTTCTGCGAGAGATGCCAATAGACACATTTAGATTTGTTCAACAGAATGATGAATCATACAGAATGTTTCAGCTCTAAAATAGTGCCTATTTCTAAGCTCAAATAAAATAATAGGACTTTGAAACACAAGTGATAATAGAAAGAAGGGAACAGGAACACTGTGCCAGTAAATCAAGATAATCTGAATATTAATAATAATGAGAATATAAAACTAATCTTTCAGATGATGGTGCAGTAGTTAGAACCTCCTAACACTGAAGAATATAGGCAATTTCATTTGCATATTATTTTCTCATTTTAGGCATTCACTGTACAATGCATATGTATCAATGTGACTAGCTTACAGCTCTTTCAGGATTGTACATCAGTTTGCTATAATTACATTGTAATATAAATGGCTGAAAACACTTTGCATGAGTCAATCAGTGACCTTGATTTATTTTTCCAGGTCATGGAGATCCCTCTTTGAACCTCATCAAAAATTCCAACTTAATAGCAGGTGTCAGCCTTTAATACTCCTCTGGCTGTCACATCTGATTCACTCCAAAAACAATTCTAGGTATAATGGAGAAAATTTGATAAAATTTTATTTTTTTTCCATCTTTAAAATTATTTATAGTTTACTATCCGAAGGAACAAAAGCTCACATGGCCGAAAACAAAGAGAGAAGAGAAAAATGATTAGATGTATTCTGCACATTTTCTGTGTGCTTTGGTAAACAGGAGAGAGTGTTTGTGAGTTTAGAAGAGAGTAGTTAAGGTTTTCATATTCCTGGTTACTTTTGAGGCCAGCACAACACTGAGGAGGGCTTAGAGAGTGTTACCACCCCTCTTAGTCTTAGAGCAAGCATCTCCAATGCTGTGCATTTAAAGCGAGGCATTGCATTCTAGGCTCGCCACATTAGAGAAATCCCTTTTCAGTAAAAGCGTGTGATCAAATTTGAACTCAGGTTGGTAGTGTCAACATTCCTGTGTTAAAGGATATTTGGAGCTGATGTAAACAAGCCCAGGCTTGCTTATCAATCTGAGATAAAGAAATGTTCCAGTTGGCTACACACGTTTTAGATAAGAATTTGATAGAGTCCACTTTCCAGAACAAATGCACCCAACCATTTTTAACTCGCAGCTATCTGGGCCAGCTCTCTGTGATGAGCTGCAGGGAGACAAAGACATTGTATGGGGGCCTGTGAGGTTCAGGAGCAGAGGAATCAGTGAACCTAAAATGGCAGCTATGACCACTGAAGCTGGCTAATTACACTTGCCCATTCAGAAGGGAGCGCCCCGGTTCCAGGCATACACTCCTCTGAGATCCCAGAGAGCTAAACTCAGAGAATTAAAATGACCTCGTTTTTTACCAGATGGCTCCAAGGTCATATGCTTCTGTTACATTACTTTGGGCAAATAATCATGGGGGAATACACTCTCAGTTACTGCTTATGTCCCATTCACTGCGGCTTCCCACTATTCCGAATGCGGTGCTACTGCAGAAGACTAGTGTGTGGCATGGGGGATTTCAGAGAAGTCACGCCAATGCCTTCTTGGGATATTTGTCGTAGAAGAAAGAGATGGTCAATTTGAATATATATTGAATATTACCAGCAGTGTGGTGGTAAATGTGTAACAACCAGAACTTTAGGGATGATTTTAACAAGCTCCTATGAGGCCATTGTTGTCAACCCAACACCTTGATGATGCCCATGGCAAGCGGCAAGAGACTGAGGAAACGTGCTCTCTGCCACAAGCTGAAGCTGCATGTGGCTTCTAAGGTTCAGGGAACTGTTTGTCCCCATTAGCAATCCTTATTTGTAAACACTGAAATCTGGTTGGATATTAAAATTTTTACATGAGGAAAAGTAGCACATGTACATTTAATATTTTATTAAAGTCACTAATATGACATCAAAGAATCATTGATAAAAGAGGGCCCAACTGCTGAAATGTAGGATAAGGTTATAATTCCTAAAAATAATAATGCTAGTATGGCTTATAAACTTTGAATAAAATAAAATCAATGATTTTACTCAAAAATAAATAAATAAGAGAAGGGAACTATGACAAAAGGATATCAACTAATACAGGCATAATAATGATAGCCTTAGAAAATCAATATTGCAAAATAATTGTGGTGATTCATTCAGGCAGGAATGAAGAGTGGAAGCTAAAAGTGTGAGCGAGTTGTAGGAGAAACAGAATATTTACAAGGCCTCAAAGTATGTTCTAATATGTAGCATGTTGGTCACAGGGATTACCGACTTGTTTCCAGTGAGGAGGGAAAAACAACAGAGGAGGGCCCATAAAGGAATGTTCACAAATTAACAGCAGTATTGATATAACAAATATAATGAAAGACTGGTCCACAGAGGCGATGCAGGGTGCAGAATGCAATAGAACATATGTGCAATTATTGCCAATGGAATCTAAGTAGGAGGAACATCAAAGAAAACGTCCTATAGTGCCATCCAATATTTTACATTTTAATTGGAATATACTCAAAGTTTGAATACACAATAGAAGTGAAAAAAAGTGAACCGAGCAATTCCAGATTGATGGACATTAAAGAGAAATACAATAAAAGACAGTGAGGGACCCTGAGTTAGAATTGATGCTATAAAGAATATTATTAGGACAATATTGATAATACTTGAATATTGATTGAATTTATGTAATTAATATAGCATTATTAAAGCACTGGTTTTAATTTTCACTATTTATGGAAGTTACATAAAAGAGTGTTCTTGTTCTTAAAAGTATGAACTAAATATTTGAGAATAAAATGGAGAAATGTCTGCTCATAAATATAAATAAACATAACAATATATATGCATATATATAATTATATTATATATTCAAAGATGGTTATTTGGCTAATGTGCCAACAAATTATTACTTGTTCTTGGTGTTTGGGAAATAACCTTTAAAATCTTAGAATTTCTCCAGTGATGCCAGCATTCTAAGGAGAAAAGCAACTGAAGCCTCAGTACGCTTAATCCTGTCTATGTGATATAATGCAATGAGAGACCTGATAAAAAATCTCTGGCTAGAGATGCTCTATGGACTTCCTGGTTGGTGATGGAATCTCTGAAGTTGAGAGGCCTCCCACACATTGTCTTACATGACTCTTCATTTGTCTCTCTCTCGTTCTCTTCTATAAAACTTTAGCAAGTGTATAGTACATTCTCTGAGTTATCAGAGTTCTTTCAGTAAATTATTATATGCAAGGGAATAATGTGAACCAGCTGGTCAGAAATGAAGAGAGTTTGGTGGACCCATGAGTTATGGTTGATGGATTGAAGAGATATAAGGAAAACCAAAATTATAGTCAAAAGGACAGGGTACCATGAGACATTTGCAGTTGCCATTGGGAGCCTTGAGCAGACATGGCTATCTGGAGAACTGTGTCCATTAACGTGGGTGATTGACTGAGCTCTGCATGATTTGGGTCAGAAAACTGCTGCATGTGCATCACGTGCAGTGGAATACATGACATTGATGTTCAAATTTAGTGCTAGAACTACATAAATGTTAGATAGAACATTTTTCTACATAAATATGTTGTTCTTAGGTGTCGAGTCAGTTATGACTCATAGAGAGCCTGTGTTCAAGAAAAGGAATTACTGCCGGGTCCTGTGCCATTCTCAAAATTGTTCTTATGTTTGAGCCCATTAACTAGGCTACTGTGTTAATTCATCTTGTGGAAGGTCTTTTTCTCTTTTGTTGCCCCACTGTTTTCACAAAAATAGACACTCTATTTCTATATCAATATACAGGCGTATATGGGTGTGTAAGGCTGGATTGACTAGAGAAACAAATCTAGTGACACTCATAAATATATGAGAGAGCTTTATATCAAGAAGTCATTATAAATCAAAAAAGCATCCCAGCCAGTCCAAGTCAAGCCTGTAAGTCTGATGCTAGTTACTAAGTCCCTCGGTAGGTTCACATAGCCACACGCAACGGCACAGACGGCAAGAAGACCACCGGCTTGTGGATGCAGAATCCCAAGGTCAGTGGAATTGTTGTAGGGTTTCAGCAGTTTCAGGGTCCCTGGCGGAGAGAGGGGAGGTTTCCCAGAGCCCTCCTTATGAGAAGACCACGCCCCCAAGGAGGCACTATCAGGCTCCATCTGATTGATAGGTTGAATACCACCTCTACACTTTCATACATCTTTGGGTTGACATATAATAATCTAACTACCACAATGGGCTTCAAAAAATCATGGAACATTTCTATTCTTTTAAATTTCATTTTTCCAGAAACTTGGTGAAAACCTCTGTCCAATGCTGTATTACAATATATTATGTGTTTCTTTCTGTTGGGCATAAGCTCTCTATAGGCCAGAGCCAACTCAATACCACCTAAGAACCACAATGTGCAAATAATATAACATAGTATTTTTATCTTTGAATATATTTATACACTGGTATAAATGTGTATAAGTTACATCCATATAATTTAAATCTGTTCCTATTTAATAGCTACATGTTAATGTAAGTGTAACTGACTTCCCTGGACTTCCAGTTCCTTCACTGTACAGTGAGCATAAGTTTATGTTCACCAGATTGTTTAAAGAATTACATAGGACCCACCACCCACTCACCTCTCAGTCGGTAGAACTATGATGTTGGAAGCTATGCACCTGTATTTCAAATACCAATAGGGTGAATCACAGTAGACAAGTTTCCATGGAGCATCTAGACTACGGGAGTCTGAAAAAGAGTGAAGAAGCAGTCCATTTCTAAGGGATTAGCCACTGAAAACCTTACAAGGATATGGCACCAGGATTGGATGAAGCCACCTTTGCATGTGTTGTATGTAGACCAGTGACTACGCCACAGACTGCCAGAACAATTAGCAAATTCATCTTGAAAGAAGTACAGCGAGAATGCTCCTTAGAAGCTAGGACAGTACGACAGTGTCTCACTCACGTTGGATATGTTAGGAGACAAGTCTGGAAAATCACAACTTGCTCAGTAAAGTAGAGGTCAGTGAAAAGGAGGAAGACCTTTCACTAGCAGTATTGACACAGGGACTGGAACAATGGCTTTAAATATGATCGTCGTGAAGTTGACACAAGACTCGGCCATATTTTGCTTTGTTATACACAGGGTTCTTATAAGTTTAATAACAACCTAGTATATGATAGGAAGTAAACCTTAGAGCATTCTGGCAGCTTCTGCTGCTACACCTGTTGTTGGCCAGAGATTGATGCATGCTGAAGAAAACAAACTGTAGTCCTATTTCTGGAGACCTAGTAGCATAGTGGATTACATGTTAGGCTGCCAATCACAAGGTCAGCAGTTCAAAACCACCAGTTGCTTTGCAGAATAAAAATGAAGCTTTATTTTCCTGTAAAAAACTAGTCTTGGAAGTGTGCAAACACACAGTTCTACTCTGTCCCCCAGGGTTGTCGTGAATCAAAATGGACTCAATAGGAGCGAGCTGAATCAGCCGTCAAGGTCATTTCTGGCTATATTCAGGAAAGAACTATCAGGACTCATGAGAAAGAACCAGAAATTACCCAGAGTAGCATGTGTGTCAGTGTGTATACAGTGGCATAATTATGCTGTTTTAAATTTATCGTCATATTTTTGTTTTCTGGACTACCTAGTGACCTGAGATGCATTTAGAGAACTGGGGTTATATTTGTGTGTTTGCTTGCTTTGTTTCTTGGTTTTATTTTTCCTAGACAGCTTTATGTGTTGTTACAGAAGAGTGTCATTTTCTTTCTGGCTTTCAGAATATAAAGCAAAATCACTATGACTGCCTTCCACATAGCCATGGAGGAGAAAAGGAGACAAGGACACACACCGTGGAGTTGTTTGAATGGTGACTGGAAAGCAACAAATGTCTCCATCCCTCCTCTTTTGTAAATGATTTGGTGACCCTGACTCAAAAGAAGCTTAACAAATCGTAACTCCAGACTGCAGAGCAACTGTAATGAATATCGGAGAGAATATATCTCTGTGGGTAAGACCTTGGGCTCTAAAGTCAGACTAGATTTAGATTCTGACTCGACTGCTTACCAGCCACACTGACCTTCATCCATTTATTTTATATTCCTCTACCCTCAACTGGAAAGAGAGACAGAGAGAAACAGAGAGAGAAATCGGTTACTATTTTTTATTGTGTTCTTGTGAAAACAAACATGCATGTAAAGTTTAATAGCCATATAGTGATGTTGATGATGATAATATAAACAATAGAGAAGCAGTTGTCCCATCACTAATACACATTCTATACAGACATAGGTTTTTGGGTTTTTGTTAAGACAATGCACTAGACACTTCACTGAAAAATAATCTATAGTGTGTGTTTCATGGAAATTAGTTCAATGAGAAAAGACAGATAATTAATCTAATATCTATATTTCAATATTAAAGGAGTATTAGCTATGATAGAATCACATAGAATATTTGCATAAATGTGGCTTAGCATTTGGGGACGATCATGGGTTAGGAAGTCTTTTTATAGTCCAAAGTGAGAAGATAGCTTTTTGAAGAGTATTGAAAATTTGAGATAATGTAAAGACACAAATACAGAAAGTAGTCCATGACAAAACTAGGATAAATAGAAAAGATTGAAGAGTTGAGTTGGTCAATTCCTTGCGGAGTCAGTTAGCATATAGGAGCACAGAAATCATTCATATGAGGGGGTACCACCCCAAACAGAATTAGTTTTCAAGTTATGCAATTAATTTTAAAATTTATTTTACAGAACAACCTTATCACCTTCAATGTGTTCTCCATTATACTTAATATATTTGTCAAAATGTGATTCCATACTTGGGAAGATTTTTTTTTATACTCATCGGGATGGGTGACAACACTGCCCTCCTTTTTTCTTCACTTTTTCTACGTCATAAAAATGCTGTCCTCTCACAAACGGGGGCATAAGGAAATGTGGCGAAGAAAGCTGATGGTGCCCGGCTCTCAAAAGAGATAGATAGTGGCTGGGGTCTTAAAGGCTTGAGGGTGAACAAGCGGCCATCTAGCTCAGAAGCAACAAAGCCCACATGGAAAAAGCACACCAGCCTGTGCGATCATGAGGTGTTGAAGGGATCAGGTATCAGGCATCATCAGAACAAAAAATCTTACCATAGTGAATGAAGGGTGAAGTGCAGAGTGGAGACCCAAAGCCCATTTGTCGGCCACTGGAGATTCCCTCACAGAGGGGTCTAGGGGAGGAGATGAGTCAGTCAGGGTGCAATATAGCAGCGATGAAGAATACAGCTTTCCCCCAGATCCTGGATGCTTCCTCCCCACCAAATACCATTATCCGAATTCTACCTTGCAAGTCTGCATAGAGCAGAGGATATACGCTGGTGCAGATAGGAGCTGGAGGTAAAGGGAATTCAGGGTGGAGGATACCTTCAGGACCAGGGGAGTGAGGGGAGATACTGGGAGAGTAGAGGGTAAGTGGGTTGGAAAGGGGGAACTGATTACAAGGATCTACTTGTGACATTCTCCCTGGGGGTTGGACAACAGACAAGGGAGTAAGGTCAGGTGAGTAAGGTGAATGAGGTAAGAGAGGCATGCTGTTTTCTGTCCAAAACTGGCAAGCTGAGATGGCTGCATAAGCAGGTGCATTGTCTTGGTGGCAAAACCAGTCCCCTGTCTGATACAAGTCATGCCTTTTTTTGTAGCACACTGTTCTGCTATCTTTTCAGAACCTCTAAATAGAAAGCGTGACTAACAGTCTGACTTGGTGGAACCAACTCCAAATGCACTACAAAGTCGACGTTTTCATCTGCTCGGGAAGTTGATGGACATCCAGAATGTTTGTCATCAATGGACATTTCACCGTTTCCGAAATTAGAAAACTACTCATACACTTGAGGTTTTCCTTGTAAGCTGTGTTCAACATCACAACAGTTTCTGTGGCATTTTTCTGGAGCAGGAATAAAGTTCACAGCTGCATGCTATGCTCTTAAATTGGCCATCACACATACAAAAAAAACCACGGTTTGAGTGAAACAGCTTTCACAAAAAATTCACTGTGACCAGACAACCTTCCCAGGCGGCATCACTCTGAGCACTAACTCAGAGTGAGTTGCTTGATGTTCCTAGCGGGAAAAATGTGTACTCCAAAAGTTCCTCTCTCAGAGGAGTTTTCCCTCCATTGATGGGGGGGGGGGGTGACCCCTTCAAATTATCCTCAAGGAGAAAATAATGGCAGATGTGTTGATCTATCCAAAAATGTCTCATTTTCCAAGATGGCTTTACCCGTCTCAACGACAAGAAAACATCTCGGGCGGAAAAGGTCGAGTTCTGACGATTAGACGTGGACTGTCGTCAGGACTGGCTATCATCCAGGTCATTCTCCCAATGGCAGGAAACCTGAAACTGGGAAACTTTAAATATCTATCTATCCTTAAGCAAGCCTCGGTGGTGTTTTGAGATTATTTGTGCTCACTAGGACTCGGGGATTTCTTTCTTTGCTTCGTTCTTCCTTGTTCAGAACTTACAAGATTTGTGAACCATGAAACATCCATTTCCATGTTGAGTGATGCAACTCAACGAGTAGAGTAATTCTTAAATCATAAAAATAGTAAATTTCAAAATTCAGGCTATAATGCATGTTTTTTGATTCCCAAGACAGTGCATTGCCTTTAGGTGTTAGGATTTGGATAAGGCAGTCCGACTTCTTTCCATGGTTCTTCATGATGCCAATCATAGCTGTCCTTGTAATCATTCCTTTGAATTAACACCAGAGTTTTTAGATCAGTAGTAACAGACCAGCAGGGTCTGTTTACCAAACTTTTATTTATTCTTCACATAAATTTCCAATAATTTGTGCTAGCCATTCGGCCAAGTGCTCTTCCACAGATAATTGTCTTATACCCAGATGAATCAAAATCCCAAACCCCATGCCAAGGGATCAGATAGGACAATGCACAATCCCTCTGGAAGGGTGGAGGTTGAAAACCTTTACTAGAACAGGAAGCCTCATCTGTCTCTCATGGAGCAGCTGTTGTGTTCGAACTCCTGGCCTTGTCCTTAGCAGCCCAACGAGTAACCCACTTCACCACGTCTTGCACTCATACTTTCAGGTACATAGATTTTTGGGTCAATCCTTGCTAAACATTTGAGCTTATGATCTAGATCCTACAGAGCTGTTAACATGCATGTAACTTCAGAAGGACACGAACTAATACATTTTAAAATATCATTGACCAATACTAGTTATTCAAGTCATGTAACAATTCATTAGTGAAGAGAAGGCAGCAAAATTGCATAGAAAAAAATGAATAAGTACTGGTAACTCTCAGAGTACTTTCAAAACTAAGTCACCTTTTACCACTTCCCACCCTTCAGCATTGCTTACACCAATATCTTTTTAGGTGTAGCTCACTCACTCAGGACTAGACACCTAACTATGAGGAGACATTCCAGAAGCTATGGAAGGTCTAGATTTTCTCTTGCAGAAAAGTACAGCAAGTAAAGTAGAAAACAAGCAAATTTAAGGGAAGTGTTAGATGTATCAGAATTTAGACTCAAACACAAAGATAACTCTCTAGGGCAGTAGTTTTCAACCCTGGGGGTCATGACCCCTTTGGGGGTTGAACGACCCTTTCACA
This sequence comes from Tenrec ecaudatus, assembly GCF_050624435.1. Taxonomy (NCBI): domain Eukaryota; kingdom Metazoa; phylum Chordata; class Mammalia; order Afrosoricida; family Tenrecidae; genus Tenrec; species Tenrec ecaudatus. The sequence continues at coordinate 47,860,374 of NC_134531.1, forward strand.
GGGGTTGCTTGATCCATAACAACAGCAAAATGACAGTTATGAAATAGCAACGAAAATAACTTTATTTATTGTGTGGGGGCCAACACAACATGAGGAACTGTATGAAAGGGTTGTGGCATTAGGAAGGTTGAGAACCACTGCTCTAGGGGCAAGTCAAAATAAGCTCCTGCATAAGCAGAAGTTACCCTCAGAAGATACATAGAGGTGGCTTGGCCATAATGGAGACAGCAGACGGAAGCACCTGAAGTTCCGGGGGAAAATAAAAAGATGGAGGAAACAATTGCAGTTGTTATACTACTATATAACCTGCAGTTCCATAAAAGCCATGCCTACAGTTTTTGCTCTTGGTTTCAGAAAGATGTTGAACACCGGTCCTGCACCCCTCCTCACAACTCATCTTATGCTTGAGCTCACAAAGTAGCCACCATGCAGATAGCCACTGAAATTTGCCTACATTTGTGATAATGAGCGTCAATTTCTTTTTTTTTCCCCTTTGAAGTTATATTTTATGGTACATAGAACAAAGGCTCTGCATGGCAATTGGGGGCTGCATTCAATAAGTTCTACACTGTTTGGTGTTCAGTGACGTTGGCTACATTCTTCACAATGTGTGGACAGTCCCATTGTTTCCCCCTGGTTGTTCCATTGTCATTCCTCTAGGTTCCCTGTCTCCTTACAATGTCACCTATTTTTAAGTCCCTGGACCATTTGGCCATAAATAACTGATTTTTAAAAAACATTTTATTGGGGGCTCATTCAACTCTTACAATCCATACATATATCCATTGTGTCAAGCACATTTGTACATTTGTTGCCATCATCATTCTCAAAACACTTTGTTTTTACTTGAGTCCTTGGTAAGAGCTCTTCATTTTCTCCCTCCCTCCCCCACCCCACTCCCTCACGAACCCTTGATAACTTATAAATTGTGATTATTTTTTCATGCCTTACTGTCTACTGTCTCCCTTCACCCACTTTTCTGTTGTCGATCCTCCAGGGACTGGGTTATATGTAGATCATTGTGATCGGTTCCCCCTCTCTCCCCACCTGCCCCTTCCCATCTTTGTATTACCGCTCTCATTATGGGTCCTGCGGGGTTTATCTGCCCTGGATTCCGTCCTTGGCAAAGGCAGGCACCTATGTATGAGGGGTCTACATAGAGGCCTCAGATATATGTAGAGTTCACTGGAAACATTTGTGATCAATTAATTTGAAGATTGGGGCTACAGTGAATTGGTCAAACCAGAAGTAAGATTCATGAAAAGAAATATTTATGGGAGTATCAAGTTATGAATATATTGCCCCTGCACCAGTGGAAAATATTTTCAAAGACATAGAAACTACAAAACATGTTGTGGTATTTCCATGCACTGAAAGAAAAAGCAAGGATTCCTGGTGTCATGTTAATTACTCAGCTGTTAAACAAAAGATAAAAGGTTTGATCCCAGCAGACACCCATGGGAAAAAAATGTAGAAATCGGCTTCCATAAAGATATAGACTTGGAATATTTGGGACAGTGCTGTGCTGTCTGCAGGGTCATGAGAAGCTAGACCGGACTCAGAAGCAGTGGCTTGTTGCTAAATGCCGTCCAATCAGTTCCAACACACTGCAACCCTGTCAGAAACAGTAAAACGGCACTCCTTCCTTTTCCAGCCTCACAATTGCTATATTTTATCCACTTTCTATGATTTCTTCCCACAGATGTGGTTGATTTGATTTCTGCGTATTTTATCTGGAGAAGCCCATGCACATACTAGATGTTTGGGTTGTTAAAAAGTTTTTGCAATAAAGAAGCCATTCGTTTTGCAAAATTCTAACATTTGATCTCCAACTTCATTTCTGTTCCCCAGAGTATATTTTCCAACGACTGTTCCTTCCACTTTGGTTCAAGCTTTTTCATTACATTTCCAAGAATTCAGACTGAAGAAATTGGTCGAATTCTTCAGTTTCTTCATCATTAGCTTTAGTGGTTGGTATATCAATTTGAATAATATTTGTGTTAATCAATTTCCTTGCATATGGATAAGTCATTTTATCACACACAGTATTGCACTTGAAGATAAATCTTGAAATGTCATTTTTAACAGTTAATGACTTGAATGTGTCATTCTTCTTGAATGTGTCAACGTGGCACAGTATTCAACATGACTATCTGATTCAACACGGACAATACTAATCCATTGCAGCTAACTGATGCCTAGTACAGTGATCCTTATGCGTGTCATAATTTGTTTGATGATTTCCTACTTTCCTTGATTTATACCTTGTACAACCCAAATCTTAATAAGGGATGTGTTCAACTATTTATCTTTTGAATCATCTCCCATCAGCAAATGACAATTCCAAAGGTTTTCCTCCATTTATATCATTGTAATCGACTCCACTTTGAGAGTGCAGCTCTTCCTCATTGTATTTTGGGGATTTTCGACCTCAGGAGTTCATCTTCTGACACTGTAATTGAAAATGTTCTCAGAAAACTCCTGAGGTTTCCAGTATTCAAATGTTCCTCTGATACCCATAAGGCTCTCAGTGGTTAATTCCCCAGAAGTGGCCGGCCTATTCCTTCTTAACAGTCCATTCTTCGTGTAGGGTCTCTGCTTACACCTCTTCCCAATGGATGACCCTGCTAGTTTTTGAAAAGCAGTAACGTAGTTTTCAGCGTCCCAGCAACACCCAAGCCACCACCGGAAGACAAACTGACAGACAAGCGGTAGTACGAAGTTCATTGGCAAAAGCTTTATTTTGTATTTAAAAGACTATACTTATTTGTTTATACACTGTTGTATTGCAGAAGAAAAAAATTAAGATTAAACAGAATTTAAAAAATAGTTCAAGGTCTGTTTATTGACCTTTAGGAGTGTTTTCCAGAGCCTGATGGGGTGTCATACCCTGGCCTCAAAGTCTATTTTTTGTACTCCCTCAGAACTTCCTTGCTCTGCTCCCTTTGCTATTCTTTTGCACACCCTTAGTGTTTTGCCTCTGTGTGGTCAGATCGGGTGCAATTTCCACACTGTATCTCCAGTGTTGTCCCCTGTAGGGCCATGGATCAGTGAGGGATGTCAGTGTCTCATAGTGGGTTCGGCCCTATGGTCCTCTCTGTGCATTGGCTGCTCTGAGCAGAGATATAGTCCTCAAGGCTTGGTGGACCAGGATGTGCTCCACTCTCTCTTCCTCCTCTTTCATGTGCACCTGTGTGCTATGATCAGACATGTCCCTTTCCCTGAGCTATAGCTTTAGTGCTGTCCTCTGTAGTAAATTCTCCTGGGAGGAAGGGTGGCTGTCAATGGGATTGGTGTCGACCCCTCAGACCTCTCCACTGGTTCCCTGCTTCATACTGGTATGTTGCATTCTTATCTTGGAGCACCGGGTTGAAGTCTGGTCCCTCTTTCCCTGTGGAGATATAAACAATATCCTCCTCTTGGGTGGGTTAGTGCCCTGTTCCCCCACTACTCATTTCTTTTACTTTCTTTTTTTTATTTTAACTTTTTCCCCCCTCCTTTTTAGTTGCCTACCATACATTTAGACCTGGATTTGGTGTGGCGCCTTCCATACTACCTGGTCCTCAATCCAGGAATGTTTGTATCCAGTAGTTTTTCCCTTATGCCCCTTTTACATTTTTTCTTTTTTTGTAAAATCATTTTATTGGGGCTCATACAACTCCTCACAATCCACACATACATCAATTGTGTAAAGCACACTTACACACGCGTTGTCTTTATCATTCTCAGAACTCTCGGTTTTCACTTGGGCTCCTGGAATCAGCTCCTCATTTTTCTTTTTTCCCCCTCTCTTCCCGATCCCCCCTCCCTCATGAACCCTTGATAATTTCTAAATTATTATTTTATCATGTCTTACACAGCCTGGTGTCTCCCTTCACCCATTTTTCAGTTTCCCATCCCCCAGGGAGGAGGTTATATGTAGATCCTTGTAATCAGTTCCCCCTTTCTACTCACCCTTCCCGCTTCCCTCCTGGTATTGCCACTCTCACCACTGGTCCTGAGGGGTTCATATGTCCTGGTTTCCCTGTGTTTCCAGCTCCCATCTGCACCACTGTGCATCCTCTGGTCTAACCAGGTTTGCAAGGTAGAATTAGTATCATGATAGTAGGGTGAGGGGGAGGAAGCGTTTAAGAACTAGAAAAAGGTTATGAGTTTCATCAAAGCTATACTGCACCCTGAGAGACTCACCTCCTCCCCACTACCCCTCTGCAAGGTATATTCAGTTGTCTACAGATGGGCATTGGGTCCCCATCCCGCACTCCCCCTCCTTCACGATGATATGATTCCCCCCCTACCCTTTGGTGCTTGATACCTGCTCTCCTCAAAGTGCTTCTTCCATGTGGGATTTGCTGCTTCTGGGCTAGATGGCCACTTTTTTACCTTCAAGCCTTTAAGACCCCAGATGCTAAATCTTTGGATAGCCGGGTACCATCAGCCTTCTTCACCACACTTACTTATGCACACATTAGTCTTCAGCATTTATATGGGGAAGATGAGCGCACAACGATGGTTTTTGTTCTTTGGTGTTTGTTACCTGATCCCTTCAACACCTTGTGATCACACAGGCTTGTTTGCTTCTTCCCTGTGGGCTTTGTTGCTTCTAGGCTAGATGGCCGCTTGTTTACCTTCAAGCCTTTAAGACCCCAGGTGCTATATATTTTGATAGCCGGCACCATCAGCTTTCTTCATCACATTTGCTTATGCAAATGTTTTTCTTCAGTGATCGTGTCGGGAAGGTGGGTATCATGGAATGACCATTTACCTGAGAAAAATGACCATTTACTAGTGTTCTAGTATTGAGGATATGTGCAAGGGGAGGCTCAATGAGCACCTGTTACCCTACTACTAATCCTATAAACATATACACATAGATCTATTTCCCCCATAATCATAAATACATTTGCATATGTACATGTCTCTATTTAGGTCTCTATGTATGCCCCTTGCCTCCTACTTCTTTCCTCTATTTCTTTATGCTTTTCTCCTGTCCCAGTATCATGTTCAGCCTTCATTCTGGTTTCAGTAATTCCTCTCAGTTACCTTGACCTTGGTCACTCCCTACCAGTCCTCCCATCCTCTCCCTGCCACTTGTTTTAACCACACATTGTTTCCTTGTCCCTGGGTTGGCCAATACCTCCTCCCTTCCTCCACCTCTCACTTTCCTATGTCCCACCCCCGGGACCATTGGTCCCTTGTTTTCTTCTCCACATTATTTATCCAGCCTATCTTATCTAGATAGGCCTGAAAAGATAATAATATGCACATAAAATTGCGGATGGCCTCAACAGCACCAAACAATGTGGCACATGAGAACACAGCTACCACGGCAGCAACATGGACCAACAATTTGCCAAAAAAAAAAACACCACTGACATACAAAATCTAAAAGAAGAAAAAAAAAAGAAAGGGATGAAAGAAGAGCCTGCTAATAGTTCAAGGTCTGTTTGTTGACCTTTAGGAGTGTTTTCTGGACGAGTCTGATGGGGTGCCACACCCTGGCCCCAAAGTCCATTCTTGATACTCCCTCGGGACCTTCTTGCTCTGCTTCCCTTGCCACTCTTTTGCACGCCCCCATTCTTTTGCCTCAGTGTGGTGGGGTCAGCTTGGTCACACATCCCACACTGTGTCTCTAGTGCTGTCCCAGGTAGGGTCATGGGTCAGTGTAGAATGTCGCATCTTGCAGTGGGGCCGGCCATATGGTCCTCTCTATGTATTGGCCACTCTGAGCCAGGCTATTGTCCTCTGAGCTTGTTGGGCCCTGTTGTGCTCCACTCCCTTCCTCCCCATTCATTTGCTTGAGCTTCCTTCTGGGTATGGTAGGTCAGTTCCTTTCCCACACCAGACGATCTATTTTCATTTTCTGTGGCACACCCTTCCATCGTGGGGTTTGGGCTGATTCTGGTTGGGACAAGGCATATGGTCTAGTCTTTTTGTGGATTCCTCCACGTTTTATGTTGCCCTCCTGGTTTGGCGTGTCATGGTGGGGTCTGTATGAATGTCCCAGTGCTGTGGGGACACAACCAATACTCTTCCCTGGGAGGATTAGTGCCCTGTTCCCCCGTGTCATCAACTCAGTTTCTCCCCACCCCAATTCTCCCTCCTCCTGGCCCCCTTCCCCTTTCTTATGTTGGACTCTCATGTACCTCTCTGGGTGTGGTCTGCCCTCCCCACAACTATCTCTGCTTCCACTTGTTTATTGTGAGGTAGGTGTTTATTCTTCTATTCCTGCTGTACAGTGCTCCTTCTAAAAAGCATAATTGTGTGTTTTGTTTTGTTTTAAATCTAATCCTGGGAAATAATTGTTACTATAATGTATACCACAAATAGATGCTTAACTATTGTTTTTTAGATTGAAGGTACATCAATGAAACTGAAGGGAAAGGAAATGCTTATGATAATTTTTATAGACAATAGTGAAAAATTTTATACTTCAAGTCATAATTTCCAAAGTGTCAATAAATAAATAAAAATCCTTTCCATTTATGTAATACTAAATGTACCAATTTATATGTGGATTTATAATCTAGTAAAATGAAAATGTATATAACAAGATTTTATAGTATTTGCACACATAAAAATTACTATCTAGAAATATTTGTGAAAACCTATTTTTATGCCTGAACCGAAGTTGAATGCATAATTTAGTACTTATTTTCAGAACAAATCACCTGGAAAAATTTCATGCACAATTGATGATAATTTGAGTGTGCAATTGTTGGCTGGAGATCATTAACATATTTATTTGGTCTAGGCTCTGTGTGCAAATTTAAATTGTGTGGGTTTTTTTTTAAAATGACTCATAACCATTAGAGATCATCTAAATCAGTCCTTCTCAGAATGAAACGTGGTACTTGAAAAAAATCTATACAATTAAAAATCTTTTGGAGCATAAGTTCCTACTCTAGAATAAGGATTATAACAATAATGAATATGATTTGTATTAGATTACACTGAACATACAAGTTGACAAAAAAAACAACCACAATTAACAATTGGGGAAAATGCATGTGTGTGCACGCACACACGCATGATTGTCTAAATTTTCCAGTGACATCTCCCGCATATTTGTTTTTATTATCTATAAAAAATGATCTTGTACCTGCAAAGTAGACTTTTAAAGAACTGCTTTGTTATAGTATCAAACCAAATGCATGGCCATCTAGTTCATGCACATTCACTGTGACCCTGACTACACGTTAGAACTGCCTTTGTCCATTTCCAGATTGGAACTCTTTAGGGGAATCGAAAGCCACCTCTTTCTCCTTTTGAGTGACTGGCGGTTTCAGACTGGATCATGGAGTTCAGAGCCCAACACCTATTTACTGCAACAAATCAAGGCTCATTTGCATATTATGACATTGATTTTTTTAAAAAAGAAACGTTAAAATAATCTTTTTCTAAGAAAAAGATGACATAAGGAGTCTGCTTGTCTGAGAATTCTTAAAACCTCTAAAACATGTTTCTTAATTGTATTAACTGTAGACGCTGGCCTTAAGAAATCAGGAGAGTAGTATTTACAGATATGCTTTTCCTGCTGCATTTGATACATGATTCACTTTTTCCAAATGGGTCATGGTGTGGCGGAGTCATCCATTTGTCATGATCGGTTGAGTTGTAGCTGTGCATATTATTATTTAAATTAGGGAGAAGATGCTAGTAAACATTCGTACCATGATCACCAAAGCCATCCTAATGTTTCTGACTCACACTGACCCGTCAAGGAAGACTGGCCCTGCCCTACAGCGTTGCCTAGTCTGTAGAAGACAGTACATAAATATTCCTTCAAAATACAAACAAAATGCATGACATTGTTTTGCTATGTGTGGTGCTATGTAATTAAATGATTTTTTTAACGATCATGTTTTCTATGTTTGTTTTAGAAATCTCTTCCATTGACATTTATAGGACTCAATATTTTTAATAATTAAAATATTTACCATCATTTCCTCACAAAATGGTGATAAATGATTGTTTTACATGGACCATAAAAATAAGCATACCTTAATGACTGGCCCTGAGGAATCCCTGAGGAAAAGCTGGGCTCTAAACCAGGATGACACATGTAACTGCAGTTTTGCGGGAGTATGCCTCTCAGCCCTGATGTATTACATAAGAGGACTTGACAAGGTTAGAATTTGTGTTACTAATGGAAATTATTTTTTCAAGAATTAACCTTTAGACTATAAAGAATGACAGACATCAAATATTCTCAAACGAGTATTCAAATCGAAAATTTCTGTTCATTCCTGCTCCCAACAGAACTTCCATTCTGGATTCTAGCGTGTCATACACACAATTGAATTCCTAACAGCTGCCACTCAAAAGAACTGTGGAGGACCACTGGAAAGTCATATTTTTCTCTGTGTGACATCTCATTTTTTCCCCTCAGAAATCATAATTTTTTTTACACACCTTGCAGTCTTGCTAACAGGAAACCAGCCCTGCCTGTCATTTTGAGTGGGGAGGAACCTTATTTTCCAGGTCACTGGCTTGAATTCCAGAGACAAGATATTCATGAGGGACCCGTATGGGGAATTTACATCTCAGTGCAGTTTTCCTCTCCATTTGCCAGCCGGCGAGGTCAGCAAGCTGCTCTCTGTCGCAGGGAAGGCAATGGCTGCTGCAGTGCCCCCCGCTTATTACACACTCAGTGCGCCTGACCTTCTTGGGAGACCCCCAAAGCATTTTCATTTGGGCATTCCTTTTCTTTCCAGGACCCTCATTCACCAGATTGGCCTGTCTGAAATGGGACATTATGCATGACTTTTGGTGAGGCAGCTTCTAAATGACAGATTATGACAGATTTCAGAATTTTTCCTTCTAAACACTTTTTGCCTGTGTAGAGGGAAACATAGTTATATAGGTATATACTTATATACAAGTATACATATGTACATACACAGATACAGACATTCTGAGAGGCTTAAAAATGTTTGTGGAAAAGTGAACTATTTTAATGCGCCCCATCTCCTCATTTATATGCACACATGCACGCACACATCTTATAGGACAAGAGACACCCAGGATCAATACATCATATCTAGTAAATTGAAATAGTACTGCCAAATAAATAAATTCTCATAGCTTGCCAATTTTAAATTCTAATCTCGGGTGACAGAATAAAACAGCCCCTTGGATTTCTAAGATTTTATATCTTCATGGAAGCAGACAGCCTCATCTTTCCGTGTTTGGGAACACTGGTGGATTTGAACCACTGGCCTTACTGTTAACAGCTCGATGAGTAACCCACTCTACCACGAAGGATCCTGATGCAAAGAGGTATCACTTTTAACTAATACCTGGAATGAGTAAGATGTTGTTTTTGAAGAAATAAAACTAAATATATATTTCTAGTAGACCACAAGGATCTTAAGACTTGACAAAATCAGAAGTGACACCTCGTCCTGTGCTTCTGCCTTCATGAGATTGTTTGTAATAAAATAGATGTTTCAGGGTACTAAGAAATGGAAGGAAGGAGGGGTATAAAGGGGGAACCTATTACAAGAATCTACGTATAACCCCCTCCCTGGGGGGTGGACAAAAGAAAAGTGGGTGAAGGGAGACGTCAGACAGTGTAAGATATGACAAAATAATAATAATTCATAAATTATCTAGGGTTCATGAGGGGGGAGGGGGAAGAGGGGGGGAAATGAGGAGATGATATTAAGGGCTCATGTAGAAAGCAAAGGTTTTGAGAATGATGATGGCAACAAACGTACATACATGCTTGACACAAAGGATGGATGTATGGATTGTGATAAGAATTGAATGAGCCCCCAATAAAATGATTTTTTTAAAAAAAGAAGAAGAAATGGAGGCAGAGAAAAGGAAATGAGCTCTGTGCTACACATGGCAGACACCCAGACATTCCCCACGAGAACTCCGCACTGTGCCTGACGTGTGCGCTGAGACATCGGCCATCTCAGGCATATTTGGATGATGCGGAGGGATTTGCTTGCAATGGTATTAAAACTGGAAGACAACTTCTGAGTAGAGAAGAGAGTACTATGTGCACTGGGACAGAAAGGTTGGGCCAGAGAAGAAGTCTGTTTGCACGCTGCCCATGTCATTTATCATTCATTTAGTGGTGACAATCAGAAACCCTAGGCACCAAGAGGCTCAGAGGGGCTCCCTTGCCCTAAAAATTCCATACTTTTGCATTTTTAAGGTACCTGATATTTAAAAGAAACTTTTAAAAAAATCTTGAAGATTAAAGCCTAATCTTTTTTGTTTTGTTATGCTGTATTCATAGAAAAGGGCAATGAAAAAATATGTTTTTTTAAAGATTCCTCAAAGATTTCTCCTAAATAAATTTGTCTTCTGGATTCTCTGATTTTAAAAGTTTTAATGAAGATTCTTGTCAAATACTAGAATGACCTAACTGCTATACAATCCATCCCAACCTCACTGCTGTGGAGTCAGTTGGCTCCTAGCAGCCCTCGCAGATCGAGTAGAGCCTCTCCGCCCCCAAGCGTGTCTAATACCATCCCCCTCGGCAGGAAAAGACGACCTCATCCTTGTGGCTTGCTCGACAGCAACCAAAAAGGACAGTCATTCCACTCGGCACGCTGGTATTTGGCAAGTATAGTTATCTAGTAAATGTAGAGGATGGATTGATGGCTATAGAGAATAAAATAAATGTATTGGAAATGGACTTCTTAGAAATTGAGTGGACTTTTTGAAAAGTGAAGTTTCTTTTAGTGAAGCCATGTACTGGGCTTGGAACAGTTTCTATTCAAGTGGCGCATGGACTGGGAATACAAAGCAGGTGGCCTTGCAGACACCAAAAAGGGCACAGCACAGGTCACTCCTATCCTTTCCCACCGTGCACTTGAGAGCCCAGCTTCTAGGAGAGGGCCAGACCTAAGCGCAGGGTTTCCAACATTTTGGTCTGAGCACCTCTTTTCCGCTTAAAATATGCTGAGAACCTCAGAGCGCATTGGGTCCTCTGGGACATGTCTGTGGATCACATTATAAATGACAACTGAGAGTATGTTAGTGTTTATGTAACTATACTTAGAAGTAACTAATAACTATGATATTTTAGTATCAATAATATTGTATATGATTTTTTTCATGAAAATAAGTAATGAGAAGAATGGAATGATTATTTCTTGTTTTGTAAAAATTTTCTGTGTGTGAATTAAAAGCAACTGGTTTCTTCTATGTTCGGAACCTTACTGGCCTCGTGTCGCAGCGTCTGTGGGAGAAGATGAGACAGTCTACTGAGAAGCTTCTCACGAACTCCCGAGAGCAGCTCAACCCTGTCCATGGGGTCGCTGGGAGCCGGAATAGACTGATGGCAGTGAGTTTACTATGCTATTCTCTTATCTGCTTCTGCATCCAGCTTCACTGAAGCCATTGACTTTGTGCAGCTCTCTGAAGGAGTCTTGCAAGGTATGCAGGAGGAAAACCCAGGATCTTGCTAAAAGCTTTTTGAGAAAATTGTAGACATTTTTTTAAAATTTTACACCAAAACAGAACCTGTTGGAGGAAATGAGGAGCTAATAGCCATGAGTACAAGAATGCAGAACATGTTCTCAAACTGGTTTTTGTGATGATTGCACAAGTCTCCTGATGTGATTGAACTGTGGAATTGTGTGATATGTGGATTATATGTCAATAAAACTGTTGGGACAGAAGTCTTTCGATGTAGATGATGAACCTTTATCAGTGAAAATTTTATGCTGTCTTACATTAAATGTATTCTTCTTTTATAAAACTTTAAATATATCTTTTAACTTGCATGATTTTACAACATAATGCACTGGTCATTTGGAAAAGATGTGGGATACGGTTGATTTTTATAAATATTCTAATATTAACATAAATCTCATATTTAAAAAGTCACATTTATTAATATCACTCCATGTCTCCTCAGAAAGTCTTAGAAAAGCATTAGAAAGCAGTAGGAATTTGTCAAATCAAAATCTCACATTTAGTTTTGCTTGAAAGCTCTAATTTTGTCCTCAATAATATATACTGCCCACTTACTGCCATCAAATTAACTCCTCATAGAGACACTCTGTGGGGTAGCAAGGCTGTATGTCTTCCTAGGGACAGACTGATGCCTCCTTCTCGCATGATGTGGATGGTGGGTTTGAACTACAGATGCTGTGATTACCCAGTACTTACTCAACTTACCCACCAGCAACACCAGACATCCTAGTAATATATACAGCCATTTTCTCTGAGGCAACAGGGAAGCTCTGCTCAGTTTTGAACATAAATTCTGTCTCTGAAATTTAAAAATGTTTACATCATGCAGTGTGGGAAATTACCTGAAATTGTTCATTTAGTCACCATATTTGGAATTCCCTTCCAATGACCAGTCAAGCTTATTCAATGTGAAGAGCTGGTGACTCACCAACAGGATTGGATAGCTTGCTAATTATGTAAATAAGGTCCATGGACTCTTATTGGTTGTAACCATGCAAAAAAGTGTATGAGACCCGATGTTAGACAGGGTTCTCTAGAGATACAAAACAAGGACATGTATGATTTTGTATATATATATATATATATATATATATATATATGCTAATTAGGAATATAACAGTTAATTAGTCCACACAGCAGTACAGAGGGCTCAGTACAACTCACTTCTGGGGTATCTGCTCTCATGAAATTTTAGTCTCTGAAACCTTATGGAGAAAATCCAATAAATCATATACATTTATATGAGTCAGAATATATTCAACAGAACCAAGAATGGAGCCCTAGGTCCTTGCACGGAACATTCCCAATCAAGGCGGTGGAGAGCTGTGACATCGGAGGTGGAGATGAGCAGACACAGTGGTAGCAGGAAAGCAGCAGCAGCACAGGCAGCAGAGGTAAGAGACATGAATGGAGACATCTGCCTCTGTAAAAATTAAATCCCAGAAATCTCTGTGGGGCTAGCTCTTCTCCGCCATGTGATTTTACTGTGAGACTAAATCAACTTAATGGCAGATAGCAACAGCGTGGTTGTCAAGTTGTCAGAACTCAACTCGTAAAAAAAAGAATCCTAGCAACCCATAGTCTTCATTGCCCCCTTTCGGCACATCTCTCTGCTGTAAGAGGACCACTGTCTACGTGCAAACCTTTGCCTTTGTCTGAGTTTGGTAAGTTGTATTTCCAAATTCCTCTGTTCAATTACAACAAAGCTTCTAGCTTTTCATTTCTAGCCATGACATAAGAACACACACACACACACACACACACACACACACACACACACACATAGTGTCTCTGCAAGGTTTGGTTTGGTTTTCTACGACTTTTAGGTGAAAAACAGCGAACTTGATCAAAGGCTATTTGTGCACTACGAAATAAGAAATTTTGTACAAAAGCAACAAAATTTGTATTGAGAGCCTTCTCAATAACACACACATAAAAGTACTAATAAATATGTAGCTAATCACCTTTTCTTTAATAATGAACACTTTGTTTTCTAACAGGAACGTTTTCTGTATTGCACTTTCATTTAAAAATTGCAATTAGTTTAATTAACTAACATTCATTCTGTTACTTTTATTTTGGATTCCAGTACTGCAGTTGTAATTTTTATGATTAAATATCTCTATGTTCATATTTTGTGTTGATGTTGCTGAATAACATCAAGTTGCTTCTTATTCATCGTGACTCAATCTACAACCAAACCAAACCTTCCCTGCATCAGACTCCAAACGGCGGCCGCACTTTAGCCGCTTGGTGCAGCCTTGGTGTCAGACACCTCTTTTCCTGCTCTCCTTCTCCAGAAACGTGCTTATAATATGTCCAAAGTTATGTAGCACAAAGGTTTTCTATCTTCCCTTTCAAGGAGCCCTCTGGCAGTTCTTCGTCCAAGAAAAATCTGCTATTTCTGCTAGTCCATGGCACTTCCGATCTTATTTGCCAACTCCGTAATTGAAATGCACCAGCTGTTCTCCTTATTCAGTGTCCAGCTGTTTATGCATGCAAGACCATTGATAAGACCCTAACCTGTGCTGGTGTCTTTGTGTCTCTGCCGTCATGTGATATCTCTTGTACGCATCCTTCACTTCTTCATCTATTCCATTTATTATAGTTCACTTAAGTTCATGAGCAAGTTTCCTATCTCTTCAGGCATCTCTCTGGTCTTTACTTTCTTTATTGTCTTTTTAATGACCTTGTGCTTTCTTCATGTCTGGTATTCTTGATGTCACTCCACAAGTTGCCTGGTCTTGGTCACTAATGGTCACTGGGTCCCATCTCGTCTTGCCATAGTCTCTAAACTCAAGTGAGATCCACTCAAGGTCACATTTTGGCTCTCGTGGATTTGTTTTAATTTGCTTCAGCTTTAACTTGAATTTACAAATTAGGATCACTTGACTGTCTACTCCACAGTTGACTCCTGACTTTATTCTGAATGATGATATTGAACTTTCCAACATCTCTTTCCATAGATACGGTCTATTTGAATCCTGTGTAATTTATCCATCAAGGTCTAAGACGCCCACAAGTAGAGTCATGTTCACTGTCTTGAAAAAAAAAGTATTTTCAATAAAAAAAGTCTTTTGGTTTGGGTTTTATGAAATCATATGCTTTCTGTCATGTGATCTCGAGCAACATTTCTATTGTTGAAATCTTTGTTACCCTAAGGTCAGATTTATGATTTCTCATTCAATCACTTGTAATTATCAATGCATCTTGATTGCATGTTTGATCATTTTAAAGTGTGTGAGTTGGAAGATATTTTTATACAAAATCATTTTATAGTCTGAAAGCATGTGATACACCCAAACTTTTTATAAGTGTCCCCCAATAGTTTCATGGGCAATAAGGCTTACTAAAAATGATGTTATAGGGGAAAAAAACCCTCCTGGAAAGCTCCTAAATCTGTTCAAAATCCCTGATCCTTTATGCAAAACCACAGGATGGCTGCTCTAACAACCTCTTTCCTAGTCCCCTACTTCCAGTCTGAATAGAAACCCAGCGAGTTAACTCTGCATTTTCCATCATTGGATCTACTGAGCATAGAGAATTATTTCCTCAGTAGGTTTCCTAATCAGAAAGGAGATTATATCCTTGAGCCTTTTCATGTAAAGTGCCTATGAATTCGACCAAGTTTCCAACATGCTGCTATACAAATGGACCGTTGGCTTTGTTCCCATTTAGAGCTTACTTTGGGCGTCCCTTGGTTACTGGTGCAAGGACACTGTCGGGGGTCAAGGGGAGCTGAGCTGCAAGGGAGGGTTCTTGTGATCTAGGGGTTTCAAGTCATCCTGCAGATTTGAAAGGCCAGGCATTACACACTCTGCTTCTTTCCTCCTCACGCCCATGAAAAGTGTCTTCCCTGCCTGTCTCTCAAGTGATTGTGATGTTCCAAATAGTGTATGGACATATTCGATAAAATATAAACTTGCAATTATGAAAGTACTGTCATTCTTTATAGATATAAATTGTGACTAGTTTACAATACAAATATTTTCAAATGAAGAGCTGATCTGAACTCCAATTTTAAAAGCTAAATGTAATCCTGATGATAGGTAATACTTCCTAGTCATTAAAATCTAATAAGTTTATTTATCTCATAAAGTTTTTGTCTTGACAATGAGATAAAATCAGTCAAACAAAAATCAAGTTCAATAAAGATGACTGTCCGCGTACCATAGTGTTCTCCTTGTTGTGAGATGCACACAAATCACCTCCAAATCAGAGGGAGTCTGTGTACAACAGAACTATAAATAATGATGAACTACAATAAATGACAAACTATAATAATCACTGGCCAGTCTTGTACCAGCCACATAACTGTGTTTGTTTTTCACTGTTGTTGTTTTTTTTGCAGCACTGTTTCCATCCCTCTTATTCGGTGTCTTCCTCTTTGTTCCAACACACTACTCGACCACGCAACATGTGCTTCGTCAGGGACTGATGAATCGTGGGGGAAAATCCAAAGTATTTGATATGAAGTCAAATCATTTTGCTTCTTAGAATCATCCTGGCTGTATACAGTCTTCCAAGATTGACTTGTCCCTTGGACTACTTCTAAGACTAATTTGATTTTATTTAACCACTAGATGAGATTTAAAGCCAAGATTTTAATGTTGGATTTTTCCATGTGGTCTTTTTCTTAAGCCTTCGAAAACCTTTGAAATGAAATAACTAAAATCTATCTTAATTTCCTCACAATTTGAAAATCCATACACAAATTTTCAAAGGCTTGACAACTTTTCATGAAATCAGATTGATCTTGCCAAGGTGAAAACATCTTGATTTTTGGAAGGAAATTACCCACAGGTCCCTGACAACTTTCCATGTCTGGCAAGCAGAAACATTAGCTGAGTTTGCTTTATATTATCATCCGTGAGGGATTTAATATCAGGAAAGGTGTGTGCCAGTGTTTAATCCTCTCACCATACTTTTAAAATCTATATGCTGAACGTATAACCTGAGAAGAAGTTGGAATATTGGATGAAGGATTTGTCTGCAGGATTGACCTTAGACTTATTAAGAACCTGTGAGGTCTTGAAGAGCTTGCTAATGAGGGTCAAGTCTGCAACGTCCTGTTTGAATTCCAAAGCAATGTGAAAAAGAGACAAAACCCAAACAAATCCCTCGCCAACTGGATACATGGAAAACACCATGATAAGCAAGAGAAACAGGATTTTATTTCCCTTGGAGCCACAGTCTATGTCCCTGGAAGAAGTCAGCAGATAGAACTGCGTGTAACTTTGAGCACGTCTGCAGCACAAGACCTCGGTAACGTATTTAAGAACAAAGAGGTCACTTAAAGGACAAAGGTGCCCCTGTCACAAGCCAGGGTGTTTTCAGTTACCTCAAGTGCATGTGAACATGAAGAAGCAATGAATTTGACTTATGGTATTGGCTACAAATTTCAAAAATACTGTGAACAGCCCGAAGAACAAGCAAATCTGTCTTGGGCAAAGTAGAGTTTAGAATGCTCCTTACACGAGGTCAGTCCCTAGAAAAGGACATCAGACTTGGCAACGCTGAGGGTCAGTGAAAATAATATGACCCTCACGGACATATGTTGACAGAGTAGCTGCACCACCGGGCTCAAACACAGCAATGACTGAGGGAATGGGGCAAGGCAGGACAGGGTTTCCCTTGTCCAAAGGGTCTCTGAGGAGGAATTCACGTGAGGAAGCCCTCAGCTGACCGACATAAAAAGCATGAGTCTGTCTGCTCCCATAAAGACTTACCTTCTCAGGGCTTTTTGAGTTTGCCTGATGAGTTTACGTATACAGGGCTTTATGAGTTTGCCTAATGGTTTTATTAACTGAATACATGCTGAAATCGTGCCTTAGAACTAGTTGATTCTGATCCAAACATTTGTGGAGAATTTGCATGTCCCACCCAGATATGCTGAATCAGAATCTTTATTTTTAACAAGATGCCTAGGAGATCCTTACTGATCCCCATGTGATTCTGTATATAAAAATATGTGCACATAAGAATCATCTGGAGATATTGTTAAAATTTGGATTCAGTATATCTTTGGTGAAAACGCAATTTCTCAGCAAGTATTTGAACTGGAATGGACTGATTCAGACCCCGAGCTTACATCCACGAGCATCTCTCTTAAAAATATGCATCTTATAACTAATATTGCTTACACAATTTACAGGATGTTTTGAGATAATAGTCATGAAATAATTCAGTCAAACATTGGCACACAGTAAAAGCATAGAAGGCATTTTATTATGAAACGAATTGTTCTTACCTGAGATGTGTATGAATTCTCCTGAGATTTGATTTTTACTAACCATTCTCAATTATGAGGAAACTGTACATTGCTTGAGAAATTATTTTTTTTAAATGCTTGCATTGGCTACTTGTGAAAAACACATACACAAACATGCATGTAGTATTGGAAAGTGGATATGGGCCCAACAAATTTTAAATCAGGTCACATCACTGACTAGCTATGTTTTTAAAACTAATGTGATCTGAGTTGGTGTGTGTGTGTGTGTTTGTGTGTGTGTGCGTGCGTGTGTGTGCTTACCACGCTAAGATTTATTTTCTTTTAATTTCTGATTAACATTAGTCAAGATTTTAACATTAGCAGCTCTTAAGACTGATTATGCTTTGGACACCTTAGGCTGCCAGCCCTCTCCTCAGGCAGTCTGAGGTGTACCAGGGAGCCAAGAGGAAATACCTTGATTATAAAGTTATCTTGGTTATCTTCAAATAATTGCAAGTAAACAGGAAGTAAGGCTGACATTCTCAAATATTAAGAAAATTAATAAAAGCAAATGTAGCCCTATCGTTTTTGTGATTTCCAAAGTTACGATTGCAATTACTGCTTGTTTATTCAAGGGTTCTTTATACGCACAAACTTTTCTTTCCATGGGAGGAGAGTTTTTTCTTTCGTTTGGCCATAGCATATAATGTGGAGTCAGCCCTCAGTATGTGAAGGATGTCATAAAACAATGTGCATATCATGCAAGACAAGTCCAGCCACCAAGCCCTGTATCTCTTGAAATAGGATGCACCGCTGTTAAGGTCAGATAGCAAAGATTTATAATGGGGGGAAAGCCTGTGGCATTTAATCTAAGTGATGGCTCACCGTCTCCCCTATGTTTAATGCCTGTCTCTGAGATGATGTTGACAGGGCTGCCAGGCATGCACGTTTATCTCTGACAGGGATACAGGAAATACAAAATCACAATGAAACACTGCCCAACCTGGATTGTCTCATCGCAAAATATGGCATTTACAAGCTTTACAAATGCTTGAGCGAGCAGTAGAGAATATTAAAAACAAAACTTAGATGAATGTAAACATTTGAAATGGTTAATCACAAAATCCTTGGTAATTGCAACCTTTTCTCCACTCAGCACAATGTTCCCTATTCAACTAGCTGTGAGGGTTTTAGTCTCCTTTACATTGAGCTGTGTAATCCACACGGAAGGCTGCAGTCCTCGGTCTCCATCAGCAAGGGCTGCATCTTCTCACTTTCAGCAAGCAAGGTGGTGTCAGAGTCATACGACAGCTTCTTAATAAGCCTTCCTCCAATATTAATGCCACATTCTTCGTCATATAATCTAGATTCTTTTGAGATTAGCTCCACAGACAGATTGAATAAATATGATGAAAAAATTCAACTTTGACGAACACTTTACGTGATTTTAAATCTTGCGGTATCCCCTTGTTCCAGTCACACAACTGCCTCTTGATCTGTGTGCAGGTTTCACACGAGCACACTAAAGTGCTCTGCAATTCCCATTATTCCAAGATTACCTGTAGTTGGATATGTTTCACACAGTTGAATCATCTTTACAGAGTCAAGAATTGAAGAACCTTTTACATAGTCAATAAAACCCAAGTAAACGTCATCCTGGTAATTCTCTGCTTTCCTTCAAGACCTACCTGCCATCAGCAATGATATCCCTTCTCTAAGTCATTTTCGGGAACCTCTGGCAGCTCCCCATCAATGTGCTGCTGCAACTGCTACTGGATGGTCAACATTTTACTTGCATGTGATATTAATGATTTATTCCATTATTTGACCAGTCTCTTGGGTCACCGTTCTTTGGAATGGGGTATTAATCTGAATCTCTTCCAGTCAGTTGGCCAAATACCTTTCTTTCTAATTTCCTGGCATAGATGAGTGAGCGCTTCTAGTGCTTCATCAGCGTATTGAAACATTTCAGTTGGTACTCCACCAATTCCTGGAGCCTTCTTTCCAGACAATGCTTTCAGTGCAATTGACCTTGTACTTTCAGCCCCGCTGGTCCTTGCTCTTGAAATGGTGAATGGCGGAATGTCAATGCACTTTTTGTACAGTGACTCCAGATTCTTTCCATCTTCTATTGATGCTCCCTACACCATTCAATAATTTCCCCATATAATCTTTCCAGATTGCAACTTAAGGTTTGAATGTTTCCTTGCATTTCAGCTGCAGATATGCCCAGCGTGTTCTTGCCTTTCACTTTTCTAATTTGAGGTCTTTGCACCTTTTATTATACTATTTGATTTTGTCTTCTTGAGTTTACTTTGAAATTTTCCACTCAGGCCTTTGATATCATCATTTTTTGCATTTTCTTTAACTGCTCTACAATGGAAACCAGGTTTAAGAGTCCCTTCTGACCTCAACCTTGCTTTTCTCTTTCTTCCCTGTCTTTTCTTTTTCTTCTTCTTTTTTTTTTTTTTTTTTGGCTGTTCTCGGTGTATTCCGTCAACAGCAAGGTTTACTTCCAAAATAAACCAGGCACGTCCCGAGCCCTGGCATCAAGGTGAGGGGACAGCTGGGAGGGTCCAGGGGGTTGTCCGGAGAGCAGCCTCCTTGGGCAGAATGCTCTGAGATTCAACAGCACTTGCGCTTGGTCCGCCTCAGACCTCACCTAGGGGCCCCTCCAACCAGTGGCTGCCACAACAAGGATGCCCTCCCTGCCTGAACCCCAATCGGCATGGCCTCTGGGCACGGGCCCCACTCTGAACTCTTCTGTGTGTTCGCAGACGTAGACGAGTGTGAGCAGCCTGGCGTGTGCACTGGGGGGCGGAGCACCAACACGGAGGGCTCATACCACTGTGAGTGTGGCCAGGGCTACATCACGGTCAGGAGGGGACACTGCCAAGGTAAGGGAACAGGAATCAGGAGGGCAGCCTGCCACCCACCCCATCTCCCGGCCCTGCCCTTTCTAGCTGGTCTCCACCTGGACCCCTTGAGGCTGAGCCCACTCCTGCGGGCAGTGACACATCTGGGGTCCCTGAGTCCTTCTGTGTCTCTCGGTGACATTGGGGCTTCCCGTCTGCCCCCTGCACTAGGCCAGGGTTGAGGATCTTTATCTCCAAAGCATTCTTTCTGCCTCTGCGACATCCTCTACTTGGCCCAAGTTGGCCCTGGGACACATGTGCCCATTGCTTGGAAACGCTGCTCTCCTTTCGAAGCAGGGGATGAGGCGCCGTCTGTCTGCGAGTCACTTGGATCTTCAGCCTTCTTCCTGCAGCTCTGTTGGACGGTGGGCTCCTTGGGGGTCGGTTCGTCTCCACAGATGACTCCAACATGAGCGAACGACAAGCACCCTGCAAACCTCCACAGGGGACAAAGGAAGGTCATCGTTGGGTGGAGTTTCTGGTGGCACAGCGGTTAAGTGCTTGACTGCGAACTGCAGGAGAAAGGTGGGGCCGTCTGCTCTCCTAGTCATTCCAGCTGTGAAACCTGATGGGGCGGGGCGGGTCCTCTCTGCCCTCCAGGGTCCCCGTGAGTGGAAATGGACTTGACAGCAGTGAATGCCCGTCTCAGAGCCTCTGGTGAAAACCAAGTACGCGAGTATGGGCCAAGTACTTGGCATGGCCTCTGCTTGGCATGGCCTGTGGCATCTACAGACGCTCTCATCGGCCAGCACTGGTCCTGTGGCCACACCCAATCATAGGGCCGGGAAGCACAGCCTGACATGGCCCAGGAGGTCAGGGCGATAGAACTAGTTAGTGATCAGCCATAGGGACACGTGTCTCCTGCCTGACGTAGGACACTTGGAGCGCCACCCCTAGAAGCGATGCTGGGGCAAGATGGAAGTCTGGTTTCTGACCGATGTCACCTGATCCCTGGGAAAGCAGACTAAGCACTTCATTTTTCCTCGACCTAGTCTGAGGCGGATCCTAGCCTCAAATTCCTGTCTCTTCACCTCTGAAGCCTCACACCCATGAAGCAGGGGGTGCTGGCCATTCCCGAAGACTTTGTCCAACCTCCATCACTGCCTGAGTCAAGGCCACTAGGACACAGCTGCTCTCTCCCGGGTGCTGAAGTGGGTGGTCCTGCATGTTTCGCTCCTTCCAGCCCTGCCTCATGCGCTCCATCCTTCCCTGTCTTTTCAATGACCTTCTGCTTTCTTCATGAAGG
Source organism: Tenrec ecaudatus (assembly GCF_050624435.1). Classification (NCBI taxonomy): domain Eukaryota; kingdom Metazoa; phylum Chordata; class Mammalia; order Afrosoricida; family Tenrecidae; genus Tenrec; species Tenrec ecaudatus. Next base: position 47,882,185 of record NC_134531.1, read on the forward strand.
GTGTTCTTGATGGCCTCCCACAGGCCAGCAGGTCCTCTGTATTAATGGTCATTGTGTAAAATATTTCTTGAGATGATCTCAAAATTTAAGTAGGATAGACTCAAAGTCACATTTTGAGTCTCATGCATTTAAAACTTTTTCTTCAGTTTTAACCTGAACTTACATAAGAACAATGGATGGTCTGTTCCACATTAAGCGCCTGCACTGTTTATAGCTGCTAATGTTGAATTTCCCCATTGTCTCTTCCTAAAGATGTAGTCGGTTTGATTTCTGGGTAATTCATCTAGAGATGTCTATGTGTTGTTGAGAAAAGGGATTTGCTCTGAATTACTCATTAGCATTGTAACATTTGATCAGGAGAGCTCCCACTTAATTACAATCACTAAAATATATATGTTCCAATTACTATTATTTCCTCTTTGCTTCCAACTTTTGCATTCTGCTCACCAAGAATTATCAATGCATCTTGTTGCATGTTTGGTCAATTTCTGACTGAAGTTCTTGGTAGAATTCTTCTACTTCTTCATCACTACTTTTCATGGTTGGTTCATTAATTTGGATCATAATTGTATTTGATTCGATTTCTTTGAATATACATAGATGTAATTATATCAAAGACAGCATTGATCCTCAAGCTAGACCAGTAGTTCTCAACCTTCCTAATGGGTGACCCTTTAATGCAGTTCCTCATGTTGTGGTGACCCCCCCCAAAAAAAAACTACTTTTGTTTCTACTTCATAACTTTAATTTTGCTATTGGTATGTATTGAGCGACCCCTGTGAAAGAGTTGTTCGACCCCAAAAGGGGTCATGACTCACAGGTTGAGAACTGCCGAGCTACACCTTAAAATACCTGTGACGTTTGTTTCCTGGGTTGTTACCCCCAGTGGAACTAACAAGGTCCAAACTTGTGTGGTTTGTTAGTGTCCATAGATAAGCCGCGGTCACACACAGGCACACACATGTAAAGTTACAGTTTTCTTAGAGTACAGAGTAACTTCAAAAGAAATGAAACAGACCCCTCTTTTGAGGTGAGAGGGGACACGTTAATGATAATTGAGATATACTTTCCTCTGGAAGAGAAGTGGCTCCCCCTCTAGAGGTGAGATAAGCTCTTTGTCTAGGTTAACGGGACCAGTTTTTATCAAGCATCTTCAAATGGGAGGAGGTTGTCCCTCTGCAGATAATCAAGACATGTTTTAATTAGTTACACAGTCCACCCTTAGATCTCAGGAATCATTGTTTTCTGTTTTATCTGGGTTGCTGCTGTGGGTCAGCATGTCTCAAAATGTTTCAGGAGCATCTCTAAGTAGAGTCTTGCATCAAGTGCCTCAGAGTGTCTCAGGATTATCTCAGAGTACATTTCTGAGTCAGAATTTTTACTAAGACCTGACTTCAAGGTTAGGGTGTCTTCCAAACAGGTGCTCACAGAGTCCTTTTTCATTCCGTTAGCAGGCCGGGCAGAAACGCCCGTCTTGTCTAATCAAAACCCCTTTTGAAAAAGTGAAAGCAACACCTTCTTCCTGATTGCATCATTCTCAGTGTAGCAAACCATGTGGCTTTCCTATTCAACATGCCCAATACCAATCCATATCAGCACACCAGGCCTAGGACATAGATCCTTTCCCCCCGATTAATTGTGCTGTATTTATTATTTTACAGAGCTCTCCATTACCCCACCAAGAGATCATTTCACCCACTGTTGGGCTTAGTAGTCAATCTCTTGTCTCTCTCTTCGGGATTGGTGAGGCAGACACCTTTCCCTCTGGGAAGAGAAATCCATGGTTTTGTTGCCCTTTCCAAGAATGAAATTATTGGAAACTGGGTGGTAACGCTATTGCCATTACCATCTTTCATCTGAACCACATCAAAAGAGCCGGATGTCTCCATCTACTAGTGATCATCCAATTCTTCCCAGGTTCGCTCCTCCAGTCACCATACACATGTTGGCAGCGTCAAATTTGATGACATTAGTCATCTTTCTAGGCTCTAAATCAATCTGAATAGCGTCATTCACTCTGAGAGGATCAAGATAGCAGATGGTGTGAGCATCATGAGTCAACAGGCCTAAAGATATTTCTTACTTTGCACAATGTGTACTTTACCTCCTCAGGTGTCCAACAACGAACAGCAAAGTGACCCTTGGTGTCATAGATCAGACCGGAATTCTCTCTGGTCTTGTCAATCTTGATGACATCCATAAAACCAGCAGGACAGGTTATATCAATCCAGGCCTTGCCATCAATCTTAATGTACCACTGCATACAAACTTTTTTTTTAAACTTCATCTCCTGTCAGACCATATTTAAGTCTGTTTCTTAAAAAAAAAAAATAATCAGTGACTGTGGTAGTTACATAATCTGGTATCAGTTTGGAACATGAGAGGATTAAGAGTGAACAGGTGGAGTCTAGCCTGTCAATCGGATCATAGCCAATGAGGCCTCCGTGTGGGCATGGCCTTCTCCTGAGAATTCTGGGAATTCCTGGATTTCCTTCTTGGTGGTGGGAGACACCTTCTTTTCTCGGCTAACTACCTGTGAGACATCCCTGGGGAGAAGACTCATGAAGAGAGGCTGATGGAGCCAAACCTCTGCAGCCGGAGAAGGAACCTGGAAAGCCCTGCCAGTGCTGAGATGCTTACAACACCACTGGATCTGGAAGACTTCCTACCCACTGGCCTGTGATCTTCCTGCATTCGGCATCATTGCATGTGTTTTGTGAGTCAGAAGAGCACTTTGTAGATTGGTATCGGACATATGGGCTAATATCAAATTTATGGACTTGATCTGGACTGGGCTGGGATGTTTTCTCCATGTTCAATTGCTCTTGTGTGTAAAGCTCTTTCTTATACACATATGAGGGTCTGTGGATTTGTCTCTCTAGTCTACATAGACTAACACAGTGGGAGACATTCTCTCAGCTTGTGGAGACCTGTGGATGAATGAGGAGCAAACATACCAGTCAATTTGTCCAGAATCCAGTGCTTTAGACCAGTTATGCACTTAAGTTGATTCTTGGGACCATGAGTCATGGCTACGCTTAGGACAGAAAGAGAATCAGACGCTTCAGGTATCTCCAGGAAACAGGTCGTTATTGGTTTTTGTCAGGGTCACTTGAGTTGTTCCTCATCAACAAGTGAAGATCCTGACGGCTCCTCTCCACAGGCTTGACTTCAGTCACCTCACCATGGACAAGTGTACCTTGAGAAGGCAGCTCCCCATCAATCATATTTTGAGGGGCCTTCTGACTGGAGGGGCCCCTCTTCTAGCACTACCTCTGATAATGTTCTGCTGGCATTCATTACATCTTTGGATCTGAACAATGTGTCCATGCTTTGGATAAGATTTTTAGCAGTGAGTTCCTCCAAAGTGGCAGCTGATTCCTTCTTGTTTGTCTGTTATTAGTCTGAGAGCTCCATTGAAACCAGTTCCCTTTGCATGAAATACCAGTGAAGAATCTTCTAGTATTAGAGCAATGCACAACCCACTACATTACAATCAATTTTGTCGTAGAGCATTGACAAATTCTGGAAGAGCAAACCAATCTGCCTTCAAAGCACTACAATTAGAATGTTCCTTGCAAGTTGAGATAGTGAGACTTCTATACTTTTGGCATGTTCTCATGAAGGACCAGCCTTTGAAGAAGGATGGCATGCTTGTCAAAGAATAGTAACTAGCACTCTCTTTGTCTCCTTTCAACATCTGTGGATTGGAGAATTCCCTTTATCTCGGTATCAATTTCCCTGAGTTCAGGTGGCTTTTATTACAGAAGTCCCAGGTACAAACAGCACACTACGCTTGGCTTTTCTTTCTGGAGGATAGATAGCAAGGTCTTCTGAGCTTGCTTTGCTTTCTCTTTAGCTCTTGCACGGGGGGCCACACCCCTTCCACTCTGTACTTTTCCTTGTCTTCTATATGTTTGCCATCTATAGGCCTTTGGTTTGGACACAACTACAAAGAAACTCAATAGATACAGAAGAACTAAATAACACAGTTAATTAACTTGGTCCCTTAGCCATATATGGAACACTTTGCCTTAAAATAGTGCAATGTATATACTCTTCTACTAAACATGAATCTTTTTCCACGACAAATTATAAATTGGAACACAAATCAAGTTTTATTAAATATAAATACATCAAAATATTACAATTTTTAAATCACAATGCTATAAAATTATAAATAACTAGGAAGATCATGTGTGGGGGTGAAAATACATTAAGTAACACTGCTAAAGAACCTACTGAGTAATTGACTTGAAAAAGAGAAGCTCTGGTGACATACTAGTTAATGTTGGATGCTAAATGCAAGGGCAGAGTTGGAAATTAAGCTCACTGGAGTTAGATAATCACAAAAGGTTAAATATTATTTGATATCATTCTTACATAAAAATCAAGACAAACTTTTCCATACCAAGCAAACGTCCTTGATAGTCACTATAAAGGGGCCTTGGAGGGAACGGGAAGTAATAGGCTAGGGAGTGGATACGTATTAACTCAGGTGAAGACAAAGATAGTGTCCCAAAGTTGATACACACAACCACGCGTGCGCGCACACACACACAAGTTGGGGTGGGGAAGAATCCAGGCAAGCCATTGGGTGGTTTGGGTAAGTTGCAAATATGATGACCTGTTATGTAAACCCCCACCTTACTCACAATAAAAATTTTTTAAGTCATTTCTAACTCATATACCAAGCCCATATGTTACACAATAGATTTGCTCCATCTGTGTAATTTTAAAATAATGAATATATTTTTTGGCATATAGAAGTTATGCGGCAAATAAATTCACATTGCACAACTCATATATTTTGAATTTTAACAGTTTAGTGATATATAATTCAGATATCATAAATTTCAATAATTTAAACATATTAAAATGTGTGTAATTCTTATAGAAGTACTTTGTCCTTGGATAGATGCTGCCTGTTTGATGTTAAACAGCTGATGTTTTACCATGGGGTGATTTCAGCTGCAGACCTGAAGGGGTATTAAGGACCATCATCTTGGAGAGGTGGTCCCACCAATCTCAGTCTGACTAGTAAACCTGGTCTCTTTTTCCCTCCATTTATTCAGGACATTCAATGTGATCCTTTTCAGAGCAGTTGGTAATGGTAATGAAGCATCATCTAGTTCTTCTGACCTCAGGTTTATGAATGAGGATGTGTGTGTGGTCTGTTAGTCCATTGGATGAATGTTTCCATGTGTCTTTCAATTTTCATAACTCCTCTTTCTTCTAGATGAGGACAAACCAGTAGTTACACCTTAAATGACTGCTCACAGCTTTCAAGACCCCAGTAACTATTCATCAAAGCAAGATGTAGAGTATTTTCTTTGTGGATTATGGTAAGCCAATCAGCCTTGATTTCCAAAAGACAATGTTCAGGTGTGCATTAATGCTAAGACTGCTTCATTGAATGCTATGACATCCTCTCAACTGATATGGAGCCTCTCTTCTCACAAGGCGTATCACAAGTATGTCACCAGCACTTTTAGAATGCTCACATGTAAAATAAAAATTCCATCAAGTAAAGGGCTTTTCAGATGAGTTGTCAACTTAGACTCATCTACAAAATGGGAGACCGGAGGACACCATCTGGTAAGTATTGGACTGCCAAACACAAGGACGGTGGTTCAAACCCACTAGCTACACATGGGACAAAGACGAGGCTACTTGCTTCTATAACGGTTTACCGCTTCAGAAACTCTTCATAGATCACTATGAATCTGAATCAACTCAGTGGCGGTGGGTTTGGCTTTTTAGATGAGGATTCCTGTAATTCTAGTTAGTTCTAGAGAGTGACTGTGAGTTGGAATCAGCTTGCCGGCATGCAAAATACCAATAAGAAGTAATCCTCCTCCCCCACCAGTTTCTCCGATCCTTTTCATGGCTTCATAAATGAAGACAGATGAAAAGACTGTACAATGGTGAACATGCAGCTGGACCAAACAAGCTTCAAATTCCAGTCATATTATTTACAAGCTTTGAATCTATAGATAATTGGATATCATACCTCAGAATTATTTACACCCCTTTGAAGTTGAAATGCTTATAAAAACAAAATGGAATTGCTAAACTATTAAATCAGATAAAGTACATGTGTGCTTTTCTCAGCTTTAAATTCTTTCTCTCTCCCATGATCTCAGGGCAATTATTTTATGGACAAATGATTTGGCATGTTTCTCAGTGTATTGAAATATTAACACAACTATTAATAACTTCTAATTTTTATGAAGATTCTTGTATGTTCCTGTCAAATATATCATCTTCTCTATATAGATATTAAGACTTTCCCCCCTCAAATATTTGTACAAGAAAAGGCCATGTACAGTTTCTCCGATGAACTACATTAAACTGTGAGATAACATAAAGAAGTTTCCTCTAGCCTTTAGATATGGCTAATTATAGAATAATTCTTGAAATTATGTACTTATCTGAGAAAAATAACAAAGCAACATATAATATCAATAAATACCCAAAGGAGGCTATTCAATTGAATTTTTGACTTCATCATTAAGTCACCTATGTAAGAATGACACTGAGTTCTAGGAAACTGGAAGTACAGTCTGTCCAACTTCACAGGAACCCTTTTATGTGGACTCTGGTGTTGATGTCTAGGGAACAATCCTCTGTAGATTCATCCTTTGATGTTCCAGGAGAAGCTAGACCCTGCGTCACAGTCCCCAACCATGATCGTCTGGATCGTGGATTTCTTATTTAATAGCATCTGTCATACGGAACCCAGAAAATGTCAGTCATTCAAAGCCACCAGTCACTGGGTGAGGATCAGCTTCCATTGCAATTACACTTTTAGAAACTACGGAGCAGTCCGACTCTGTCCTACAAGATCACTCTAAGTCAGAATCAGCATCATGGAAATGGGGGTTTTGCTGAGGTCGTGGTTTTGTTTGATGTTTTTCATTAAGTACTCCTGCATATTTAACTCTTTTGTGGATGTTCTGATCCAATATCTATAACTAATTCAATGCCTCTAATTGATTCAAAGTCTATGATTTCAAACCATACTGATTTCCAACATTACCTGGTCCCTAAACCAAAATCCAAACCCATTAATGTAGAATAAAATATCACTCATATTAAGCCTATATTCCCTAAAAAAAGTTACTGCCATCAAGGTCCATAAACCCAAAACTAAAATTCACAGCCACCAAGTCAATGCTGACTCAGATTGCCCCATATGACCTAGGTAGAGCTGCCACTGGGGAGGGGTAGAAATCTTCCCTACAGAGCTGTAGCCATCATAGCACCAGGTCTGCTATCAAGCCCCTAGTAGAGTCTATTATCTAGAAAATGAGTAGCTTAAAGCCTCGATAATATTAGAGAGAACAATTCTCCTAGTCCCAGATTTTCCTTGTCTCTGAATGACGAAGATGATCCAGTTTAGAGTATCTAGGGCAAAAATGAAAAGTGCTCCATGCCTTCATCCTCGGCTTCTCTGCCCCTTTAAGACTATGCCATCCAATAGCTGTCTCTTTTAAGTGATCTTTCGCTCTGTTCCACGCGTTCTAGTCCGTTTTGCAAATCTGTTTGTTGAACCCCTCTTCTCTGCTCCAAGACAATTACTTGGCTCTGACTTTTCATCAATTCTATCACAAATCACCAGGGCGCATCTGAACGACAGGGGTCTTCATGCGCTCGCAGATACCCTTTTCTCATTCACCTTCTCACCTCTTAGTGTCTGGATAACTCAATGTCATATTTTGCATTACTGTAAGTGACAGCTTTTGGCATATTCTCTGCTGAGGAGTTCAGTTCACTTCCCAGAAATCTCAGGAAAAGCCACATATCACAACTCATTCCAAAATTAAAATAAAACTTGTCGCTGATCTTTCAGAACTCAGTGTCAAAAGAGAAGAAAGAGAGACTTGCAAGGAGAACTAAGCGAGCTTAGTAATGACCATTGCGTTAACTTGAGTAAGAGTATAAGGACTAGTATTCCAGCAGAAAGAACTGAATAAATACATGCCCGATGAAGAGAGCCATAAGAAACGATGCCCATGTGCCTGTATGACAGGTAAGTAAAGAAGTATACATATGTGTACACGTGCATTGAAAACTGAAGAACAGGCCATGACCAATTCTCTTACCATGTAGAACATGTTAGGTTTGGGTCTTTGACCTAAGAGCAATAAAAAGCCATCGAGTATTCATCCGAAGGTAGAAATTGGGAGAATAAAGGATGAGCACAAGGATCACATTTACATTCTACATGCTCACTTTGGCTATTTCTTGGGGAAAGGATTAAAATAGGGATTAGAGAAAGTATTCGAAGACCAGATAAGGAAAGCACTAGAAAACTAGACTAAGTTGTGACTGTGGAAACATACGCAAGGGAACCAAGAGGTAAAATTATCATGATTTAGTATAACATCTTCAGTTCAGGAGTGCGTTTCTTCCTGTTCATAATGAGAAATACAAGAAACTTGAGAAATTTTCAGTTGCCACATGGATCAATAATCATACTATGGTAAGTAATTTGGGTCCCTAAGAAGTCACAATTATTCCCTAGCGAGAGAGGCAAAGTAGCCTCTAATAGTGTCCCCGAGTTATACCTATAATTTTCACTATATAAAAGAACAGCTTCTTACTAATAATTAACACAGTCATGGTTACATCATCTAGCATTGAACCAAAAACATAATTGATTTTTTCTAGCAGCAATATATGCCTGAATATACTACTACAATGCTTGCAATATAAGTAAAAGCACTTGTAAATTGTATAGCTCATTAAATGTGAGTTGCCTCACCTTATCTGAAAGCATTAAAGTTTAGGGGAAAAAAACTCAGGGATCATTTGCTAGAAATTAGACTTGTTTCATTATGTGACCCAGGAGCCACGGTTTCCATTCCTCGTTGCAATAGAACTGCCCATCCACTTCAAGTGAACATTAAAAGTGCACAATGCCTTTTGTAACATGTCAGTGACTAATACTTCCCCCTTATTCCTTTGTCACAGCAAGAAAACAAGAACAACCTCCTTCTACCATTCTCAAGTGGTTTTAAAAGCTCCTTAAACGACTCAGCATATTAATGATTTGCTATTTATAAATCACACCCCATTGAAAGGCCAAATGAAAAATAACTAGAACAGTGAAACTTGTCGCTGTCAGAAACATGCCTCTCTGGCATCTACAAGGAACCAAGGCAAGCCCTCTCCCGTGGACATGAGGGCTGTCGGAGCTGGACTGTGAGGCCCGCAGGACTCCGAGTGATGAGATGGAGGCTATCGTTTTCAACGGGAGATCTTCTCTGGGTTCATAAGTCATGAGAGAGCTTAATGAAGATAGAACTGTTCTAATAGGGAATCAAAATGTGAGGTCATTTTGTTTCATTTATGCACTTTTGCTTTGTCTATTTAAATTCCTGGGCATTTCAACTTGGTGTGGTTCAATTCACATGGCAATGCCATAGACTGCATGACCCACCTTAAAATTAAAGAAGGAAAAAAATACAACAGGTAAGTTTTAGTCTATATTACCAGAAGCTCAGGAACATAAGAAAATCAAATGCACATATCTTGCAAGCTACTGACCCATTTTTATAGACTTCCACGATTCCTGTTAAATTGTACTTCTAAATCACTTTACAAAGGGTGCGGAATAAGTGATCGTTTTTCATCTCTTTCCCCATTAGCAAATGAGAATAATCAGTTAAAGTGCGGCCCTGCATTCAGAAATAGATACAGAAGGAATCAGGGGTATTTGCATGCTAATGGGTACATGCATGTCTAAGTATTGTAATAGGAAGAATAGAAGCTTGTATTCTGAAGAATTCATTGTTGTCTCCTGTTTAAATAATCTGTAATATAGATTTGACAAACAGGATAATTTATTAAATTTATCAGAATTGAAAAAGTATCATTTACTAGCTAAATAATTAGTACTATGGTTGTGAACATGCATCGGTACCCATATCTGAGCTCCTTTGGCTTCACAAGGGAGAAGAAAAATCCAACTCCACCCAAAACCCAAGGCTAATCACAAGGCCAAGGTCAGACATGTTTCCAATCCAATCTTCAATTACCCTATTTTGACATGAACTATTTCTCCCTCTATACTAATTTTCTTCTGGGTTCAATAATTCATAGCAATAACCACACAGAACTCACAGACAATACTCGTGTTTACAGGGGATTTTTTATGTCATTAATAGATTACTACATGCTGGAATCATGTAATAACAAGAATACAGTCTTTGGTCTATAGTAGTGCATGCCCCTCAAGCAGCCATAACTCTCTTGGTCCTTAACCTCTCAGTCACATGGTCCCTTGACCTCACTCCATGGCCAGGAAGCCCATCCACTGCTCACAGTCTCATAGTCTCCAAGCTGTGTTTCTGCTCTAGTCCACGCTCTCCTCGCCTCAGTCTCTAGTCTCAGCTGGCTCCTATGCTGTGGACCAAGGTCTGTATGTTGAAGCCTCTGGTTCCTCCGATGTAGACCTCCACCACTTCAGAAAGAGATCTCTGACATGCTCCACTGGTAACTCTTCTTTCTTGATAACCCTAGGGCTCTCTCTTGTTCTTGCTTCTGAGATGACTTATACAGACCCTACTCCCCAAAAAACAAAAGGTCATGGTTATTTGAATTACACACTCAACTAAGGTGGAGATGAAGAAAACATCCCACCTTAATCCTGTAACAGAGTACTCCCTCCGGGATGGGATTGTAACTACTGGCATAGAAGCTAGAATTTACAACAAATCACAAAAATGATTATGTCTTGAAGGTCCTTCTGTAGTAATGGAGTACATTTCAACTGCTGACTAAAAACACTTCTGAGGGTTGGAAAACACCAGAGAAACAGAACTAATCGTCAAATCAGAATCAGATGAATAGCAACTAGCAACACCAACCACCATGATAAAGAATAAGGACAGTTACCTAGCAGTTATCTGAAATGGAAATATGCATGCTGATCTAGCTCCAATGTAATCTCTCTTCTCCTCCATTCTCCCTAGAGAATGTATAGTCTATAGTGCATTCATAAAATTCATCAGATTATGCATTACTATAAGCCATTGAGTCAATTCTGACTTAAAACGAAGGCTTTTTCATTGATTCCAACTTATAGTGTGACACTGAAAGTCTGGAATCAGCAAGAAAGCAGACAGTTTCATTCCTTGGAGAGACTAATGAGTTTGAATCACCAAACTTGCAGTTTGCAACCCAATGCCTTACAGCGCCTCTCTTGTTAGGTCCCTTCTAATTGGTTTCTACCCATAGCGACCCTCTGCACAACAGAATGAAACACTGCCTGGTCCTGCCCATGCTCACAATTGTTCCTATGCTTGAGCCCATTGTTACATCTACTATGTCAATCCATCTTTTGCAGGGCTGTCCACCTTCTCGCTGACTCTTACTTTACCAAGCATTATGCCCTTCCCCAGGGACTGATCGATCTCTCCTGACAATATATCCAAAGAACTTAAGACCAAGTATTTTCCCTTAAGGAACACTCTGGCCATACTTCTTCTGAGACAGATCCATTTGTCCTTTTAGCAGTCCATAGGATTTATGCTAGTTTTATCTAGCATCACATTTCAAGTGCACCGGTTCTTCTTTGATCTTTGTTATTCAATGTCCCCCTTTCACATGCATGTGAGGCAATGGAAAACATCAAGGCTTTGGTCAGGCCCATCTTATTCCTCAACGTAAAATCCTGCTTGTCAGCACTATAAAGAGTGTGATGCCACAATCCCCAAAGCAATACGTTGCTTGATACCTTGCCCTCTGCCTCCCTCAGCATTGATTGTGGATCCAAGCAAGACAAAATCTTTGATAACTTGTGGTAGTTACATAATGTAGCATCAACTTGTGGATATTAAGAGTGAAGGGGTGGCGTTTAGCCTGTCAATCGGGTCACGTGGTGATGCCCACCAGGAGGATCGGGGGACTTCCTTTTTCTCCTGGGAAGAGGACCACACTCTCAGCTTCACATTCCTGTTGACAAGACACATGGAGCTCATGGCAGCCAGAGCTCTGGAGCTGGAGCAGCCACATGGAGACCCATGGCAGCGCTGAGATGCTTCCACGGCCACTGGACTCACGGGACTTTCTACCCACCTGGCCTGTGGCATTCCTGCATTCAGCAGATTGCATGTACCGCGTGAGTGTAAAGAGGAATTGACAAATGGGCTAATAATGAGCTTGATATGGACAGGGCTGGTATGTTTTCTTAATACATAATTACTCTTTCCTATAAAGGTCTTTCCTATACATATGTGAATACTGGGATTTGTTTCTCTAGTCTACTCAGACTAACACAATGACTGAGTTTTTCTGGATTAATCACGAGGCTACCTATTCATCCCGTGGTGAGTGTTTGGTCATCTTTACATGTAGTTGGGCTGGAATCCATGAACTTCATCAGCAAGTGCTTCCAGTCCTCTCACTTTCAGCAAGCAAGGCTGTGTTTTCCTGTTTGAGGATCTTTTATTTTTTTCCATTTGTGTATCTTGTTATTAATAAGCTTTCTTTTAATTATGAGGTTACCTTCTTCTTCATATAATCCAGCTTCTTTGGTGATAAACTCAGCATAAAGATCAAATAAGTCTGGTGAGAGGATACAACCCTGAGGAATATATTTCCTAATCTTAAAACATGCAATATTCCCTTGTTCTGTTCAAACACCTTGTCTCTTGATCCATGTACAAGTTCCATGTGAGAACAAGGAAGTATTCTGGAAATTATATTCTTCTCAAGGTTATCCATACTTTGTTATTTTCCACGAAGGAGAATGCTTTAGTCAAGAAAACCTCTCTCTGATACAGTACCAGGAGCGTTCATTATGCGTTACTCCAAGCAATCCCAACAGTGGTTACACATTGGGTCGCATCGCTAATGGGAAGGTCAGCAATTCAAACCCACAAGTTACTCGGTGGAAGAAAGACAAGGCTTTCTCTTGCTGTAGAGTTACACTTTCAGAAACTCCTAAGGGCAGTTAGACCCTGCTCCGTAAACTTCCTATGAGTCAGAATTACCTTGATGGCCCTGATTTTTTTTTCCCCCTTTGGGCTAGATACCGAAACTGTTAAAATTTGGTTCTGTTGTCAGAATACTCTGTTAAAAATATGATCGCCTTTTATCATCAATATCATATAAGTCTCAAAAGAATCTTGGTAGACTACCAGGAACATACTGGTTGCTAATACCTATGATCCACAGGTCAGCAGCTTGAACCCATCAGCATCCCCGAAAGAAAGAGGAAGCTTTCTGTTCCTATGAAGATTCACAGCCTTGACCTTAGCAAGGGGCAGCTCTCTGTCAGATAGGGTCACTGTGAGCCTACTTAAGGGCACTTGAGTTTGTTTGGGGTATTTTTATAAGTCTAAACTTTGTTTGTCCTGGGGAATAGGAAATAGGACACATAAACATTTGTAAGTGAATATATGAGAGTAGCAGCATCAGAAAATTAGGCACTACATATTGTATTTGGTTCACGGTACTACTATTATGACAAAAGCAAACAAACAAACAAACAAAAGAAACATACACCAAAAAAGAAAAAAAGGAAGCAGTTGTACGTGTGTGTGGTCCATCAAAATACTAAGAGTGGTTAGGTGTGTAGCTAGTTCCTACTCCTGGGAGTCTAGTATAATACAATGAGCCACTGCCTGGCCCTGTACCATCCTCTGATTTGTTCTCCATTTGAACCCATTGTTGCAATCACTGTGTCAATCCATTTCACTGAAGGTCTCCATGGCTTTGGGGTTTTTTTGTTGCTACTATTCTACTTTCACAACATGAAGTCCTTTTCCAAGGACTAATCTCTCATGAGAACATGTCCAAATTATATAAGATGAAACCTAGAAATCCTTGCTTCTAAGGAGTAGATTTATTTGTTCTTCTGGTGGTTCGTGCTACTTTCAACATTTTCATAGGCATCAAAGTTATAAAATATACACGCATGATATAATAATAAACTCACATGGATGTGTGAACATCTAAACTTCTATAGTTCTTATAAGTGGGGTTTTACACAATGTTGCCTTGGACGTGGGCCCGAGGATTCTTAACTTGGAGAAAATGGGGGTTATATCTTAGTACAATGGAACAATGGAGCAGACCTCAAGTACAGATTGTGAGAGTTCAATTATCCTAACACTGCCTTTTTTTGAGGAGTACAGTTCTGTATGCATTGGGAATGGAGATCCAGGACAGATGACATATATTTTCATACTACAGAAAATTATAGAAAAGTGTATTAGTTGTAGAAAAGTTCGTTCTAAATTCTGCTCCAGGAAATGGAAAACAGAATTACTTGGGACAGCCCCTTGTTATTCTATTGAGGATACAGATTGAAAATACAATGACATGTCCTCGATTTCATTTTTGGCTATGAATCATTTTAGTCATGGTGTGTTATCAAGGGAATTCTGACTCATGGCTATACTACACAGCAGACTAAAATGCCCCAAATGTTTCCATGATTATAAATCTTCAGGAAAGCTACATCTAGCTCTCTGGGAGCATGTGGTTGTTTCCAACTGTCAATCATGCAGCCCAATTTATATAAAATAGCAAGCTATGGATAACGTTGAGAACGCTAGTTGTAAACACTTCTTTGTTCTCAGGCAGAATTTATACACGGATTAAAGGGCAGTTGTGAAAACAGAACAAGGGAATATTACACGGTTTAAAACCAGGAAAGGTATGCATTGGGGTTGTATCTTCTCACCATATTTATTCAATCTGTATGCTGAGCAAATCCATCAGAGAATCTGGATTATACTTAGAAAAACATTAGCATCAGAATTGAAGGACTTCTTATTGCGCACGTGTGATATGCAGATGCCACACTTTGCTTCCTGAAAGTAAGGAAGCACTTGCTGATGAAGATCAAGAATTTCACCTTTCAGTATGGATCATAAATCAATGTAAAGAAGACCAAGATCCTCACAAATGGACCAGTGGCTCATAGCGCGATGTCAGAAAGGTATTAGAAATCAGGAAATGGAGAAAAGATAGCGGTTGTTAAGGAGTTTGTCTCACTTGGATAGACAATGTTCACGACAGCAGTAGTCAAGACATCAAAAGATGCAATGCTGTAAGCAAATCTGCTGCACAAGACCTCTTTAGAGTATTGAAAAGCAAGGATGCTAATTTGAGGACTAAAGTGCACTGACCCAAATAGTTCCAATTGCCTCATATCCATGTAAAAGTTGGACATTGCAGAAAGACAAAGAAGAACTGATTCATTTGACTTGTGTTGATGGAGAAGGATATAGAAAGTACAATGGATTTCTAAAAGGACAAGATCATCTGTCTTGGAAGAAGTAAGGTAAGCGTTCTTCAAGGCAAGGAGCATGTTGTCAGGACAGACCAGTCCCTGGAGAAGAACATTATGCTGGTAAAGTGGAAAGGTAGCAAAAAAGAGGAAGGCCTTCAAGGAGATGGCTTGATCCAGTGACCGCCACAGCGAGCTCAAGCCTGGGCACAAGGGTGAGGATGCACAAGTCTCGGATGGGTCCTTCTGTTGTGGTTAGGGCCACTCTGGGTTGAAACCGACTCGATATACCTAACCGCAACAACACTGTGAGTGGCTGGAAGAACAACCAAATCCGTCCTGGAAGAAGTACAGCCACGATGCTCAACAGAACAAGGAAAGCAAAACTTTGTCTCCCACACATACTTTGGATATAATAATTGTTTGGAGGGAATGTTTTCTGGAAAAGGATATCATGCTTGATAAAGTAGAGGTAAGCAAGAAAAAAAAGAAGCTCGTCATCAGTTAATTGACACAATATTTGTAGAAATAGTCTCAAACATCGAACTGATTGTGAGGATGGTACAGGAGTAGGCAATATTACATTCTTTCATACACAGAGTCATTTTCATTCAAAACTGACTTGAAGACATCTAACAACAACAATATTCTCTCTTTACAATGATTCTACTTTTGGCTAACTAATTCCCTACACAATTGCATTTCGCAAAATATAAACAGTGTGCTTATAAATTCCCAAATATAAAAATAAATGATAATTTCTCTACTCTTTCGCAACAGATCTTTTTTTCCCTGTCTGTGAAAATACAAGAATTTGTGTATTAGTAGTAAATGTTTAAAGGGAAGTTTTCCCTTTTGTCTTTTGCACACTATCTTTTAATCAAATTTCAGCCTCAAGTCCAGAGACAGAACAAAGACCTCTTGTGCAAGAGAGCAACAATAACAACGAAAAGTTAATTACCGGTTAGTTGATTCCAATCCATAGTGTCTCCATGTGTGATAAAGTAGGTCAGAAGGCTCTGGAGCCATAGGGAAGGCAGGCGAAGACTGAACCCAGAACTGCCTATCCTCTATCCTGGACCTTCAAGCAGCCAAGAAGATCCTTGGGTGTCATTGGGTTCTGACAACTTTGAATCTCAGGGTACAGTGGTATTGTTTGTCACCTGCACAATCTCCTCAAGGAAGCCCAGAAACAATGCTGTCCCTACTGCTCTTGGGAACCTGAGGCAGAGGAGGCTTGTCAGCAATGTAAGCCAGCTCTTTAAAATGCGGCGCTCTTAGCGTCCCCACTGAGCGGAACTGCCATTTGTATGCAGCTGACAGGATCACCCTGGGTGTGCAAACCCAAACCAGGGGCCCATAAACCAACCAGCTGAATATTTGTGCAAGGAAGTGGACACAGTTGCAAAAAGATGACCCTGCTGTCTCTGAGTGGTGACGGCGGTGGCCCTGCTAACTCCGGAGGCAACTCCAGGGAAGAGACTGACTGTGTACACCTCATGAGATATCACCATGGTCCTCAGGGGTTAGGAGAAGCCTGTGGCTTCCCAACAACTTCCTGCTGAAATATTAAGCAAGTAGAGGGCGGGTGGTGTAAATTTGAACCGGCAGTTCACTAAACCCTCCCCTGCATGGCGGTGAGCAGGTCATCCTGCAGAACTGTGCCACCAGGGGGATGGGAAAAACACCCCTTTGGAGAGGTCCAATCTAGTTTTCTGTACAGATAACAGTTCTTTGGTCCGGAATGGCATCTGCATGGCTGGCTATGCAGTAGTGACCCTAGAAGAGACCCTTGACAGTGCTCCTGTGGCAGTTACACAATCTCCTGTCAACTGAGCAAAGGGTGGAGTCTAGCCTGTCAATCAGACCATAGCCAATGAAGCCTCTGTGTGGATTCTGGGAACACCTGCCTTCCCCCCTGGAGGTGAGACACACATGCTCTCTGCTTCACATTCCTGTTGACAAGCCACTTGGAGATAGCTGACCGAGTCAGAACACTGGAGCTGGAGGAGCTATGTGGAGACCCACACCAGATTTGTGATCTTCCACCACCACTGGATCCATAAGACTTTCCACCCACTGGCCTGTGTTCTTCCTGCATTCGGCATCATTGCATGTATAGTGTGAGTCCAAAGAGGAATGTATAGACTGGTATCGGACATATGGGCTAATATCAGAGTTATGGACTTGATCTGGAGTGGGCTGGGATATTTTCTTAATATACAATTATTATTTGATATAAAACTCCCTTGTATACACATATGAGTGTCTATATATTTTTTTCTCTAGTCAACCCAGTCTAACACAGCTCCCTTGTCTCCTGGGAGCAGCACTCACCTGGCAGAACTAATTGCCTTAACCTGGGCCCTAGAAATAGAGTAGGGAAAGAGAATCACTTTTACACAGACTCCAGCCAAGGTTGTGGGAATAGATGCTTGGATCCATCACATGTACTTGAAGGCTTGGGCCAGCAAGGATCATTACCTAAGAGACTGACCTTCCAGAAGGGCCAGATACCTAGCTTCAATATCCTTGTGGACCTACAAAGGACTTAAGACTTCTATTTGTAAAACAAAATCTCCTGATCCTGGGAGCTAACCATTTTGTTTCACTTTTTTGTTGTCTGAGAGCAAGGCTGTTCAAACACCCCACCACCACCACCACAGTGGCCATAGGGAATTCGCCCTCCATGTGGGGACCTTGCAAATGGATTTGGGGCTTTCACTGTCATCCATGACCTTCTGCAAATCCTGTGTTAGGCAGTGTCTCTAGAGAAACGAAACCACCGGTTTTCACAAATTGAACCGTGAGGCCATTCCCTCCTTTGGATTGATGTTTTATCATTTTCAATCCTTCAGTAACACAGGCAGGTGTCCGTCTTCCATGAAGACTTAGTGGAAGCCTCACATAGGTAGCTGCTTGTCTGGAGATGAAGCTTGAAGACTCCAAGGCGCTATTCTTTCTGAGAGCCACGGGCCAGTTGCTTCCTTCACCTCATTCTGCTGTATTCTCCACATAGTACTGGACTCACACAGCATTTGTCTTTTTGTGATTGACTAATTTCACACAACGTAATTTTTCCCAGGTCCATCGATGTCACAGGTGCTTCATCGCTCTTTGAAAAAGACGTAGTTTTCCCCTGTGTGTGTATGCCATAGTTTCCAGATCTATTCTTCTAATGATGGCCATTTGGGCTGTTTCTAGCTTCTAGCCACTGTGAACTGTGCTGCAGGGAGCATGGGAGAACATGCATCTGCTGAAGTTCTGGTGCTTCTTTAGGGTATCTGCCCAGCAAAGTGATTGCTGGGCAGGACCTATGTCTATTCCCCGTTGTTTTAGGTCATGCTACATTGCATTCCACAGTGGTTGGATGTATTTACAAGCCCACAAGCAGTGTAGGAGAGTTCTAATCTCTCTTAACTCTCTTCAACATTTGCAGCTTTTGGTTTGTCAAGCTAAATCTTATTAAATTTCAGTATTTGAATTCTTACTTTAAAAAAAGCTACTTGCAACCATTTTTATGGATAATTAGTTCAATTCAATATTTGAAAATTTGTATTAATTCTTTAATTAGTTGCATAGAGATAAGCAATGGTGCCAATATTTAGTCAATGAAATGTCCTTTAAACAACTTCTCATTTTCATACAGTAAAATCTATAAGCAAGAAAACCAAGCATAATAGTTGCACTGAGCTGTTATTAGCCCAGCTACCTAAAATCAACAAAACAGGCTGTGAGACTGGTGAGCAATGAGCACAAGCAAAGAGTTACAATACATCCCTCCCAAACCCCAAACTTGCTGCCATGGAGCCAGTGCTGACTCAAAGCAGCCAACCTCCAGCGGGTTTCCCACAGTGTGACTCCTAACTGGAGGACAAAGCCTGATCTTTCTCCCAAGAAGCTGCTGGTAGTTTTGAACTGTTGACCATACAGATAATAGCCCATTGTGTCACCACGACACCAGAGTTTTCTTTCCCTTTATTTTAATTTAGTTTGTTTGGGGAAATGATCCATCATGTACACACATATACATATACAAGAGGCCTAAAATCTGCCTTTATACTCCATTACTGGTTTATATGCAACAGACCTACCATAGTTTTTGGTGTTTGAGATGCATTAAGGAGGACATCAAAGGGTGATGGATGGTACACATTCTATCACTGCTCACCCCTAACGATCTATCAATTCACTGTCATTGATTCTGACTCATAGTGATCCAATAGTACAGAGCAGAATTGTCATTTGAGATTGTGGGAGTAGAATATATATTCCTACATATATACCTTTTATATATGCCCATACATGGCCCCCACATTTAGCATATATACATACATTTATATCCACAGAGGTTATATATACATGACACTGGGAATGCATGTGTACACATAGATACAAGATTTGTGTGTCAAAGGTGCACATACATGTGTGCACCCACTCATATACACGTTTCTAACTTTAAGTACCACTTGAACCGTTAGTCAAACAACACATAAACTCAGATTCATTTTGGAATGATTATTCAAAATAAATACCTTAGCAATATTTTACAGCAACACAAACACATTAAGGAAAAAGAGCATACCTGCTAAGAATATATTGAATTAGTCATCTATATTTAATGAGACAAATTTTGTTCTAAAATCTCAAAAGCAAAAACTCATTTTTATTACTACTGCTATTCACATGATATAATACTCTATTTGCAGGTCACAAAATCCTATCTTAGTAGTTTACCTCAAATGATAAATCAATTAAAATCCAAGATGGAGATTTTAAAATAATAGAATAGATTTATTAATAAATTTGTATCAAAAATATACCACTGAATCCACCCTGTGAAGGGGGGAGGGATTAAATTCACTCCTATCGGCAGTTCTCTTTTTTATATTAAGCAAGCATTATTTCGAAGCAGTTTAAAAAACTAACGCCCCCGCCCCCCACTAATTAAGCTTGGTTCTCTTAATTTTCTTGTTCTCCAATGTATATATAAGTAGAGAACCAGATATGGTATTTGAACAATTAATTCATTTTTAAATTTCCACAAACTTGTATTAAAGTCTGACATATATGTATGGGAGCCCCAGTTGCTTAGTGGATTACCAATCGGGCTGCTAACCCAATGCCAACAGTTCAAAACCATCAGCTGCTCCTTGGGAGAAAGATGAGACTCCCTATTTCCATAAAGATTTTCAGCCTCTGAAGTCCACAGACAGTTCTAGTATATTCTACAGGATTACTATCATTCGGAATCGACCTAATAGCAATGAGTTTAGCTTTGAGTTTTCTCAAAGAACCTAGCAAGGAAGATTGTTTTTAGGTAGACAATAGATATAAGAGTAAAGATCAGAGCTCTTTGAGACAAACCTGCCGCCTCTTCACTGCTGTGTGTTCTGTTGCTGTTCTAAACTCTCTACCTCGCTGGCTCCTTCTTTCCAGAACTATTCAATCTTTATCAGATGGCAAGTATTCAAGAAGAGAAGGGGTCTGACAAAATCTTGAGAAACTGGTGTGTTTGAAGAGAAGAGCCAGCTATTATACTTTCCTAAGGAAAGGTGATCAGAAAAATCTTCTGTGAATTGAGGCTCAAATGACTAAATTCTTACTCACAGAGATCCTACAGGACAGAGCAAAACTGCTCCCCAAGGCTTCTGAGACCTCCCATCTTTATGGAAATAGATAGCCTCTTCTTTTCCCTGCAGAATGACGTAGATGTTGGCAGCCCTGAACTTGCCACTGGGACAAGTGAAAACTTGAGGTCAAATATTACGTACAGAGGCAATATCAAGTATAAAGAAGAACTTGTATACAGGGATGGGTTTAAAGAGTTAAAGGAAACCTTGATGGATATGGGTTTCAAACTATAAACCCAACTAGCCAACGAAACATAATAACAGGCATTCTTCATGATAGCATGAATAACTATTTCCAAACCATATTGGTACCTGATAAACAAAAAATCTATTTGATATTTAATTGGTCACTTGTCACCTTTCTAGAGCATGGCTTCTGTCCTATTTGAACAAATAATCACATTAAATATTTAGCATTTAGCTTAAGCACAGGTGTGAAGGCCATTCACAGGAGAGATACTCAAGCCCAATCTGAAGAGGGAGTTTGGGTTATGCACTCCTTATTAAAGAAGGCGATGATTATGCTGAGTCTATTAGCACAAATAGGCATTAGGCAGGAGAACTGGGAGGAGAAGTGAGGAAGGTAAACCTGTTCCAGACATAGCAAGCAACAAGTTCAAAGATCCAACGAATACAATTGGAGAAGATCAGACGATACGAGCGGTGGTCAAGGCAAACGCCATCTGGCATGTGTGTTACTCTCTCATCCATCTCTGGGTCTCTACTACTGCAGTGGCTTGTTAGCTATTATGTTGCTGGAGACGGCTCTCTCCACATTTCAAATACCAATCAGGTTACCTGTGGAGAAGATTTCAGCAAAGATTTGGACTAAGAAGATAGGCTGAGAAGAAAAGACTGATGGTTTATTTGGAAACATTAGCCAGTAAAAACGCTATGAATCACAGCAAAATAGTGTCCACGCAGTGTTGGAAGATAAGTTCTTTGGGTTGGAAGGTACTCACGATACAAGGAGCACAGCAATGCCCTGCAGCACGCCTACCGTTAGGGGGATGACCCTCGGCGAGGTGGTGCTTCCCACACCCGGCTACGATGGGTTGCTAGGAATCAGAGCTGATGTAGCTGCAATTATAGCAACAGTGTAAGATGGGGTTTCACAAACGCAGGGGCTGTCATTCGCACGATCATTTTCTATAACTCAATTAGCATCAGGGATGTGAAAATAAGCTCCACGAGGTCAGGTATCTGTGAAAGTATGATTCTAAAACTAAATGACTAATCAGAAAATGGTTGATGAAGCACTCACTATTCATAGACCAGAGGGTTCTTCATAAAAGTCAGGATCATTTCTTAAAAAATAAAACCCCGTGAGCCAATATCAACAAAAGGAGAAAATTCTTCAGGAGGGAATTTTAAGCTTCCATTTCACGACTTGATTTTATGGGCTTAAGCACAAGCTTGACATTATGTGAATGCAGTTTGCTGTGTTTAATTACTATCATTATTATTATTATGGATACAGTAGTAATTATCTCTTCCTACTGTCTCATTATGTTTTGATCAATTCACATAATAAAAGTTTACTGTAAATATAAGGTTAGGTAACTTTCAAGAAAACATGTAATTATGGAATATATAATCATATACGATCTAAACAACTGAAAATTTCTCAACATTTCTAACAATTAAATGTTTAGAAAGTAAAGAATGAGCTGCTTTTAATAACAGAGGTACAGTTCTGGAGGCAATGGCGGCAGAAGGCTTGATTTGTTGACCTAAAATTACTTTACTTCTGTTATATTAATAACATCTAGGTTTCTCAAAAACCTGCTGGCAAAAAAAAATCTTTCCAGTTTTATTAATGATTCATATGGCAGTTTCTGAAGAGACAAGTCCCACAGAGAAGGAGCACTTGATTAATGACCTGGAAACACTTTTCCTTTTCAGCTGATTAAATAAAATTGACTGGATTTTTACATTTTTATAATAAAATGACCCGCAGGGCTGAGATGACACAGTGAAAGCAGCATGTTCACTCTTCAGCAGATTTTTATTTTGTCACTTGTAAAAATGAAAGGGCTAACCACCCAAGCAGAAAAATGCACACGCTCATCGTCCACTGCTGCCTGCTGACAAACGCTGCATACAAATATAAAAACATGGAGGGAAATAGAGAGCGCTTCTATTCAGCATGATGTTGTCTCATAATGACAACATCTCAACATCCTTGGGCCTAGGAGCTATCTATTAAACTAGTATTTTAAAAGAGAGAGAAAAATCTAGACTTAATACAGGAAGGGGTGGGAGAGAGGGACCCCAGTCATAACCAGGAACCTTTACACCATCCAATGTAGCCATAGGAGGACCCTAGGACACCATAACTGTAAGTTTTCCATGCTGCAGGCTGATGAACCAAAGGAATGTTCTTTGGAGACTGAAAGGTAGGCAAATTAATATGGCCCTTCTAGCCATACTTCCTCATTCCGTTTTGCAAGATGTTCTTTGCTATGGTAATGGACAGGATTTCGGTGCTATTGAGCGTTTACTTCAGAAGAAGTTTCATCTGGGGCAGGGTCTGCTGAAATACAAGAACAGCCCTTCCCTCCATGCGATTCCTGTGTGTCTAAGCGTCATCCTGTGGACAAAGAGCGATACCAGGACCATCTGAGAAGAGCACAATCGAGATCTTTGGGTGAGGGCTGCAAGCTCCAACCAAGACACAAGATACTATGGAGTAGGGACTGTGGGTCACAGCTGGGAGCCAAGCTGCGGCCAGAGGCCAGGGCAAGGAGACCACCAGACAGAAGAGAGGATCAGTCCTGAGACTCTAGGCCTGTGAGTCAGCGTGACGGGTGAGTTCCTTGGTCCACAGACAAGAACCAATGGCCCACGTGACTGAGACACTCGGAACCATAGAGGGCCTTAAGGAATTGCTCTGGCTCAATAACTGCATTGGTACTGTTCACTGCTCCTGACTTGTGGTAACATATTGAATTCCCTAATAAACCTCCATATTTGTCTGTGTGGACAATGTAATGGATGATGGAGCCCAGATAGCTACAGTGAGAGGAATGGTTGGTGCGAGAATAAAGAAGGGTGGAGGCATGTCTGGCCCCTGACTTGTTGCAATAGGAAAGCCAGAGGAGGTCAGATATGAATTTTCTCTGTGCCATTTTCATGGAGACGAAGGTTCTGCTCTTCATGTCACACTGAAAGGGAAAAGCCCAGAAAGAAATTGCAAAGTGGAACAAAAAGATTCTTGTATATCCCACATTAACATATTCCCTGAATCCCAGGAGAGTACTGTTCAGTTGCGATGTTCCTTCCCCGACTTGATGTACCCTTGCTATTCCTTGGTTTCCTAAATCTTCACTTAGCTACCAATACCAGTCTGCTCCCTTACATTAGTGCCTTTGTACTCATGTTGGTCCTTTAGGTGGGGACTGCCATCTACTTCTACTCTACCAAGTTCACAACCATTGCCATTGGTTATTGTTAACCCGGTCAAGGGAAAGGTAAGACGGGGTGCATTAGGAACTTTTCTCTTAGATACCCCCAAACTGCACTGCCATCCAGTTCTTTCTGGCTGATGGTGACCTTATGGGACAAATAGATCTGCCCCCGTGGGTCAGATTTACATCCCAAAATGTAAATCTTTGTGGGAGTAGAAAGCCTCATCTTTTTGCCGAAGAGTGGCTACTGGTTTTGAACTTGAGATTGACAGACCAATGTGGTATCCACTTCCCCACCGGGATTCTACTAAATGGCGACTCAGATATAGACCTTGTTTGGTCTAACATATTCAAGACATTTCCACTCATAAAAGGACCTCCAATTGTATTGTTGAAAGTGCCGTTTCCCTCCCCCCCACCCAAACACTGGTCTAGCTTTTGACACAGCAACAGTCACCCCAAGCTTTCAGAGCTGGGAAGCAGGTTCATCACAGCCTCCCTTTTACCCTCGTGCACCTGGCATTGAGGTTGAATGTCATTGCTCCCATCCGACTTCTCTCATAAATATTACCTGCTTGACCCCTGACAGCTATTGAATTTTTGCATTCTAACCAACATTGGGGTGTTTTCCATAACCTTCTATATGATATCTTTCTCTCTAAGGGGAATGTTTTCTTCCCATTTCAGTCAATGGAGCAACAGTAATAAAAGAATTTTTTTTAAGTATACTGGTAGGAGTGACAGGCAGGCAACAGCATGGAAAGTCAATGTGATGGCTTATATTTGGGGATTGACATGAATTATTTTGTGCTCAGAGTAATATTCTATTCTCTTACTTGACCAGATTGTCTCAACATCCAAATCAATAAAATGAGTAAGGTGATTATTGAATGGAAAGTTATGAAATTCAGCATGGATCTGTATTAGATAATATTTATTTATTTTTTATTTGTGAAATTAAATTATGCAGATTTTGGAATATTTTGTAAGAAACACGAAAGGAAAATCACTGAGAAATGCTCTCTGTTGTCATTGTGTTTGAAGCTCATTACTGAATAAAAACCATCACATCTGCTAACACTGTGCAGCACTGTAAGGTTGCCATTCTTTCTAGAGTTGAGTAATAAGGGCTATATTCTTGCTCTGACATATTTATAGCATATAATGACATCGAAATAACATGGTTTATTCAGTCTTATGAAGAGAAGTCAGTAATGATGTAAATAATCGTGTATCGGAGGTATTATCTCTGCAGAGGATATATCTTCCAGCTCTTACTACTCTCAATGTATTTCACAAACAATAATTCCCTGGGTCAGCATGAATAGAAACTAAAATGTAGCTATGGGATGACAGGCCTTTCGGTCTGTTTTGTACCACTACCCTTCTAGTCTCTAAAGCAGTACTGTCATGTAGTAAATACTGAATAAAATACTTGTCATTTAGTTAAGATAGTACCTAAATTTAAGATAAATTTCCAGATTTTTGACCAATGGATCATTTATATCAGGGTGGGGAACCTTTCTTCTGTCAAGGGACGTTGGATGTTTAAAGCATCATTTGTGAGTCATACAAATTATCATCTTAAAAATTAGCCTCTCGTATTTGATCAAATTAACTCACCCCCAAAATGATGGATGGAACTGTTTCTCTTTGATGAGGCATTTGATATTAGTTGGTATTGATAATTTCACAGACCTCATACAACCCACAGGCTGGATATTTCCATCTGATTTACATAGTCAACATTGTTCTTAGGTGAAATGGAGTCTGCTCTGACACAGGGACTCTAAGCACAAAAGAATAACCTACTGTCTGGTCCCGGGCCATGCTCACCATTGTTATGTTCCAGCCCATTGTTGCAGCCACAGTGTCAATCCATCTCATGGAGGCTATTGCTCCTTTTTACTGACACCCCCCCCCCACTTTACTAACCATGACTTCTGTTACCAGGGACTGATCTCTTATGTCTTCTAAATTTCTTGGCATAGGCCAATGAACGCTTCCAGCACAACCTCAATTTGTTAGTCAGTAGTAAAGTTTACTGTAGTGATGTATTTTGTCTATCATACTTTAGTAATTATCTGACTTTGTATGACTGGGTCAAAATCTTAGTTACATTTCGAAGGACAGATCACTGTTTTGTGCTTTAGTGAGTGTTCAATACGCTCAGTGCACAAAATCCATCAAAACCATTATGTCTAGATTGCTCATAAATACCATAGAGATGCAAAAAAGAATTTTGATATTTGATATGAGAAGTTTACCATCTAGTGAAATGAATAGATTTGTTTTAATATATCACTTAAGAGGATTTAAGCTCCAGTATAGATAGCATACAATACTCCGTCCTCCCTGCAATCCTTTCTATACATACTTGTTAGTACATGTGTAAGTCTTTATACTTATTACATGTACATGCATAAATACACACATGTATATGAATACAAACATGCATACTCATCTTCCTTAAATAATTTTCCCCTACGTCTTCCCAGGGCAACCGAAGATGGTTTCATTTCTATTCATTGCAATATCAGTTTACTGTTTTGAGTTACCGAATTATTTTAGCTTTGAAGTTAAAGGTCAACTGCAGGGCAAGGAGCACTTTACTGTGGACCTGGAAATATAAAGAAGTGTGAGTAAAACTGTTCCTGACCCTCTGGGTCTCTGTGAGCCAGGACTTAGGCAAGAATGTGAAGGATGTCAAAGACACACTGGCTTCCACAGGCCATTATAAACGCCCCACCACTCTCCGTGGCATGCAATAGGCTGGGGACACCGGACCCATGATGGCGTGCCTTGAGCAAAACCGGGAGATAATTGCATTTGCATGGAGCTCTCTGAGGAATGCAAAGCCCTCGATGGATGCCCTACAGAATGGATTTGTGCAAACCCCCCTGAGGTGTTCTGCCCACTTGGAAAAGGCTAAATGATATCCCAACTATTGTAGGTAAAGACATGAAGCTAAAGAAAAGCATCTTGCAGAACGTCCCAGAGAATATTCTGGAACTGTCCACTTGGCCTGGCATTTTCCTGCCACTGCACTTTTACTCTTTAGCCTGGCGCGCACTACCACCCGTCAGACGCGGAGGGGGGCCTCGGGAGGCAATTTCACGGAGCTTTGGCTTTCACGTTTATGGGTCCTCTGGAAAAGTTCAGAAGTTCAGCTTCATGGCATTATAAGAAGTTCAAGGGTTCAGAGACCAGACGTGAAATTAATACCATGAATTTAAAACAGGGGTTATAGGATTGTTTTTACCCCTTTCACAGGCTAAGAAATATTTCTATTTCTACATAGAAAATTCAGTAACAACTCTGCCTCAGAATGCTCCTGTTTTTATGTCGCAGGAGACTTCCAAGGTGGAAATGTTAAATCGTAGTTTTTTTTCAAAATAAGTTTAAAATGTGGGGGAAGGGGACCTTCTCTGGCATTGCAGAGGAGTGGGTTTGCTGGGGTTCCGGTCTCTGAATGGAATCCCTCTGAGGCCTGGCCATCCTAGAGTCTCAGGACAGGCCTGGATCAGCCCTCCACACATCTTTTGCTAAAGAACGGACCTCTGTTGGGTGAAAGTTTATCTACATCCCAGATGAGGCTAATGGTAAATTTTGAGCAGTCTAGTTCCATGGAAATGTACCAACAGAACAGCTGAAGTCAACGGAGTGGAATTTGTCGGTCCACCTCACTTTCATATTTGAACAAAACAAAACAAAGTCGCCAAAAAAAACCAAAAAACCCAGAAATCAAAACCAATAAATTTCACTTTGTTAAATTTTCGGAGATTTTTGTTCGTTTCTCTTTGTTTTTTTTAGTGAAATTAAAATGAGGGAAGGACTCCTTATAAACCACAATCTAAAAACAAAAACAAAAGAATGATACTGCTGTTTCGTCTACAAGAAAAATGTGCATGAGTACTGGATCCACTTAAAGTTTATTTGCTACTGAAGTGGTACAGAAACTTCAACTCTGAGGACAAAATATTCTCATGTATCAGGTATTCTTGTAAGTAGTTCCACTTTTATGACATCTCGATTCCTGACTATCCAAGCATCAGGATATATTAAGAGGAAGCACACGTCCTCACACGTGACATGAGCCACTTCAAAGGGAAGAAGGGTGGTAACTGCAGCAACCCTGGAATATTGCTCTGGGGGTTGCAGCAGCATGTGCAGTGAGTTTATGAAACGAGCTTGCAGTAGGCTGGAGACACTGAGCCCAAGTATGCACCTGGGGATGTTCTCGCTCTCCAACCCGTCTCTGTGTTACAGGTTCTTCAGTTGGTCATCCAGGACAGAGTGTTGTGGAAGGTGCTCAGGTTCGGTACATTTCCTGAAAATATATGCAAAATCATCCCAGGTGCACCCGTATCACGGTGGGAAAAGATACGCACTTCAAGGTTTTCAAGAAGATTTAACTCGAGACCAAAGGAAGGCCAAGGCTGTGCGATTGCCTGGAAGCAATATGGTCTCCAGGAGGTGGGTCCCACCAACAAGTTGAGAGATTTGTTGCCCTGGTCTGTGTCTGTCACTAAGCAATTGTTGGACCTTAGGCAAGTTGCCTAATCTCTACGTCTCCGTTTTCTCAACCATGAAATGGGGGAAATAATACCTTGCACCTGCCTTTCTCAGTTCACAAGGCTAGAGTGAGGAGGCGCCAATCAGAATTTGTAAGGAAACCCTTTGCATTAAAGTGTCCTACAAATGCCTGACTGATGAGGCTAAGTCTCCCGCCATCAAGTACCACCCGTCCCATAAGTTCTGCTCACCTCTCAAATTCACTCTGCGAGAGCTGGAATATTGCTCACAGGGAAAATCCCATCTAACAACATTGTTTCATTTTTTTTCCATTTCTTGACCATGAAGACTATTAGCCTCTGTCCTTCCTAGATACTCCAATCTCTTCCCTACTTGGCAAGTTTTCATCTACTGTTCAAGGCCTGGTTCTAACCTAGTCCTGAGTGACGCATTTCTTCCAAAACCGAATGAGGGCCTTCCTCCTACTCTTTTTCAGAATTCTTCTGCTCAAGTCTATCTCGCAACAGCAAGAAGAAAGTCATAATTTTATTATTTATTGACTGAACCACCTTCCCTTCATAGACGATCAGAATCTTCTCACCCCACCCCCACTTCTATTTTTAAAAAATCACCAACACATTGCCAATGGCCACATACTTGTTAGTCACACAGCAAACTGGTGTTGAATGAGAAAATGTATATAAATTGTGTTTCCATAGAAAAATCTGTGTTTGGGGGACACAATGCTAATGCTACTCAATGGCATATGACGTAACAGGAGGGACTATTTATTGTGCCTGACTGTAAGTATCTAGTAGCATTTTTCATGGCCAATTTTCTGCTTTTACTTTTTCAAAGCAAACACCATTCTTTAAATTTGTCAGATTTGCCTTAATTTTTTATTGGATTTCTTATATAATGTATGTTTACTCCCATTTACGTATTGCTTGCGGTGTTTGAGAAAAGCATGTTTAACTCTGTTTTCAAAGAAACCATTGTATGCCTATTCAAATTTAAATAAAAAGGAAATCACATTATATGAACATACTTTAAACTAATGGAAAAAGTTGCACGTGAAAGCTGAACTTTGACTCAACAGGACTGAAGAAGAGGCGAAGCATTTGAATCGTGGTGCTCGGGAAGAAGATTGAAAGAACCAAGGGCTTCCCACAAGGCAAACCTATCTGCACTGGAAGAAATATGGTCAGAGTGCTCCTCGGAGGAAAGGACTTAGGTAAGACTTCGTCTCACACACTTTGGACCTGTCGTCAGGAGAGACGAGTCCCTGGAGAAGGGCGTCGCGTCGTGCTTGGTAAAGTGGAGGGACGGCGAAGCAGAGAAAGACCCTCAGAAAGATGAATGGATGCACAGCCACAACAATGGGCTCAGGTATCGGAGCAATTATCCGGATGGCGGAAAACCGGCAATGTTTCCTTCTGCTGTGCACAAAGACTGCTTGGGGACAGACTCAATGGTTCCTAACAGCTACAACATTAGAAAAATTCATATTTTTCTCCATCACTTTCACCTGCCTGAAAATGCCTAACATGGCATAATTCTCATGCTATTCTCGCCAAGCAATTTTTCCATTGTCATGAGGAGTTAGAGCAAGATTCATCAAAAGTAGCCTTTTGTTGACATTTTCAGTGAATATTATTGTTAAATGTCCCCTGACAACCAACTCTTTATTGTTTGGGTAAAATAGAAGCAAGTCATGAAAGGATTTATTCTGCACAAATGACAAATTCAGGTATTGTGATATATGGTTGGCCCAATATCCCTCTTTCGGCAGGGCCTTAAAAAGTATCAGATGTTAATCAATGACATTAATAATGGAAGATCATTATGGTCCAGGGAGATGATTGTTAGGATCCTCTACCCTAATTTACAAGGAAGTCTTTAAAGGGAGCCAAAGGCACATTTTTAAAAATGTAGATTCAGGAATGGGTTTTGGCTTGCACTAAATCCTAACTCAAGTTAAAGACCAATTAGTTCTTACATAATGGCCCTGCTTGATATGTGCCTTCAGGAAGGCAACGCAGAAGATATGGGAGCTATAGGAAAGTGTGGAGAAGAATTTAGATGGTGCCCAGCTATTGCATTCAATAACATCTGGGGTGTTAGAGGCTTGTTTCCAAACAAGCAGCTATCTAAGAGAGATGACAACTAAGTGCACATGGAAGACGCACACAAACATCGGTGATTGAAAGATTATAAATCATCTGATATCCAAAATGGAATGAGGGAATAATAACAGAGCCTAAATTGTGAGATTCTGGTTTGCACAAGGCTATGGATGACATTGGAAACCCAAGATATAATTGTGAGATCTACACAGGAAATAAAAGTCTGTTGATATCCCTCTACCTATAATGGAGGGATGGGTATAATCTATTTACTAGTGTATTAGAGAGATGACTATAGGAAATCAAAAATGATAAACCTGACTTGAATGGTAAAACCTTGTCAGCTGATCACCCCTGTTAGCCACTCCCACTTCACAAACACACACACACACACACACACACACACACACACACACACACACTGGTTTCTGATACACATTGGGTATAATCTCGTAAAAAACAGTGCAGTGACTACCAAACACAAATACTCACACACTGCCGTCAAGTTCATTCTGACTCTGTGACCCTTTAGGACAAGGTAGAATGGCTCCTGTGGGTTTCTGGGACTGCTACATGGAACAGGAATAGAATGCCTCATATTTTTCCTGAGTTACAGCTGGTGGTTTTGATCTGCCAGCACTTTGGTTAGCACCCCAGACCAACATTACTAGAGAAAAAGGTTGAGGGATGATATGAATCAAGATGAGTTTGGAAAGAAGAGTATACGTTCTTGCAAATAGTGACCTGTGGACTATGGTTAGATATTTAAGATTTACCCCAAGGAATATGAGAAATCACTTAAGAATCTTAAGCAAAGGAAATGAGGGATAGAAACAGGGAGCGAGAAAGCCACCTTTGGGTTAGAGTTACTGTGTGCATAGAGTCCTATGGATCACCATTGACTTGAGAGCATCGGCAAACAAGAGAGGTGTTGCGGAGTGAATGAGTTCAGCTGGTGCACATGGTTAAGCACTCAACTGCTAGCTGAAAGGTTGATGGTTTGAGCCCACCAGCCACTAAAAGGAGGAAAGTGTGGCATTCTTAGACACCCTCCATCCGTGTTGCCTCTACGTGTTGGAGTTCACTCATAGCAATTGGTTTGGTTTGGGTTTGAAAATGGCAGAGTATATTGGGTAAGAGGAATAATAGGAACCAAAAAAGTGGTTATAAAGTATTGTAAAAGATTCCTTCCAGATATTAAGCAGAAAGGGTAGTCCATAGCAATAAGTAAAAAGAATGATTTTCATTATAAATTAAAATGTATCTATAGATCTAATAAGATGATTTTCAAAGTGTAAAGGGGGAGAAAGCACTTTGACAAAGATCAACTGGAAATTAATTCTTATTTTTCTTTGAAATGGGATGACCTTATGTGGGAAATGGGATTGTAAAGTGCTTTATTGGAGAATAGCCAGTTGAACTTTTTTCAGGCTCCACACTACCATGGAACAAACATTGCAGGCAGTGGGTGTGGTCAGGACAGGGCATTTGGATCGGAGCAGAACAGTGTGTTTCGGCTGCCCCAGCTGCTAGGGTGATTGCTAAGCTCTGCCCTTTGCTTCTCTTCCCCTGCTACTCTCTTCCAGCAGGCAATTGATGCCTTTTAAGTAAATGTCAATGCCTAAGAAACGACTTCACTCTTGAGGAGTCGCTGAATATAATATTGGACACACATGTGTTCTTAATGAATTAATGTTCCAGCAATAAAAGTATGAATGAGTTGTGTCTGAATTTCTACTTTCCATTGTTAGCATGCATTTCCTACCAAAGGTACACTCTTACTGTTTAAAATGTAGTCCCCTACTTTAGTTAAAAATTATGTGGCTATAGTATCAATATGCTTTTGAACAAGCATTGCTGAAATAATAGCACATTTTCTCCTAAATTAACTAGTGCCTTTCAATATTTAAAGGACTATTTTGGAGTTTATAGTATTATTTAATAAGATGTCATTGATCCAAGAAAATAATTTATTGAAGATAAATTAAGAACTTTCTGCAAAGAGAACAAGAATATATCAAATGCCATAAATTTTGGACTCCACCCTGAGCCTTTCCAGACTTGTCATGAGGCATATAACAGATCAAGCCTTCGTGATCTCAGAGCATTCTCTGTGAGTCACAGGACACTTGACTAAGTGATTGGTGATTAGAAGTACCACACAATTAACATGCCCAAAGGAATAGCCTAACTCCAAAGGCTGGCAAGACGCACACATTCCCCAGTTCCCTTGCTAGCACCCCTCCCTAGAGTAGCTCTGAGGTGCATTCACTATGCAAACCATCAACAGCTGAAGAAGGGCCAGATTCCATGACTCACAATGGCAACCAGCTTGATAATTCAGCTTTTATTGCGTGTCTTTTCTCTCATCAACAGTCATCTACTAGTGTTTTTTGGAATCATCTTCAAATCAACTATTTACATTTGTCCCTTCTTGCAGAGTCTGCTTCTTGGAGAAGCCAATCTCAGGTATAAAACCTTTGAAGTATGGCCTCTTAATGGATCAGTCTACAATACAGGGCCATCATAAAGGAGAAATAAAAGAGAGGAGGGTTAAGGAACGAGGAAGGGATACAACAACATTGGAGTGAAATTGAGCAAAAAAATAAATTTCAGCTTAATGTCAGGGGAAGAAATTGCTTCAACAAAGAAGTCCTTTCGACAATGAGAGAAAAGAAATCCTTCTTGGAACGGTGGAAGGAGCTGTATTGTTTGAGGCATTTAACTCTAGATGCAACAATGTGTTGAAAAGAACAATGCCAAATAGCAGTAGATGGACATGATAACCTAATAGGTCATTTCTGCTCTAATATCTGTGATTGTATGATTCGATTCAAATACAGTAGTTTACTGTATCTCGAGTGTGTAATACACTTCAATTGTGAAGTGCTACAATTTCAATACTAATATGTTTGAAGTGACAGACATGTCACCGAAGTACCTAGTTGAGTTGTTCGAAATGCTTAGCAAAATATGCCTTTTCCCGTGGATATATTTATATATAGCTCTTATCCTCCAGCAGTCAGACATTGTGCCAATAAAGACATAATTCGTTAACCAGGGTCATATTAATTCTTCAGAAATGTCACATGTGTAACATTTCACAGAGAAATAAAGAAAATGGGTTTTGCTACTTTTGTGTGAAATAATATTAGTCGGCACCAAGACACTGCTCAAAAGGCATGTGATGTAGATCAGTGCGCTTTCAAAGGAAGTCTGTCTCTATCAACATCAAAACCACTGAACTGAGAAATGGGCAGTGTCTAAATGATGCTGGTAGCTCGGCTGTTATGTCTTTATTTAGTGATACGACCTATGTGGCTAGCCTCTGAAACATGCCACGGATATCATTCCCAGTAGAAATAATGATCAGAAAGTTCTCAGGTAGACTTCCTTTGATGGATTCTGTGTATTGTTTTTCTTTTTCAGTTGTGAAATTTAATTCTTCAACTTCCAGGCCCCTCATTGATTACTAGTGCTGATTCAGGAAGGGAAAGGAACTGTGGCTCAATGATCTGAGTTCCATTTTCATCGATGGCACTTCCTTTGAAGGCAGAGCGAAGTTCGAACCCACTTCATGAGGCATGAAACCCAAGGACAAAGCAACTTCACATAAGCCGGTACACAGACGCCTCCGGTTTGGAGCAGCGTTCCTTTGTTCATGCCACCCTGTTTAAAAGTTACCTTGTTTCACTGTGCATGTGCTTAGGGTACTTACTTAAAAGAGAGGAAATAAAACTGTAGGTTCCTTCTTGGATCAATAAGTTTATTTATTAACCTTTCCCTTGAGTCAGACCTTTCACTTCTCAAAGATAAATGAGTTCAGGGTTTCTGAATAGTGCAGGGGCAACTGCTCAGACTCCATTAAATTTATTTTCTTGGCCGGTTATATGCAGAGGAAGTTTTAGGTCTCTTTGAAGGAAAGTGTGGCAGTTATACAGCATGATAATAATTTCTTTGGCCTTCTCCTCATTGAAAGGTAGAATGGTTGTCTCTTATTTTTGGCAAGTGTATGACTACTTCAACCAACAGAAGAGGCATAAGTCTTGCTTTCTGATTTCTGAAGCATAAAAGTTGATGGTCTCTTCAGGTCAAGTGGTGAGAGTGGCATTACTGGAAGGGTGGTGGGAGGGTGGGTTAGAAAGGGGGAACCGATTACAAGGATCTATATATAACCCCCTCCCTGGGATAATGACAAGAGAAACGTGGGTGGACGAAGATGTAGGGCAGTGTAAGATATGACAAACTAATAATAATTTGTAAATTATCAATGGTTCATGAGGGAGAAGGGAGCAGGGAGTGAGGGGGAAAATGAGGAGCTTATACCAAAGGTTCAAGTAGAAAGCAAATGTTTTGAGAATGATGATGGGAACAAATGTACAAATGCATTTGACACACGATGGATGTATATATGGATTGTGATAAGAGTTGTATGAGCTCCCAATAAAATAATATAATTTTTAATTAAAAAGAAAGTTGATTATTAACACACTCACTCTTATAGTCATGAACTGCATGTAAGAAGTCTGACCATCCTGTGATCACCACACTGTGAGGAAGTCCAAGCCATATGGGGAGACCACACACTTGCTATTAACTGTTTATTCCCAAGTGCGTCCAACCTTTGGATCATATCAATTCAGATGCCACATAAGTCATTAAAGCAACCTCTAGATGACTCTCTCCTACAGCGATATGAATTTTCTCCCTGAATCCTCAGACAGTGGGCAAATAGAAAGAAACATCCTTACTCTAGCTTTCTGTCCTTCCCGACCTACAGACTCCTTCAGCATAATGAAATGATGGCTGCTTTTCTCACTCAGTTGAAGTAGTCTGGTACGTAACAGTAGGAATCAGGACTTGGAGGAAGATAAGCAGATGGAAGGAAAACTAGAAGAGGAAACAGAAGTCCACAAGGAAGCAATGGAAGAAGGAAGAGTCAGAGAGGGAGCGAGGGAGAAGGCAATGCAAAATAAGGGGCAAGAGAAGACACAGGAGGTTGGCAAGAGTTAAAAGCAACAGACATAAATACTGTAATGTACACAATCCTGCAATAACTGAGACCTATAAGCAGTTTGTGGGCAGACATAGAGGCTGAACAGGTGTGGGAGGGAGAACTGAAGTATATCCTGTTGTATATATGGGTTTGAAAGAGAATATTTTGTGTATATGCATTTGTCTCTGCTGCAAGTATACCCCCAACTACGATGGACTTTCCAGGGAACAAGGGTGTGAACATTTCTAAGACGTAACAAACACCAGGTGGGAATGAATCTCTGAGCCTGGGGTCTCAGGACTATAGCCTGAGAGGACACCACGGTCAATAGTCATAAAAATAGTGATCTACGTCCTACTTTGGCAAGTAGTAGCTGTGGTCATAAAAGCGCATGCATATTCATGTAAGGAACAACTACTGGTTGTTCTGGAGGAAAGAAGAAAGATGACCATGTAAAGATACCAACTGAGTCCAATGGATGAACGAAGCACCTACATGCCACTCTCCTAAACTCTGAAGCCAGAGAAACTGAAACTCGCTGGTGCTTGGTTCCCACTACGAACTGCTCTGAATGGAGTCTTGGGCATAATAGGAAAACGTGTAACGAAACTAAAATCACGAAAGAGGCCGCACTTACTGGTCAGATAGAGAAGGTTGTCATCACCAAAGATAATGGCCCTTCTGTACCCTCCAGCTTAGGAACTGAACCCACCACCATGGCGCCATATTCAACTGAGTAATAGACAAGTCTATAAGGAAACAATACTACTAGTAAGTTCTGAAATGTTAGATTAATTGAGCATATAAGATGAAAAGGGCAGCATTTACCCAAGAACAAAATTCAGAGGGTTAGGAAATATACACAAATAATTGCAGGGAGAAAGCGGGAGACATGGTGGTATATGAGAAATCACATTGAATGAGAAGAAACAAAGGGGATATGAATTGTCGGATGCAACACTGATGAACTGCTCTGTAAACAATCACCTAATTTACAATAAAAATGTTTTAAAATGAAGGGAAACAAAAGGAACATGAAGGAGGGGTGGTGGTGGTGAATCAAAAAAACAGCTTGTCCAGAAGTAATTTTAAATGAGCCCTTCTTCTTGTTTTGTCAAAAATAATAATCTGCAAATTCTTCCATTTTCTTATATATTTTTCCTTCCACCAAAAGGATGGTTCAAATTAAGTATAGATTAATTATGAGGCATTAGCTATTTTATCTGAATAGCAATTTTTCATAAGAAACAGAGGAGGGGACATTTTCTGTAGTTTGGGCATGTCTTTATTGAATAATGTATATGCACGACAGCATGAGAAATAGAAAACACTAAAACAAAGAAAGGGTGACGGAGAAGAGAACTGAAAGTACAGGGGCAAATTAATTTCATGTGAAAGGCGTATCGTCATTTGAACTCAAAATTGATAGCCAAACTCAAAACATCAGAGCCTGGGGGAACTCAATCCATAGTACAGTAAATTTTTTTATGATTTTAATCATTTTGGGGGCCTCATACAACTCATATCAAAATACATCATGTCAAGCACATTTGTACATTTGTTGCCATCATCAGTCTCAAAATATTTGCTTTCTGCTTGAGCCATTAGTATCAGCTCCTCATTTTTTACCCTCCCTCCCTGGTCCCCCCTCCCTCATGAACCCTTGATAATTTATAAATTATTATTATTTTGTCATATCTAACACTGTCTGATATCTCCCTTCACCCACTTTTCTGTTGTACATCCCCCAGGGAGGAGGTTATATGTAGATTCTTGTAATCGGTTCCCACTTTCTACCCCATCCTCCCTCCACTCTCCCAGTTTTGCCACTCTCAGCACTGGTCCTGAAGTGATCATATGTCCTGGATTCCCTGTGTTTCTGTTTCCTGTTCGTACCAGTATACATTCTTTGGTCTAGCCAGATTTGTAAGGTAGCACTTGGATCATGATAGTGGGCTGGTGGGGGGTGGTGTGGGGAGAGGAGCAGTTAGGAATTAGAGGAAAGTTGTATGTTTCATTATTGCTACACTGTCCCTGACTGGCTCATCTCCTCCCCATGGTCCTTCTGTAAGGGGGTGCCCAGTTGCCTACAGATGGGTCTTGGGTCCCCACTCTGCACTCCCCCTCATTCACAATGATCTGATTTTTTGTTCTTTGATGCCTGATACCGGATCCATTTGACACCTCGTAATCACACAGGCTGGTGTGCTTCTTCCATGTAGGCTT
Organism: Tenrec ecaudatus; assembly: GCF_050624435.1. Classification (NCBI taxonomy): domain Eukaryota; kingdom Metazoa; phylum Chordata; class Mammalia; order Afrosoricida; family Tenrecidae; genus Tenrec; species Tenrec ecaudatus. The sequence continues at coordinate 47,920,341 of NC_134531.1, forward strand.
TGTTACTTCTGAGCTAGATAGCCGCTTGCTTATCTTTAAGCCTTTAAGACCCAAGACACTATCCCTTTTGGGGAAATAGATCTATGTGCACATATTTATAGGTTTAGTATTAAGGTAGCAGATGGACATTGGGCCTCCACTAAAGTACTCCCTTAATGCAAGAATACTTGGTTCTATTAAACTGGCATTCCATGTTGGTCACCTTCCTAACATAATCGCTGAAGACAAAGTGGGTACATAAGCAAATGTGGTGAAGAAAGCTGATGGTGCCTGGCTGTGAAAAGATATAGTGTCTGGAATCTTAAAGGCTTGAAGATAAATAAGCAGCCATCTAGCTCAAAAGAACAAAGCCCACATGGAAGAATCACACCAACTTGTGTCATCATGAGGTGCCGAAGGGACCAGTTATCAAGCAGCAAAGAACAAAAAATCATATCATTGTGTGCTCACTTCCTTGATACAATCCCCGAAGACAAATGGGTGTATAAGCAACTATGGTGAAAAAAGCTGATGGTGCCTGTCTACAGTAAATCTTTGAAAGTGCAGAAAGCCTCATCTTTCTTTTGCAGAGCTGCTGGTAGTTTCAGACTACTGACCTTTGGTTAGCAGCCCAACAGGTTACCCACTCGGACCCCTGAGAAACACACACACACACGCACGCACGCATGCACGCACGCACGCACGCGTGCATGCATCATGATTGCTGCTGTTGTTTGGTGACATTGAGTTCATTCAGAATCATTGGGAATGTATTACACACAGAGTGAAATGGTTCCCAGTACTGCACATTCCTCACACTTCTTGTCATGTATAAATATGTGTTTGCATATACATACATTTGAGTTAAGGTTCTGTAAAAGTGACAACTACTATTAAGATTCTTTCAAGTTCAAAAATCCTAATGTGTTTGCCAAAATACTAGGTTACCTTTAATTAAACCTATTTGATGGATAAGTCAAGTTTCAAGCTATTTTCTCTTCTTTTAATGTTTGAAATTTAATTTTAATATCTTTAAAAGTCATGTGATAATAAATGATCTAATAACTTGAAAAAGTCAATGAAAACAAAAATGCTGCCAATCACAAAGGTATATTTTTGATAGTTTATTGGCATAAACTTCACATATATAATTTTATCATTAAATCATATTAAGTAACATTGTACAATAATCACCATAATAATTTCATGCTCATTTTGACTGAGCTTTTTCTTGTACTCATAGCTATTAGCTGTCCATTTACCCTCATCCTCCCCTGCCATGCCCCTAAGCAATTACTAATCCAGTTCCTATCGCTATAGATTCAAGTCTATTGATAGTGTCATTATTTTATTCAATGGTATAGACTTTAAAACACTGTTGAGAAAAAAAATACATTAACAATGACCAGCTTGATATTATAATACATAAATGGTTGACTTGTACAGTTTATTAACAGAAAGGGTAAATTCACATATGATGGGGTGTTCAAAAGTCTGTAGAAAAATTACATTATTTTTTTACTCTAATTTAGACAAACTTTTGGAGGTCTCATAAATGTATGTTTGTTCTGTTGTCATAGTAGTTTACATGTTGGGCTGCTAGCCACAAACTTGCTGTTCTTGTTGTAAGGTACCATCGAGTCAATTCCAACTCATAGTGTCACTATGTACAACAGAACTAAACACCACCTGGTCCTGCACTATCGTAACAATGGTTCCCAAGCCTGCCATTGAAGCCACTGCATCAATCCATCTTCTGGAGAGCCTTAATCTTTTGTTCTGCCCTGCTACTTTACAAAGCATGATACTCTTCTCCAGGAACTGGTCTCTCTGGACAATATGTCCAAAGTACACGCAATGATGTCTCCTCATGAAATGATGTCTCCTCGTGAAATGATGTCTCCTATCAGGAGCACTCTGGCCATATATCTTCAGAAATACATCTGTCCTTTGGCAATCCATAGTACTTTCAATATTCTTCACCAGCGCCATAATTCGAATGATTCCATTCCTCTTGGTAGTGAGTTTGGTTTGGTTTCACACCTTTTGGTAAAGTGACAGGCTGTGCATTCAGCTCCTAAATTCAAGGTCAGCAGTTCAAAAGTACAGCCATTCTGTATTGATAAATAAATAATTTCATTGAGGGCTCATAAAACATCACAATCCATACATCCATCCATTGTGTCAAGCACATTTGTATGTACATTTGTTGCCACCATCATTCTCAAACATTTGCTTCCTACTTGAGCCCTTGGTATCAGCTCCTTATTTCCCACCAACATCCCTGCTCCCACCTCCGTTATGAACCCTTGATAATTTATAAATTATAATTATTTTGTCATGTCTTACTCTGTCTAACATCTACCTTCACCCACTTTTCTGTTGTCCAACCCTCAGAGAGGGGGTTATATGTAGATCCTTGTGATCGGTTTCTCCTTTCTACCCCACCTTCCCCTTACCCTCCTGGTATCGCTACTCATTATTAGTCCTGAGGGGGTTATCTGTCCTGGATTCCCTGTGTTTCCAGTTCTTATCTGTACCAGTGTACATCCTCTGCTCTAGCCGGATTTGTAAGGTAGAATTCGGATCATGATAGTGGGGGGCGGGGGGGGGGAGGAAGTATTAAAGAACTAAAGGGAAGTTTGTTCAATTAAACTGTTCTATTAAAGCTGAAGACAAATGGGTGCATAGCAAATGTAGTGAAGAAAGCTGATGGTGCCCGGCTATCAAAAGATATATTTTCTGGGGTCTTAAAGATTTGAAGATAAACAAGCGGCCATCTAGCTCAGAAGCAACAAAGTCCACATGGAAGAACTCACCAGCCTGTGTGATCACGTGGTTCTGAAGGGATCAGTTATCAGGCATGAAAGAACAAAAAATCATATCATTGGGTGCACACCTCCATGATATGATCGCTGAGGACAAACGGGCGCATAAACAAATGTGGTGAAGAAAGCTGATGGTGCCCGGCTGTCAAAAGAGATAGTGTCTGGGGTCTTAAAGGCTTGAAGGTAAACAAGTGGTCATCTAGCTCAGAAGCAACAAAGCACACATGGAAGAAGCACACTAGCCTGGGTGATCACGAGGTGTCAAAGGGATCAGGTAAAAGGCATCATCAGAACAAAAAAATCTTACTATAGTGAATGAAGGGGGAAGTGCAGAGTGGAGACCCAAAGCCCATTTTTTAGTCACTGGAGATCCCCTCACAGAGGGGTCTAGGGGAGGAGATGAGTCAGTCAGGGTGCGATGTAGCACCGATCAAGAATACAGCTTTCCTCTAGCTCCTAAATGCTTCCGCCCACCCACCCCCTCCCGCCCCAATATCATGTTCCAAATTCTACCTTGCAAGTCTGGCTAGACCAGAAGATGTACACTGGTGGAGATAGCAGCTGGAGGCATAGGGACTCAAGGGCAGATGATACTTTCAGGACCAGGGTTGTGGGTGGAAATACTGGGAGAGTAGAGGCAGGTGGGTTGGAACGGTGGAACCGATTACAAGGATCTACATGTGACCTCTTCCCTGGGGGACGGACAACAGAAAAGGGGGTGAAGGGAGACGCCAGACAAGGCAAGATATGACAAAATAATAATTTATAAATTATCAAGGGCTCATGAGGGAGGGGGGAGTGGGAAGGGAGGGGGATAAAAGAGGACCTGATGCCAAGGGCTTAAGTGGAGAGCAAATGCTTTGAAAATGATGAGGACAATGCATGTACAGATGTCCTTTACACAATTGATGTATGTATGGATTGTGCTAAGAGTTGTATGAGCCCCTAATATAACGTTTAAAAAATATAAACACAAAACAAAAGCTTTAATATCTGATTAAAAGACAAAGCAAAATACCCTAACATCTGACTTCATGTCATATGAAATTTTAAAATAAATTAAAATGTAATTAAAATAAAAACCATTATCTTATCACTTATGATATTGAGAGTTGTGTATGCCTAACTGATCACTCATCTCATATTCTTCTTTGATTGGCAGCTCCTTATAGCCCTACTTGTAATTAGTAATTACTACTCAAAATGCATTATTTAAAATAGCTTATTTTTTATGAAGCAATAGGAACAATTTAAATTCTGACTTTCTAAAAACTTCCAATAACTCAAAGAAAGAATCGGGAATATTAAGCCAGAGCTGCTGTCCTTGTTAGATACCTTTGAGTCGGCTCTTACTCATAGTGCCCATGCCTGACCCTGCACATCCTCACAAGTGTCCCGATGGCTAAGCCCATTGTAACAGCTGTTGTGTCAATACGTCCTGCAGAGAGAGTCCTATGGGAGAAAAGAGAGGCCAAATTCTAACAGACAAAATTGAAATCATTTATTAAACCTTAAACAAGAAAAGAAGACAAGACAAAAACAATTCATCTGGATAAGGGAGACCATCAGCACAAGGCCATAATGGTGTCCAATAATTCACAAAAACCCGGCCACTGAAGTAAGATAAGGAGTTCAAAGGAATTATAACAAAAATCATGTTTGGTGGTGAATCAGTCTACCAAACTTGCAGGAGAAATTACAAATGTAGACTATGATTGGGATACATACAAGGGGGTACCCCAGCAAAAAACAGAATATGTTTTTCAAAGCTATTTATTTACTTTTTTTTTACATAACAAACTTATCTCCTTCAAAGTACATTCCATTACACTTAATGCATTTGTGAAATCTGTGATTCCGTTCTCGGAACATTTTTCAAACTCATCTGTCCTTTCATGCTCCTCTTCGTTTGTAGAAACAAAGAGAAATCACACAGAGCAAAGTCAGGTGAGTAAGATGCGTGGAGCAAGAGAGACATGCTGCTTTTTGCCAAAAACTGGCACACTGAGATGGCTGCACGCACAGGGCACTGTCATGGTGGCAAAACCAGTCCCCTGTCTGCCACAAATAAGGCCTTTTTTGTTACACACTTTTACACTATCTTTTCAGAACCTCTAAATACAAAGTTTGATTAACAGTCTGACCCAGTGGAATGAACTTTAAATGCACTGTGAGTTGACATCTTCATTCCTTTAGGAAGTTGACAGACATCCAGAATCAGGTTTGTCATTTGACGTTTCACCTTTTTGAAGTGAGAAAACCACCTGTACACTTGTGTTTTTCCAAGAGATCCTGGCCTTGTAACCTGTGTTCAACATCACAACAGTTTCTGAAGTATTTTTCCAGAGCAGGAAACTAAATTTCACAACCATATGCTGTTCTCTTAAAATTTTTAAAATGAGGTTTGAGCAAAACTGCTTTTATGAAAAAAAAATCATTGTGATCAGAGAGAACCTTCCCAGGTGACACCACTGGGTGCACTATCTAGGAGCAAATTGCCGGATACTCACCTTGCAGAAAAAATGCAGAGCTTTTCCCCCTTTTTTGTGGGTGAGTGTGGTGGTTATACTACTGCAAATCAGAAATGTTTATGAAATGTGTTCAGGGTCCTCTTACCAAGTCAGTAAGGGCATACAGCTCATGACTATACAACCCATGTGTGCCATTTTCCACCAGGGACACACCCAGGCAAGTCCCTGAGGGGGAGGCTGTCCTTCACAGGACTAACAAGGGCAGTGGTAGTAATCCACTTTCAAAAGCATACTGTGAGAGTAAAGCCTTTCATATTGTTGGTCAATGGTCAGAAAGAAGTTAAGGGAGCCTGAATCTTTGTAGAGATTCAACATCGATTTAAGCCTCCCACTGTAATCCCTAGCCTTTCCCAAGCCTAGCACTCACAATGTAAGCTCGAATACTTAGGGTTCACTAGTATTCAGTGCTCCCTGACGGTTTCTTAGTAGGTTCTAAAGGATATCGAATACAAGACCTCTTTAGAGTATTCCAAAGCAAGGACGTTACATTGAGGACTGAGGTGTGCCTGACCCAAACCATGATCTTTTCCATTGCCTCATGCATGTGAAAGTTGGACATTGAATAAAGAAGACAGAATAAGAATTCATATATTTGAATTGAAAGGACTAAGAGTGAAGTGGTGGAGTCTAGTCTGTCAGTTGGGTTATAGCCAATGAGTAAGGTGACCAGATTTGAACTTTGGTAAAGCAGGACACCATTGATGGTGAGAGGGGACTTGATTAAAAATTTGGTCTATATGGAGCAGCAACATTTTTCATAGAATGCAAAAATAGTATTATATTTTTAATTTCAACATAAGTACAACTTACAAATATAATACATTAAAATAATGTGTAGTATTATTTTATTTTTTGGCATATTTCTCATTTGAGTGAATTTTTTAGTAGATTGCTGTCATTGTTTAAAAGGTCATGAAATTTTTCACAAGAATTTGTTAGATTATATTTCACACATAAAATGGCTTTCAAAGTCTCAACACATAATAGTGATTTTTCTGATGTTCACACGTTATTTACCATAGAAAAAAATGCATCTAGTCGCAGCAGTAGTTACTGGTAAGGACAGTGCGTATTCCATAATTTTTAGTGCATTATTGTATGGAACACGGTTTGTTTCAAAATGATGAAATATTTTCTAACCATTTGTTCTCTATTGTGATTTTTGCTGATGCCCAAGATTTCACTTTTTCCTTAGCAATATATTTTTTAATAATGATACCTCATTAAAAAGATCATTTTCAGAAATATCACTCTATGGGAAATTTTGAGTAATATGATCGAATGATTTTTGCACATCATTCCAATTGTTCTTGTTTTAATGTAACCCAATGAAAATGCTCAATATCATTGTAATGTACCGTCCTCTCTTCTAAATAATCTATGCAGTTACCATAGAACTTTTTAATGTGATTCACGATATCTACGCAATTTACTGCACCTTGTTCTTCTAGCGGGCTTATACTAAGTATACTGATAGTTAAAGGAAGAAAATTATTTTCTAACTGCTCTTGACACTGAAGTTTTAAGTTATTAAGCTCATTTGTTATTTTGATTACGGAAATTTTGTCCCCTTCAATAAGTTTTATAGCATTTTGAAAAAGAGCTCCTTGATTGTGTACAAACTCTAGCTAAAATTTTTAAAATTCTTTTCCAAAAAAATCTTCTAAAATTCTAGGACATTTATTCTGTGATAGAAAGTAGGAGAGACAGTTACAAAATGTTTTCGTCATTGCCAATGCCAAAAAGTGCCATTGTTCATTAAGTCTAAACAATGGTGGTCAAATTCTAAAAACTGATCAACAATGCGAACATTGAGTAGCAGTTCTCGATAATCATTTCTCAACAATTATTTATTACTAAAGTTTAACATTATAAAATTAACAAAAATAGTATAAAACTCATATCCTGGCAAAATAGCCACATGGCAGTCGAAGACCGAATATTCCCTTCCCGTTCTCCCGCCATTCCCTAGCTTGTCGTGCATTCTTTCCAGAAAATCGGGACGTTTTTTAAGGCCGCGGGACATGGAACAAATTGTTAAAATTTGGGACTATCCGGCCCAAAGCGGGACATCTGGTCACCTTACCAATGAGGCCTCTGTGTGGGCATGGCCTTCCCCTGAGGATTCTGGGTATTCCTGTGTTTTCCTCCTTGGAGGCAGACGACCCCTCCCACTCCCTGGGAGACATTGCGGCTGACAAGACATACGGAACTACCTAGTGCCCTGAGCGGGAGAAGCCACATGGACCTACCCCGATGCAACCAGACCTCTGAAGCCGGACAAGCCACATAGAGACCCTGCCAGCCCCGAGATGCTTACACCGCCACTGGATCCAAAGACTTTCTACCCACTGGCCTGTGGTTATCCTGCCTTCAGTGTCATTGCATGTGTTTCGTGAGTCTGAAGAGGACTTTATAGATTGATATCGAACATATGGCTAATATCAGACTTACGAAGTTGATCTGGACTGGGCTGGGATGTTTTCTTAATATTTAACTGCTCTTGTATAGAAAATTCTTTCTTATACACGTACGTGTGTTTATGAATTTGTTTCTCTGGCCTACCGGGACTCACACAGTACCATAGACTGCTAAAAGGATCTGTCTTTGCAGAAGCCTGGCCACAGTGTTCCGTAGAGGCAAGAACGATGAGACTTTGTCTCATTTACTTTGGACATGTTGTCATGAGAGGCCAGTCCATGGAGACGGACAGTATGCATTGTAAACTAGAGGGTCGTCAGAAGAAAGGAAAGCCCCCGGTGAGATGGACTGCAGTCCAGCGGCTGCAGCAATGGACTCAGGCATAGGATCAATTTCGAGGACAGGGCTGGACAAGACAGTATTTCCTTCCATTGTGCATCGGTCAGGGTTGCTATGGTCAGAAGCAATTTGATGGCACCTAATGACAATACAAACAACAACATCGTCGCCGTACAGATGATCTTGAGAACCAACACACGTTTCTAGACATGTTAACTGTGCATATGTGGTTTAAATGCAATTCATATTACAAACATGCATTACCATTCTTTTTCCAGTGTATCATTTTCTGCACAGTTTATTACAGCATGATATAAAAGATTTATTTCAGTACTAGATATGGATAAAAATAAAGTCTTGTAAATGTTTCTTGACAAAGAGAGAGACAGAGCGAGATTAAGGGCAATTTATTCCACAAAGAGTGGTCTACAATTATTGACAACTTAATTATTTCTTTGGTGCTCTTCAAAATTGCAGGTTTTGAACTGACCTTTGTGGTGCAAATGCAAGGAGCCGTGACTTCCGTGTGGAGTAAGAAAGCGTTCTCATCAGAGGTTTGCCACGAACAGAGCGTGCAAAGCAGAGGCGCAAGTCACTTTTGCAAGTAGGACACCCAAAGGATTTGTTGAAAGTTCCTAATTTTTTACATGTGAATAGTGAGATACCATCAAAGAACCTTTACAGCAGGTTTCTTCATATCAAATAACATGCGTATTAAAAAATAACTGATTAAAGGGAACAAAACATTTGACAATGTTTAAGCTGGAAAGTGGTACCTTTTTCTGGACTTTACTTGGAGGGCAGGATTATAACAATTAGCTTCCATTTTCCCATAATGATGTTTAATGATATCTTCAGGTTCAGCACAGTGATATCAAGGACGTTACAGGTAGCCCTATATAAAAGGTTATGTGGAAAACCAAAATAATGTATTCACTGCGCAAGTTTTAAGTTTTTGGCTTCACCGACAATAGTGCTCAGTGCCGTGTATTTATCAAAGAATCCTACTATAGACAGTACTAAAGATCTAAACCACATTAATTCCTAAATCTGTCTCTAAGTTGAATATATTGATAGGTCAGAATAGTACCTACACTTTTTATTTTTAGTATTATTTAGTCAAAAGTTTGTCTTAGTATGCACTATGTATTTTACCTTTATTCTTCCTAAAATACATAATGGTTACCAATACTGTTGGTAAACATAACATATAGATATAAACATAACAATATAGTACATTAAATAAGAGTAAATAAATTTAGTACTGTATTGAATTGGGAGGATTTTGTGTGTGTGTGTGTCTGTGTGTGTAGGTCAGTAAAGACTTCGGAAAGTTCATGGAAAATAATCATTATTTTTTAATTCCATTGATCATTGATAGATGGGCGAGGTTTTAGTATTAGAGCCAATTTCTTGAAGTAGGAATCCAGGCAGGTTTATATAGAGTTTTCTTTTTCTTATCATACCTGACTTTGTAGTAGCTGAGACCCTGGGACACTGTAAGATACACATCAGCGAGCTTCTCTGTATTAGGATTTTGCTCCTCCAATGTTGTCATTTCATCTGTAATAGGAAAAAATGGCTACAACCCCCCCTCCCCCCCACACACACAAAGGTTAATTGTGGAGATTTTTTAGGTCTTCTTCCTTAAATGCTTTCATGTGCCGCTTCAGTTCTAAATGTCTTCATCTCTTTAGTGGTTAGTTCTTAAGCTACATGTATATCATATTTATTGCCATCTAGCTGTTGTTGATTACCAATATTAAGCACAGCTTGCTTGCCATTATTGTCAATTATAAAGCCCTGGAAAGTATACACTGTGTGTTCCACATTCATTTCATTGTTGAATGCATCACAATACTCGTAGAGTCAGTAATATTTTGGTTGGCATCATAGATGTTGTAACCCTGTGTGGTTTATGCTGCCCTATTGACCCTCCATGGCTGATTCTTCTGAAGTATTGCAACAAAGTATCATATTCCTTTGCTGCATTGCGATCATTATTCATTGTAAAAGAATTACTCATTGTGTAACGGTTATGAGTTGGGCTGCTAACCACACGGGCAAACATTTGGAACCCTCAGTTCCTCTTCGGGAGAAAGACAAGACTGTCTATTCCCATAAGGAGTTACATTCCCAGGAACCCATGGGAACAGTCCTACCCTGTCCTACAGGATTACTATGAATCAGGATTGACTCCGTGGCAGCGAGCTGGGTTTTAGAATCAAGGTGTTGGAAATTCAAGATATCTCCAATGGTCAACTTCCCCAAGACGTTGTACTGCTGCAGTCTTACCAGACTCCTCCCCTCAGTATTACTCCTTATCCCCGGGGGGTGCTGCAATTCACTAGCACCTCTCACAGATGCACAGGGAACTGTAAGGAATTGTCTCATGTGGTCACATTCTTGTTGTTGTTGCTGTTGTTGTTGTTGTTAGGTGCTGTAGAGTTGGATCTGACCCATAGCACTGCTATGCACAACAGAATGCAGTACTGCCCGGTCATGTGGTGTTAGAGGCTGTCAAGTCCCAAATATGAAGGTTAGGCAGAAGCATGACAAATGCAAGGTTCAGACTTGCAAGGTAGAATTGGGATCATGATAGTGGGGAAGTGAACAAAACAAAAATATTCTATGCCTAAAAATTGCAGTATCATGAACGTCTTATACCTTAATCCTATAATCCTATCAACATCTTCCCCCAGCCATAAAACTTTGTAAGCCATCATCTCTCCCCATTTGGTGTATCCAAATTCTAAACTGCTCAATTCTATCAACACAGTTGAGGAGATAAGCATGTTCTTTGAAGCGAAGAATCTTTATTCCCCTTGAAACCTTGTGTGTTTGCATCCATAAGCAAAGTCAAATCAGGGCTGCCCATCATCCATCAAGTCAGCATGTGTGCCAGTTCACAGTCAATCGTCTTCCTCTTCACCTGGTTGAGCACAGATCAATGCAGCCCCAGCCATTCTCAGGTCAATGGACACTACACACAGCCAGGGACGTCCTCACACTACTTCCTCTGCTAAAGAGCAACTGCCCCTTCTGCAAATTCTCAACACCCCCAGCCCCTCCTTGGGCTAGGTCACGCCACAGGCACAGCTTCCACAGACTTCTTTAAACCTCGGACCAGTCAGCCCATTTCTCCTCTTCTCTACCCCCTGTGTTGTTCGGCGCCACTACACTGACCTGTAATTAGCGTTGTATTTCCTATCTGTTGTTCCTTGCAGATTTTTCACCATTTAAAAAAATGTTTAGTCTAATTTTAAGATGTGTTTCTTATACGCAGCATTCATGTTTTTACTTCAGTTTATTATGCTGTTTTCTTTTTAATTAGTGTATTTGGTTTTGACGTTCAGTGTTGTCTTTAAAATCTTCAGGTTTTTTTCTATAATTTTACTTATAGGAAAGGTTCTTCCCCCCTTTTTTTTTTAAGATTTATTGGCAGTTTGCTCCTCCTCAAGGAGCCCTGGTGACTTCGTGTTTATGTTTGGGGATGCTAATCACAAAGTCTGAAGTTCAAAACCACTAGCTGTTCCACTTTCAAAATGTCAGTAGGGGCAGAAAGATGAGGCTTTCTATTCCCATAAAGAGCTATATATTATTTCAGAATCACACATGGGTAATTCTTCTCTATCCTTTGGGTCACTCTGAGTCAGAATCTATTCAATGGGAGTAATTTGGTTTGGGGTCTTTGTTCCCCCTCTTGTCTGTGTTATTTTTGAGTACTGCTGCCTTTGTATTGAGTTGCAGGTTGATGAGATTGAAATAAAAAGAGACTGTAGTGATTAAAAGGGATATAGATTAATTTATAATAAAATACAGGTAGAATGCAAAAGCCAAGAAGCAACAGCTAAACCCATGGTTTGGGTGAGGACCATTAATTCATTGGGTGTAAGGCACTCGGACATCATTCAGTGTGATAGAGCTGTGCATGGGGGGACCGGTGTGCACCAAAGGAGAGGGGATAAAGGACAACCCAGAGAAATCAAGAAAATGGCAAAAAGCATTGCTTGGGTTGTGAAGAAGCCTGAGGCAAGCCACTGCCTAAATCCATGAGCCATGCAGATCTCTGTGAGGTCAACGAGTGAGGTGAGGAGCTTGGCACGGTTGTTGGAATGGGGTTTGTGCAAGTCTGCTCCTGCCAGGGGAGGGAAATGGAACGGAACATTCTGAAGGGGTTTATATCTCCGTTAACTGATAGAGAGTCAGGAAAGCCCAGCCTCTGGTGCTGCCTGCTGGTTTTTTCAAGAAAGAAAGAAGTACTTGGTGCACTTTCAAGAAGCAAGGGCCTCTTCCTGGTGGAATTCTCCGGGACATGTCAAGTTGTTCTCCCGTGCTTGCTTGCTACTTTATGCATTTGCCATTGTTTCATTAAAAAAAGGGTGGGGGATTCACATTAGGGCCAATAATACATGAAATAATCATTTATAGATGTTCGAAAATGAAAAACAGATTAGCATTCTTATTACCAATTTGTTTCCCAGAATGTCCAGTCTCAAATACAGTGGCACCCACAATTATTCCACAACATATTTGATTCAAAAATTAAAGATCAAAAACAAGTAAAATAACAAAACCTTCTAGAAATTTAAATACTCTTATCTTTTAAAAACGCAAACAGCTCAGGATAAGTGCAGGGAGGCTCACTTACCTTAATTGTTTAAATCGCACAAATACACTCGCTTCCAAATACTTAAATTAAATCATATGTAAATGATATAGTAACCTAGAAGGAGGAATGTGTTTTCTGAGCACTTTAAAAACTATGTAATCTTTAATAATTGGTTGGATCTGTCTGCATTTTATATATTATTCCTTGGGAAAATTTTTGTCTATGTACTTAGCATTAGGATGTCGTTGCTTTTCTGGTTGACATTAATAAGTTCTTCATAAATCTAGTCAAGTTTTTCTTATTAACTGTCAATGTTTTTGTTTGTTTGTTTACCTTAAAACATTTTTGCCATTTTTATCACTACATGGATTCTATTATATATAAGAGGTAGGAATCGATATCATTTAATTACATATAAAAAATTTAGTTCGTTTTATAGGTCCTGCATATTATGTAATTATTTTCACTGTTTATCCACATGTTTCATGGTCACGTGTGCTGTGTCCTCCTGATTCAGCTGATAATTTGAATTTCATTTTTAAACTATGTGAATATTTTAACTTTTCTAGTATATTTTATAATGTGATAAATGATCTCTCACGGTTTCCAAACTTTGCTTGAATCATATAAAGTATTTGGTCATTCATATATATTTACAATGATCATCACCCCAGGATTCTCTCCATTTCATCACCCCGCAAAATGTCTGCAGAGTTTAATAGGAAAGGTGTGCATCAGGGTTTTACCTATTCATCAAACTTATTCAGTCTGGATTCCAAGAAAATAATATAAGAGAATAGACTTTTTGAAAATGAACACAGCATGAGGATTGGAGCAAGATTCATTTGCAACCTGTGATATTCCCATGCCACACCTTGCTTGCTGAAAATGAAGAGGACTCCAAGAACTTATTTATAAAAATCAGACTGCAATTTCAGTATGGATAAAACCCAACATTAAAAAAAATCCTCACAGCTAGACCAATACATATCATCACGATAAATTGAGGAAATAGTGAAGTTGTCACAGATTCAATTTTCCTTGGATCCACAATTGACACCCATGTATCGCATTGTACAAATCTGATGCAAACGAATATTTTAAATTTGAAAACACAAAGATATACTTATGAGGATTAAGGTGTGCCTAACCCAAGCCATGGCATTTTTAATTACTCAGTATATATAAGAATATACATGTATACCTAAATATACATTAAAGTAACATGGACTGCTGAAAGAACGAATACATCGGTCTTGGAAATAGTACAGTGAGAATGCTCCTTTAGCGGCAAGGACGGCGAGCCTGTGTCTCGTGAATTTGGGACATGCGATCAGTAGATGCCAGTGCTTAGAAAAGGGAATGAACTTGGTAAGTAGAGCTACAGCAAGACGAGGAAGGCATTGGATCAGGTGGATTGACACTGCGCCTGCCAGAACGGGCTCAAACATGAGAGAGATCGGGAGGACGGCACAGGGCCACGTGGCACTTGCTCCTGCCGTACACGAGGACACTATGAGTCAGAAGTAACTCAGGGCACCTCGCAGCAACACAAATGAGAAAGGAAGATCTAAAAATTGACAAGGTTCACGACACCCATGAGGAATTAGTCTTAGAAATACACCGAGCCGGTTCTACCCTGCCCTATAGTCCTTATGAGCCAGAATCAATGGGGTGGCATTGAGTTTGATTTTCTGGAGAATTCATTGCTTTGAATGACAATGTAGGAAATACTAAAAACTGCCAGAAAACCAACAAATCTGCTGTGAAAGTGATATAGCTGGAATGTTCCTTAGAGGCGAGAATGGAGAGACTGTCCGAAATACTCCAGAGATGTTCTTCAGAGGGCCATTTGCTTGGTGGAGGGTTGACATACAGACTGCAACCACGGGCTCAAAGGCACCAATGCCTGTGAGAAGGTTTCACAATGAAGACACGTTTCCTTGGGTTGTCCATGGTGTCTCTAAGCACTGGAAGTGACTCGATGGAGCTTAACAGTAATAGAGTCTTTGGGTATCAGGGCAGAGCAGTGTTCTTGCTTTGTTGTATATGAACTTGCTATGAACTGCAACAGTCAGATGGCACCTAACCACAATACATAGTGAAAGACATGGTTAATAGTGATAGTCGTGGGGATAATGACAGTTTCTTCCATAAGGAACCATAGTTGAAGAATAAGTTTGCAAATGTTATTTTAATCATTCGCTATATAATCTTTAGAAGTTGTCCTCATTGAGACAAAGAAATCAGCATGAGGCTAAGTGACTTGGTAGCATAACTAATAGTTTTTACATTGCAAAACCACAATGATTCTGAATTAAAATGCTATTTTCAAAGAATATAGTGAACTATTGAAATACAAGGAGGCACGTACGTATAGAACTACTATCCACAGCGTCAGCAGTTTGAAACCACCAGCAGCTCCCCAGGCGGAAGCTGAGACTGCTCCCTGAAAGAGGGCTAGTCTAAGAACTCCACTGGGGCAACTTTACCCCGTCCTTTGGAGTTGGTCTGAGTTAAGACCTACGCGATGGAAGTGAGGTAACTGAGACAGTTACTAAGCCTGTCTCCCAGCTGCAAGGAAGACTTCCTATAAACTTTAACTTCCTTTTTTTATACAGAATCCTTATTTAATAAGATAGGGAATGTACACATGTGATCTAGGTGAAACTGTGCATTCTAGTTTAGTGAAGTAAATGTGAAAACTTGAAAATCACATCAGTTCTGGCTAAAACGTTTTATTTGATTAAGATGTATCCAGAACCACAGGAAAAACCTACTTATTCTTTTATGGAACTAATTTTAACATATTGAGTCCAACAGTACCCAAATAAACAATTTGATAAAATACTCACTTAACTCATTGTATTATTAATTTTCCTTTAAGGTCCCTCTGCCAAGCGGTGTCTAGGCACAATTATAACTGTAATTATAACTAACTTTATCGATGCGTGGCCAGTGTAAACCACTGGGGTCCCTGGCAACAGTAAAATGGCAAATTAAGGCCAGACCACATGCAAGTCGATGTGAATGACTGGTAATGAGCATTGAGGAAAGGATGCCAAGCAAGCAAACAGTCAGTCCATTAGTTAGTTATTACCAGCACTAAATGAATAAAACTCTTGAGAAGAAATCTTGTCAATGTGGTGACAATCTGTGTTAGGTTTGTTGAGGCCCGTGGCGGTGATGGAAATGTTCACCTGGCTGCTGTGAGACAGGGGAATGTAGGTACCGTGGCCAGGCTTCAACATGCCTCTCCGCGAGGCCCGCGGATGAGCTCCAGTCACTTAACGGCATCCTGAACAACAGCTGGCACCTAACCCTCAAATATTGGTTCAGTGTTTACAAATCTGGTTCAGTTTCTAAGCAAACAGTTTATACAAATAGAGGGTACCATCTGGTTTTATGGTTCAAGTATTTCAACCTCACTTCCTCTCCAACACCCCCAGATTTAGGGACCATGATTAATCTGTGCAATTTATAGTATCTCTTCACTTGCTGTAAAGTAATTAAGGACTGGGCTCTTATTAGAAATAAGCTTTGAATCGAGAAGCACGCGATTTCTCCGTTAATGGCGAGTAGCAAGAAGACTAACTTCTGCTTCTGAAACAGGTGGAAAGTCTAAGCCCTCTTAATATATCCGTGTGCAGGGCAAAAAGGAAGTGGGTCTTGCAGACAGCGTGTGCTTTTGCTATGCCACATTTACCGCGCATGATCAAAGGCAAACAGGGAAAGGAGGGGATTTGTGGAGACAAACAGGTTGGGACTTTCTGCAAACAGTCACAGTGGTTCCAAGGGTGGTAGCCAAGCAGAAGCTGAAAGTGAAGGTGAGGCTGGGCTCAAAGTGTGTGGAATTCAAGCAGTAAAACCCTGTCATGACAGCCTGCATTCCTTCCTCACCAATCTGACTCTCCTTTGACGTGCTCCTCCCTGTGTGGCGGGGGGGACTGAAATTCAACAAACTGTGTTTGTGTTTCACTGAGCAGACACCCTATTTATCAAGAAGAAGTTTTTCAGGGCTTATCGAATGAGGTTGCTAAGTTATAGAGCATATGGGATCTTGTGTTGTTGAACTGTTAGGATATGGAACTACTACTTAGTGAGATAAAATAAGTTTATATTTTTGTGTGCTCACATGCCCCTCCCTCTCCCACCCCACACACATTCATGCTCGGTTGAAGCAAAATCAAGCAGTTCATTTGTCATAACAGAGAAAATTTATGAAAAATGTGATTTTTCATAATGATTTCTAAGTTTCACCTTATTTTATACTTATCTAATAATTTTTAGCAGTAAGTCTATATTGCTCAGCCTTGACAGCAATAAAAAAAGAGAGGGACAGATAAAAATATTGTTATATTTTCAATTTACTTTAAATACACTTTAGGAGCCATGTGAATTATAAAAAACTGTATTATGAATTAGTACATTTCAATATCACTACCAATCACAAAATCTACCTCCTTCTTCCTCCTGATGATGCCACATATATGATTTTATGATCCCATGATGATGTTTGATGTTATATCGTAGAACCACTAAATATACCAAATAGGTAAATTATTTTATGTTCAACTAATTTCTCTATGATGCTTTGACTTCTTTCACATCATGAAACCAGTTGATTCAACAGGGTCACCCATCAAACATTTTTCAAGAAATATAATAGCTCTCTTTGAAATATGAGTATTTTTGCTTAGATGATCATATTTCATTATGATTACTTAATAAATAAGCCATAAGAAGTTCATAATTTAAATTCCATCATCCTAAATATCTCTTATTAATTGTTATTACATTTAAATTGCATTAATAAATTAGGATACCATTAAGCACTACACACCCCACTAGGAAACTAAGGGTTTGATCCATCAGGAGGACCGTTTCTCCAAATACCCATTCACACAGTCACTATCAGTTAATAAAAATGATATCATCAAGCATACTTAGAGTATTATGTCCTAAAAAATGTGTTAGCTACAACCAGGTTATTGACCTGTCTCCAAATGTAATTATTCAAGGTCTGCACTGTGTTAGAATCTTAGAAATGAAGTTTTCTTAAGATATAATCTCAATGATTTCAAGTAGAAACAAAAAGACAGGTAAGCAGTCAGTGATGAAACAATGAAATAAGAGTGGTGGCAGGTGAAGTTCATGGAGGTGGGTAAGTGTGTCCCTAATATACAAGGGATGGGAGACTGGCGAGTCAGTCCCCAGAGGAGGTGACTTTCGTGTCAAAGCACACAGAAAAAAGGAGATCTTAGTTAAGTGAAAAGGAGAGGTTGGCTTCCCAGAGAAAACACACATGTAAAAGCCTGGAATGCTGGGAAATGCAATACAGCTAAAGATATCAAGCATGGCGAGGTCCAGGGTTACTTACAGAGGAGTAAGCAGCAGAGAGATGAATATGAGGGGCCTCTAAGATGTTTTAAGCAGAGCATGACCTAACTTGCACTTCACAGAACAGAGCTGGTCAGACTGGACGTGGACAGATCTGTTAGGAAGCATTTTGAATAATTCAACAGACTTAATTAATCTTTGTACTTCACCAAAATTACCAGACCCCCAGCAAGAACTACTGCTGGTTTTATGATTCCTTAGCAATACCCAGCTGGATCTTTATTGTCGGCATCTGAGTTGGAACCAGGGGAAAGGATATGTGAAGGAGGAAGCCAGCAATTGTTCCATCTGTAGTGGGTCCCAAGGTGCACATTTTGTCTGAATGCCTTTAATAAACTTTTAGCTCTAGGCATTCCCTCCAGTCGCTATTAGAGTCCCATGTATGCTCAGAAAGTTCACGGAAAAATCCTGACAAGGTTGTCATTCAAATTTTCAGAAAGAAAAAAAAATCTAATGAGAGTCAAAAATAACAATGAGAAAATAACAGCCACAGACCTTTAGAAATTGAAGAGGTTGTGAAGTGCGGAGTGTGAATCCTATCTTTGATCTATAGCCAACAAATAATTACCTGGGCTATAACCTTTTTGAGGCATCTTCTCTCTCATTTCTTTAGCTGGCTTCCACTTCATAGCAAGAAGCCACCTAAATAAGCATAAATCAAAAGATATTGCTACAGAAACAGAAAGACCCTTGTTAAACAAAAATATCACAATGTGGAGCTATTTTTTCTGAAAATAGCCTCTATGTTGGGTCAAGCACATGTAATGCCACTATTTCCCAGCTCGAGGCTTCCCAGACAGCTGTGTGCTTTTTGCACTGTCAGAGAGGAAGCTGAGCATCCTTGGAGAGCTCAAATCATGCTCCTTTCCACACATCCTCCCTCCAGTTCCTGCAGGCTTCCTCCCCACCTCTGCTATAACGTGGTTCTCCCTTACAAATACAGCTAGACTCAAGTACACGCATTAGTACAGATAAGAGCTCTGGACACACGGAACTCAGGACAGATAAGCCCCTCCGGTACAGCAGTGGAACAGTGATATCATGAGGGTAGGGGGGTGGTGAAGGCGGGGCTGTGGAGATGGGGAGGAAGGGGGAACCCATCAAAGGCTGGCTATATACCCCACCCGCCTGGGGGATGAATGACAGAAATATCAGTGAACAGAGACAATGAACAGTGCAAGACATGAAATAACAACAATAATATATAATTTACCAGGGATTCACGAGGGTGGGAGGGTAGAGGAGGGAGGAGGAATCAGAGGAGAGGATATCAAGGGCTCGAGTAGAAATAAAATGTTTTGGAAATGTTGATGGCAATATGGGTACAAGTGTGCTTAATACAATTGAATGGTAGGTTGTTATAAGATTTGTGAGAGCCCCACAATAAAAGGATTAATAGTAATTAATTGATTGATTAAAATAATAATAATAATTAGCCCTCACACTGGTCTTCTGCCCTTTGAGAAAAATCTATCAAGATTTCCCTTTTAGAATTACATAGAATAGTCAACATGGCCTGATTAGCTAAACCTTCTGCCCATTAGATTTAAAAGGAAACCACTGTTTGATTGGACTTTAGTGTTGAAGTCACCCTGGGGACACACGTGGAATACTCTCTTCAGTCATCCACTGATCACAGAGACATGTTTTGTTTTGTTTTTGGAACAAACAATGCAAACAGGAACTGAAACTCCAATATCCATACTTTACGGCTTATCCTTATGTACCATAGCTCAAAAACCATGGTTGTGAGACATATTCATATATATTTCTTGGTTAAATTATAAACTAAATGGAAACATAAATTCTTCCAGATTGTGCCCTATATAGACTATGGCTGTTACCTTTTGACTCTGCCTCCACTGCGAAACTTCTCTTCACCAATCATTTTGATCCTGCTCTGCACCACACCTTCACAGGGCACCACGTTACCTTCCAACGAATCTCTTTGGTAATCACTGA
This sequence comes from Tenrec ecaudatus, assembly GCF_050624435.1. NCBI lineage: Eukaryota > Metazoa > Chordata > Mammalia > Afrosoricida > Tenrecidae > Tenrec > Tenrec ecaudatus. Next base: position 47,940,413 of record NC_134531.1, read on the forward strand.
ATGTTCCCTACCCACTCTCTTGTGTCAAAAGTGACACCCATAAATTTCAGGACATCTTGCCCTGGCATTGTAGGCAAGTCCATCATCACACTCTCATCATTTTCTCATCGGTCCCTTATTCTCCCTCATATAACCCAGCTTCTCTGATGATTGGTTCAGCATACAGATTATATAAATATGGTGAAAAGATTCAACCCTGATGCACACCTTTCCTGATGTTGCACCGTGTAGTATTCCCTTGTTTTGTTCACCCCGCTGCCTCTGGATACACATATAAATTCTGCACACTGAAGGGTTCTTCGGTTCCTATTCTTCTCAAGGCTACACGTAGTTTGCTAATATCCACACTTTGAATGCCTTTCACAGTCAATCAAACACAAGTAAGCATCTTTGTAATATTCTGATTTCAACCGAGGTCCATCTGACATCAGCAATAATATCCTTGCTCCACATCCTCTTCTGAATCCTGTCAATGTACTGATGTAACTCTTAATGGATGATCAGCAACACTATTTTACTTGTGTGTGATATTAATCATATTATTCTATAATCTGATCATTCTCTGGGGTCCCCTTTCTTCGGAATGGGTACAGATATGAATCTCTTCCAGTCAGCTGACCAAGTAGCTGTCTTCAAGTTTCTTGGCCTAGATGAGTGAATGCTTCCAGTGCGTCGTCAGCATGTGAAACATGTCGGTTGGCATTCCATCAACACCTAGAGCCTTGTTTTGGCAGTCTGGATTTTTTCTTTAAGTATCATTGGTTCTTGCTAATATGCTTCCTCTTGAAATGAGTGCCAGTTAGTTCCTCTTGAAACAGGGACTCTGTGTATTCCTTTGCTGCTTCTGACATCACTCATTGCTTTGCCATAGAATCTTTCACCATTGCAATTCAGAGATTGGTTTTTTCTTGAGTTTTTTTCAGTTTATGATGCATGTGTTCTTCCTTTTTAGTTTTCCAATGCTAGGTTGCTGCACATTTGCCTCACATGCCTGTGAAGCTTTGGCATTAAATAAAGATCAAAGGAAAAGCCATGCATTTGAAATAGGGGGTTGGTGAAGAATATTAAAAGTGCCACGAACTGCCAAAAGAACAAACAGATCTGTATTGGAAGAAGTACAGCCAGAATGTTCCTTAGAAGCAAGGAGGGTGAGACTTCATCTCACACATGTACTTTGGGCATGATATCAGGGGAGACCAGTCCCTGGAGAAGGACATCAGGCTTGGTACAGTGAAGGAGGAGAGAGAGAGGAAGGCCCATAGACAGCTGGATCGGCACCGTGGCTGCAATGACGGACTCAAGCCTAAGAACAACTGTGAGGATGGGGCAGGACCGGATGGTGTTTCTCGTACACAGGCTTGCTGTAAGTCAGAACTGATTTGATGATACCTAACAACAATGTGATGAGTCCCTTGTTCCTGAATTTTTTCTCTTTTACTATTTCAATTTCGTAGGTAACTAGAGTAGCTCTTCCCACTGTGGGCTATTGCTGCCTTGCTTAGATTCTCTTTCCTGGCAGGTGCACCCTTCCCCTAGCTGCTGAGAGTCCTTCCACCTGGCTATCTTCAAAGAATTGTCCTCAGGGACCACAGAGATCATGCACACCTCACTTCTTCTGCACCCAGAACCAAGGACAAACTGACGAAGGTGAGGAAGGTCCCCAGACCCCAGCTCATTATGTACAGGTGGTCCACTTTATTGGGTGATGTATGCACCAGGTCAGAGATTTTACCTGAGCAAACATGCTTGGTAAGTTGTTACCTTTTCCCCATTCTGTGCTTTCATTGTTTCTAAAGTCATGCGTACTGAAACCTTATCTGAGACGCCTCTGTTAAAGAAATCAGCCCTAGGGCCTTCCTTTCCTGGCAGATGCTGCACTGCCATGTTCTTCCACTCTTCGAGACGGGATCCTCTCCAGTAGAGGTGCCGGGGCAAAGCAAATGACCGAGGTATAGCTAATGGTAGAGCTCCTAGAGTCCTGCACACTAAATAAACAACAGCAGTGTCCTGAAGTAGGATGCTTGCCTCTTTCTGTTTTAAAACACATGCCCTCATCTTTCTCTACTAACTTCCTAATTTCCATTCCCATCTGAGGAGCGCTGTGACATTTCAGTATTTTTTATCAAATATTTAGATATTTTCAGAGCTCTGATGACCAATATAGCTAAAATTAACCCATAACTTTCATTTTTTTGATCTCGTATCATTATTGCTTACAAATACGGAATGAAGTGTCTTATGTACATGAATATTTTAACCTCACAATGATCCTATGGAATCTTTCCCAGCATTACTCCCATGTACTCCTGAGAGAACTGAAGATTAGAAAGCTTGACTACCATAGTTTATGTAGGCGTTTGGATTCCCTAGTCCAAGCACTTAGCCCTGTGGAGTAACCAGTTCCAAATATTTTCTGGACCATCTACCTCTTTCACAAATTCAAAGTAAGTTCCCTTTGGTGATTTATTACTTGGTTTAATAAGTAAAATTATGCATTATTCCTGGTGTGATAAGAAATGTCTGATGCTTTGGTGAAGTACGACTCAAGTCATCACTTGAATTCAATTCCTGACTCTGACCACAAGAAAATGATATGTGGTATTGACCGGGTAAGCTAACTTCTCTGAACTTCCACCTCCTCCTCTCTAAAATGAAGGTGATAATAGAATTGAGCACAGCATTTGTTGGGAGGATTACATAGATACTTTTACAGTTCTTAACAATGTTTGGCAGATAGTAGGTTCTCAATATTTCTTAAATATAATATTTCTTTTAATAAATCGTGAGTCATACTTTTTTCACAATTTTATTTCCCAGATAAATAATTCTGTTTCTGCTTATCTTCTTCTACATAAATCATAATGGATTCCATGTACTCATTTGGCTTATATTTTATTTTTGCAATTTTCCCTTTTATGTCACTCTGCGTTAGAATCATCTCCATGGCAGTGATTTTGAGTTGAGTGTAATGGACATAATCTCTGTGTCCCTTAGAGTAAATAATGGCTCCATTTATGGAAAGGCCCAGTTCCATAGCCCATTCCACACTGGATTTCCCCTTGCCCAGAGCAGCCAGCAAAGGCAATGAGAGCAGCGACTTTTCCACTGCTTTACCTGCGGCTTCGCTTGAACTTAACATTTTCTCTGTGCTTGCCTTCCACTCAACAAAACTGACCAATTTGTTCTAACTTCCATTTTTAAAAGCTATTAAAACGGTAGAAAATGAGTTCATTTCTTAAGAATGTCCAAAACTTTCCAGGGCATCTTTGGAAAAAAATCACCTTCTCCACTTGATTTTAGTGCCAACCTCGCACTCCTGCCAAACACTCACAGGTGTGGTTGGTTGTCTTACTCATTAGGTGGGGAGAATTAAGACCTAGCCAAGTGACACAGCAGCAATCTCTGTGGACCCTTTGATTTCTCAAGGCCTCGCTTCTCTGGCTAAGCCTTTTGGTTTAACACAGCAAAGGTGATTTTCCAGGCTTGGGCAACTCTTCTTTCTTTGTGTCTGCTCTGTGAAAAGTAAGCATCTTTAGCCTACAGTCAAAGGAAAAAGAGACACTTGGATTATTTTCCCATTGAGGTCAGTTGTTACATGAGATCTGCTTGCAGAAAAAAGAATATATCATTTAATTGGAGCCTTCTTAAGGAAACCTAAGTATAAAATCAAATTCATTTTCCCTCTCATCCTGAATGCTGACCAGTTATTCATGTCTATGTTACCATTCCAGTGAAAGAGTGTTGACGATTTCAGAGGGACCTTTGTTGTGTATTTTACTCGGACATCATGTCTACACTACACCTTAGACATTTGCTCTTCTCTAGAGGAGATCAGTCGGTGATTTCCATATGGAGAAAGCAGCAGACAGCGGTGGGAAGGGACACACAACAATTGTAGCATCCGTGTTTGCAAGTCACCAAGCAAACCCTGCAGTTACCTCAGGCTACTCCCACCTGGGAGCATTCTTAGTTGGATAACATAATATTGTTTTCCTCTATCCAGCGCCATTTAAAATCTCCTCCAGGAGTTTAAGTTTACATTGTATTGTCATCTGCCTGGCAGCAGGTGGTGCCGGCGGCAAATGGAGTCAGAGGGAAAATGTGACAGCTGAGTTAATTAGTAGATGGCAGTTTGGAGCGTTGTCAAGCTGCCAGTGGGGACTGTGGGGACTTTGAGTAGAAGTACGCAAAGATGTTCCCCATGGGTCAAAATATTTTTATTTCTCACATGACTTTGATTTTTCCTTTTGTGGGCATCTATGCCCAAGGGAACGTCATAAAAATTAATCAGTAGACACTAATTCAAGTCCCAGTAAACTGTTGGTTTTTTGGACATTCGCAAAATTTCTCAACATCTTATCAACCTGTATGTGCAAAGTCTTGTCACTGAGCTGCTCGTATTACCCAACGGGGCTTTCAAGAGAGAAAGGGTCCCTTCTCTGCATGCTTCTTTGGATTATCACTTTGAATCAAAAAGTATCGTCTTCTATTTTGTTTAGAAAACATATCCTGAGAAGTCTTGCTCCATTCCTGATCCAGGACATGGACTTCTCAATTGCCCCATATGCATGTGAAGTTGGACATTGAATAAGGAAGACTGGATAACAATGGATGCGTTGGAACTACGGTGCTGGTGAAGAATATCAAAAACACCACAAACAACCAAAAGAACCACCAGATCTGTCTAGAGGAAGTACAGTCAGGATGCTCCTCTGAGGCAAGGATGTGAGAATTTGTCTCGTGTACGTTAGAACTATTGTCGGGAGAGACTAGTCGCTGGAGCAAGAAATCATGTTTGATAAAGTGAAAGGGCAGCAAAAAAGAGGAAGACAAGACTGGCTGACGATGGCTGCAGCAATGAACTCCAGCAGATACAAAAGTGTTACCTGGTAGTGTCTTGTTCTTTTGTGCACAGGGTCGCAATGAGTCACAACCAACTAGACTGCACCTCACAATAACAACAACACTTTCCAATATAACTACCTATTAGTCATTATTGATACTGTTTAAAGATATATACATGTATAATTGTCCTCATATGGCTTACCACTCAGTTGATGATAGATGGATAAAGAAACAATAGCTAGATGTATTTTCTAGATATCACCCAGGGTTCCCATTACCCCTTGCTCTTTGTGAAAACCTTGTGGAAGAAATGGATTTTTCTTGACAGCAGTTTTAAAGTTTTTTTCATGAGTATAATTTGTTTTTATATCTATCTATATTGGCAACAACAAAAAAATTTAGGGGAAAAAATGTGGTCAGATTATGTGCTTGGTTATGCTGCTCAGAACAATACAATATATGCTAGAATTTTCCAGACTGTTCCTGTGCCCCAGCAGCACAGGGTAAAATCTTCTTTATGGGGTTGCATGCTTTTGTCCTTTCAAAAGCAGGTTGCCAGACCTTTCAGCTCATGTGCCTCTGAGAGGGCTTCAACCGCCAGGTCATGCTTCCTTAATTCCCCTTTCCATGCAGTTTTGGAAGCCCCTCATATATATCAGTGAATAATAGTCTATTGTTCTTAAAGTGGCAATTCGAACAGGATTATAATTGTGTAGAAATGATTTGGCTGAGATACTAAGATTTAAGTCAACTTACGTTGGTTGGGCCCATTTCTAGTAAGATCTACATGTATCTCAATTCCAAATTGAGAATAACATAGTTTCAGGACAAAATTAAGAATTTCTACGTGGCAGAAGGTTTATTTATTTCTTTTTCTTTCTGGGTTATAAAAAAAAAAGCTAGCAGTGTGCTGTATTTTTAAAGGCCAGACTATGGTGTAGAGATCCCGCGACCGAGCCCCTGAGGTCTCCAGGCTTGTATTGGCTGGGGGTAGCAAGCAAATGAATTAAAGGTAATTAACCCAGCAGTGGCTTCCACATAAAGGATAATTCAAGCAAACTGAAACTGGCTGGAAGTGGAGCCAGTTTAATAAATTATGGGCCCGCCTCCCTGCTCCAGTGGACGGTGGCTCTGAGGGGAATTGTAGCAGCACCGGCACTGGGCAGAGCAGTGAAACCAAGGTGATCAGATCCCACACCCAAATATTGTCTTGAAAACCAGGCCGCTAATCTTATTGCTCACTTTGATTCATCTGCATATAATTATTTCTCTAATTCCTCTTAGCAAAATCATATACTTCATACACACACATGTACACATGTGATTCTATTTTTGCTTCTTCTAAATCACTGTTCTTAAAAACTAAAACTAAAACAAAAAACATCTCCATGGCGGTTTACAAGTCCAGATGCTGAGTCTGTATAAAATGGCCTAGAAAGCCAAGCACATGTTTTAATCTGATGTCTAGGCTGCATTTTAAAAAATTGGATTGAAAAGGATTAGATTAGATTAGACCTTCTGGATTTAAAAATGTTAAAACTCCATTTATGTTTTAACATAATCTCTTTCTACTCGCTGGAGCCATCAAGCAGAATGTAGTCTTGGGGAGCTTTTTTATTATTATTAAATTTTAGTCCTTTTTTAAACAACTGCCTTTCATATTTGTAATAGAATGAAATCCTCAGAGACTGAGCTAAAAAGTTCTTTTGACCTGCTGCTTAAGGGAAGCTTTCTGGTTTTTTATAATGACTTTTACATCTCTGCTCACATACACACACGGAGAGACATGCACACATTTGTAGAAACTATTATTACTAAATAAAAGTACACATGATTTAAATGTTATTCATTTCTTTGAAGTTGCTAGGACAATTCATTATAGAAAAGGCATTTTATCCCTCAATTTGACATACAAGTTAACTCCAATCTCTGTAAATATAAAAAGACGAATGCGTGCGTATACACCGTTTTGTCTTTCAGCCATTGGCATTCTGAATACAAATAGACCTGCTTTCCCATTTCTCTGTCCATGAATCATAAAACAAAAGATCAAATTACATTGGAGATGATACAAAGTGTTCATAGCTGGAAAGTTGAAAAGGCTTTTTTGCATGTTAGTGCAAAATCCTTTAGCATGTATCTCTTATTTGTTCATGTTTAATTATAGTCTTTGCAAAATGCAAAAGTGAAATAGCTGAGGTTAATTGTTCAGAACTGAAAGGTTTTGTTGCTGCTGCTCCTGCTTTTGCTCTGGCAGTTCTCAAAATCGCTGTGATCACAACTGATCCACTGTGCTAAGGTAGCCTCGTAGATATAAGATTTATGGCTGGTCCCAGATGAAGAAGCGCTACAACACCACTGTAAATTGATTTTTAAATCAATATATTAAAATATTTTAAACTAAATAAATTATTTTAAGTGAGCTTTTTTAGACTGTTCCATTGTCAATATGAAGAAAAGAAATGTTAGTTTCCTTATTGTCTTTGATGTGAAGTTGGATCATTTGGTATAAAGTGTGATGAACCACTGCCCTTGAATAGGTTCTCATTTTCAGAGAACCCAAAAGATAGAGTAGAACAATTCTGTAGAGTGTTCAAGTCTATAAATCTGTACAGGTGCAGAGAGTCTCAGCTTTTTCCCTGACAGAGGCAGATATGTTTGAACCACCGACCTATGGTTAGCAGCGCAGTGTTTAACCCACTGCACCACAGAGTGCCATCAGCTGCGATAGCGATGCCTGATTAGCAGACTAAACACCAATTCACAATCAGAGAGTAGAATTATGAAAAACAAGACTGGAATTGATATTGAAAATGAGTTCTCTCTTGGAGTGACTATCAATAATTGCGTGTTCTCACTTTGTGAGTTGTGCTTTAGCTAAGCGCTTAAATAGTTTGTTTGCAGGATACAGGACAGCCATGCTCATTTTTTCCTCTTATTTATACAGAGGCCCCTCCATTACTTGATAAAACAGATGGGCAGAAAGAAGAAGCCCCTCCACAAGATGGATGGAGAAAGGGGTTTCTGCCATGGGCTCAGACATGAGAACTGTTGTCAGCCGGCCACAGGACCGGGCAGTGTCTCCTTCTGCGTTCCCTGGGTCGCTATAAACAGGGACCAACTCGACGGCAACTGGGAACAGCAGGGATTTCTTTGTTACTGCTCTTGTTAGGTATCATTGAATCATTTCAGACCACGAGCACCGTATGTGCAGCGGAAACACCATCCACTGTAGCGCCATCTGAAAAATTACTGCCATGCTGGAAACTGTTTGTGTATCATGGTGCCAATTTATCTTTTTTGACTTGATGGCAGTGAGCTTGGTTTGGAGTGAGAGAAAAAAATTGGATGCAACATATTGTCTTGAATGCCTACTAACGCCACAAAGTGAGAAACGCCTGAATGTGGTGGGTGTCCCCATGAAGTCCACACCACCACAAAGGGTGTTTCTCGTTGAAAACGCCAACGTGAATCTGACATAACAATATCTACCAATGTATAGGAGAGATGGAATTGAGAGCTATATTAAACAGTGTAATTGGATACAACCAGAAAAATTCTGAATAGAGGAGACTCCGTATGGCAAAAAGTCTTGCTTTTTTGAACAAATAAATTGCAGAGGCCAGAGAAACAGAGATGGAAAAGAAGATGGAAAGGTAGGAAGAGAGCAATAGAGAAAGAATGAAGAGAGAAAAGAAAATATAGAATAGAAAAATATATAAAAGCTATATATTAGTCAATTGTAAAGTATAGAACTTACTCCTAATGGATACGCTAATGAAATAAGGCAGGGATGATATCTTCAATTAGACCTGTGGCAACTTTCAAATTTAAGAATGGTTAAAATTATTCAGTTACACATACCATTCTGATCAACCAGCCGTTTCACACATTGCAAGAACCCTGCCAGAAGGATCTCTGAGTCTAAAGGAATGACGGTGGTGCCACCTTTAGTGACGTCTTGAGCGCAATCCGTCAGATGCTCGTCCCCGCGCTTCCCCAGAGAAGCCAACAGCAACTACAAGTCAATGTGCGCTGTGCACTTTCACCACCGAAACCTTAACAACTTCAGGAAACTTGGGCCAACAAACCACATCTAACCAGATATCAGTGAGGTTTCTTGTAGCATCTAAGCATGCATGCGAGTATCTTTCTCAGAGATATTCAATTCACTTGTTAGACAGCAAACCCTTCATTTTATATATATAAAAGAATAAAATTATAACAATAAAAAATAGGTTCCAACTCTAAAAAAAAAGTTACACAGAAACACACGGGAGGAAGTATTAAGAAAGAAAATCAAAACATTAAATTATAAATTTATATTAAGAAAACATTGAGACTTTAATAAGGATATATTATAAAAGAAAATTAAACATTAATGAGATGCAATTATACAAGTGAAAAACCCTCAAGCAAAATCTCACACACACACACACACACACACACACACACACACATACACACACACACACACACACCGGAGGAAATCCCAGAGAAAGGGAAATGAAGTACACACACAACATATTTTAAGTACTTATTTGCATAGATATATACATATATACTTAAAATGGCAAAACCCAGCAAGTAACATATGCTGTTAAAAGGCAATTGTTTCCTTGGTATTTCTATTTAAAGAATAAATAGCATAGCTTTACTTGAGTAACATATAGATTGAAAGTGAATATATGTTATTAAGTACATGTTGGTTGCTCCTTTTAAAATGTACATAAAGGAGCTATAATTATTTGCTACATATTTTTGTAACTAAAACGTTGAGATCCAAAGCAATGTTTGTGTGAGATCTTTAAAAGATCTGTTTACAATGCATCAAGAAGTTCTTTGAATTTCCAACTAGGTCCTAAGAGGTTCTTATTGCTTTCGCCTTTGATTACAGAGAAACAGGCTGGCAATTGTAAATATCTTAAACATCATAGGAATAGAACATGTGCTTTTATATGCATCTGGACGTGGGTCATATTTCTCTTTCATCAGTATCCCACTGCCATCTATTTCATTTGCACGACAGCAAATGTTGGTGGTTATGTCGACCTATGTGCAAGTCAGAATGGAATTTTCCCAAAGTGTAGATCTTCTGAGGAGAAATGTCATGTTAGCTGATTTAGTAAGTAGCAATAGTGCTTTATTCTTAAACATCATAAACAATTTTATTATGTTCTACACCGTAAACATCACTATTTGTTAATATAGTTTTGCTGATGTATATGCTGCCTGATAACAGAGGCTCTAAGAGATTATAAACAGGTATGCAGCCGACTGATGACAGAGATGCACATTTGTTCCCATTCCAAAACAAGATGAATCCACAGAATGCATAAATTATCTAACAATATCACTGATATCATATCAAAGTAAAATTTTACTGAAGCAAATCCACCAAGTGATAGTCCATTGACAGGGAGCTACCAGAAATCCAAGCTGGATTCAGAATAGGACTTGGAACAAGAGATATCATTGTTGATATCCGATGGATTTTGACTGAAGGCTGGGAATACCACAAAGATGTTTGGTCATGTTTTATTGTCTATGCCAAGGCATTCGACTGACTGGAACATACAAAAACTCTTGATAGCCTTGACAAAAATGGAAATTCCAGAAAACGTCATTGTGTCTTGTGGAACCTGAGCATGGATCAAGAGGCAGTTTGGGGGCAGACTGAGGGAATCCTGCCTGATTTTCACTCAGGAGACGCGTGCATCCGTGTGGTATCCTCTCACCAGATTTTTTCAATCAGCTTGCTGAGCAAATAGTGATTAGAGGAGGGCTTATGAACAAGCTACAATATGAACATGACACAATTTTGCATGCTGAGTGTTAGGAAGACTGCAAGCACTTGCTGAAGATAATCAATTATAACAGCCTTCGGTATGGATTACAATTCAACATAAAGAAGACCAAAGTCCTCACAACTTGACCAATCAGTAACCTCATGATAAACAGAGAAGGATTGAAAATGTTAAGGACTTTATCTTGTTTGGATCCACAATCAATGGTCATGGAAGCACCAGTCAAGGAATAAAACACCGTATGTTATTGGCTATATCTCCTGCACAAGGTTTCTCTAGAATGCTGAAGGGCAAGGATGTCATCATGAAGGTTACAGTGTGCATGGCCCAAGCCCTGGTACTCTCAATTGCTGTATCTATGCACATGAAAGTAGAACATTGGATAAAGGAAATCGGAGAAGAATGGATGTGTTTGAATTAAGGGGCTGGTGAAGAATATTGAAAAAGGATACCCAGATGTCCCAGAAGAAAGACCGCCAGATTGCTCCTTAGAACAAGGATGGCAAGATCTGTCTCACATACTTTGGGCATTTTATCTGGAGAGACCAGTCCTTGGACACAAACATCATGTTTGGTAAAGAAGGAAGACCTTCGGCGAGATCGATGGACGCAGTGGCTACAAGAACGGGCAGAAGCGTAAGGACAATGGTGACAGTACAGCGAGACTAGGGGTGTTTCTCTGTACACAGGTTGCTATGAGTTGGAACCACCTAGACGGCACCTAACAACAACAAGCAATAATGATATTTTTATTCAAATCTTAATTGGGGGCTCGAAAGTGTTCCTGTAAATGTTTTTCAGCATAAAAGAGAGGGGGCACTTGCTGAACATAGAGGCTAGGGAAACCAACAAGCTGTGGCCCTTTGAACTTGGAACTAAAAACCACTCTCAGGGCTTCCCTCTCATCCCAATAAGAAACTGGCTGAGAAACACAAGCATCTCTCTTGAATACAGGGCCCCTTAAATAAATCAACCACATGATATCACAAGTCAACATTTACCTTGTGGCCAAGAGGAGAAACTACACCGGGGCAGGAAAGTTAAAGGAAACATAACCAAATGAATGGAAATAATGAGAATGTTGATATATAGCCAAAAAAAAATGTAACCAATGTCATGCATCAAGCTGAAAAAAACTACTAAATGGGAACCTATTTTGCTATGTAAACTTCCATCAAAAACATAATAAATTTTTCTCACACATGTATCACATTCATAAAATTATTTACCAGTTCTACAGCTAATCTTTCACACCTGCAAAATGAAACAATGACCCTTAATAAAACAATGCATATGGACACGCCAGGTACAGCAAATGGAGTGATTATTGTAATATTAGCATTCATGTTTAAGTCACCCTTACATGGAAATGATCGTGGCTCGTGGCAGTCCTGTAACACAGAGTAGAACTTCACCTTGGATTTCTAAGAGTGTGAGTATTGACAGGTGAAAAACTCTTCATCTTTCTCCAGTGGAGCTTCTTTTGGGTTTAATCTGCTGATCTTGAGGACAGCAGTCAAATGCATTATCCAGTCTGCCACCAGACTCCGCTTTGTTTCCCCTCAAATCATTTATATTTTTTAAGGATCTAAAGCCCTATAGATAGCATCCTTATAAGTCAGAATATACCTGATGGTAGTAGGTTTAGTTTTAAGGTTTTATAGAAAATTACAAAATATTTCTGTAGTACTAATTTGTGTTTAACAGCCTTGCCGTAAAGTAGATAAAATTTTCTTTCAAAAGTATTTTACTCTTCCTAATGCATTATGGGATCTAATTATGCAGAGCATCTGAATTGTTTACCCAGGGGTTGCCTTAGATGAGTACACTGTATGCTTTGAAGATACATTTAAAAGTACCTTATAGTTTGGCTCATGACTCATTCTTTGACATTAATTCCTCTCTATAAGGGATTAATGTACTCAAGAATCAATATGCTTTCAGACAGATCCTACATCAGTGAGCTTCTTTCCTGGTCAGTGTTTTCATTATTAACAACTTATGTCAGCAATATTCCTTATTCATCTAGTGGTATTTGAATTTATTCTCTCATTTTAGGTTTGATTGTTGAGCATTGCTCTAAAGGTCTTTTGTAACTCGATTTACTAAGAAAGCAGATTAAGAATCCATATGAAGACTCAGAGGTCTAAAAATAAAATAAGGCAAGAAGAATTGTGTCCTTCAATTCACTTTCCTAGGTACTCACAGTCAGATGACCTGGTTAGTGTCATACAGGGGGTGTCAGCTCTACTGACTCCATGCATGTACAACAGAACGACACACTGTCACTGACCCTAAAATATTTCTTAAATTTTTATATAGAACCCTGTATTTTGCTTTGCATTGTGATCAAACACATGAGTAAGTAAGAATGTAAGTAAGAATCTGGAGTTTTCTTACTATCCGCAGAAACTCTTAAAATATTTGGGATTCTGGAGATCCCCCTCATAGAGGGGTTTAGGAGAGGAGATGGGTCAGTCAGGGTGCGAGGTAGTACCGATGAAGAACACAGCTTTCCCCCAGATCCTGGGTGCTTCCTCCCCCCAACTACCATGATCTGAATCCTACCTTGCAGGACTGGATAGGGCAGAGGTTGTACACTGGTGCATATGGGAGCTGGAGGCACAGGGAATCCAGGGTGGACGATATCTTTAGGACCAGGGGTGTGAGGGGTGATGCTGGGAGAGTGGAGGGTGAGTGGGTTGGAAAGGGGGGACGATTACAAGGATCCCCATGTGACCTCCTCCCTGGGAGATGGATGGCAGAGAAGGGGGGGAAGGGAGATGCCGGATAGGGCAAGATATGACAAAATAACAATCTGTGGATTATCAAAGGCTCATGAAAGACGGGGGACCGGGGAGGGAGGGGAAAAAAAGAGGACCTGATGCAAAGGGCTTAAGTGGAGAGCAAATGCTTTGAGAGTGATTAGGGCAAAGAATGTATGGATGTGCTTTATACAATTGATGTATGTATATGTGTGGATTGTGATAAGAGTTGTATGAGCCCCTAATAAAATGTAAAAAAGAAAAGAAAAAAAATAAAATGATTAGGGCAAAGAATGTACAGATGTGCTTTATACAATTGATGTATGTATATGTATGGATTGTGATAAGAGTTGTATGAGCCCCTAATAAAATGTTTAAAATATATATATACCTCAGGAAAATAAACATCGAAATGATGCAGTGAAGACTAAAAATATATATATGGGATTCACTATTATCGTGAAAAGAACATCCTGTTTAATTTTACAGAAGGCAGGTGCAAAGGAGGCAGTCCTTCAATCTGATTAAATGATCCAACGGCTGCATGGTCATCTCAAACACAATTACAACTGTAAGGAGGGTGCAGGACTGGGCGGCGTTTCATGGTGAGTCAGGACCTATTCAACAGCATGGGAACACGAACAACAAGAAAGTATCATGAAAAGAAAAACAGTATTGAGTTAAACAAGCAAAACCTACTCTTATAGCTTACGCTGCACTTCTTGAAGTCTGTGCTTAAAACCATATATCCCTCAATAAACTCAGTTGTTCTGTCCAAATTTATATCCAAGTTTTTCTGTATCGATTGTTGTTTGTAGGTGATGTCGAGTCTGTTCTGTCTCATAGCAACCTTCTGCATGACCTACTGGAATGCTTCCCAGCCCGGTGCCACCCTCATCATTGCTGCTGTGGGGAGCTCTTTCTTTCAGTTCCGGGGTGAATCCATCTCATTGAGAGATTTTCTCTTTTAGGTTGGCCTTCTGCTATGCCTGAAGTGACCCTCTACTCTGCCCAATATGTTGCCCCACTCCAAGTGGTCCTTCCTGACATTTCCAAAATAAGCTAGAAATTGGCTCACCATTCTTACTGACAATATCTAATTTTATTTTTATTAATCATGTGTGTACGCTTTGACATTGCTTTATTCTGAAGAATATATGAAATGAAGTCAAAAAGTGCTCATATTAATGAAACCAAAATGACCTTTTACCAAATGACACAAATAACACAAAGGAATTCTTGTTCTTTATACAGGTAAAGAATCTGCATGTAGAAAAAAATTTAGCATGAAGCAATGAATAAATTTGTATATAAAAGTCTCTGTCTTTGGAACTGGTCTTTGTCTACAAAGACTTTCCCTAAAACTGGCTGTGAAATGTGGTCACAGATCAACATCTCTGGTTTACGCTCTGTCTTGAAGGAATTTATGATTTAAATAGAAAGTTAAGCCCCAAAACAAACTCATTACCCTATAGCAGAGTCTAAGAGCCACCCTATAGAACTGACAGAGTACAAGTGCTTCTTAGTGCTTCCAAGACTGTAGCTCATACAACTCTTATCACAATCCACACATATACATACATCAATTGTATAAAGCACATCCATACATTCTTTGCCCTAATCACTCTCAAAGCATTTGCTCTCCACTTAAGCCCTTTGCATCAGGTCCTCTTTTTTTCCCCTCCCTCCCCGGTCCCCCGTCTTTCATGAGCCTTTGATAATCCACAGATTGTTATTTTGTCATATCTTGCCCTATCCGGCGTCTCCCTTCCCCCCCTTCTCTGCCATCCATCTCCCAGGGAGGAGGTCACATGGGGATCCTTGTAATCGTCCCCCCTTTCCAACCCACTCACCCTCCACTCTCCCAGCATCACCCCTCACACCCCTGGTCCTAAAGATATCGTCCACCCTGGATTCCCTGTGCCTCCAGCTCCCATATGCACCAGTGTACAACCTCTGCCCTATCCAGTCCTGCAAGGTAGGATTCAGATCATGGTAGTTGGGGGGAGGAAGCACCCAGGATCTGGGGGAAAGCTGTGTTCTTCATCAATAACATTTTCACATTCCCAAGGATAATTCACAAAGGAGGAACTCCAGTAAAAACCAAATAGAAAAAGAAAAAAGAATAGAAAATGAACATTTCATTAGTGACAAAAATATATTCCTGCAGCCATTGCTAGAACTCTGTGAGTAATGCATTTACAAATTGAGTTTTGAAACACTGAAAGGAGTATTATTTCTCCCTATATAAAAATATCACATTCATTCTAAGACTATTCTTAAATTTAAGGGTGTTCTGCATATATATTCTAGGTAATAGAATCCTTTTAAATCATGGAAGTCTATTTTGTATTTTTAAAATTTTCTTTGAGTATTTTGATAAGAGCTGCACATATTTATGACTTAGGTTTCTGCATTTGAAGCCTATTTAATTATTTTACACATAGTAGCTTTCAAATAAATGCATATTATTTTATATATTGGATGCATTGATCCCATTTTAATGGTTTTAGTTTTCCATTTATACAGTGTTTTAAAAGCTAAGCAGCTACTCTGTATTAATTCATGGTGCCTTTGCATAAATACATGCAAATAAGAAAATGATGTATATATGTCTACATATATGCAGTGATAGAGCTATTAATATTTATGAACTTCTTTTGCAATAATTCACCATAATGGCCTATCCCAGAAAAATGTTTTATTTTATATTCAACATAAAAGTCATTGTTTCGTTTTGTTTTTATTTTATAACTTGAGCCATTAATTCTCACTGATATTGCTTTTCTGTTGTCTTGCAAAACATTGGATGGAGACAGTTAGCAGGTGCTCGTAATCTCAGGTTACTGCAATCAGAGAGAGTACGCTGGGTGCTGTGTCATTGGTGGATGCTATCCAGTTGACTTCTGTTCACAGAAACCCTACTTACAACAGAATGACAGAGTGTCTGCTTAGGCCACTGCCTCGGAGTAATTGCTATAGTTGAGCCTATAGTTGCAGCCACTGTGTCAATCCATCTCATTAGGAATACTTGTCTTTTTTTTTTGCTGATGCCGTACCATCCAAGCATGATGTTCTCCTCCCAGAGGGAGTGGTCGCTCCTGATGTGTTCAAATGACCTTGGATGAAGTAGTGGCATCCTCAGTTCTAAGAGCATTCCGACTGTACTTCATCTAAGACAAAATTTTGTTTCTTTTTGGGGGGCTTGGTGTTGTTAGGTGCCATTGAGTTGGTTCTGACCCATAGCCTCCTTATACACAACAGAACCAAACACTGCTGGGTCCTGTGCCACCTTCCCCACTGTTCCTATGTGTGAGCACATTGCTTCAGTCATGGTGTCATCCATCTCCTTGAGGGTTCACCTCTCCTTCACTGCTGTCCTCTCTTTCATCTCATATGATGTTCTTCTCCAGGGACTGATCTCTCCTGAAAAAATGTCTAAAGTATGTAAGACAAATTCTCCCCATCCTTGCTTCTAAAAATGACTCCGGCCATATTTCTGCCAAAACAGATAAGTTTGTCCTTGGAGCACTCTGTGGTGCTTTCAATATTCTTCTCCAGCACCACAATTCAAAAGCATTGATTCTAATTCAGTCTTCTTTATTAAATGTCTGATTAACACATACATGTCAGGCAATTGAAAATGCATGGCTTGTATCAAGTGTGCTTGATTTTGTGCAGAAGATTAACCCAATGCAACACATCTTTTGGTCTCTTGATTGTTGCTTCCATGAACATCGATTGTGGAGGCAAGTAAGATAAAATCCTTGACAACTTAAATCTTTCCTCCATTTATCATGATGTTACCTCTTGGTCTAATTGTGAGGAATTTAGTTTTCTTTACATTGATCTATAATTAACACTGACGGCTGCAGTCCTTCAACAGCAAATGCTTCAAGTCCTCCTCGTTTTGAGCAAGCAAGGTTGTGTCATCTGCATATCACCGGTTGTTAATAAGTTTTCCTTTAAACTGAAGCTACATTCTTCTTCCACTTCTCTGATTATTTGCTCAGCAGATGAATTGAATAAGCACAGTAAGGGGATACACAGCAGCACACAAGACACCACAGTATGTCAAACTTACTGACAAGTAGTTGAAGTTCCATAAGTCCTTATCCTATTTGACCAGTACTCTCTACTATTGGGGAAAAGATGGGAATTATCAAATGATGATAAACAACTCTTATCTAGTAAACCAAATATCTGTACTACTCCCTTGAAACTCACTTGATATCCATGAAATGTTTACTGTTTGGAAATTACCCGCAAGAACATTCCTTTCAAGAACATTCAGCTTGTTTATCCATACCACTTCAGAGGAGCAGAGGAACACCTGCCCATTAAACTAGCCTAAACAGAATTCTCTTCTGTCGTAATAAGAGTGATCAAACAGTGAAAATGCCCCTGACAGCCCATCAAAGAGAGCCCCTGGATGTGGGCAAAACTCTGTATTCAAAATCCATACACTAGAGTGTAAAATCTAATGGGCTGAGACTACTGAAAGAATTAGTCTCCATCTGAGGGGCTGGCCTCAATCCCAACTACATGTACAGCACCCCTCCCCCCAGAAGAATTTACTTCAAAGGACAGCACTGAAGCTATAGCTCAGGGAGGGGACCTGTCTGATCAAAGCACATGGAAGCAAACGAAGAGGGAGGAAGAGAGAGTGGAGCACATCCTGGCCCACCAAGCTTTCAGGATGATATCCTTGCTCAGAGAAGCCAATGCACAGAGAGGACCAAATGGCAGGCCACACTATGAGACACAACATCCCTCAATGAACCATAGCCCTACAGGGTACAACACTGGAAACACTGTGTGGGAATTGCACCCAATCTGACCCCACCACCCTGAGACAAAACACTGATGGCATGCAACAGAACTGCAAGGGGAGCAGAGCAAGGAATCCCAAGAGAATACCAAAAGTAGACTTTAGGGCCAGGGTGTGGCACCCCATTAGACTCCACTGGAAAACACTCCTGAAGGTCAACGAACAGAGCAGACCTTGAACTATTTACAGGCTTTTCTCTTTTTGTGTCATTGTTTTGTTGCTGTTGTTGATTTATTTTGCTTTCTTCTGTTGCTTTGTTTTGTTCTGCCTTGTTTTTATACATATTATTATCTCTGCAAGTCTATCTAAATAAGATAGGTGGGATAAACAATCTGGAGAAAGTAACGGGATCAATGGTTCTGGTCGCGGGGAGGCGGGGGGGGGGCAACATGGGAGAGGGGGTGGGGAAGGAAGTGGTGTTAACAAACCCAGGCACAAGGGAATAACAAGTGATCCAAAATCAATGGCAAGGAGGGTGTAGGAGGCCTGGTAGGACTTGATCAAGGGCAATGTAACTGAGAGGAATTACTGAAACCCAAATGAAAGCTGAACATGATAGTGGGACAAGAGGAAAGCAAAAGGAAATAGAGGAAAGAATATGAGGCAAAGGGCATTTATAGAGGTTTAAATACAGGCAGGCACATATGTAAATATATTTGTATATGAGAATATAAAAATAGAGCTATGTGCATTTACTTATAGGTTTAGTATTAAGGTCACATGTGAACATTGGGCCTCCATTCAAGTACTCCCTCAATGCAAGAACACTTTGTTCTATTAAACTGCCATTTCATGATGCTTACCTTCCTGAAGTGATTGCTGAAGATGAAGTGGGTGCATAAGCAAATGTGGTGAAGAAAGTTGATGGTGCCTGGCTACCAAAAGATATAGTGCCTGGGATCTTAAAGGACTCAAGATAAACAAGCAGTCATCTAGCTGAGAAGCAACAAAACCCACATGGAAGAAGCACACCAGCCTGTGTGATCACGAGGTGTTGATGGGATCATGTATCAGGCATCAAAGAACAAAAAAACCATATCATTGTGAATGAGGGGGAGTGCCAGAGTGGGAACCCAAAGCCCATCTGTAGGCAACTGGACATCCTCTTATGGAAGGGTCACGGGGAGGAGATGAGCTAGTTAGGATGCAGTGTAGCAATGATGAAATATACAACTTTTCTCTAGTTCTTAAATGTTTCCTCCCCCCACTATCAAGATCCCAATTCTACCTTACAAATCCAGCTGGACAAGAGGATGTACACTGGTACAGAAAGGAACTGGAAACACAGGGAATCCAGGACAGATGAACCCTTCAGGACCAGCAGTGATAGTGGTGATACCGGGAGGGTGGAGGTAAGGTGGGATAGAAAGTGGGAACCAATTACAAGGTTCTACATATTACCCTCTCCCTGGGTGATGGACAGCAAAAAAAGTGGGTGAAGGAAGACGTTGGACAGTGTAAGTTATGACAAAA
This sequence comes from Tenrec ecaudatus, assembly GCF_050624435.1. Classification (NCBI taxonomy): domain Eukaryota; kingdom Metazoa; phylum Chordata; class Mammalia; order Afrosoricida; family Tenrecidae; genus Tenrec; species Tenrec ecaudatus. The sequence goes on from NC_134531.1 coordinate 47,960,134, forward strand.
TAATAATTTATAAATTATCAAGGGTTCATGAGAGAGGTGGGGCAGGGAGGGAGGGTAAAAAATGAGGATCTCATACCAAGGGCTCAAGTAGAAAGCACATGTTTTGAGAATGGTGATGGTAACAGATGTACTTGTGTGCTTGACACGATGGATGTATGTATGAACTGTGCTAAGAGTTGCATGAGCCCCCAATAAAATGATAAAAAAATGGTGTCCATAAAAATACAGGACAAGAAGGATAAAACCAGTGAATTAATGCCTGGATGTTGTTTTGAGCTGTAATTTAGTGAATACAGAATAAATCATTTAGACTGGTCTCTAGATGTCCTCATATCCTAAAAATGTTGTCTTATTGTTTAGAAAATGACCTTTAATTTGAGAAAACGCCCACCACAGATGATCGGTTCTATTTTGGAATAACTGAATTTGAGTTACCTGGTTCTGTATGCTAACATTTTTCACAGTCCCACAGTCCACCTAGTTACGGTTAACACCAGGAGACTAATGCTCAGAGAGAGTAATTGATTTCAAATTACATGTAGAGAAAGTGTCAGAGCTTAGAATTAAAACTCAATCTCTCTCAATTTTCTCTCCTCTACACCACAGTGAACCTTTGTTTGTTGTTAAGTATTTAAACTCATTAAGGGTTTAAAGAGTATTAGATAAGGGTCATCTATTTATGATGGGAATAGTCATTAAGTGTCCTTTTTCAGTAATATATGAAAATGGAAGCTTAACAGAAGCAATCCTTTTAATTGAAGATGTGGTATGTGTATTGCTTCATTTTGTCTAAGTGCATAGTCCATGTGCCTTCCTTCTGCATAGTCAAAAATACGCAAACCATGTGTGAATTCTAACACTACCATTTCTCTGCAAAAACTTCTTCGATTCAGATTCAGCCACCATTGACATTGGTTCCTAGCAAATTCTTTCCCTAGCAAGTTACCACACACATCGAGATTCCTTCTTGTTCATTCTACTCCTTTTTCCAATATGACAATCAGGACCAATGTTTATATAGGTCATTAAGGCTTAAAATGAAAACTCAACACAAAATGTCTAGTTCAAAGTGAAACTATAATCAACGTTTGTGTTTACACATTGACTAAAGCAGTTGAATGGTCCATAAAACAAAGTTGTGAAAACAGTCAAATGTCACTTAGGGAAGTTGAATATTATAAGGGAATACTTATAAAGGCCATCACTATACCGCCCAGGTGACACGGTGGTGAAACTTAAACCACAGTGCCATCGGTGCCTCCTGGAAATCCTACAAGGCAGTTCTGTTCTATAAAGTTGCTTGGAGTCAGAATCCACGTGATGACAATGGGTTTGATGATATTACTATCACTGTTGTAAAAGTTAGAAAATAAAAGCCAAGTGTAGGGGGACCTTAAACTATTCCTATTCTCTGATAATAAAGACATCTCTTCTGAATATTAATAATAATAGTGATAATAAATCACTTATCAAGGGAATGGTTAGGAAAAAAGAAAGGTTCACTCATGCATAATGTAAAATATATATGCTTCCTTTTAATGTTTCTTTTAAAGAAATATCTTCAATCCACAATGAGAATCAAGCAACAAATAATTATTGGTGTACAATTTTTAAAGCCTCCCACAATATTTGACCTACAAAAGGAAGCCTACTATCAACATCAAAGAATGAAAAAGTAGTAATCAAAAGCTCAATCCCTAGAATCCTAAAATAAAACAGGAAAATCCAGACCCAGATTAACATCTCCAGGAAGAAAGCTTAATAGGTATCAAGCTTATTAATGAACATTGGCTGAGGCGGTTGGATGCGAGCACCAACTCAAACTGTTTACATTGTGAACACGCATGCATTGTTTGTTCATTCATTGATTTATTCATCCATATTCATTCAATATGCATTATACAGCACACTAAATGTCGAATTTAATGTAGCAAGCAGACCTAAAATGATTGACAATAGGATAAAATAAAGACAAGTAATCAGAAGAATATAGGCATTGGAAGCCTGTGGTAGCATTCTCACATTTTTAATGCAGGCAATTCAGGTTCAAATTCTTGCCAATGCACCCCATGTACGCAGCACCTATGTATGTGTCTGTGGAGCCTTGTGTGTTTCCATTACTAAAAAATATTTCAAGAGTGCTTTTAATATTGCTGCTCTACGGACATTCAGCATCAGATCTCACAAATTCAGATTTATTATCTCCCAGACTACATTGTTTTATGAAGTTCTAGCTCACATAACAGTTCCATTTATGTCCTATACTCCATGTTAAACTTAAGTCCTTCTCTTTTTCCTACACAGCAATACAACAGAAAAATTCACATCCCCTTTGTCATGGCAAGTTCTGAGATGGTAAGCCATTCCTGACACAGCTTTCTCTTATCTCTCTACACCCATGGTAGGCTACCAACACAATTCTGTCTACGTTGGATATCACTTTTATTGTCTCTATTTTAGGATTTGTTCAACTTTACTAAATGTAGTGGTATTTACCTAAAAGCATGAGCTTGGTAACAGTTATGGAACCAGGTCAAAAGGAATTATTTTAATTGTCCACTTGTCTCAAAGGACCACAGACAGATGTGCAAGTTCTTCCAAAACTAGAATTGGAGCCATTTTCAAATAAAATGATTGATCATGGATATATTATTAAATTAAGTAAAGCATTTTGGGATTTTTAAAAGAAGTATTGTAAAGCAATATAATATGCTTCCTATGCTTCCTTAATTTCCAAGTTGGTGCAAGAACTGACAGTGCTGTGCATTGTTTCAAAGTAGTGCATATTCGCGGTCTAAAAGTTTGCTAGAAGCAATTTTTCTTAGCTTAATTAGTACATGAAAACTGGGGAAATTATGATATTGAAGTCCAGAGTTGTGTTGCTAAAATTAAAGACAGCTGATCCCACTTGAAGAATGGATTCTACATCGTCAACTGCTGTTTAATAAAATAAAAACACCATGGAAGCTTTTCCTTCTATCAAAAGTGTCCATAATAATTTAGCTAAGCCAGAAAATAAACCTTGATTTGCTCTATGAAATAAAACCTCCCGCTTTTATGTAGCTTTCGCAACATCAGCTGTCCAACAGGAGCCATTTTCTCTGCCGAACGCATGTATGATGCATCATGCATTTTGACAAGGAAACTAACATTTGGAAATTCACCCACCATATTTCAGGGTGAAATGTACAGACTAACACTAAGCATGTGAAAAAGCAATCTTTCAATATAATTCCTTCATTTCAGAGAAAATAATAGTAGGGATCTCATTAAATAAGCACTGCCCTGAAAGATGAAGGTGTACTACCCTGTCTCAGATTATCACTATATGCCTGAAAACGTATGCTCTTCTTCATAACAAAAATATATTATTTCCTTTACAGAGAGGTGGTGGTTGATATAGCTGGGAAGCATTTTTTTTACAATTAGCACTCTACATAATCCTGTGCACCTTAATCTGATTATATCTAAGAAATTAGATATGAAAATTCATCTTTTTTCCCACTAAAAACACTCACTTCACACCAAAATTTGGTTTACTGCATGAGATTTTTAGCAGATTTTTCTAATCCCATTACAAGTGGCTAAGCAAAGAACATCTTCCAGTATTTCCTTTTAAAAATTACATTATAGCTGAAGAATCCCTTGGTCAATAGTAAAGATAATTCAATTTGCTCTTGGGCTAAAGTATTGCTCACTCTACTTTGCAATCAGAATTGACCCAAAGACAGTGAGTGAGTGAGTGAGTGAGTGAGTGAGTGAGTGAGTGAGTGAGTGACTGACTGACTGACACCTTGCAAGGGAGTGCTCTTTTTTTTTCCAGCAAGACCAAATCATTACTGACTGTGTGCGTGTGTTTAAAATCAAAGACCTTAGAAGAAACAGAATGGAAACATTAAGCAAAGTTAATAGTGACCAAGCATGATCATAAGAAAGAACACACTTGAGTTTTATTTGTAATAAAAAGGATTCAGCACTAGGGTCGATCCTGAAAGTGCTGAGCTGCTAACCATAAGCTTGGAGGTTCAGCCCCACTAACCATTCCAGGAGGTAAAAACAAGGGTCTCTGCTCACGTAAAGATGCGCAGCCTTTGAAATGATCCACCAGGTCGCTCTGAGTCAGACTTAACTGGTTGGCAGTGTGTATTCCCAAATCAGGATGACACCGTGGCTTCGTGTTCTACTACTGCCCAAGAGTTGCTGCTTCCAACCTGACATCTGCTCCACAGGAGATGCGGCAATCTGCTTCCTCAAAGATTACAGCCTTGCGGACTGTGTGCTGCGTCTGTTCTGACCTGCAGGGTTACTATGAGTCTGAATTGACTGGACGGAAGAGTTCAGGGGTTGTACAGCAAATTCAAACAAGTTGCCTTTGAGAAAATGTTGATTCAAGAAGACCCTGTGTGTAGCAGAGTAGAAATGAACTTCAAAGAGCTTTTGTAACTATGATTTTCTATGGACTGATCACCGGAGTTTTCTTGCAAGGCACCTTTACGTGGATTTGAAGTGTCAATGTTTCAGTTCGTATAATCAAGTGCTTTACCCTTTGTGCCACCAAGGGACTTGTGCATTTGGCACTTGAGTGAGGGGTGCTAAGTGTTAGAGCTCTGTAGAGTCTAGTGAGCATGATGTAACACCAGGTGGTGGTCATCATCATTAAGCAAATTTGTTTTACTAGAGTGACGGAGTTTCTGTAGATGTTTCCTTTCAAGTACCAAAAAATGGAAGCAGAGTGAGCCTGAATCACAGACCGAAAGAAAGCAAAACGATTTTCTTTGAGCAATCATAAATCATGGGCTTCAGAAACTCCATAAATGGGCACAACTAACTTAGATCACAAAGAGATCCACTGATCCCATGGGAAAGGACTTCAGACTTCGGCCCGTTGCAGATATGTTCCATTTGGATTGAGGAATTCAAGTGGGGACTGATCTAATCCTTCATAATAGGGTGACTCCTCTGAGATCATGCGCTAAAAACTTGACTAAAAAATAATAAAAACGTTGCCATCTCTGTGACCTCAGTAGCAGATTCAAAGAGGTGAACTCTGTGTGCATAATATTTTCTGAGACACGAAAATTTCAACATGAGGTTATTTCTATTAGCGAATTCTTCCAATCCATCACTGATTTCATGTGGAGCTTATCTTTATGCTTATTAGACTTTTCTTTATTAAAAAAACTTAAACATATTACTCCCTGATAAATAATTCCTCCCTAAATTTGCATATGTTAGTACAAATTGAGCAAGTCTATCACTCACTCTGTCATGTGGAATTTAACCTGCAGGCTTTACAAAAGAAGGAATAAAATTATAACAAAATAGAGGCTGCACTGGTCTCCACAAGGAGATGAGCCCGAGAGGAGCCGTAGCTCTGTGCAAATCCAGTGACTCGGAAGATTTCACCACACTCATGTTTTTCTCTCTCTCAAAAATGTAGAGGAGAAAAATAGTAAACGAAAGAAAAAATAACGACATAATGCCCGTTACCTTGATGAGGTGGAGCTTTTGCTTTAAGACAAGGATTCATACAATATTTCTAATTGAAACTCTTACCAATATATATTGAGTGGAAATAAAAATAAATGTTCGCTTGCAAACAAGCCCTAAATAAGTAGGGCAATAGTGTTGCTCTTTTCATCTTTTCGTCTTCGGGGTAATGCTACAGCTTCTTTTAGTTTTCTCATCCTAGCTTCAAGCTCTGATTGATCCTTAACTATGTTGGCTCTTAGATAAATTATTGCTTGGGGATGTTCCATACATCCATGAAGCAGAATTTGTCACGGCTGATCATGAAACTCAGGATCTAGATGAAACATATGAAAAATAAGTTTTAGAATTACACAGACTCTCAGCATCCTGGAGCATCATGCTGAATTTCATTTAATGGTTAAAATAAAAATAATGATTAATAATAATAATAAGATGCCCAGACAAACATTCGTTAGTCTTGACAATGAAGGATGCGAACAAGAGCAGCTTCCAGAAGGCTGGCATATGGCATAGGTATGGTATTAGGCGATGACTCTGTTGCAGAAACCTGGTGACAAGTCATCCAAGACAAGGATAAAACTATATCACGACAAAATTAATTAGTTAAAAAGATTTTGAAAACAGAAAAAATGGAAACCACATATATGTGTCAAAAACTAAGAGGACACGCTGAATTATGAAATTCCCTACTGATAGATGATTACAGCCTCTCAGCTTTTCGTTTGGTAGAGCACTCAAACCTGCCCTGGGGAGAAAAGGAAGAATTAACTCGGGGATCTGTTCCTATGAAGGAGCACTTGTCGCTATTAGTTCATAAAAGTAAAAGGAATTCTCTCCGTTCCCTGACAATCCACCTGCTCTGTTGCCTTAAATATTCTTTTAATAGCATAAACTGGTTTGCAGCCTTGAATTTTAGTAAGCTTAGGATTTTCAAAAACTCTGATGTTGTTCAGCTCTCAGTAGATAAAATTTGCATGAGGATTTATTTAAAAGAGCAAAATGACCCGTATTTCCAGGCTTTACAAACAAACAAAACCCCTAAGCTTCTTTGGAGCTCTCAGTGACACGGTAAAATCATTTTCATTTTTTTCATAACCCCTACACGTATGTCCATTGAGACTCACCGAACTCTTCATTTCATTGGCATTTTAGGGAAAATGCTTGTTTTTAGGACGTGACTTTTCCTACATCAAGAGAAATTTACAGTGCTTTCTGTGTGGTGGGTATGCAGGCTCCTGGAAGGGAAGAAGTGACTGAGCAGAACAGCAAACTGAAATACGTTGCGCTTACACACAAACATGGTGTGGTCTTTGATGCTTTGGGCCACAGTTCACATCATCCTCCTTAGTCCACTTTTCTCCAGGGACCTGCATATGGTGCAACCAAAGGAGGAGATTCCGACGCAAGATCAGGCTCCCTTTGCCATGGGAAATAACACCCTGCTACAATAGGATAGATGGAAACTAAAAAGGTCATGTTTGAATCGAGTTACGTGTGAGTTTGTTTTTAGGCCCTGCCTGGTGGGTTATGACTTGCTACCACCCTACGTACCGCAGAATAAAACACAGCCATGTGAGGCGTGAGGACTACAGCTGTGCTTACAGCTGAACCCCTTGTTCAGCCACCCTCCCAATGGGTTCCATCAAGAGTCTTCCACGTTTTCACTGCCCTTATAATTTCCCAAGCATAATGTTCCTTTCCAGGGACTGTCTTTTCCTGAGAACATGTCCAAAGTATGTGAGAATAAGCCTGGCCATCCATGCTTCAATCTGGTACTACTTCCTCAAAGATCGACTTGTTTGGTTTAATGTCAGTCCAGGGTTCTTTTAATAGTCTTTGCCAACACCATAATCCAAATGCTCCAACTCCTTTTCAGTCTTCTTATTCATTGTCTAGCTTTCACAAGCATATAAGGTATTTGAAAATGTCACAATCTGAGTCAGACATACCTCTGTCCTCAAAAATCTTTATTTAGAGCATCATAAAAATACGAGTGAATTATTTTTCATTAAGATTCCTATTTGTTACTTTAGGAAATAGGGCTACTGCTGTTAAATCCTATGAAAGATTCAGATTAGAAATACAACTACTGAGTTGAAGACTCCAATAACACAACGAAAGAACCATGTTTACTGCCATCATGATGATTCCAACCCCCCGGAACAGGGTCAAACTGCCCCATGGGTTTCTGAGACCACAGCCGTCAAATGCCTAACATTGAATACAAGGCTTCAAAACTGCTGCATCTCAGTGCCTCTCCTGAAAACTTGATTTTTCACCTCAAAAGGACTGAGTCAAAACCTACATTTTACCACAATCCTCTGGAGAGTCTTATAGGTCTCCAGATGGTGCTTATGCAATGCATATGACTCAACGTATCACCTGTCTTCTTACTCTGCAGATTCTGATGCAGTATGGGGGTGGGAATACAAATTCCTAGGGGAGAGTCCAACCTGGATGAAGCATTTATAAGCCCTGTCAAATTCCAGAGCTTCAACATTCACTGCTACTAACACATTCAGCACGAAGTGTCCTGCTTCTGTGAATGCTGACAGCTGGGGTGCCTTCCTGCTGATCCAGTTACTCCCTTAGCTCTGGCTCATTTATATCTTTCTGTCTGCTCAAAGTACCATTGAGTCTTCTATTTTATTAAGCTTCTTGGCAATGGCATTAACATTTATTTTAATATTATATGACCCAAATGTTAAGCATGCACTTTTTAAACTGAAAAATGTAATTTAAAAGATTGCATTGTTTATTCAATTTCAAAAGGTAGAAGAAATGTTTCTAGATTCACAAGAACAGCAACAAAATGACAACTGCCATGCAGTCCATGTCCCCTCGGAGTGACCCTATAGGACAGAGTAGAATGGCGGGATGGGTTTCTGAGACCAATGTTATTTAAGGGAGCAGAAAGCCTCGTCTTTCTCCTGTGCAGCAGCTGGTGATTTCAAACTACTGACCTTGAGGTTAGCAGCCCAACACTTAACCACTACACAACCAAGGCTCTGTTTCCTGATTAGGCAGCATTAAATACTATTCACACACACACACACACACACACACACATTTATGGCAGATACTGAGGCCTTAAACTTTTCCATATTTAATTGTTTCCAGTTTACCCAACTACCTTTTCCACTTGGCTCTATTTTAGGTTATTATATCATTATGGTTTTGCCCTTTATTTCTAAAGAATAGGTGGAAATACAGGTAATTTTAATTACATGGTATCTCAAGCGCATACAGACTTGGCATAGTAGTCTTTATGAAGCACTGAAGGACGGTGTAGAGAAGTCATATCACCACTATAACCACAAAAGACACAATTGGTGAACATTAATTATGTGGTGTGGGCGAGAGATGTGACTTTTTGCTCTCATGAAGAGTTAGAGTTTAAAAACACACAGGGTCAGTTTTACACTGTCCCATAGTGCCACTAAGAGTCAGAATTCACCAGAGGAAAGGGAGCTTGGTAAAAATTAATTAACGTATCGATTTATTTACATTAACTATGGCAGGTAATTTTTAATAATATAACTAGGTTTAATCCTCCAAGTGACTTTATGATAGAGGTAAATTATTATTATAATTTTTCAAATAAAAAACAGGTTAATGAAGGATCAATGATGTACTCGACCGTTCAGACCTAATACGGGGAGCAGAAATATAAAGGGGTTTTGAAAATTTTCATTATGTAATTATTCCATGTTTCCACCAACTCTTTGAAGCCCTCTCATTCTGCTCTCATGTGACACTTTCGTACCGTTAGCAATCTGATGTAGAACATTTGTTTCTCTTTTTATAGTTCTTCCCTTATTGTTTTTTATCCAAAATATACCTCTAACGCATTTCTTATTTTTCTGCACTCGCTTCTGTCACATACTAAAAAAGATCAAACCATAGGGTAACAAATATCATCACAGGATTACACGGGTCAGCTAGCACTGTGTTCCTTTGTTATGGGAACAGCTAAGTCCTTGCCAACAGAATCATTTCATATAATTTTCCAAGGAGCGCATAAAGCCACCTTAACATGTAAGTCCTAAAAATCATGGCCAGAAACAGATACACACACACACACACACATATGTGGGAAATAATGAGGGGAGTTGACAAATATTGGTTTAGAAATTAATAACTGCTGGATAGCAGAGTACCCCAATCTCATCAGAAGTTTCCTCTCTACTGAGATGGGCTTTTTCAACCAAGTTGTAACGTCTTTTTTCTTTTAACATTTTATTAGGGGCTCATACAACTCTCATCACAATCCATACATATACATACATCAATTGTATAAAGCACATCTGTACATTCTTTGCCCTAATCATTTTCAAAGCATTTGCTCTCCACTTAAGCCCTTTGCATCAAGTCCTCTTTTTTCCCCTATCTCCCCACTTCCCCCTCCCTCATGAACCCTTGATAATTTATAGATTATTATTTTGTCATATCTTGCCCTATCTGGCATCTCCCTTCACCCCCTTTTCTGTTGTCCCTCCCCGAGGGAGGAGGTCACATGTAGATCCTTGTAATCAGTTCCCCCTTTCCAGCCCACTCACCCTCCACTCTCCCAGCATCGCCCCTCACACCCTTGGTCCTGAAGGTATCATCCACCCTGGATTCCCAGGATTGCCTATGTACTGACAATAGTACTAGAATTGAACCATTGAATTAAATAACCAGTACAAGTAATCAATCATGTTATATTATTGTTAAACTATAGCAAATGCTGTTTTTTAAGTGCCGGGGATGAATAGATAGCATTTTACAACTTTTTAGCTAATAACAAGATATTTATCTAATAAGAGCTGGGAACAATGTCAGACAGCACCCAATTAAACTTTTTTTATTTTGCTTTTTCTAAATATAAAGTCTTGAGTCACTCCTTTCCTTTCAGCTTGGAGACTACTTCGGTCACCTTTTAGGATTTCTGTAATAAACTCATTTACAAAGATGAACAAGATGCCACTTACTCACCTGGTAGCGTAGTGGATTCTGCACTGGGTTGCTTCATGCAAAGTGGGCAGTTTGAAACCAATAGTCGCTCAGCAGAAGAAAGAGCAGACGTCCTTCTCCTGGAAAGATGTAATCTCAGAAGTGCAGGGGCAATTCGACTGTATTCTATAGAGTTACTGGACATCAGAACCGACGCTGTGGCAGCGACTTTGGAGGTTGGTTTTACCCAAGCACTTAGCCAATAAGAGTAAATGAAGAAACTGGAATTGAAGCCGGATACCAGCCCTCACAGTTTGCTAGGTCCTCTCCTCATTTTAGAACTGATGTCTGTGTCACTGGAAACCCCTTCTAATCAAGAGCAAACTGGGATAGCTGATCAGCCTATAAAATGAAGCACGGTTCCTCCCACTAAAGATTAACTTAACTGTGCAAAGTCAATCAGATGGCCGACATCCGATGAGCACCAGCTTGTTTGATTTTTGTCTGGCTGTCCCCTTTACCGATGAAGACGAGCAGGTCTTTCTCCATTCAGGCCACTGGGTGGGTTGAAGCTCTCAACCATCAGGTAGCAGTCTAGTGTTCATTCGTTTGTGCCACCGTTCATGGCAAAATTGAATATCTAATAAGCTGAAAGAAACAAAGTGACTTCAAACTTGGGAATTGGATAAGCTGACTTTATGCAGATGGTGGGTCTTCATGTAGACTTTAGAAAAGAAAAGGCATGACACCGGGTGTTTGAGTTGATTTTTTAATCAGATGCGAGAACACATCATCATCAGTAAACTCTTTCTCTATATTGAAACTCAAGGACATGTCTAAAGAAAAATGGACATTTGGAATAAGTAATAAGATAGGGAGACAATGACCTCTTAAGCCCCGGTTTAAATTTCTTCACGTCAATATGACCAAATGTTCTTATGTGCTGATTTCTCGGTGACCCATGTCAGTTGACTAGATAATGAGAGTCTTCTCCTTGTGGGAAAAAAATCAATATTTAAAAGCAAAATTGCATAAATCAGCATTCCTAAGGAGTTTAATTTCTACGGTATTTAACAACAGCAAACAGAGAAATATTTTGCTTCCCTTCTTTTACAAATGTCTACTGCAAAATTTAAAAGTTATCAGACCTAGAAACTATGGTCTATGAATATACATTGTTAATAAAAAATTTAATTGATTTTTACAGTAGGATGTACATTTATACCTGTACAGGCACATAAGAGTTTAGAGATTTAAAGAACTGTAGATCTGCAAGCCTATTCAGTGTAAACTACGCACGTAAAATGAAAGTTCAAGGCAACTTTGAAGCAGGAAATGGAAACCAAACTAGGATTCCACCAGAAGGGTGTAAGAATAGTAGTCAGTCTTCGTTTTAGTGGTTCTGTCTCTACAACATACAGCTTGAATTTGAATGACTTAAAAACAAAGACTTGGCAGCTTAGTGATGAACATCATGTCATAAACCAAATGAAACAGATGCAGATGAAAATCCAGGAACTCTGAGAATCAAGGATAAACAATTAGATCAAATGCTGATTGGGAAGATCAAACTCCAGACAAAAATATATCATTATGAGACAAAGAGCAGAGGTGCTCTACCAGTGTGGTACAGCGTGGCGTTCTGGAGAAAAAGCCAATGGAAATTCTGTATCCTTAATCAGAATAAAGGAAGGTTAGTGGGATATGAAGTAGGGTCTACGGTAAAACAAGATGTGTAAGAGCTTCAGGGAACCTGGAGTCTACAGCGCATGGAGAGAGGCAATTCCTAACCATCAGCTGGTGGTACACATGACATAATAGACCCATACAGCCTCAGCAAGAGACCCTACCTTGACATAGACCCTGTGAAGACCACCACATCCTTCAGTTCCATCCAGGTCAGGTCCAGACCGCTTGCTGCAGCCCACAAGTAATAACCAGACACCAACGTCTGAGGATCTGAGGACCGTGCTCTTCTACTCCTGCTGCCTCACCTATTCCCACCCTGGTGATTAGCCCGGTGAGCCACCTACATCCCACCCATTTCTCCTGCCCAAGAACCACACTACAAGTCCCCATTTCCCTCAGCCAACCGATCATGTCCAACGCACAGTCTCCAACTGCTCACCCAGAGAGCAGTAATGAGTGCTTCCACGCCACGGATAACCTGCCACCTCTTGTGATATCATCCTGCCAGCCACTACTAATTCTACCCAGTGGTTGAGAAAATAACCCAACCACAAGCCACCTGTTTTATAGCCCCTAAGCTCCCACTCTATTAACCTTCCAAGCAGCAGTGAGCTCAACTATTTGACCTGTTGCCCACCACACCTCCTTGCCACACTCTCATGCCCATTACCCTACCACCTAACCAAAGCAAAGAGCACCCCGAGCCCCTGGCCACCCACAGTATCTACATGCTGCCTATCTGGAAACTAGCAGTAAGCATGCCCACACTGCCAGTCAGCTGCCACATACCCATGCACACGGATCCACACTTTGCAAACATCCAAAATATTCCTACACCTCTAGCAACTGCCAGATACTGCTCCCTGCTGCCCTGTGACCAAGTGAGCAGCAGCTAGTGTTTCCATGCCACTGAGTGCTTGCCACACATCCCCACCGACTACACCCACCCCCACACCACACCACTTACCCAATATGTGACACGGAGTGTCCTGCCGCTCCCATCACCCATGGCACCCCTATTGTTAGTGCATGTGCCCACCTCTCCTATTACCTGTCCCATCCCCCTACCCCATATCCCACGACCACCATTCTATCAACCCAGGATGTTGGTAAGTATTCTCACCCTCTGGTTGCCTGCCAGATGCCCCTACCTACCACATACCCCAAGACTACCATTCCACCAACCCAGTGAGTGTCAGAGAATGTTGCTATAATATAGGCCACCTGCCTCAAGTCCAACCCACATTGTAAATGACAGTGAACAGAACTAACCTTGTGGTGGCCTGCCACACTTCCCACCTGTCACTCTATCTACTTAGCAAATAGATGCAAACAGGCCTCCTGCTATTCACTTGTCCTACCCCCACCCATGGACCTGGACACTCACTGAGCACCTTCATCAACTCTCATGTCACTAACTGATGGCAGGTTGTGTTCCATGCTCACATCCTTCGTCCCCTACCACTCGACATGCCCCATGAATAGCGGCCTGTTCTCGTCCTCTCAGCCCAAGCTCAACACACTGCATGTGCCACAAAGCTAATCATCAGCAGACCAGAGCCACCTGGCCACCTTGACATATCCAAATAACAGAAATAAAGGTCCTGACAAACCTGAAAATGCTCAATCAATGAATGCATGGATAAGTAAAATAACACCTTGATGTTCTGAGACTGCAATAAACAAAGTAAAATGGCTCAGAGAAGTCAGTCAGTAAAATAAAGGGAAAGACAATGTTTCAGAAGAACAAACAATAATAAAGTTACCTGAAAAGAATTACAAAAGATGTATATTTAGGATCAGGGCAAGATTATCCAATCAGCATGGCAAGCATGTAAATATTTTTACTTATGTATTACTCTTTAGTGAACAATTTCGCATTTTTTTCACCACATCAAAGATTTTATTTCTTGGTATAACTGTCATCTGTCTCTCTTCAAATTGCACAGCATCTTCATACATAATTAAAGCCTTTTCTCAAATTACAATCCCCGACCAGGATGGAGCTCTAAGTAAATAAGGTAAGCATGCACTTACTTGGTTTATTTACTAATCTGTTGTGAGCAGCTTCCCAGTTTTCACCATGTGAGTTTCACATGGTGGATCCTAGGTGACATTGTTCACTGTGTACTAATAAATAAACCCAATAAAATGATTTAAATAAAAATAAATAAATAAATAAGCCCAATATGAAACTTGTGCTTAATTTCTTACTGCATGGCGTATCCATTTAGATTAAGAAAAAAACCAAAGGAGAAATGTGGTAGAATTTGTGAATACAAAACAATAACTGAATCATAGATTCAATAGACAATTAGAAGCCCTACCAAAACAATAACTGGTGATTATGAAGATTAACACTAAAACATAAGAAATAAGTCATTCAATTGAAGGACACAGAAGTAGAATGGAATTAATAAAATGAACAATTAGTGACATAGAAGATAAAGCCCTGAAGCTCATATTTTTCGGGGGGGGGGGACAATGAGAAAAAAAGAATGACATAAAATTAAGCAAGTCTTGGAGCCATTTGAAACATTGTCAAAAGGATTAATTTAGGTGTGACTAGGTAGGATTGCAAGAGTAGGCGGGAAAAGCACAGGTAATTTTTGAAGATTTATTGGCTGTGAACTTCCAAAATCAAATAAGAGAAGGTAATCATTCAAGAAACTCAGTGAACCACATACAATAAAAAATGAAACGCTGCTGTGGAATCAATTCTGACTCAAAGCAACCCTATAGGATGGGGTTGAACTTCCCCTGTGGGTTTCTGAGACTATAACTCGTTATGGGAAAAGGAAGACTCATTTTTCTTCCACAGAGCTGCTGGTGGTTTCAAACTGTCAGCCTTGAGTTTAGCAGCCCAATGAAGCATCATGCACTAGGGCCCCTTACCTACAAGAGGGAACTCCCCAAATTCATCAAGCTATATTATAATCAAGTCTTCCAAAATAAACAAGATGAAATAAATCTGAAAGAATCTCACAACATGTGAAACATCACTTACAAAGGGGCACTCAAAAGACAAATACTGACTTATTGTCTGAAACTATGCAAGCAAGAAGGCAATGGATTGATATATATAAATCCTGACTGGAAAGAAGTTGCAATGGAGAATCACTTATCCTGCAATGATGAATTTTCAAAAACAATAGTGACACTAAGACAATCCCAAACAGTCAGACACTAAAGGATTTATAAAATCCAGATCAGTCTCACAAGAAATGAGTCCTTCAAACAGACAACCAATAGTAGCATCAGACAACATCCCAAGAAAAGGACACATTCGCCAACCAGAAAGGCCATGACAAAAGCAACATTGAGCTAAAAAAAGACAGAAGAACAAATTGTTTTGGTTGTCCAATGCTGCTCTAACAAAGATACCACCAGTCCAATGTCATGAACACACAAAAGTGCACTCTCTCATAAGATGAGTTTAGAAGTTCAAATTGTGGGTTTGGGAATGGATTGTGGTAACAAATATACAATGCTGCTTGATGTAATCGAACTACGACATGATGTGATATTTGTATCAACTGCCATTTAAAAATATTCATACAAAAACATCAAGATCAAAAACAGAAACAATCCACTTTCTAAAAATTAGCATACAACATAAACATACTTCACTAAGGAAAACATTTAGGTAGATGAAGGCCACATAAAAAGACACCTGCTATCATGTAGAATGCATTGAAAAGTGGATTGTTGCAGATGCATTGAGGCTAAAATTTAGTGCCCTATTATTTGATCTCCATTTAAATTTGTTCTAGATTTTAATATTTTCTGCATTCTTCAATTGAGATTTTTATATGTTCTACTTTATTATTGTTTTTAATTTTTCCTTTAATGTGTTTCTGTATATGCAATCCAGGATAGATAAATCTATAGAAAAAGTAACTGGATTAATGTTTCTTTGGGGTTATGGCAGGGGAGGCTGGGGGTAAATGGGGAGCTAATAACAATAAATAAAAGAATGAAGAAAATGTTCTAATGCTGATTGTGGTGATGACTGTATAATTCTTCTTGATGTGATTATACTACTGAATTATATGTGAAAAAATATACCAATAAACTGATTTGGGGGGAAAAGATGTTCATAATTACTTGCCATTAAAGAAATGAAGATCAAAACTATACTGAGAAACCATCTAATCCCTGTAAAAATGTCAACGATCACATTGCAAAATAAGATCATGTAAAACAGATGTTGGTGAGGTCAGGGAGAGACTGGAACTTCTTAAACGTTGCTGCTGTATTGGTTTAAAATGCTACAGCACCCACTACAAAAATAGCATGAAACCTTCTAAAAATGTTAGGGATAGAAATACCAGTTGTCTCTTATTTTGTCATTTTGTGGTTGCTTGAAAATTGCTATAATGCTGAAACTATGTTGCTGGTATTTAAAATACTAGCTAGGTCACCCAATGTGAGCAGATTTCAGGAAGCTTCAGATTAAGAAAAAACTGGGGGAAAAACAAGAGAATTCTTTGTGGTTTAAAATCAAGAAAAGTTTGCATCAGCATGATATATTCTTACCGTAGTTGCTATATGCTGAGCATTTAATTGGAGAAGCTGGATTATACGAAGAAGAACGTGGTATCAGGATTGGTGGAAAGATTGCCTACAATGTGAAAATAACACAATCTTTTGTTTAAAGTGAGGAGGACTTGAAGACCTTCTGATAAAGATCAAAGATTAAGCAATTACAGCATTTAGTATGGAGTACAATGTGAAGAAGACCAAAATGCTCACAACTGGACCAATGGGTCAGCACCATGATCAAAGGGGAAAAGATTGAAGTTGCTCAGATGTCCTCTTGCTTGGGTCCATAGTCTATGGCCCCGGAAGCAGCAGCCACGAGATCCAATTGACATTATGTCAATCTGCAGAAGACCTCTTTACATTGTTGAAAAGCAAGGACTTTGCTTTGAGGAATAAGGTGTGCTTGACCCAAGCCAGGTCTATTTTCAATTGCACAAATGCATGTGAAAGTTGGACAGTGACTAATGAAGACCAACAAGGAATTGATGCAATTGAATTATGGCCCTGGTGACGAATGTGAAAATGTGATTGACTTCCAAAAAACAAATCTGTCTTGGAGAAGTACAGCCAAAATGTTCCGTAGAGGTTAGGATAGAAAGCCTTCATTTCACATACTTTAGACATGTTGTGAAGAGAGGCCAGTCTCTGGAGAAGGACATCATGTTTGGTCATGTAGAGGGGCAGTGAAATGGAGGAAGGCCTTTCACGAGAGGAATGGACCCATGGGCTACCACAATGGGCTCAAGCAACAATTATGAGGATGAGGCAGCATTTAATTATGTTGCACAGAGCGTTGCTATGAGTTGGAACCAACTTGTAGGCACCTAACAATAACAACAGCATGATACTTAAATCCCACATTTAGGTATATGTCTTTTAGAGATATAAAAGGCATGGCATGTATTAATATATGCACATTTCATGATCACTGAAGCCTTATTCACAAAAGCAAGAAAGATAGGGGAAAATGTTCATCAATGAATATATGGGTAAGCAAATTATGATACATATCTAAATGATACTATACATGAGTAATGAAAATGAGGAGTCTATGACATATCTTGCAATAGGGATAGTTTTTGAGAAGATTATGTTTAGTGAAATAAGTCAAGGGCACAGGTAAAATATTGTGCAATACTAATATTATAAGGTCAAGAATAGGTTTGCACACAGAAAGCAATATTCTTTGATGCTTGTCAGTGATGGTAGTGAGATTCAATTACAAGAAAACAGTAATTTTAATCCTGATTAAAGGAAAAGCTGTACATGGTAAGGGAAAGTATGAAAAATAAAGGAAAACTACAGTAAATGCTATAATAGTAATAATAACCAAAAAGTGGAGTGGTTAAATGATGGAAAATATGCAATCTTGGGGAGTATATGGAAGTATATGTATGATGGCAGGCCAGATTCAGATGAGGACATGGAACAAGGGGTATCATTGCTGATATGAGATGGATGAAAGCTTAGAATACCAGGAAGGTGTTCACTTGTATTTTATGGACATTAGACAGTATGGATCATGCAATCTACAGATAGCATTGAGAGTAGGAATTTCTATACACGTTCTTGTGCTTATACAGAACCGGGACCTGGACCATATGCAATGATTTGAACAGAGCAAGGGACTACAGTATGGTTTAAAATCAGGAAATGTATGCATCATCGTTGAATCCTTTCACTGTCCTGAATCTGTATGCTGTTGTTAGGTTCCATTGAGCTAGTTCTGACCCATCATGACTCTATGCACAACAGAACCTACTGAGCCGCCCTGTGCCATCCTCACCTGAGCCCATTGATGCAGCCACTGTGTCAAAACAAGTGAATTTGTATGCTGAGCCAATAATCCAAGAACCGTGCTATATGAAAAAAAGAATATGGTATCAGGACTGGAGGACTGGAGGAATATTCAGATAATACAACCTTGGTTGGTGATAATGAGGAGAACTTGCAGCACTGGCACCCAGGGCTGCAGCCTTCAGTGTGGATTGCAACTCAATGTAAAGCCAACCAAAATCCCTACAGTTGGACCAATAGACAGCATCATGATAAGTAGAGAGAAGATTGAAGGGGTGGAGGATTACCACTTGCTTGGATCCACGGCCTATACTTATGAAAATAGCAGTCAAGAAACCATTCGGCATTGCATTGGGCAAAATTGTTGCACAAGATCTCTTTAAAGTGCTAAAGAGCAAAGCTGTCTCTCTGAGGACTCAAGCGCCACTGACCCACGCCGTTGTATTTTCAATCACCTCAATTGCATGTGAACGTTGGACATCCAATAGAGAAGACCGAAGATCTGATGTTTATGAATTACGGTGCTGGCGAAGACTACTGAAAGTAGCTTGTACTGCTCAGCACAAACAGGTTGGTCTTAGAAGTACAGCCCGAATGCTCCTTGGAAGCGAGGATGCTGAGACTTTGTCTCAAGTGCTTTCAGTGCATTTACAAGAGAGCTGTCCCCAAAAAAGGAGACCATGCTCGCTCAAGGAGGACAGGCACAAGAGAAAAGTACCAGCTAAAAGGTCACTTAACACAGTTGCTGCAACAATGGACCAATTTAACAATTGTAAGACTGGTGCAAGGCTTGGTAGTGTTTTGGTTTTTTTATGTGGTTCGGTGTGTTTTTCCTGTTGTATCCATGGTCACGCTGAATCAGAAGCAACTTAAAGAAACATAGCACAACATGGGCATTTGGATATGCATATTTTTGTGTCTATTTCATAGTCATATAAATAATGGAACACACCGGCGCATTGTTGTTAGGTGCCATCGAGTAAATTGCAGCAAACCACAGTGACCTTATGCCCAACGGAATGACAAATGGCTGGCTTCTTTGTCATCTTCACAACTGCTCCTGTGCTGAGCCCGTGGTAGCAGCAAGCCGTCTGCTGGAGGGCCTTGCTCCCCTTTGCTGCCTCTCTACCGACCATGAGGCCATTCTCCTGATATAGCCAAAGTACATATTAGAAGTCTAACCATCCTTGCCCTCCCTCCTTTTTTTTAAGATGAATTTGTCAACAAAGACTCCAAGTCCATTGCAATTTATTTGTCCTCCTCTTCTTTTTTTTCAATAAATTAAAACCGCTATGTAGATTCGAGGGATAAGGAATCTGGAGGGAGATTTTAGGTATGGTTTTGCTTTTAAAGAAACATGCTACACATAGGTAATTACATATATAATATACACCTATATATATTTCACAGAGCCCCTCATAAGAAATGAAACCAACAAGAATATCCTGCTAAACCCTCTTTTTGTTTGTTTTCACCTGTCTCGCATCCATCCTTCCTCTCTCTCTAGTCCCATCCTGAGTTCCCGGCTTCCTCCCAGCAATCAAAATCTTGTCTACTGGTATATTAACCATGTTTCGTTCTTCTTAAAATAATGGTGATATTAGAAATTTATCTTTATAAGATCGACTGAGTTTGCTAAGCATAATGTTCTCTAGTTTTATTTATATCATGGTGTTTAAGAGAATTATTGTTTACTTAATGATGCGAATAATTCAATAATATGAGTGTACTGAGCTTGTCTATCCATTGTATAGTTGAGGTTTTTGATTGTTGCCATGTTTTTGCTATTGTGGATGTTGCTGAAATAAACAAAAGTGTACATTTGTCCCAAGGGAGAGATTTCTGGGTCATAAGGTATTTTTATTTGCATTTGTTTAAAGAAGTGCCATACTAATTTCCATAATGGTTGGACAGTTCTACAGTCCTATGAGTAATGTAAATGTGTTCCTATTTCTCCACATACTCTCCAGCATTTGTTATTTTCTGTTTTACTGAATTTTTCCAGTGTGAAAAGTAGGAGCAAAAGTATAAATGAAATGAAATTGGAGTCTATAGTGAAAAATTCATCTCAAAAGTGGGGGGTGGTGAAATTATGGTGAGATTTGGTCTTACACTGGTGTTTTAATTTGTATTTCTCTTATTGATAATTGTCTCAAACATTTCTTGGCCACCTGTATGTTGTTCTTTGTAAATTGTCTATTCACGTCTTATGCCCATTTTTATATGATTATTTGTATTTTTCTTATTAAGATGTTCTAGTTTACTATAGACTTAGATTAGCCCTTTATCTGAAATATTACTACTGAATATTTTTCCCAATCTGTGGGTTCTCTGTTGGTTCTTTTGATGAAGTCTTTTAAAGTGCATAAATATCATTTTTAATAGATCCTAGTTCTTTACTTTGGCTTTTATAGTGTGGATATTGTTCGTTATTTAGTAGTATGTTTATGCCTTATTTTATGTCCATAGAACCTGTTTTTTCATTGATGGTCTTGAATAATTGTGTGACTTATATTTAGGTCTTGGATCCAGCTTGTGCATATTTTTGTACATGGTGCGAGGTATGGGTCTTGTTTCTTTCTTTGCAGGCAAAGATCCTATTTTTCCAGCACCATTTGGGTGAAAAAGCTGTCTCTTGCCCATTGAACGAGCTTTAGTTCGTTATCAAAATTTAGGAACTTGCTTGTATTTCTGAGTTTTCCATTCTAATCCATTGGTCTTCATTTCTCTCTTTGTACAAGTACCAGGCTGTCTTGATTTCATTGGCTCTTATGGTAGGTTTTATGTCTGAGAGAAAAGCATTTTTACTTTGTTTTCACAATGTGTAGAATCTGAGACACAGAGAGATACGAGGACCCTGGAGAGAGTACATCCTACATCTCGGTTTGAAGTGGTGGCGGCCACCGAAACCAGCTGCCCCAGAGGCTCTGGCATGGAGGGTCAAAGGAGAAGAGCCAATGCCTGCCGTACATTCTCACCTGGCCCAACTCTATGGGACTACAAGGTAGAGCAATCGGTGGACTTGCTTCATGGTTCACTGAGGCAGAAGCCAAGATACCACGTGGCCGAGAGGCTGAGGCCTTGGCTGCTGCGGAGGAGAGGCATTGCTGAGAACAACTGCCTGTATCCTCACTATTCACAAATGCTCGCGATGGCCGCCTAGTTGTTTCCCTCATAAAACCTCCTTCATTGTGACTACCGCCTGTGCATTCTGCATGGCCAAGGCGCTGAATGATCGACCCCGACCTAGAAGTGGAATGTCTTGGGAGGAATTATTGGTGTCAGAATAAGGTAGAGAAGGATGGAGGGTGAAGGTACGTGGTAAGAGGAAAGCCACACATTTGACAGATAATTATCTCTTTTTAGCTGATTTTAGATGTCATAAAATCAGTTCTGACTGAAAGGTCCCACATCCAACAGAGCAACTCACGGATGGATCTGCGCCATGCACGCAATCTGTGTTGCTGGAGGTCACAGTTGTGGCCACTGAGCCAATCTGTCTTATGGATCGTCTTCCTCTGTTTTAGGGAGCCTCGACCTAGCCAAGCATGGTGGATTTTTCCAGAAACTAGTCCCTTCTGGTAACATGTCCAAAGGACATGAGATTACGTCTCACCATCCTCCTGTCCAACAAACATCCTTGTTGTGTTTCTTCCAAGACAGCATTGTTTGCTTTTCTCGCAGTGCACGGAATATTCATTATTCTTTGGCAACACCACAATTCAAATGCATCCGTTCTTCTCTGGTCTTCCTCATACCATGTGCAGTCTGCACAAACATAGAAGGTAATTGGAAATGCAAGGGCTTGGATCAGGCATTCCTTGATCTTTAAAATGGCATTTCTGCTATTTAGGACTTTAGCATCAGATTCATCCCAATGCAATATGTTGACTGATTTAATTACTGTAGCTTTTATGGACAGTGGTTGTGAATCCAAGCAAAATTACGTTGTAAACTGTTTTAGTCCTTTCTCTGTTTATTGTGATGCTACTTCTTGGTTCAATAGTGAGGATTTTGTTTTCATGTTCAGGTGTGATCTATACTGAAGGCAGCTCTCTTTGAACTTCATCTCTAAACATGTAAATTTCGCTTCACTCTCACCAAGTAAGTGAAGGCACATCTCAGGCATTTCATGAGCCTTCCTCCATACTCAAGGACATATTTTTCATACGGTCCATCTTTTAAAATCACTTGCCCAGTTTACAGATTAAATAAATATTATAAAATGATGTAACTCTGACACACAGCTGCCTGATTTTAAATCAAACAGCATCCCCCTGTTCTATTCAAATGATTGTCTCTTGGTCGATGCACAGGTTCACATGAGAAATATTAAATGTTATGGAATTCCTACTTTTTGTAATGTTATCTATAATTTGTTATGATCCACATAGCACATGCATTTGCATACTTAATAAAACACAAGTACACATTTTTCTGTTGTTCTCTGCTTTCAGCTATGATCTGTCTGACATCTCCAATGATGGCCTTTGTTCCACGGCATTTTCATGCTCCTGAATTTGTTTGCAATTTCTGAGTTTTCTGTCAAGGAACTGCTGTAACAATTTTGACATCTTCAGCAAATTTCACTTTCATGTGATATAAGTGCTATTGTTTGGTTATTTGGTTATTTCTACCTACCATTGGATAGCTTTTCTTTGAAATATGTACAAATTTGGATTTCTTTCAGTCCGTGGGCCAGGTAGTCTTCCAAATTTCTTGGTAAAGATGAGTGCACACTTCCAGAATAGCACCTGGGGTAATTCTTTCTCTAGAGGCAACCTCTTTGAGTATCACATAAAACCCTCCCAACCAACGAAGTAGTGAGCATTGCCCACTTCAATAGCTTTAACAAACAATGGAAGTCTTAGACTCAAAAAGTTTGCCAGGAGAAGAATGGCATTTTTATATATCTCCTCTGAGCTGTCTTCTGTATATGATTTAAATTAGCCATTCATATTGCTCTTATCCAATGTTGGAAACTTCAGACCTTGGAGTGAAAATGGGTGCTTCCCCTGTAAAAAACAAACAAACATGTATTTCTTGAAAAAGCACATGCACACAACTGTCTGAGATTTTTTAAAACATATTTTAACAACCTTTTAACAACAGGTGACAACCTTTAATTTTTTTCACTGAAAAAACTTTACTAGAATTTTTTTACTAAAATATATATACATGTATATATCAGAAAGAATAGTAGCTCAGCTTTGACATTCTCGAGAACTTATTATCATCACTGAAATGTGTCATCGTGATAATTTTATTAGTAGTAGTAAAGGAAAAGCAAAAAATGACACATAAACTGTTGTCCTATCCAAACGTAACTCACAACATGAATATAAAAACGTGATAGTACTTTAAAATATCTATTCTTCTTATTTTAATGCTTAAAAATAAGACATCTACCTTCAGAGTCAATTTAAGAGAATAAAATGTCAAAATCATTTGTAACTTACTAATCATATTTCTGTCTCACCAATGTCCAGTCTATAGATTCTTTGGTGACTGACTGGCTATCTGCTAACAAATTCTTATATTAGACAGAAAGATCCTTCTATCTCTAGTATTTCAACTTTACCAAGTTAATATAGTAGATAGAAATCAATCCTGAATATTAAAAATTATCATTAGGATTAAAGCAGACAAACATGCTCTTCTCTACTATCTCAGTTACAGTCTCAGAAATTCATCGAAGCAATTCTACCCTGTCCTATAGGGAGGGTCACTGTGAGTCAGCATCAAGTCTAAGGCAGTGAGTCTAATCTTATTACCCTCTACCTACTCAATGTATTTCAATCATGATTCTTTCATTCCAAACATCAACCTAAATCAGAAGAGGAATAATTTTGTAAATATCACCTTATTATCCATTCTGATCATTAAAAGTTTCTCAATCTGGTTTGCACACTGTTACGTGAACATCCCTACATGTGATAAATAAATAAATGCACTTTGTTTTTTTAAGAAAATTGTTTAAAGCCTTTACCTTTGATAAGGCATCATGCAAAAAAAAGATATAAGTGTGTGTATGTATGTGTATATGTATATGTATATATATATATATATATATATATATATATATATATATATATATATATACACCATATTAAATGAAGGGGGAAGTTCAGAGTGGAGACCCAAGGCCCAAGTGTCGGCCAATGGAGATCCCCTCATATAGGGGTTTAGGAGAGGAAATGGGTTAATTAGGGTGCGAGGTAGTACCGATGAAGAACACAGCTTTCCCCCAGATCCTGGATGCTTCCTCTCCCCAACTACCATGATCCAAATTCTACCTTGCAGGCCTGGATAGGACAGAGGCTGTACACTGGTACATATGAGGGCTGGAGGTACAGGGAATCCAGGGTGGATGATACCTTCAGGACCAAGGGTGTGAGGGACGATGCTGGGAGAGTGGAGGGTGAGTGGGTTGGAAAGGGGGAACTGATTACAAGGATCCACATGTGACCTCTTCCCTGGGAGAGGGACAGCAGAGAAGGGGGGAAGGGAGACTCCGGATAGGGCAAGATATGACAAAATAACAAGGTATAAATTACCAAGGGCACATGAGGGAGGGGGGAAAGGGGAGGGAGGGGAAAAAAAAAGAGGACCTGATGCAAGGGGCTTAAGTGGAGAGCAAATGTTTTGAGAATGATTGGGGCAGGGAATGTATGGATGTGCTTTATACAATTGATGTATGTATATGTATGGATGGTGATAAGAGTTGTATGAGTCCCTAATAATATGTAAAAAAAGAAAAGAGGAGAAAAAAATGATTAGGGCAAAGACTTTACAGATGTGCTTTATACAATTGATGTATGTATATGTATGAACTGTGATAAGAATTGTATGAGCCCCTAATAAATTGTTAAAATTGAAAAAAAAGAAAAAAAAGCCTTTACCTTTGAAAGTTTTTAACACTGACAGCCATCTCTCTAAATTCACTGTATAATCTTGATTGATAATTAAAATAGGTACTTGAATGTTTAAACAAATAAATTAAAAATGAGGAACAAGGAAATTTTGACTTGCCTATTTTCAAAGCCAATTAGTGGCAGTAACCAGTGTTCCACAATCCAGGTGTCCTGGCACAGGCCCTTTCCACTGAGCAAGAGATTAACTAGTGTCAATCATCGGAGCAAATAAAAAATTTTAGGACTTATTCCAAAACATCAAAGATGAACATTCAATAGAAGTTAAAATATATAAGGTGTTTAAAACAGTAATGTTTAAAACTTATTTTGAAGAGAAACTTTGAACTCTAGAGATGCCCCTAGTGTTAGAATCAATTTTGAACATTTTCCTTAACATTATGTTTAAATAATATTGTTAAGGGCTTTGGGAGAGATTTCAACTCAGAGACTTCATGTGGCAGAATACAAGGGCTCCAAAGCCCTGTTAGGACTTTGGGCTGCTAACCACATGGTAGGTTGCTCGATTCCTATAAGCTTCTCTGAGGGATAAAACAGAGGCTGTTTTCTCACATTATAGTTGAGTGTCTTATGAATGGATTAAAAGATTTTGGTATATACATACAATATTGTATGGTATACTATGCAGCCCTAAAAAGTGGTTAGGAATGCATGAGGCACATTGTCTCATGGGAAAAGTTGGGGGAAATTATGCTAAATGAAGTTAGCTAAGTACAGAGGGACAAGTACAACATGAGTCTACTGAGAAAGTGTCTACTCAAAAGTGTAATGGGCATAGAAGATAAGCTACTTAATGCATAAATTCCCAGTTGAGGTTCAGCCACTTTGGCAGGGATCTGACACAACTCAGGTGTGCATATGGCAGCCAATTAAAAAAGAGGTGAAAAGAGGAGGGGAAAACAATGAGGGTGATGGGGGACAAGGGCATCAATCCACCCTTGGGGAGGGTATTGTTTATGTCTTCACAGGAATGAGAGAGAGGGACCAGACCCCATCCTGGAGCACCAAGCCTTGAGGGCAACATGCCAGCATGGAACAGTGAAACAGAAGAGAGGATGATGAGGCCGGGCCCAAGCCGAGCTATGTTGACCCCCCCTCCACAAAAGAATGTAATACAGAGGACAACCCTTAAGATATATCCCGGGAAGAGTGGCAGGTTTGTCCAGAGCACATGAGTATGAACTAAGAGGGAAAGGAGAGGGAGGGGGAAAGGAGAGAGAGGGGGAAAGGAGAGAGTGAGAGAGAGAGAGAAAGAGAGAGAGAGAGAGAGAGCTCATCATGGCCCATCAAGTCCCAGAGACAACATCCCTGCTAGGAGCAGTCAAAGGACAGAAAGGTCAGTAGGGCTGGGCCCGCTATGAGACACAGTGTTCCCTCACTGACCCACAGTGCTACAGGGACAGCACTGGAGTCACTGTATGAACAGTGTGCCAGATCTGCCCATACACAGTGGGGTGCAATGCAAAGAGAGCACAACAAAGCAGCAGGGGGAGCAAAGTAACTAAGTCCCCAAAGAATCTTGAAAATAGACTCTGACTCATGCATGGGACAGGGCTCGGCTGATAGAACAATCTAGAACAATCTACTGTGTTTATTTTTCTTTTGCCCTATATCTATCTATATACAATAGGCAGAACAAACAATCCTGAGGAGAAAACAAAGGGACCAACAGTCCCAGGGGGACATGGGGAGGAGGGGGTGGGTCGGGGGAGCAAAGAACCAACAAACTCAGGGATAAGGGAACAACCAGAAATCTACAATTGATGTTGAGGAGAGGGTATTATGACTGGTGGCGTCTGATCAAATGCAATGTATCCCAGAGGAATTACTGAGAACCGAATTGGCAATGAGCATGATCATGGGGCAGGAGGAAGGTGAAAGGAAATGGAGGAAAGAAGTAGGAGGCAAAAGCTATTTAGAGAGTAATAGCTATAGGCATGTATATATGTAAATGTATTAATCTATAAGGAAAGGGATAGAAGCCAATGTACATATATTTATATGTTAAGCATTAAGATAGTAAACAGACTTTGGGCCTTTACTCAAGGCCTCCCTAAACATAAGAACACTTTGTTCTAATAACCTGGTATCTTTGATACTCACCAACCACTGAAGGCAAAATTGGTGCGTAAGCATATGTGGAGTGCTGAGAGAGCCTGACTATCAAAAGGTAGCGCATCAGGGTTCGTAAATGCTTGAAGTTAAACAAGCAGCCACCTACTACCAGGGAAACAAGTGAGCCCACGTGGAAGAAGCACACCAGCCTGTGTGATTATGAGGTGTGGACAGGATCAGGTATCAGGTATCAAATGATCCAAAACAATTATATTGATATGAAAGAGTGTGTTGGAGTGGAGACCCAAAGCCCCTCTGTAGACAACTGGACATTCCCCACAGAAGGGTTACAAGAAGGGACAATTCAACCAAGGGATAGTATATCACCAATGAAGCACACATAATTCCTCTAGCTCCTGAATGCTTTCCCACCACCCCCACTACCATGATCCAGTTGTACTTTA
This sequence comes from Tenrec ecaudatus, assembly GCF_050624435.1. Taxonomy (NCBI): domain Eukaryota; kingdom Metazoa; phylum Chordata; class Mammalia; order Afrosoricida; family Tenrecidae; genus Tenrec; species Tenrec ecaudatus. Next base: position 47,988,044 of record NC_134531.1, read on the forward strand.
AAACTCAGCTAGACTGGAGTACACACATTGGTTCAGATAAGAGCTGTTTACACATGGTATTCAGGACAGATAAAACCCTCCATAACAGTAGTTGGAGTAGCAATATCATGAGGGTAGGGGGATGGGGAGGGCGGGGGATCAGTCGGGGATGGTGGTGTTGGAGAAATTTGGAACCCATCACAAGGTTGGATATACAGTCCACCCCCAGGGGGACAAATAACAGAAATGTGGGTGAAGGGAGACAACGCACGGTGTAAGACATGAAATAACAACAATAATATATAATTGATCAAGGATTCACGAGGGTGAGAGTGTGGGGGGTGAGGGAGGAAAAGAGGAGCTGATACCAAGGGCTCAAGTAGAAAGAAAATGTTTTGGAAATGTTGATGGTAACATATGTATGTACAAGTGTGCTGAATACAATTGAATGATGGACTGTTATAAGATTCATGAGAGACCCCCAATAAAATAATTAATAATTTTTAAAATGTGCTGTCAAAAAATTTTACTGTCTTGGCAAGCTTATATAGGCTATGAATAAAAATGGGCCCTTTTCTCAGTGTTGGATATTTTTTCTTTGTCTTTTTATTATAATTTCATGGGAGTTTGTGTTTGTCCAGGTTGACTAGAGAAACAAATTCATAGACACTAATATGAATATAACAAAGAGAGTTATCTAAAAGAGCAATTGTATTTTGAGAAAATGCCCCAGCCTAGTCCAGATCAAATCCATAAGTCTAATATTAGTACACAAGTCAAATACTAGTCCATAAATTTCTCTTTAGACTCAGACAGCACAGGCAATGATGCTGAACACAGGAAGATTACAGGCCAGTGGGCAGAAGTTCTTGTGGATCCAGTGGCAGTGGAAGCATCTCAACACTGGCACAGGCCTCTACTTGTCTCCTCCAGCTCTCTGAGTGTCTCAACAGCTGGAAAAGGAAGGCAGAGAGACTGGGTCTGGCTTCCAGTGAGCTATTTATCTCCATTGTGCCTCCAAATGAAGTCATTAAGCTGCGACCTGATTGACAGGCTAGACCCTTCACTCAAATTGACAGGAGATCTTGGATCTGCCACAGGGCAGCTGCATGGACTCCAACCTCTCGCCTTTCAGTTAGCAGGTAGCACTTGAATATTGCTCCTCCAGGGATTCTTTTTGGTTGACCTCAGTGTGGTTTACATTTTTAAGACAAAAGAGCATATTAAAATTTAAGTTTATGAAGGTCATAAAGAAGAACTCAGTTCCCTGCTCAGAGTAAGAAACTCAATAAATATGTGGGTTGGATGAATCTATGGAGGGCTCAAAAAAGGGAAGGGGCAGGTAGGTAAATAAGTGTTCTTTGTTTCCTGTGGGTACTAGGAGCAGAGGGGATGATACGCTAGAGGGAGACCTTATCTCTGCTTTTATTCAGAGTTTGCTCTGTATTTTTTTTACCTAAACTGCACCCTGATTTATAAATTTTCATTCGGACTAATGGAAAAGCTACATATCCAGTAACTAAAAATATACCCTATAAATTCACATTAATTTACACTTACCAACTTGGACCATGCGCTGTACTAGGTGATGGCTTCTCTCTACCAGGATAGTCCATGTTTTCATCTACTTTCTTTTACTCTTACTCTCTTCTCAAAACTCAGATTTGAACTAGGATATGATGCCCTCTTTATGTGTCCCATTTCATTTTTGATGACCTCCACTTTTCTATATTAATATTTAGTACATCTCAACTTGCAACTATTAATAAATGTTTGCCACTGTTTCTTCTCATTTTGAGCCTTCCCATCAGTAAATGAAAATACTAAAGGCTTTACTCCATCTACAGAAGAAATGACATTTTCAGAGAATATAACAATTAACTCTGATTCACCCAGCCTTCCTTTCAAGTATCATAATCAGTCAAAGCATTGATCTATTCTCTGAGGGACAACTGGACCCAAATCAAAGAGTGCACAGTAACGAAAATGGCAGCAAGATATAGTTCCATTAGCAATATTGTCCAAACTGAATTATCATCAAATTCTTACAGTTTGATCATGGATACAGCTACTCAATGTATTTACTTGGTTCTATTTCCACCATCAGTACTCTCTGCAAGGAACCTGGTGGCCTGGTGGATTTCAAACTGCGAGGTCATTAGTTAGAACCAACCAATCCTTTGTCAAGAAAGAAGACCGAAAGAAGAGTCTTTCTGTTCCTGTAAGCCATCAGACACCCAAAGGAGCAGTTCTACTCTGTCCTATTGGATCACTCTGAGTCAGTCAATCTGATGGCAGTGGGTTCGGTTAAATTTGGTTTCACAGGTTCGGTTTAATGTTCTCTGCACACCAACCTAATAATGTATCACCTGTTAGACTATACTAGCTGCATAATAGATCTCCAAAAGTCCACTATTATCCTTTTAAAAAGCCGTTCTTCACAGTGTGGTCACAATCATCATTTTAAAATACATTACAGTGATATCCTATGCATATCACATCTACTTTGGATCAAAACAAAATTCCTAGCGTGGCTTATAAAGGATTTATATTATCTGATCGCCCTCTGCAAATATCATCTTCCTCTGTTTCCGTAATCTATTGCCATATAACTTTCCACCCAAGACCTTAGTGGTTGAAGTAACAGTAAGCAGTTTTTTTCTCATAATTTTGCAATATGGATAGAGCTTGAAAAGGACATCCCATCTCTACTCCCTGTGGCAGCAGCATGGACTATCGAACTTGATTGGGAGGATTAATTTTTCAGCGACTCATTCACATATTTGACAAGTTGGTTTTCTCTGTAGCTTGGCCACTTAGCTAGGTAGCAAGGGCTGTGGGCAAAATACCTCAGTTTTTCCCTGGATGGTGTTTCTGTGTAGCTGATTGGCTTCCTCACAACATGACACATACATTACAAGATGCGGAACACTGAAGTTGCCTGTTCTCGTGAAATGTCGGCTAAGCACTAGGATCCTGCACCCATCCTCATAGGCCCAGGCCCAGCCCAGATTCAGGAGGATGGGTACTACCTTTCAGTGAGTGTCCCAAGAAAGATGTGCAATCATCTTTAACCTCTCAACCCCATCGTGTTCTTTCTTTGTTTCAGTACTCTACCACCTAAAACCATCTTGAGTTTGATGGAATCAGCCTCATCAAAAGAGTAGATATAAATGAATATCTGTTCTAGATTTATAGTTATTCAATGGCCCTTGATACAGTGACAAGGGTTATATATACTGGTTGAAAGAGCTTATCTTTAAACTGCAGCCCAAGATTAAATGATCAACCTTTGTACTGTGAATGGTGATGCCTCTAAAACACAGAAGTACTTCTCTCTCTCTTACCTCTTTTTTTTGTGTGTGGCAAGATTATCCAGTACCTGATGCTCCATAGTGATAGAATGCCTTACGGAGTCCATTAATCAGATAGTAGGAGTCAAATGAGATAGTAGGAGTCAAATTAACAGCAAACATGAAGCAAGCAAGAATGAACATGAGGACGAGAGAGAGCAGATTACTTAGTGGGCCAGTACCCCGCAAATTAAAAGCTGACTCCTGGTTTTGCACTCTCAAGAGGTACCAGGTGCAAGCTTCCTCATCTGTTTCTGAAAAAATCATCATTGAAAACCCTCTGGAGCATCCGTCTCCTTGGACACATGTGGAGTCACCGCTCATCAATGGCAACTAGTGAGGTAGCTTCAATTTCACTCTGAGAAGTTTCCTCTTCCGTTCCACACTCACCTTGACCAGGTAAACAAACATACTTGACAAGTGATATTTACTTTATAAAATGTCCCTTGTAAAGAAAAACACTAAAATACTGACATGTGTAAAATAATTTTAATAAGCCAATAAATATGACTTTAAAACTGTGAATCTTTGGACATTAATTGACAGACACTTTAATGAAGAAATATCTCTTCCAATTAAGTTCTTTGAAAATAAACATTGACCATCAAGATTAACATGTGAGCACTGATATACTAAATAGGGCGATTCTACTTGTCTTCATTTGTTGTTGTTAAACACCATCAAGGGAATGCTGACTCGCGTCAGAATACTGTCCTATGCATATTGCCCGGTCCTGTCCTCTCCTCATACTTGTGATATTTTAGGTCATTTTTGCAGCCCCTATATAGTCCATCCTGTCAAAACACTTCTTTTTTTCACTGCAGGGACAACAAACAAAGGAGGAAGGCACTCAACAAAGTGGATGGACGGACACAGTGGCTGCAGCAATGGGCTCTGGCACGGGAACAATTGCAAGGATGGTGGAGGACCGGGCAGTGTTTTGTTCCAGTGTGCATAGAGTCACTGTGGGTCAAAATTGCACCTACCAACGACCAAGTATGTTGTCTATTTCTAGGAACCGGCCGCTCCTGATGACATGTTAAAAATACATGAGATAAAGTCTCATTATCCTTGTTTCAAAGGAAAATTCTGGTTGTACTTTTACTAGACAGATTAGTTTGTTCTTCTGGCAGACCATGCCACCTCCAATGTCCTTCCCAAGCATCATAATTCAAATGTATGGAATCTTCTCTGGGTTTCCTTATTCAATGTCCAAGTTTCACATGCATATGAATTGGTTGAAAATACCTTTCTTGAGTCAGGTGCACCTTAATCATGAAAGTGACATCTTTACTTTTCAATGTTTTAAAGAAGTCTTGTGCAACAGATTTCCCAAAAGCAATATGCCATTCGATTTCTTACCTGATGCCTTTGTGAGCATTTGTTGTGGATCCAAGGAAGATGAGGTCATTTACGATACCCTCACTATTTTTAAAGGTGTCATAGGCCCGTAGTGCTTGCAGGTAGATCATCTCCTTGACGCAGTGAGTCTGCATGTTCTTTCCATCGTCTTCCGATGCATCCTGCAGCATTTCATACTTTCTCAAAGCAATGTTTACTGTTGTCCTCCAGCCTTGCATTTTCCTTCAGTTCTTTCCATTTCAGATGTGCTGAGTCTCTTCATTTCTGATATTCTAACTTTGGTCTTTGCAAATCTCCTAATATTTTACTTTGTCATTCTGAGTTTCTGTTTGAAATTTTCTGTTCCATTTATTTTAGCTACTCTATGATCAAGGGTAAGTTTCAGAGTTTTTTCTGACATCTCCTTTGATCTTTTCTTTCCCTACTGTCCTTTGAATGACTATGTATGATGTTCTTGATGTCATCCCATAGTTTATCATATTTTCTATGATCAGTGTTCAATGATTCACATGATTCAATGATTCTTAAATTCTTGATTACAATAAGAAGTTTCAAATACTCTTCTGACATTCGTTTGGAACTTTTTGTCTTTCTTGTTTTTTAAATGACCTTTTGTGTGAAAATCAACTAAAAGGTGATGAGTTGGTTTTCTTCCCATATGATTCTATTGGTGTCATCCCCCAACTCATCAAGTCTTCTATCATTAGTGTTCAATGTGTGTAATGTGTTCTTGAGATAGTCTCCAAAATCAGATCAGATGGACTGTTCACCTTGGGTAACCCTGTTAATATTTTAAAATTGGGTGACATAGCTTCCAATAGCACAGCAATAAAGTCACAACAGAAAAACAATTTAAGAGACAAAAAATGATGTTTTTGCTTAATACCCAGTAACTGTTGTTGTCATTGTTAGGTTTCCAACCTTCTGCACAACAGAATTAAGCACTGCCCAGTCCTGCACCATCTGCACAATTGGTCCTGTCCAGTAGGAATATAAAACAATAAATAAAACACCATGTTGTCTTTACTATGTGTACATTTAAATCTTCTGTATTATATTACATGTGTAGAAATAATTCAATGACACCTAATAAGATAAGTAATATGTTCCTTAAAGAAGAAGTAGAATTGAAGAAATTTTTTTTTAAAAAAGAGTAAGAAGCCATATCTGACCTCCCCTGGTTTCACTGTTCCCCAAAGGCAGAGGTCAGACCTGCCTTCACTCTCCATCCTCCTTTACTGATTGTGACACCCAGAGTGCCTCCTATGGCACTCCACTTGTCTTCTGGCTTCAAACAATCCTTTGCAATGGCCACATAACTCAGGCAAATGGTTCCCATTCAGGGCATTTACTAGGGGAGTTAGCAGGTTAAGCTATCAAGTTACCACAAGGTAGGATCAGTAAAGGGTAAGGATAAAGGCGTTGCTCCACAACAATACCTCTTCTCAACCAACAGTCATGTCTTTCGCTAGTTCTTAACCTCTCAGGCAAGTGGTCCACTAGCCTTAGCTTCAACAGGCCTGGAAAGCAGCCTCACAGTCTCAGAGTCATGGTGCTGATCCTCTTTCTGTCTCATGGTCTCCTTGCCTCAGCCTCTGACTTTTGGTCTGGATTCTGTCTGATTGTCTCCATGCCAGAGCCTATGGTGCGTCTGCTGCCAGCCTCTGCCACTTTGAACAAGTTCCAATGGAGAATCTCCATCCTTTGTGATTCCGGGAACTTTTTATCTGTGCTTCTCAGATGGCTCTTACACACAAAGGAATGTCTGTGATGGACGGATGGTCTCTCTCTCAGAAGATCTTACCCCCAAGGAAACAAAGAGGGTAACATGAAGCACAGTCTGTTAATGTGGAGAATCATAATGCATCCCATCTGAATCCTGGAATGGAGAACTACCTCCAAAATGGGAGTATGACCCTAGGCAGATAGGCTAGGGTTTCTAATACAATGGGGATGATGACTAAAATGGTCTTAATAATTGACCACATCTCAAGAATCTGATTTTCTTTTATAAAATGTGCATTAAAGATATGGAGTATTCACCAGGAGAGCAGAACATTCACAAATTGGGCTCAACCCATTTTGAAAGTCAGGATTGGTATATTACATAAACAAACTGTAATTACAAAGACTTAGACCTGAAACGTACAACTTTCCTCTAGTTCCTAAATGCTTTCTCCTCCCCAACTATCATGATCCCAATTCTACCTTACAAATATGGCTAGACCAGGGGATGCACACTGGTGCAGATAGGAACTGGAAACACAGGGAATCCAGGGTGGATGATCCCTTCAGGACCAGTGCTGAGAGTGGGAGGGTGGAGGGAGAGTGGGTTGGAAGGGGGAACCGATTGCAAGGATCTACATGTGACCTCCTCCCTGGGGAACAGACAATAGAAAAGTGGGTGAAAGGAGATGTCAGACAGTGAAAATTATGACAAAATAATAATTTATAAATTATCAAGGGTTCAAGAAGGAGGGGAGCAGGGATTGGGGTAATGAGGAATTGATGCTAGGGGCTTACGTGGAGAGCAGATGTTTTGAGAATGATGAGGGCAATGAATGTTCAAATGTGCTTTACAAAATTGATGTATATATGGTTTGTGATAAGAGTTGTATGAGTCCCTAATAAAATGATTTCAAAAAGAAAACAAACAAAGACTTGGACCTGGTTTCTTGTATGTCAGGGTTTCCATCTCAGCTTAATCTCCCCAGCGGTCACCCCAAGTGTGGCTCAGGGTAAGTGTTAACTGTCAGAAGTGGAAACCCTGAGCCACACTCGGGATTACACTGCAGAGAAGTCCCTTAAGCAATTTGATCTCCATGACAGCACACTACACAGAATCATTAGCATCCCATCCCTACACTCTGAAAATAGTGACTTGCCAGATCTGTTTACAAATTAACAGTCATTCATGAAATAAATTTATCTCTATGGGATGCTTTCTACCTCTGGACATTGTCTTAGTTGCTTGCTAAGGTTTTAGTCATGAAAAATAAAGAATTTCAAAATATATATTTTGGTGAAAGTAATCTTTTGTCTTTAAACTTTAAAGAAGGTCTACTGCAACCTGAACTCTTCTTTGAACCAAAATGCAGTTTATTTCATTTTGTACTATTGATTATGTGTGATCAAATAGGCCATGGGGACTTGAAAGTTCTGGGTGGGGAGCTTAGAGAGCAGAGTTTACAATACTGGCAGTAACGATGGTAGAATCTGGTGAAAAAGAACAGGAAGAACTGTCGCACAACTTAAAGAGAGTGCTCATGATCACTGAATTGTGCGTGTAGAACATTTTCAAATGGTATCTATTTTTTTGTATATACTGTCCCAGATCCTTTGTTGTTTGGGCCAGATAGACCCCAAATCTTCAGGAGAGTGATGCTGCAGACGAGGGAGAAGAGCAGAGCTGAAGGGAATGAGGGTACTTTCCAAAGTATGGCATTCTTTCAAAGAAATCCTTTGTCTTCATTATCATACTGTATAAAATCAAAAAATTACCAGATCTTTGCATGCTGTAAAACTAAAGAAAATTTAAAAACAAATATCTTGTAATAATTAGCATATTGCTAACTTCACAAGATGTAAATTTTAAACATTTAAAATGAAGAATATATGAAAATATAAATACAAGTTATTTGATAATTGCCACTCATATATGCATTTTGGTTACTCTATGTATTGCACTCATACATATAGAGATGGAGGAACTTCAAGAAATTTGTGGAAAGAAATCTATTATCTTTGATTCCATTTTATCAAAAACTTTTTGAAGTTACCTCACATATAAATAAACTGTAAAACAATAAAAAGTGGCTTTTTTCTCCTCCTATTTTAAATTGCTGCAATGATAACATGTTTTATAACCAAGTAGAAATAGTTTTCAGACAATGCTTAAATAACTATCACTTGGGGAGGGGCAATAGTACAAAAAATAAATCCTACTACAAAATCAAGGACAACATTGCAAATAGACAGCTTTGTTTGCTGCCCATTGATGCGCTGATTAAAGCAGCCGGCTGCTAACCAAAAGTTGGATGGACAGATGCTTGCAGGAGAAATGTACAGCAGTAAGCATCCAGAACGAGTTACAGGCTTCAACCCGGGCAGTTCTACCCTATCCCACAGGGTGGCCATGAGTCAGAAATGACGTGACAGCAGTGGATTGAGTTGAGTGTTGCAAGTTAGGTAAGGCCATAGGTCTAGGGGAAACCTTGCTTAAGGAGTCAGTGAGAATGCAGACTTCTCAGCAACAAACCCTGATCTTAGCCGTGACAGCTTTCAGCAATTGCTTTGCTTCAGGATTTCTAAATTCACTCTTACTCAGAATATCACATCTATAAGTTTCATGCCCCTAGTGTGAAATCCTGTCCGGGTTCCTGTTCGCTTGTCAGTTCATCCCTGGATGGGAGTGTCAATTTCATGCCAGGATGCTGACTTCACAGAAACACCGTCCATTGTGGCCCCGTGGCTTCATCAAGGAAGTGGTCCACAGACGTCAAACCCTTGAGCCCAGACCCCAGTTTCTTATTTGATTATCCATTGTAATCCCATTAGACACTGATCTTCTAAATGGCACCAAAGCTGCTGACAAAATGCCGCCGCAGACATTAAAGATGCGCTATGTGAGGAGTATTTAATTTCACGATTAGTCTTAGCGAAAACTAAGGTTTACGTTAATGTAAATACCAATCAAGGACAAATTCAAGTAGAAATGAAAAGCACTGGCTATCTTAAGGAAAAGGAATCTTACAAGATGCCAGTGACACTGAGTGCGACCAGCTGACCATTTTTCTTTCCCATGTAGAAATCTGGGGATTCTCTGAGAGCTCTGTCATAAACGGAGCTGAGGCTCCAGGCTCTTCGGAAACCCACATTCATCGTCTCCTCTCACTCTGCAGAACATCTCTCTGAGTTCTCGCTGCCACAAAGCTAACTTTTGGGGGACATGCACGTTGAATGTAATGGCATGCATTACAATAGTAAGATACCTCGCAGAAATGAAAATACTTGTCTACTAGTGGAAGAACTCAAAGTCTCTTCTGGAAATCAAGAAGAATTCCAACATGTATAAAGGACTATGATAAGAATACATTTTGATCAACAAAAAGAGACAAAAGTCAATATCTAAAAAAGTTAAATTTTGAACAGTGATTATATGAACTCGATATTCTTCTGAAAGACTGTTTTTTTTTCAAAGCTAACTGATATTACTAAAAGACCGGACAAAAGCCAGACCAAGCACTTCATACATTAATTGGATTATTTCCTCATTCTTCCATTTCCTCATCAGCTAAATGGGTCTAATAGAGATCGCCCTTTCAACTCACAGGAAATTGAGGGAAATTATTATATTATATTATATTAATGTTATTATGTAAGTGCACTTATGGTAAGCAAAGCTTTAAAAATGCTAAATATTTACTGTTTTATTAACTACAGTATATCCTTCATAAAAATGCCCATAGAATGGTATAAAAGCACACTTTTATTTATTTATTTTAAAAATCATTTTATTGGGGCCTCTGACAGCTCTTATAACATTCCATACATCAATTTTATCAAATGTATTTGTACATCTGTTGCCACCATTATTTCCTAAACATTTACTTTCTATTTGAGCCCTTGGTATCAGCTGTTTTTTTCCTCCCTTCCCCCACTGTCACCTTCCTGACCCCTTGATCAATTATAAATTATTATTGTTTTCATATCTTACAATGACCACTGTCTCCCTTCACTCATGTTTCTGTTGTTCGTCCTCCTTGGGGGGTGGCGTGGGGGAATGTTGCCTTGATCATTGTGATCAGTCCCCTTCCTCCTGTCCTACCCTCCACCTTCCCCCTACCCTCCTGGTATTGCTACTCCCATGGCTGTTCCTGAGGGCTTTATCTGACCTGGATCCCATGTGTCCTGAGCTCTTATCCGTACCAGTGCACATGCTCCGGTCTAGCCAGAACTGAAAGGCAGAACTGGGGTCATGATAATGGAGGGTGAGGAAGCCTCAAGGAACCAGAGGAATATTATGTGTTTCATCAGAAAACCACACTTGTGATGCATTCTTATTCTTATGAGATTTTCACAAAGTATAATAAGATCCTTATGTTGAAAGTTTAGTAGGAAGAATTTGAAAAGTCCATATAATCAAACTATTGTATCAACATTGATCAATTTAGAGAGACATTTCAAATTTGGAAATAATCCTCTGCAAAGGGCAAATGGATCTTCCAGGGTAGATTTTGCAGAAGTTTCTGGAGGAAAAGGGAGGGGCACCTGGGGCTACATGAAAGCCAGTGATCCAGCCTTAAGTAGAATTGACTAAGAAGTCACTTCCTCTCTTACTCCCTTCTCCCATTTTGCTTCCTTGACTTTAGCCTTCATACGTGCTCAAGCTGTTTACTAATTCGCTCCTTCGATTGACTGAGTGTCTATTATGCCCTGAGCTCTGTGCTGGGTGTGCGAGTTGAGTGCAATGAGAGACAGGCTTCCTCACTTTGACAGTCCACGCACACAGTAGATAAAACTAGCCTGCGCTCGCCATCATGAAGAGGTGGTGTGCACTGTGGTGGGAATGTTTGATGACTCATATGTTTTGGAAGCCACTTATTCTCCCGCAAATCGAGCAAGCACATATTCTACCACATAGCAATCCCATCCTAGGTATATGCTCTTGAGCAGGGCTTGGCAGACTTCTCTCCCTCACAACAATTTGCAAGTTTTCTGAGAGCCATGCATATGCTTTCACAAGCAAATGAAAACATGATCTGAGTAGTATCCTTTAAATTTTCTCTATTTTACTTTAGAGTCACCTGTATCTACCAAGAGCGCCAGTATGGCTCAAGTGCCAGTTTGCCAACCCCTGCTCTAGAGCAACACAAACTCGTTCCTTCTCTGGCAGTCGATGGGACATTTAATATTGTTCACCAGGACTCTAATTCACAGGCATCGGTTCTTCTTTGTCTTCCTCATTTGTTACCCAGCTTTCACATGAATATGAGGTGATTGGTAATACCATGGCTCGAGTCAGAAGCAAGGAGACCTGATGGCGCTGTGGGCTAGGGATTGGCCTGTGAACCACAAGGTCAGCAGTTCAATCCACTGAGGTAGCAAAATGGGTCTATCTTCTCTCATCAAGATTTACAGTCTGAGAACACAACTGTCTTTGAATTATCGTCAGTAAAATTTTACCTGTGTGGTACTGGTGATATTGTAAGGTAATTCCCGTCTGCCGTTGGATCAACTTTCTTTCCAGTGGGTACAAAGCTGGTTCTCCTTCGTCCTAGGTAGCCAGCCGTCTTTCAAACTTCTTAGCATAGTTGGGAGAGCCCTTATATTATTGTATCCATGTGCTGAAAGATCTCCATGGTGTTAGAATGAACCCTGAGATCATTTTTTAACCAATTGTTGTGGAGGGCTGGTAAGTATTCAAGGTGAGCATTTAGAAACAATACTTTCTCCGAGGGAGCAAGACAAGGCTTTCACTCCGTCAGAATTACAGTCTCAATGTCCATGGAGGCAGTTCTGCCTTATTATCACAGGTCTCTAGGAGTCCGTATTTATTTGAAAGCCATGAACTTGGATTTGGGGGTTCGGTGGAGTACAATACCATCAGTTCTTGACCATGTGGTGCCTCCTGATATGGTTAAAAATAGACCTATTTGATAGTTACTTTCAGCATTCCTTCCATTTAATTTTTGCTGTATTCTTCTGATTTACTACTCAGTTCCATCGTGGCTGTGTAGGAGAGGGTAGAGCTCCCTCGTGGATTTCCATGACTGTGACTCTTTAGCAGAGTAGAAGCCCCGTCTTCCTCCAGTGGGGAAGCTAGTGGGTTTGAACCCCTGGCCTTGTGATTATCAGCTGGACCTCTATCCTCATAGAATCCTTCAATATTTGCAACTGAAGGCTTACGCTATTTCTGAAGTTCTTTCAACATGAAAACTGTATTCTGCCCTTGATGTCTTCCTATAGCTTTAATCTTTAGTAATTTGTATTCCATGTATCAAACCTATTTTTCAAATGGTCTTTCTATTCAAATTTGTAGCTTGGCACTCATGACCTGTTTTAATTTTCTTCAGATTCAATTTGCATAAGAGGATTTGACAGTCTGTTCTACTGTTAACACTTACCTGTGTTATGATCAATAATATTGATCTTCTTCATCTCTTTCTATAGCTAGGGTTGATTTGATTCTTGTGTGTTCTCTCTGGTGAGGTCCACATGTATGGCTGCTGTTTATGTTTGGAAAAGCCATGGGCGGATGTCAGGAAATACAAGAAAATAAAATAACAAGTAGATATATAGCTACAATTCACATGTCCTAGGTAGAGTCAATATTTGTGAACGAAGAACAGAAAAGATCGCAGTGAGACATGAAGGGCACCGAGGACGCCTGGGACTTAGGAGGAGAGAGAGGGGTAGAGAGCTGTGTACAGATATTGCACTCTCCAGCCAGAACACCTAGGTTCCTAATAGCCTCTCTGCTGTCTCTAGCCAATCTCGAGCAAGCCACCGAACGTCTTTCTCTCTGTTTTTCCAGCTGCTAAATGGAAAGATGAACAGTACTACTTCTGGGATTGTTATGTGGATTAAATTAGGGTAAAACATCTGTCTCGGTGTCTGTTTGTTTTGTTTTTAATCCAGTGATTTTGCCGAATGGACACTGTGGCTGCACCCATGCACTCAAACATGCTAACACTGTGAGGCTGGTCTAGGATCAGGAAGTGCTCTGTGCTTTGGTGGACGTGGGGTCACTCTGAATCAGAACTGACTCAATGGCATTGTAACAACAACAGCAATGACTCATTCAGTATGTGCTCCATAGCGGGCTGCTGGGTCTGGTTATACAGAAGTGTCATTATTTAAGCTGGGAGAACTAATTACACATATGCTATGATTTAAAGATCCTGAAACAATTCATTAACAAATGTCTCCTGGCCTAAAAATTTATCTGGTCAACACGTTTCCATAAAAACAAGGACCTACTCTACAACTGAACCTCAGTTTGATCCTCTGTGCAATAAACGATAGACCTCATATAAAATATTTATGTGCACAATGCCTGTCGTGTAATCTGTGCTCAATGAATCTTCACAGATGACATAGTAGTAACTTGTTAGCCTGCTCATTTCAAGGCTAGCAGCTCAAAACCACTCGCCACTCCTCGAGAGAAAGGCGAGGCTTTCCACTCCCATAAAGGGTTACAGTCTCGAACCCATAGAGCAGTTTTACCTCTGTCCTATACGGTGGCTGTGAGTCAGGCAATGAGGTTGGTTTTGCAGGGGGGGGGGGGTTGGTGGTGGTGTTGTTTTTTACTAGCTTTGTGCGTGCTTGAGGCTGCCTGAAAATAACAAAAACAAAGCAGCCTGCTAATTCACAGTAATCCTGTTCACGCTCTACAAGTGAGATGATACATAATTATCAAGAACCCCTCAGCTGGATGGTGGGGTAGGAAATGAGTTTCCGTGTCAGGGTAGGAGGAACTAAGGGCTATTAAGGAATGATAATAATAAGGAGTATTGTGGCAGAGTCCCCCAAACAGCGACGCATTTGGCTGTCAACTGAAAGTTTGTTGGGTCTCAAAACCCGACGCAGCACAGTTCCGCTCTGACCTGCTTTGCACTTTCGGGGTGTTGTTTGGTGTGACCACAGACCGTGTTATCACGCAGCTCACAATACTGAGGGCCGTGAAGGACCGTTTCCCTTAACAAGCATCACTGCTCAGTTTGGGCTACAAAAAGGAAGCTTGGTGGCCCAATGGTTAAGCACTTAGCAGTGAACCCTAAAGAGATTCAAGCCCGCCTGCCACTCCCAGGGGGAAGGATGCTCTAGTTGGCTTCCATAAAATAGACAGCTGGGGCACTTTTGTTCGCTCCTCTAGGCTTCGTCTCCAGGAATTTCTGACACATTCTCAGGAGAGACCAGTCCCTGGAGAAGGACATTATGCTCTTTAATGGAGGGGCAGTGACAAAGAGGAAGACCCGTGATGAGGCTGATTGGCCCACGGGCTGCAACAATGGGCTCAAACATAGAAACAATCTATCGTGAGGCTGGCACGGGGCCAGGCAGTGTTTCCCGGAATGGTACATTGTGTCTCTCTGAGTTGGAAGCAACTGGACTGCATAAAACAATCACAACAACAGAAAACTTCAAACCCACTGCCCTTGAGTCAATGCTGATGTCCAGCGACCCCCTGCAGTTTCTGAAACTGTAACTGTTTATGGGGAGTAAGCGGTTCAGTCTTTCTCCCTGGAAACTGCTGCTGCTGGTTTCAAACTGCCCACCATGCGGATCGCAGCCCAACACTTAACCACTACACCATCGGAGCAGCCCTAACAACAGCAACATAGGGTTGACATAATTTATCTTTCTCTTTGTAAGCAAAACATTTATTAAAATGCATACAATTCTTATCTCTGAACAGAATTGTACATTTGAAAATTATGCACATATAATTTATTTTTTAATACTTATAAGACAGTATGTGTGCTATAATTTATTATGCTGTTTTGTTTTATTTGGGGTTGGCTACATAGTACAATCATTTGTGAAAAGTAAAAGAGTATGAAAGTTTGCTAAAAGAACCACTAAAAAGTATAAGGCACTGGTAAAAAGATTTGATAGGTTAGAAATGTGCCATTTCATTTGATCAGGTTCAGCGGCACAGAATACTATTTGCAGTGTCGCTGGAAAAGTGCATGTTATTTCTCAAAGGGCATCGGTAATTGACACTGTCAAATATTTTGCTGCTCTTACCTCATTCTTCGTATTCCCCAAATCTAATGCTTGATTCAAATTAAAAGTTGTTGTTGCTGCTGCTGCTGCTGTTGGGGGCGGGGGGGCGGGGCATTTACAAAATGAGAACAAAATTATTCAAATGTGGAAGGAATAAAAACTGGAAGCTCGCAAAGGGATAGCAGGTCCTGGTAGAACAGTATGCTCTTAGCTTCTAACAGAAAGGCAGGAGGTCTAAATCTGCCCAGCGGTGCGATGGAAGAAAAGGCCTGACTCCATGCTCCCATAGACACGACAGGCGAGGAGAGCCACTGGGCAATTTCACTCTGTCATGCAGGCCCCTGTGGGTCAGAAACCAGTCAGCAGCAGACAACTGCGACAACATGGGAAAAATAAGAACAGGGGGAAAAAACAAGCAAAACAGCCTGCTCCCTCCTCTTTTGGTGCCTGCTCACTACTGGCTTTTTAGTTAATGAAGATAAACAGGGAGAGACGCCTATTTCCAATCATCAGCAGTACTACACATAAATAAAGTTTATCTAGAATCATGTCCGATTTCTCATAGCAAACATTTTCTTCAATTTTTAATGTCAAAATGTTGCTACAATTTTATCAATGCCTTTAAATGTCCACAATAGTTTTATCACAGAAATGTTTTATTTCACGTGTATAATTGGATGAAATATTTCAATTATTTTGGATTGCAATGACACGGAATAAGTGGAGGAACAAATAATTTTATTCAGGATCTAGTTACATTTCACAAGAGTCAGGCAAAGAAAGCCATGTCGCTGACGTCTGAAAGTCCCTGTGTGAGTCAGGATGATGCGTGCGCCTTTCTCTAAATACCTTCCTTTTTATGATTAATCTGTCTTCTTGGATCACGTATTATTTTCATTTCATATTGTGAGCAGAAGGAAGAGATAGCTGATTTCACAACAGGAGCGCATTACTCACACACGACCGCTGACCAGAGAGACAGCGGAGGGTTTACATAAGGCAGACTTTTGCTGCCCTCTTTTGGAATAAATACACGAGCCATACCATTTACAATTCTAGGCTTTTCACTATTGTCTGCTTCCTACCACTGCCATGTTGCTTAGGAAACAAAGGGCTAAGACTCAATTATCAAATGCCCTGTTATAAAAAAATAATAGGGATTTGTTTTAATTTCATGGATGCAAAGAGTTGCAATGTTACTTAGCAGAGGATTATTATATGGCATGCTAAATAAAGCATAATTACTTTGAATACTACAAATTGAGGTTAAATGATAACCCCACAAACTATAATAGTAATCTTATAATCAGTGTTTTCAGTTTCATGGCGCCTTTTAGTTAAAAGATATAAGCATGATTTGTAATATATCATAAAATACTAATGGATTTCATTATGGCAACATTAGAAAAGTTAGATGTTCAATATTTGAAAGCAATACTGAATATATTTTCATTTCTATGCTATTTTGGCCCACGTTTATAATGTTATTTAAAATTGTCAGCAATATTGCTATCATCCAAAGATAGTGCTTGGCGAATCTGTCGCGATGGTGTTGTTTGTTTTCTCTGAGATGTTTTTAAGACGTAGGTAACTTACAACAAAGTTGAGGTCTGATCATGCTCCTCATCACTCTTCCTTTCTCCCACCAAATTAAATGAATTAATTAAAGGACTCAACATAAACACCTAATCTGAAATTTAAATTTCAATCAATCTATTTGCAAACTATGGATGGCACCAGGTAGAATGACTTTTTACTAATAAATGAACAAAGTTTAATATATGCATCTTTCTTGATAGGGGTGCAAAACGCTCAGACTGAGTACCTATCAAAAGTCATAATAATGTCAAGACCAGGTTGCTTTCCTCAGCACCACGAGCCCCTTCAGAGATGTGCAACTTCAAAATGCGGTCATATAAAGTGACTGTGTTACTGTTTACGTTAGGAAGATCTCCAACCCCCCTTGGCGATAGAAAACAAGAACAACAACAAAAATAAAACAGAGCTTGAAACAAAAACAAAACAATTAAGTGAACTGAGGACAAGACAAACGTAAGGTCCAAACAGTCATAATAAAAAAATTCCTATGGTTTGCTTGAGAAACATTTTTATTTAAAAATATATATGGAAATTGAGCTTTTGAAAATCTCACCAACAAAGTGGAACTACTCCCAAAGCTGTCAAGTCCCTCACAGCAGCTGCCCGGGTCTAGACGTGACCGTCATCGCCGCAGATACATTCTTTTTTTAATCCGTGGCTAAAATCAAATACTGCAAGAACTACGATAAGTGATTTCAGGGGCTAACAGGGATTCGTGATTTGTAATAATTTTGTGTAGATAAAGTGTCATCAATAAGATAGCTATATTTTATAATCAATCATAATTTTATTGAAATTTTAAGTCAAATTTTATTATTCCATGGAATATTGATGCCTGAATCAACATTCTTATTCATTGAACATATACCAAAAATCTACTGGTCACTATTCAATTTCACATCTTGCTTCAGAATATTTCAATTTAGTTATTAACTTATTATTCAAATGTGACCAGCTATTCCAACACAGATGGCAAATAAAACTTTGACAAGGATTATAATAAAATAATTTCTAATATTTCCTGATAACCTTTGAGTTAGAAGGCCAATCTGGCACCGAGGCTTAAATGACACAGTCTTGTCGTAGGAGTCAAAATGCCCAGGTGCAGCTTCCTCTGTTGGATCTTGTAGAGTATGCCTAGATCTATAGATAAGTAATTTGTTTGATTTGGGGTAAGCAAATTAAATAGACTTTGTCTAGACAGAGTGACCTCACTGCATACATTTGCTCCCATAGCAGCCAGAATCTAATGAAAATACCAAATTACTTTATTAAATAAATCTCTTTAGTTATGCATATAAGTTGCTTTCTAATGAGGCCCTGGCAAGCCTGCTATAGCAGCAGTAAAATCAACCCCACATTAACATTTGTAGAAAAGTCCAACAAGGTGGATGTAGCAAATTGTTCAAAATATACAGTGCTTTTCTTTGTTGTTTTGTGTTATTGTTTCTTAATAAAATTACCAATAAATGGCCATACAGAATTCGTAGGATCCACCAGCTTATCCTTGCTGGTTTTAGGGTAACATGTTGAGTAGCTGCTCAACACACAGCATTGTCAAAAACAAAAACAAGGAATACCCCTCTTTGTTTTTATTAAATGTATCTGTGTGGGTTTCTTTGTTTTTAATTAATTACTTATTGTTTTGTTGTGGTTTTTCTGTCTTGGAGGAATTGAATATTCAATTGAAGAAATATAATAGAAAAAATACCTGATGAAGCCTTGGGGTTAGAATTTAAACTCTTGATGGGTAGGTTTAGGTGTCAATGGTAGGATGTCAAATAAGGTATAAGTCCCAGGGGTAGAGGACCGAGTGGAGGCACTCTGGCAGCAAAACTAAATTTGGATACAAAGATAGTTATCCTTGCTGTCATTGCATATGACCAGTATTAACTGTTTCATGGTAGATTAAAGGATTACATCCTTAAAAAATTAAGCTACAGTATAGCCCTGATTTAGAGTATTCTAAAACCGGAATGAAAGCAACCGTGAAAATGTGCTGAATGTTGGGGGGAGTAATTTCACAAAGAAACAATGATTATTGTGGTAATTTGGAGTTCTGGAAAAAGTGACTGCCAGTCAACACATCTCCTGTGATTGTTGAAATTGTACAGGTTAGCAGATGTTGTGTACATCTATGAAATTATATCTTTAAGTTATCACTGTTTTGCAGTTTGTAAATAAAAGACAAACACTGAAATATAATAGGGAAGTTTGAAGTTTATAGATGGGCTCATCATTAAAACAAAAAGTTCTGCTGATTCTGCCATTTCTAGCAGAGCTGGAAATCTGTAGGTGATCAGCATTCTTGAATATGAGAGCTACTTAGGTTTGTTTTGTTTTCAATATCAGCTGCTACCAACAATCAATTCCTATTGATATTTGCAAATCAAACCTGAAACATGCTCATCTTGCAAGGCTTGACATAGGGACCCAATGTGATTTGGCACGGAGTAACTGTCCATTTTCACTCTTAATGAGACCACTGGAAGCAGTGGGGGGGGGGTGCAGAAACAAGCACCAGGCAGTAGGGCACACTGGGAATGAGGTGGGAGAAGGAGATATTTTATCTCTTAAAAGACAAACCAAACTCACTGCTATTGAGTCAACTCTTACTCATGGCCACCAAGGCAGGGTAGAATTGTCCTTGTGGGTGTTCTGGACTGTACTTCTCTATGAGAATAGAAAGGCTTATCTTTCTCCTGTGGATAGGGTGGTGGTTTTGAACTACCAACCTCACTGTTAGATGCCCAACATGCAAACACAATACCAGCAGGGCTCTTCTTTGATCTGTTAACTAAGGACAACATTTTTTAAAGAGAATAGGAACCCTGGTGGCTCAGAGATTTAGCGCTCAGCTGCTAACCCCACCAGCCACTCCATGAGAGGAAGCTATGACAGTCTGCTTTCGCAAATATTAGAACCTTGGCGATCCTAGGAGGCAGTTCTCAGTTCTCTGCTGCTTTGTAGGGTTGCTATAGGGTGGCTGTGAGTTGCAATCCATGGGATGAAAATGCCTTTGGTTGTTGTGTGCACCCAAAGGAAATATAAATGGAAGGTGCATAAGTCGGATAAATATGTGTCCGGTGACCATGTGATTCTAAAATAACTAGATAAATGCTCAGGTTTTTCAAGCATAAGCTCATTGAGTTTGTTTCAAGGTACTCAAGGCATAGCCTTGACCTATGACCCCAAGACATTCATTTAGACCTGGCGAGTCAGAATAGGATCATTTAAGCCAATGATTGAACTCAAAATGATCAGCCTTCTGCTACTTTAAAGCAGTGGTCTCAGGAGGAAGGTGTGACCTGAGTCGTCCTCAGCAGAGATCCCATATAGATTGGTTTTGAGATTAGCAGCCAAAGACAGTATCCACGAAGTGACTGACAATCTCAGTCTTTGGTTGAGAGTCCGACTCTCAATTGACAGTCAGTCTGCTTCTGCCTTGCTCTTTTTGGGAGCAAAAGCCCAGAGTTTTATTTAGTCCGTCAGAATTTACAAAGAATAGTTTACCAGCCACATCCACTTCCCACTGTCTTCGGGTGGTGCAGTAGGAGCCTGGTGGCTCAATAGTTAAGTGTTTGACTACTAAGCAAAAGGTTGGCAGTTCAAACCCAGCAGCAGTCCGACCTTATGGAGCAGTTTGACTCCGTCACATTGGTCCCCAAATGAAAACTCAATGTCAAAGCACAGACATAAACATGAGCAATTATGACCTAGGCGCATAGTAAGTGGTCTAGGGAACCTGGAGGTGCTTTCGGGGAAACGCTAGACTAAACAGCACAAAGGAGGTGACTCAGACGCGTCAGCTACTCCACAAGAGAGAGACGGGACTATGTCCTTCTCAGAACTATGTGCAACCTCATAAACCCTGTAGAGAGTCCCTCTGAATTTGAATCAACTCAGTGGTAGTGGGTTTGGGTTTACTTAGAACCTTTGACATACGTAAACCTGCAGGCTAGGTCAGACCATATCACATCCAAGTGTTTGCTTACATTTGACGCTGTTTGTCAGTTTTATTTGTCCACAGGTTAACTTTATTTTTTTTTCTGGTTAACTTTAAATGTCCAAGAAACCATCATAAATTTCAACCATATATAGCTTGAGATGACTTTATCAGCCTACACTGCAGCTGTGCATCCCCAAAGACACGGCCTGCCAACAAAATTTAGCTCTGTGCGAACACCAATGCTCTCTTGATTTGATTAGATGCACGGGTTCATGATGCAAGGTGTGGGGCGGGTGGGGGAGAGAGTACATATTTGCAGAGAAAGCATTAAAAGCGTGGAGAAGAGCAGCTGGAGAAAGGGGGAAATAAAGCAAAGTGGATTTCACAGATGGGTCTGTGATAACTCAAAGAAGCCAAGGCAGCATCCCTCCAGGCCTCCACATGGACCCAGTGGCTCTCCTGGATTCAAATTAGAAAACGGGTCAAAGATACCACCTTGTTTTAGCATGCTCTTTATACGACATGATGCTCATGAGTGTGATGTGGCAGTCATATTGTATGGAGCATGTCTTGTTCAGGCAATGGCTGACCCAATGTATCAAGTTAAGAGTCTTGGTTACCACTCAGAAAACATAATCTCCTTCCTTCCTAGGCGAGCCTCAGGTTGGTTTGTGTCATTATGCAAGGAGCCCCAGATATCATCTGGGCCAGCTGGAGTAGCCCCGTTACCTTTCCCCATACCTTTGTGCAGGAATGGCTATATTTGCCTAGTTGGGCCAAGTAGACTATTAGAGAAGTTTGATGAATGGGGTGGGGTTAACAGATATGAAGAAAAACACATCTTTTTATTTTTTCGCCTTAACGCTCTTGTTTTCTAACTAGAATGGTGCTGTGGGAGTACATAAGGCTGAAGGCGCTCACCTCCACTGTGAGCCCGAGGGGAGACCATAGTGATCCACCGAGAAGAGCCCAGTGAAAAGATAGAAAGACCGTGAGGGACGGGAACATGGCTGAGCTGCTGCCACTGGCCTGGACTGCCAGCCTTCTAGTTCCTTATAATAAATAATCAATCGTCTGAACTGTTTAAGAGTATTCTGCTGCTGGAAGGAATGATCAGTCCTCCAGTTGTATCAGACTGGTGTTGGAAGTTTAGGTAAAGTGGCAGATTTCATTATTCTAAAATATGTTATTCTGATAAAGTGAAGATCCAGATAGCTTCAGGCAAATTTCTCAGCAACTAACTGACAGAACTGAGAGTCTTATTCATCATGAGACTACAAATGGATGTATTCATCCAGGATCTGTTTGATATTAAGTCCAAATGCCAGCAAGATTGAAGCTAACCTGGTGGATAGAAGTGTGAATGATCATGAATACCACTCGGGAAAAGCAGACTACAAGTGGAAGTCTGTGATAAGAAACTGTGTGGGCAGCCGTAGAGCACAGAAGTGATAGATTTAAGTTACGGTGCTGGTGAAGAATATTGAAACGACCCTAGACAGACAATAAAGGCGAGGATGGTGAGACTTGGTCTCATGTGGTTTGGACATGTCAGAAGAGATCCGTTTGTGGAGAAGGACGTGATGTTTGGTAAAGCACAGGGGCAGCCAAAGAGAGGAAGGCCCGGAACAAAATGCACTGACAAGTGGCTGCAGTGCTGGACTTTATCATGAGTCATTGTGACGATGACACGGGACTGGCAGTAGTTCCTGCTGTTGCTGTGCACAGGGCCAGTATAAGTCAGAACTGACTCACAAGCACGTAACAGCAGCAATAACGAATTCCACCAACACCATCAGATCTTCCTCTATTATTGACGGCCTTAGCAACCAAACTGTGACGTCCTTTGGAGCAGGACCACCTATACAATGCCGGTGGTTCTTGGATTGATTGATTTATTTAATCAAGCCAAGTAATAAATCAGGAAGTCCATAATTGTCTCTAGACGGGAATGTCTACAGGAAAGTCTCTAAGGGGGTAATCTCAGGGTTCTTTGAGTAGGAAGGAGAAAAACATAGCCATTGATCCAGACCTAGATACCACAAATAGCAGCACAAAAGGTAATTCTGTGAAGACAGTGGAAAAATGATAAATAAATGCCAGTAGTCTTCCAAGTTGGCATTAGAAAATAGACATAGTCTGTGGATTGCTCACAGAGCGAGATGTCCTTGCAGCATCCTATCCGCTGCCAAATGCAGATAGAACTAAAGCTCGATAAGATGTTGTCCAAGCCACTGTCAAGTGACCTAGATATTTTCAGCCCAAGGATTTACACAATTAAGGAAGCTTCTACTGTCTTTTTATTTTTCAGCCCATGAAAAGAAGAAAATGAACAAACTTATAGTCGGACAATGACAACGTGCCATACATGAGACTATTATATCAATTAATCCTAATAAAAACTGATACCTACAACAGCACCAAGCATCTCCTCAATAAATTGTTTGCTCATTCTTCAAATAAATACAATCCCATGAAAAGTTTAGGTAGTTCTTATTAATTATATTTACCAGGTGAGGACATTAGGGAGTTGAGAGGTTACACCACTAGTAACTGAAAGGACAAGAATTGAAGGCCATGTCTTCCTAATCTCAAAAACCGTCATCTTAAAAAAAAAGTGACCCTCAGGTGTTATTTCCTTGCATTTAATAGGTGACTAATCTGAAATACTAAAAGTAGGCATTGCAACTTTCTTGCTGTGGGCTGATTTTTTTTTTAGGTTTCTATCAGATACTTTATGTCTGGAGATCTGACAACTCAATTGTGGGTTCTCTGGCACTTTCAAACGCTCTCCTCGATGCTTCATAATAAAAAAAAACTTTATTCAGATACAAAGTGTACTAGAAACAGTTGGTGGATGGCTGCATGAACGACCAAGTTTATATCGAGAAGATTATAGACACCTACATGACCAACTTTAAAACACCTCAAATCCTGCAGATGGTCCAGCAAACCCTGACAGAGGTTCAGATATCTATGGTCTAGAAACTCTCCATCTCAGAACTATTGACAAAGAGCCTGTCTTTAACTTTCTGTGACGTAGTTTCATATCTGGCTCCAACCCAATCGCTGCCCAAGTTGATGGGAAAGCGTTCCCGCATATATAAGTATAAAGCTCCTGGAATGCCCCACTACAGCCCACAGACACTGCATCCTTGACCGCAGCTCCCTCTAGAGTCTGCAATGTCCTTCCAGGCATTGTCTAGTTATGGTCACGAGGCCTTTGTAGTCATTGATGATTAGGACTGAAAAGACACACCTGGGATTTTGACTAGAACCTGGACTCACTGATATCAGTCATTGTACATTCAGATTCACTAACTTCTCAAAATTGAGATAATCAAAGAAAATGTAGGTGAAACCAAGTTATTGAGGAACTAGGAGAATACATTTCATAAATCATATGAAAAAAAGGATATGATTTCTCTCCCTCATATACAAAGAATTTAGCAAACTCATATGAGATGACATAGGCACCAAATGTGGAATTTCAAGTTACTTTAGATGGGTTAAATCAGAAAATCCATGACAATACAAACAAACCAAAAGACTCCAGTGCTTCCATATATTATTATCTACCCCTCCTACACAGTATTTATCATTGTCCTTCAATTCTATGTTTCCATGAACTTTTTGACGTTTCCTTTTATGTTGAGGGAGACATAACATAATCAATTCTAGATTCTATGTACATATTTTTAGTTTATAAATCTTCTTATCTAAAATTCTCAACTGTTTTATAAACTAGATATTAGGCAGAGTCTCCCAAGTATACCAATTGCTTCTTTTGTCTCATTTTATAGCTATCACAACAGGTGAATATGCTTTCTGAGCCTTAATGTGTCCCATGGGTTTCAATGTACATGTGTGGTTGCCATATAGAGGCCTTAAGGTAAGACTCATATAGAGAAGGATGAACTAAGACTGTGACAGTTTTGTGTGCACTTGGTTCGACCAGGATTCTCAGTGATCTGGCAGTTAAGACATAGAAATCGCCCTGTGATATAATCTAACACAAGGTAATACACTCCATTATGGGCTCGACTGTTGCTTTGAACAGTTAATGAATTATAGGAAGATTAGGGTGAAATGTAACTCCCTTACTCAGTTCATAACCCTGTGAGCTTCGACCACTGTAACTCTGAATTTGAGAAAATGCCTCAAAATATAGAAGAATATTATTAATGTCACAGGCAAGTCAAAATTTTAGGAAGATCACTCAACAGCAGATGCAGCACTACATTGACAGGAAAGTGCCAGGTTCAAAAAAGGACTTGGAACAAGGGACACTATCGGTAATGTTAGATTTATCTTGGCTTGCCTTAAGGGCCGTTCCAGAGTACTTCGTGTGCTCCCGTGGGATTGTACATGGATCAAGAGGCAGTTGTACCAACAGAACCAGGGAATACTGCATGATTCAAAATCAGGAAAGATGTGCATCAGAGTTATATCATCTCACCATATTTACTCAAATCATCAGAGATACTGGGCTACGTGAGGAAGAAGGTGGCATCAAGATTGGAGGAAAGCTTTTTAACAACTTATGCTATACAGATGACATAACCTTGACTTGAAGCTGATGGAGATGAAGGATTACAACTCAATGTAAAGAAGACCAAACTCTGCACAACTAGATAGCATCATGATAAAAAAAACTACATAAGAATAAGTAATATCATGACAAAAGGAGAAAGGGTGGAAGTTGTCAGGGATTTGTGTTACTTGGATCCATGATCAATGTTCATGGAAGCAACAATCATGAAATCAAAGGACATGTTGCATGGGGTAAACCTGTGGCACAAGCCCTCCTTAAAGTATTGATGTGCAAGATTACTTTGAGGATAAAGGTACACCTGACCCAAGCCATGATATTTTCCATGTGGAAGTTTGACATTGAATAAGAAAGACTGAAGAAGAGTTGATGTGTTTGAATTATGGTGCTGGAAATGAATTTTGAAAGTACACAGAACTGCCAAAATAACAAAGAAATTTCTTTTGGAAGAAGGACACCCAGAATGCTCCTTAAAAAAAAAAGGATGGTGAGACTTTGTCTCATGTGCATTGGGCACGTTGTCAGGAGAGCCCAGTCTCTGTAGAAGGACATCATGCTCGGTAAAGTAGAGGGACATTGAAAAAGAGGACAGCCCTTAAGGCATTATTGACACCATGGCTGCAACAATGAGGTCAAGCATAGGAGCAGTTGTGAGGCTGGCACAGGACCTGGCAGGGGTGGGGTTGGTTAGGCATAGGATCACCAGGGTCGGAATCAAATTGATGGCACCTGAAAACAAGAACTCTTTCCAGGAGTGGAAAGCCTTATCTTTCTCCCATAGAGCATCTGGTGGTTTGGGACAGCTGATTTGTAATCAGTGGTCCAGGGTTTACCCCACTCTACCAACCATGGCTTCTACTCCACTGGGTAATATATGGGTAGTCTCCAACATAAGATGTATGTGACATACCACAAACTGACTTAATACATTGTTGTATATCATTTTTGACATCTTATCATTGGTAATATATCATATACACTGTTACAGCATGTAAATTTCTAGTTATAATTCTCATACCAACTCCCAAGGAGAAGCAAGATAGGCATATAAAGATACCGATGATAAAAGGAAATAATAACAAAGCCTTTTTTTTTTAAAGCTGAGAAATTTTCTTATGCCAGAACCTGGGCATCCAACCAGTTCATTCTGGTTTCACCCCATGCTGAGGATTATAAATCTACCCCAAACCAAAAAAAAAAAAACCTAGCTGATTGACAAAATATAGATTCTAATTCCATTTATCTGGGTTGGAAATGTTAGCAAGGGAGGAAAACCGAATGAACCAGCTCAACCCCTGTTCAGAAATGATTTATGAAGGTGTCTTCAGAACAGAACCTTGCCTTAAGTTGGGCACTGACTCAATGGCACCTAACACAAACCTGTAAAAAAAATGTGATTAATCCATTTGGAAGACAGAATGACAGCCAAGGTAAAAAGTACATAACTGCGAAGGAAAGCGATGTCCTGAAGAGAAGGGAGGTAATTCTGCTTCAAGGTCCTGGATAACATTTATAAATGCAAAAAAATGCACATCAGAGAATCTAAAAGTGTAAAACTTAACACAAGTCTAAGGTTCTTTGCCAGGGCTCCTTGATAGAAACACAAATTTCTGAAGGTGCACATCAGTCTGAAGTGACTTCTTAGGAAGCAAGCTAGGGAAATCAGAAACACAGACTACTTTCCTCTTTCCAATTTTTATATGTTTTGATAACAATTTTTTCTATTAGTCCAGCAATTTTGGGGGCATCGGACATGTGCTATTATAGACTAGAGTAGAGTAGGGAAAGGAAAAAGCAAGAAGATAAAGCCGTCTGCCCTCACGGAGCCAAGGGGAATGCAGTGGCATGGACATGTAACACTCAGACAAGTGTGTCTGACAAATAAGTAATATTCTGATGAAAAAATGTTCCATCGCATGGTGTGTTAGGACAGCTCTCCAGCTTTCCCCCAGATCCTGGATGCTTCCTCACCCAACTACCGTGATCCGAATTCTACCTTGCAGGGCTGGATAGGGCAGAGGTTGTACACTGGTACATATGAGGGCTGGAGGCACAGGGAATCCAGGGTGGATGATACCTTCAGGACCTAGGGTGTGAGGGGAGATGCTGGGAGAGTGTAGGGTGAGTGGGTTGGAAAGGGGGAACTGATTACAAAGATCCACATGTGACCTCCTCCCTGGGAGATGGACGGCAGAGAAGGTGGGGAAGGGAGACTCTGGATAGGGCAAGATATGACAAAATAACAATGTATAAATTACCAAGGGTACATGAAGGAGGGGGGAGCGGGGAGGGAGGGGAAA
Organism: Tenrec ecaudatus; assembly: GCF_050624435.1. Taxonomy (NCBI): domain Eukaryota; kingdom Metazoa; phylum Chordata; class Mammalia; order Afrosoricida; family Tenrecidae; genus Tenrec; species Tenrec ecaudatus. The sequence continues at coordinate 48,015,869 of NC_134531.1, forward strand.
AAAGAGGACCTGATGCAAAGGGCTTAAGTGGAGAGCAAATGCTTTGAGAATGATTGGGGCAGGGAATGTACAGATGTGTGTTATACAATTGATATATGTATATGTATGGATTGTGATAAGAGTTGTATGAGCCCCTAATAAAATGCTTAAAAAAAAAGAATCAAAGCACATCGTGGCAAAATAAAGTGAGCTTTGTTTCACCTTTTCCAAAATAAGATATCTTAAGTCATTTGGCAGCCTTAGACCATGCATTTCTTTATATAAAATGCACCAAAATATGTCAGATCTAATAATGAATTTATTTTCTTGTTAGCAAGTATTTGACATCAGATACACTTTTGAAATTATTTTTCTTCAAATAATTCATTTAATTTTACATTGTATATGATTTTGGGCAATCATCATACAGACTCAGCAATTCTTTCAGATTAAAATTTAAAATCTAATTTATACATTTCAAATATATCAAAAGGTATCAATACTAAAACATGAGTTAAATATTTTTCAGAATGTTTGTAGATACTACTTAAATATGTATTGATTTGGGTTGAGAAAGGCTTTCCATATTTAGCACTAGTATTATTTTCAAATTTTCAAAAAAATCATAGTCTCCTAAAAGCTTATAGGTTCAAGCATCTTTCAAGGTGTAGGAGCTAAAAGCACAAAATAACTGGGTCTGGTCTTTTTTATTCTATTGTACCAATATTGATGAGCTCAACATTTTCACTATAACGTTTTCTTCCTTTAGATCAGACCCATTTCTCTGTACAACACTCTTACCTTGCTCAAATATCTTTAATTTAAAAAGAGAGATAGAAGTAATAGTGCTGGGAAAATGTGATAATGGCACAAATGTTAGAAGTTTCCATCCAGCATATAAAAAAGGTTAAAAGCGACATCGGGTAGTAAATTTCAGGACCTGAGAAATGCTAAGTGGAAACAAGCCAAATCTTATGTTACCTGGACTCTGGAGGACTGACATTCTTTGAGAGAATGCCATATAAGAACAACTCCTTGTTGTTTGATGTTTACTTTGCTACTCAGAATGTTGAAGAAAGTACTAAGTTTTTAAAAATATTTTTTCAATTATCCAATTCCTTCTGACCAAAACTGTCAACACATCTCACCAAATGGTCTGTTGGACTAGTGATTAGGTTTAGAAAAATAGTTGACTGATTAATAATAACATTTTAATAACAATAAGAAAATTAGAAAATAAATCATTGGACTTTAAAGTATCATTTTATCTCCTGGAAGTGTAAAGAAACTCAGTCACAGTGAAACATCCTGGGAATGACTACGAGATATGTGAGTTTCATCTTCAGAAGTTGACTCTGAAGCAGAGATCAGTGTGCAGTGGGTTTGTGGAGAATGCTCTTGGAAATAGAATCTTCCAATGCTACCATGGCGACCAACATTGGCATCTTAAAATATTTATCTGGAGTAATTTAAGATATAGCAATTTATTTTCAAAATGCATTATTTCATCCAAAATATAATCACTCAAAAATGTCTCTCTCTTTTTCCTTAATTGTAACTTTCTCCAGCTCCCAGCGTCCATGAAAGGGAGAGTAGATTTCAAACCTGTGATGCACATTTCAGATGTTCACTAATGGGCATAGCTTTTCTCCTTATGGGCACTTCTCAACCAACTCGCAGGTTAACAAGGTCATAAGACTAGTTCTATCCAGTAGATTGTGAGTAGAAGTAATTTGTCACTTCTGAGCTAAAGCATAGCAGAGCAGACACAAGATATCTATACAGTTGTCTCTCTAATGCTTAATATCTCCCCTGTGGTTCATTCATTAAGGGGCAGAGAGAGAAAACCAATAACCCCAGCATGAGTAAATGCTTGCACTGGAAAGTTACCTGGTCCAGTAGCAGAATTTGTATGAATAATAAAAATAAACTTTTGTTATGATCTGCCCTAATCATAAGGTTTGCACTGGCTAATTGACTGTCTATTCCTTCTTCATAGCATGGCCTCAGTTGACAGGTCTACTGAAACCTATTCACCTTGGGTTCCCTGCAACTATTTGAATTGCCAGTGACATAGCTTCCAGGAGCCCAGCAACATGCAAGGCACCACAGGACCGCCCACTGGCAGAAATATCTGGCAAGACCATCATACATGAAGAAAGCTAAGGCTGCTAGAAAGACGAGAAAAAATGAAGAGATCAAAGTAAATGTCAGAAGAGCGTCTGAAACTTGCTCTTGATTATAGAGCGGCCAACGCAAAGTGAATGCATGAAGACATAAAAGTGCTGAACAGAAAATTCCAAAGGACAACTTAAGAAGACAAAACCAAGTACTATAATAAAATGCCAAAGGGCTGAAACTAAAAACCCAAAAAGAAAAGACATGATCAGCATACATCTCAATCTGAAAGAACTAAAGATAAACTTCAAGTCTCAATTTGCAATATTGAAAGATTCTATGGATAAAATATTGACTGATGCAGGAAGCATCAAAAGGATATAGAAAGAATATAGAGTGTCACTATACCTATAACAATACCTGGTTGACATTCAACCATTCCAAGAGGTAGCATGTGATCAAGAACCAGTGATATTGAAGGAAGAAGTTCAAGCTGTGCTGAAGGCATTAGTGAAAAACAAGGCTCAAAGAATTGATGGAATACCTAATGAAATGCTTCCACAGCTGATGAAGACTGGGACCATTCATCTAGCTATGCCAAAAATTTGGAAGACACCAAGCCTGCCAATCAACTGGAAGAGATCCACAGTTTTCCCATTCTGAAGAAAGGTGGCTCAACAGATTATAAAATGATGAAAGAATATAATTGATATCAAAGGTAAGTAAAATTTTACTAAAGATCATTGCAGCAGTCCATTGAAAGAAAGTTGCCAGAAATACAAGCTTGATCCAGAAGTGAGCCTGGAAAAAGGGACATGTCACTGTTGGGATGACATGAACCTTGACTGAAAGCAGAGAATAACAAAAAGATCTTTGTTTATGTTTATTTAATGTGCAAAGTAATTTCACTCTGTCAATCATAATGGACTAATAGCAATATTGAAAAGAGCAAGAATTCCAGAGATCTTCACTGCACTCATGGGGAACCATTTATGAACCAAGATGCAGTTGATTGGACAGAACAAGTTGATGTTGCAGGTTCATCATCATAAAAGGGTTGATGCACCAAGGATCTGTCCTTTCACCACACTTGTTCAATCTACATGATGAGCAAATAATCAAAGGAAACATGCTATCAGAAAAAGAGCATGACTTCAGAATTAACCTGAGATCTGCATCTGACACACGGCTCATGAGACTCGAGGAGGACTTAAAGGACGCCCATGCTGTTAAAAAAAACAAGGATTACAGCCTCCGGTATGGGTTATAGAGGAATGTAAAAAAAATCAATATCCTCACAAGTGAACCAATAAATAACCTCATGATAAACAGAAAAAGATTGAAGTTATCAAGGACTTCATCTTGCTTGGATTCACAAGCAATGATCATGGAAACAGCAGTCAAGAAATCATGGACGTTGATAAATAATTGAAGCTGTTGAATGCAAAATTGATTATCTGAAATACAAATCCTACATAACTCACAATATGTTTTATAATCAAAAGGTACATTGTTTAGGGAAACCTGCTACAAAGAAAACTTTAAAGTGTTGAATCTGCAAGGATATCACCTTGAGAAACTAGGTGCACCTCACCTAAGCCATGGAATTTTCTATGGGTAGGTATGCCTGAGAAAGTGTGCCATAACTAAGAAAGATTTCAGATTAATACATGCATTTGAATAATGCTGGTGGAGAAGATTGAAAGTATCAAGAATTGCAATAAGAAGAAGTATAGCCAGAAAGTTGGAGGAAGTACAGCCAGAAAGTTCCGTAGATAAAAGAATGGTGAAAAATTCATCTCAAGTACTTTGGACACCTTATGGGGAGAGAACAGACCCTGATAAATGACATCTTGCTTGCTTGCTTGGTAAAGTAGAGGGTCAATCCCAAAGAGTAACAGAGTCAAAGAGATGGCTGGGCAAGTGGCTACTTCAGTGGGCTCAGCTCTAGCAATTGTTAGGCTGGTACAGGAATGGGCAGTGCTTCCTTCTGTTGTGTGTTGAGTCACTCTGAGTCAGAGCTGATTTGGGCCACTTCACAGCAGGTTCTGTCTTGCTGGAAAAGTAATTACAGAGCTCAGCAGCAAAGGAAATGGTCCATCCTAACCTGTCAGTAGCTCTGTAGGAAAAAGGGGGAGGCAATCTGCTTTCACAAATATTTAAAGATCCATAAACCCTGTTGTTGTTGTTGTTGTTGTCATCCCTGTTGTTGTTCAGTGCTATCCAGCCAGCCCCATCCCATAGCAACCCTATACACAATAGAATGAAATGCTGCACGGTCCTGTTTCATACTTGCAATTGTTCCCATGTTGTCTGATCCTGTTTATGCAGCAACTGTGTCAATCTGCCTCGTCAAGGGTCTCCTTTGTGGTTTTTGGTTTTGGCCGCCCCTCCACTTTACCAAACGCGATGTCCTTCTCCAGGGATGGGTCCTTCCTGACAATATATCCAAAGTGGGTAAGCGAACTCTGGCCCTCCTTGCCTCCAAGTAGCTCTTTGACCTTCCTTCTTCCTAAACAGATCAGTTTGTCTTTTCACCAGGCCATGATATCTTCAATGGTCTTCTCTGGCCACCACAATTCACATTCATCCAATCTTCCAGTGTCCAACATTCACATGCATATGGGCCAATGGAGAATACCATGGCTTGAAGCAAGCACACTTTAATCTTCAAAGTAACATCCTTGCTCCTCAATTCTCTAAAGAGGTCTTGGGCAGCAGATTTACCGAATGGAATACGTCTTTTGATTTCTTGGCTCTTGCTTTCATGAGCATTGAAAGCAAGTAAGATAATATCTTTGACAACTTCAAGCTTTTCTCCATTATCATGATGCTGTCTCTTGGTCCAGTTGTGAGGATTTGGGTCTTATTTGCATTAAATTCTAATCTATACCAAAAACTACAATCATTGATCTTCATCAGCAAGTGTTTCAATTCCTCCTCGCTTTCAGCAAGCAAGCTTGTGTTATGTGCATTGTTAATAATCCTTCTTCCAATACGGATGATGAAGCTGTCTTCATATGATCTAGCATCTCTGTTTATTTATTCAATGTACAGATTGAATAGGTTTGACGAGAGGATAAAACCCAGACACACACCTTTCCTGATCTTAAACCATGCGGTATTTCCTTGTTCTATTCCCTCAACTACCCCTTGATCCGTCTACAAGTTCCAAGTGAGAACAATGAAGGGTTCCGGAATTCCCATTCTTCACAAGGTTAATCGTTGTTTATTATAGTCCACACAGCTGGACGCCTTTGTAAGTCAAAGAAACACAACTAAACGCCTTTCTGGTACTGTCTGCCTTAGTGACGGCCCATGTGACATCAGTGATGAGATTGTTGTTTATGGGTGCCATCAAGTCAGCTCCGACCTACAGTGACCTTATGTGCAACAGAATGAAGCACTGCCAAGAGCAGCACCATCTGCGCAATAGTTCCGATGCTTCAGCCCATTGGTGCAGCCATGGTGTCAATCCCTTTTGTTGAGGGCATTCCTCTTTTTCACTGTCCCTCTACTTTACCAAGCACGATGTCCTTCTCTAGGGACTGGTCTCTCTTGCTAACATGTCCAGAGTATATGAGACAAAGTCTCACCAGGCTTGCCTCATACTAGCCATTTTCTTCTTCGTCTGGAAGCTGCCCTGCAGCCTGTTCACTAACTAGGTGTGACCCCGCTGGCATTTGAAATGCCAGAGACATAGCTTCAGCATCACAGCAACGCACAAGCCACCACAGCACGACAAACTGACAGACAAGTGGTGGGCTAAAACCCTATAGATAATTTTACACTATCCTATATGTTTGTCGTGCGTAGGAATCCACTCAATGGCAGTGTGTGCTTAATTTATCTTACATAAATTAGGTTTGGATTCTCATCTTTGACAGAAGTGCAATCTAGCCTCATCTGTAACAAGAGAGAACTGTGACAATCTAGCTAGAAGACTTATTCTGGAAGGTACACTCCACCCTGAACTGAGTGCAGGCCAGCCAATTCATTTTTAGTTATGTGCATGTGATGAGACCCAGCAGCATCAGTATTAAAATCGTTGTGAATGCAAACCATTCTAAACTCTATAACATATTTGCACTTCAAAAGCTGAAATTCAGGATTTCAAAGATAGTTACTACTCTCTACACTGTGCCCATGAAATTATACTTTTATATATGTGTTTATGTAAAGTCATACTTTTACATTGATCTAAAGAAATCATGAAAGTGTTGGATTTTTGAGAGCATTTCTTGTAAGGGATGTACTATCCCCTTTACAAAGAAGAGAATGCAGAATGATGGTGGCATTTGTCATCAATGAAGCGTATCACAGGTCCTTTCGGTAGGTGTGTTCCCAGTTTGGTCTTGAAGCTGATTGTTTATGCTTTGGCAGGATGAAAGAGGGACATGTCCATAACTTTCTTCGCAGGATTTCCAATGACTGCCACTCTCTGTGTGTTATATGCTCTGACTCTCCCCAAGAATTCTCAAGGTGTTAGTGAGCCTTAGCCTCATAGAAAGGTGAGTCAAAGGGCAAGGATGGGGGAGGTGATCTCTGGGCCTCAGCTCTTTTACTATCAACTCTAGTTTCCTTAAGGGACTTAAAACTGTCACTCCGACCAAAGGTTTCAGCACTGATGACAGTCTCATCTCAGGAAACCAAAAGAGAGTCCATTGTCTACGACAGCATGATAATAGGCTTGTGCTGCACAGTGAGCTATAGGCGCACATGAGCATCTGTGTCCAGCGGGACGGGATGCCGAGCACAGAAACTTTACAATAGTCACTGCCAGTTTTGCTATGCTGTAGTATGGTTTTTTTTGAGACTTGGACAGAAATAGGACTTCTTTATTCACCCTCGGACTGATGGCGTTATTTTTTTTTAATAAAAGTAACAAGAGTATAATTATTTTTATAAAGGCATATGACTGGTGATATAAATTGAAGAATGAAAGCCTGAATATAAAGATTTTCAAGCACATTCCCTATAATGGAAATGCACATATACCCTAAGATGCCATGTTTATTATAAATTATCCATCTCTAATTTTTATTGACAGATAAGAATGACTTTGTGAATTGGATTGAATAAAATACATTTACCTAAATATTTGTGCGTGCTTTTGAGAAGTTTCATGATTTAAAATATAAGTAATCTTTTGCCTCATTTGCTTAATAAGTATAAGCATTAGGCATTAATGATGCCACTTTTTTGCGAACAAATCTATTTTACTTGAGTTAAATGTTGTTACTGGGTGCCATCGAGTTGGTGCCAACTCATACTGATTGCATTTACAACAGAACAAAATGCCAGTCAATCCTGTGTCGTCCGCACAACCGTTGCCTGACTTGAATCCATTGTTGAAGCCGCTGTGTCAGTCTATCTCCTTGAGAGTCTTCCTTTCCCCTTACATTGTATGTTCGCAAGTAGGACGTCCTTTTCCAGGTTGGGGACCTTTTGATAAAATAGCCAGAGTGCATGCGGTGAAGCCTGGCATGTCCTCCGGCTGTACATCTTCTAAAACAGACGTGGCTGTTCTTCTGGCAATCCGTGGTATAGTCAATATGCTTCACCAACACCAGTCTAATTGTTTTGTCTTCCAAATACATTAAGTGTCACTCCATCTGACTCTTTGATGCTCCATGATAACATCATCAGTGAGCAACAGGCAGGAAGGCGCATAAATGTGTGCTCCGAATGTGTGTGTTATATCCATAGGAACAACATGAGGCAATGCTGTGGAGATGAGGGGACTGAGCCCCAGAATCTGACTAGTTAGCTTGTTCTACCTCTTCTCCTCTGACCTTGGGAATACTCTAGTTCATTAAACTTCAGTTAAATGCCTGTTGCCCTTGAGTCTATTCCCACCCAGGGTAACATCTTCTGTAAATGTAAAGGATCAATCCAGGTAAAGAATTTAGAGTTGTATTTAACCCACAGGAGGCTTTTAGTAATTCTCAACCAGCATTGTGCTAGCAGGGAAATATACTGATAAATGAAATGTGACTACTGTACATTAAAGGCATAGTGAGAAAGATTCACTTACAAAATATTTTAATGTTATTACAAACTATTGAACATTGAGAAACATCATTAAGAAATAAAAAGTTAGTTTACACATTAGGAGAAAACATTTTCAAGTGATATATCTGAAAAAATAATTTTATCAAGCATATATAAAGAATTCTCTTATCATTTATAATAAGACAATTCAATGGAATGTTTCTTAACCACATAAAAATGCTTTAATTTTAAGTAAATTTAATTTTAAGTGAATTCTCATTTAAATTCAAAATGGCTAGAAAAACCAGAGAGGAAATAGACTGCGTTTGTGAAGATGTGAAGAAATGGAGTCCCTTGTGTATTGTTGAAGAGATGTTACGTGATATAGCTAACTAGGGAAACAGGTTAGCAATGTCTTGGAAAGTTAAATATGAGCTTACCATATGACCCAGAAATTTCTTTCCATGGTATCTTCCCAAAATAACAATAGCAACAATAAAACTGAACCTATACAGAGCAAATGAATGTCCTAAGCCAGGCACATTCAATTGCCCAATGAGCCAGGTAGGCACGGGTTTGCTTGTGAAGTTTGAGTAATCTGTACTGGACAGGTTCACATGTTTTCCATCTGTCAGTGACTGTAAATTGAAGGAACTCTGATTCTTCAGGAAGTTGAAAGGCAGGTACCACACCTATAAGCAGAATCTTTGACTTGTTGAAAAAACATGTGAAACTGTTCACTACAGATTAGTAAATAAGCGCAAGAAAGGCAGTGCTTACCTTACTTATTGAATAAATTGACACTGCTCTTGGAAATATTTTTCATAATAGTTCCAAAGTGGAAACCTACGTCTCTCAGCTAGTGAATGAGGAAATAAAATGTAGGCTATACATACAATAGGAGACAATTCAGTAATAAAAGTGATACACTGCTAATACATGCTAAAAAAGAAACGTTTGGAACATGCTAAGCAGAAGAAACCAGGTGCCAAAAGCCCAAGCAAAAGCAAATCTATGAACTCACAGGCCACTCCCTGAGAAATGTGGGACAGCCTGCGCCCATAAAGATGGACAGCCTTGGAAATGAGGTGGAGCCATTCTACTACGTCCTGTAGCGGTGCCACGAATTAGGATAAATTAGGATGGACAAGGGACATAGACAGGTTTTAATTTATAGGACTAGGAATGGACTGCAATCCAGACTTGGAAATGTTTGGGAATGATGGAAATGTTCTTAAATTGAATTGTGATACAAATTTACCAAAATATATTTGATTAGAATGAGCTAATTTTACAAACTGTAAGTTATACTAGATAAAGCTGTTTAAAAACAGATATATATTATATGGGCAAAGTTATACAAGATACTTACAAAAACCTCAGGGCATATCTTCTCAAACTATGGGGTGATGCCTGAAGTGAATGTAGATGAACAAAATCTGCCTGCTGGAAACCCATCTCTGCAGAGAGGTACCATGTGCAATAAGATGGGGTGAGGAATGAGTACACTCCTACACACACTACACGGCCTACGTTGCTCACTACACCAGCAGTTCAGTGAGAGAAAGATGAGGTTGTCTGCTCTCACAAAGATTTACAGCTGTGAAAACCCTAGAGAGGATTGCTGTGAGGCAGGGTCACCTTGATAGTAGTGTTTGTTTGTTTGTTTGTTTGTTGTTTGTTTGGGGGGAAGGGGAATTGATGCATTGCAGTAATAATCCTTTGCAACCAGACCTTCCCACTGGTTCATTCCACTTTGACCCCTTCTGAGTATTTGCATTTGCACCCCAGATATACTTAAACTGAATCTACATTTTAGCATACAATCACTTGAGGTCTTGTTAAAATGTAGATTTGGATTAAGGATAGCTGGGGTGAAAATATCATGTGATAGTTACATAACCTGTTGTCAATTTGAGAGTATTAAGAATGAAGGGGCAGAGTTTAGCCTATCAGTCAGGTCGCAGCTTGATGACCTCATTTGGAGATGCTAAGGAGATAAATTCCTCACTGGAGGAATACACACTCACTCTCTGTGAGACATTACTGACGAGGAGACTGATGGAGCTATGCTGATGCAGCCAGAGCCCTGGGAGCTGGAGGAGCCACGTGGAGAGCCCTGCCAGCGCTGGCATGCCTACACTGTCACTGGATCCACAAGACTTTCTACCCACTGACCTGTGGTCTTCCTGACTTCGGAGTCATTGCATGTGTTTCGTGAATCTGAAGAGGACTTTATGATTGGTTGCAGACATATGGACTAATATCAGACTTAAGGACTTGATCTGGACTGGGATGTTTTCTCAATATGCAATTGTTCTTATATATAATGCTCTCCCTTAAACACATATGAGTCTCCCCGAATTTGTTTCTCTAGTTTACCCAGACTAACACAGAACATTTCTCATCAAGCAATGCTCTGAATTCAATCCTTATTTAAAAGCTACTTGACAGGGTCACTGAAAGGATTAAATTGAGAAGTAGATGCTACTTGAGGACTAGAGTACCCCTGACCCAAGCCATGGTATTTCCAATTGTCTCAAAACATGCGAAAGTTGGTCATTGAATAATGAAGACCGAAAACGATTTGAAACATTTGAATTATGATGCTAGAGAAAAAATGGAAAATATAATGGGCTGCTAAATGGACAGGCAGGTTTGTTCTTGAAGAAGTACAATCAGTGTCCCTGAGAGCAAGGATGGCAAGACTTCTTCTTATATATTTTGTATCTGTTGTCAGGAATGACCAGTCCCTGGAGAAGGGCATCGTGCTTGGTAAAGCAGAGGGTCAGGAGAAAGGGGAAGGCCCTCAAGCAGATGGATTGACACAAAGACTCCACAATAGAACGATTTCCTCAAGCACACAGGAACAATTGTGAGGATGACACCTGACTGGTCAGTGTTTCCTTCGATCGTGCATAGGGCTGATGTGGGACGGAACTAATTGGATGACACCTAACACCAACGCAAGATGCAACAGGAACCATGGTGGCATAGTGGTGTACAGGTTGAGCTGCTAGCCACAAGTTCAGCAGTTTGAAACCACCAGCTGCTCTGCAGAGAAAGAGGGAGCTTTCTGTAAAGAGTTACAGTCTCGGAATCTCACAGGGGCAGTTCTACCCTGTACTATCTGGTTGTTATGAGTCAGCATTGACTGGATGGGATAAGGGAAGGAGGGAGAAAGAGATGGAGAGAGGGAGGGAGGGAAAGAGGGAGTTAGAAGAGGAAATCCATAATATACTAATATATTGGCTAAGTGTCTGAATTTCTCAAAAGCAGAGAACATGAGTTATATTGCACATTATAAAGTATTTTTAAACAAATGAAAGCATTGTCATTTTTTATTGTAAATAATTCATAAAAGTTTGTAAAAATCATACATAAAAAGATTCACTGACTATTTTGGCTGCTTTATTTCACTTATCATGTTTTCAAGGTTTATCTATGCTGTAGCATGTTATTTTCATTAATGTGAACACAATCTCACAGAATTATATGTGTAAAAATTGTTGAGGCTAAGCTCGCCCCGCGGTCCCGTGGATCTGTGTCTTCCTTCAACAGTGTTTGAACGGAACAGATCCGGGGACTCCCTGCCACCAACCCTCCGCCACGCAACAGGTTTCTTTCCGGAAGTAACTTAGGGACCATCTTCTCGGCCAGCCCCTCCTCTGGGGACAAGCGGACACTTATTTGGCGTGTGGTGACCTCCAAACCGATGCATCCTGAGCTCTCAGATCCGTCAGAATGATTCCGCCGACGCGGAGGCCGGCGTCCACAGTCTGGTCAACCTGCACCTGCAGGCCTCTGACACCTGCCTCTCTCTGGGCTTCTTTTTCGACCACGACGATGTGGCCTTGGAAGGCGGGGGGCACTTCTTTCGCGAGCTGGCCAAGGAGAAGCGCGAGGGGGCCGAGCGTCTCTTGAAGCTGCAGAACCAAGCAAGGCGGCCGCGTCCTCTCCCAGGATGTGCAGAAGCCGTCTCGAGATGACTGAGGTCGAACCCTGGAAGCCAGGGAAGCTGCCCTAGCCCTGGAGAAAAAACTCAACCAGGCCCTTCTGGACCTGCGTGCCGTGGGGTCCACGCACACCGACCCTCATCTCTGTGACTTTCTGGAGAACCACTTCTTGGACAAGGAGGTGAAACTCCTCAAGAAGATGGGCGACCACCTGACCCACCTCCGCAGGCTGGCCAGGCCCCAGGCCGGCCTGGGCGAGGATCTGTTCGAGAGGCTCACTCTCAAAGAAGACTAGGAACCTGCGGAGCCAAGCCACCTGCCAGGGACCCTCTGCCTCCCCACTGCCGGCCTGTGCCCCTCTGCCTGAACCCGTCCGCAGCACCACCGCCCTGGAGCCCCTCCCCCCAGCTGGGGACCAAATGGAAACAATAAAGCTTCCTTTTGCAGCAAAAAAAAAATTGTTGAATTTGAAAATACTTTTTATATGATATATATGTGTGTATACGTATACACTCACATATGCACGTGCATGCACACGTAACAGGAAGCTTCAAAAAGTACATAGAAGAAGTCATTATGGATTGTGGTAAGAGCTGAAAGAGCCCCCAGTAAAATGATTTATTTAAAAAAAGAAAGAAAAAGTCATTGTATCTTCATGAACTATTTTAAGCCCCCTCTGTACGTATACATGTGCAATGCATATAGGTATATATAGATTACATGTGATATATATGTGGAGATGGATTGACACAGTAGCTACAGCAATAGGCTCAATATAAAAACAATTGTGAAGATGGTGCCGGACTGCACAGTTTCCTTCTGTTGCGAATAAGGTCACTATGGGTTCAAACCAACTCAATGGCATCTAACAATTGTATATAGATACATATATATTACACACATAGTTGTTTATATATAAATTTTGCACTCAAGTTGTTTATACATAAACTTAGTTTTATATATAGCAATATTTATATATATATATAAATTTATTGTCCTCAGAGTTGATTCCAACTAATAGCACTCGGCGATGTCCGACTGCTCCTGAGGGTGTCTGAGAACGGGCTTTAGAGCAGCAGACAGCCGCATTTCCCCACACAGCAGCTGGTGCATTTGAACCATTGACCTTCAAATAGCAGCTCGATGCTAAAACTAAAGAAACTCTCGGCCTCTTTCTACACATATATAAACACACACATATGTAACATGTATTACATACAGACTTATTATAATAAAGGATAAATTATTTACAAAAGAAACTGATCCAGAAAAAAAAGGGCAAGTAAGTTATTATCCCTTAGCAAGATGTAGATTCTGTTATGAATGGTGTCGATGCATGAGTTCAAAGAAATGACAACATAAACAACTTTGAACACAGAAAGACCTTCTGCATTTCTAACACGGGACGTCTGGGTTGCATTGTGAACAGCAAAGAGGAGAGTGTTTCTGTGGACCCACGGGATTATTCTCGAGCTCTTAGAAACCCACCACCACAAAAGCCTCTGGCTGCGACGTTCAAAGGTGCTCGGTGCCCGCCTTCAAGCAGGCCGTCTGGGGAATGGGTGTGTCGCTGTGCCGGAGAATATGGAGACATGTGGTCCAGCCGGAAAATGGAAAAATTGCACGTCATTATTTCTCCGGCAGAGTGCGGCGACGACGTGAAAGGAAGACCTAATGAAGGTGCACTCAGCCTCTCAGAGGCTTTTCCTTCTGGGGAGCGCAAGGTTACTTGAATGTTTCGCTTCCTTTCCTCTAGTTCCGTAACGTTACAGTAAACCCTGCACAGAGGGGGTTAATGTTGCAAGGATGTTTTAAAATAATTTCTGTGACCAAAACCAGAGATACAAGCCTGGCAGTAATTCTCCCGGACTTCAAGCATCCTGTATTGATTGATTAATTATTCCACCAATGAACTAACAGGTATTGACCTTATCTGGTTGAGTAGCATTTAGCCAAAAGTCAGTAATCTACATCGATCACTTAATGGGACATCAAAGCTCAGCATTCTGACAGGTTTATGTCATTCGCAAAAAAAAAAAAAAATCGGTCTCTGTTTTGCTGATACCTTGGCCTTTTGTATGAAGCAGGCGTTACAGAAAACGAAAAGCGATGGCAAAATTAAGTCTTGAAAATATGGCTTTGTTGTGTAAAGGGGGCTCTCCTTACATGACTGCAAATAGCTTTTCTTGAAATCTCATTCAATGTGCTTTTGGCTTGGGTGTCTGTTTGCAGGCTGGCAGAGCACCGTTCTTCACAATTTTGATGCAGGCTATTCTGTTGAAGCATGAAATTATCAAGCCAATGGACCGTGTGATAATTAACACGTCAACAGAGCTAAACATAATTTAACGATGCCTAACTCAGATTCCCTAGGAAAGGCTCCATGTGAAAAGAGCTTGGGCCAGTGAATTTGAGATAGAAAACTAGGTTCGTGGCTCGCTTACCCAGTCTTTTCTGAATGCAAGAATACTGAATTATAGTCAAGAAAACCCACTCATCCAAATAGAGGAGTTCCTTCCAGAAGCAGCAAATATCCCATATCTACTAATAACATGGACACACGTTTACAAATATAGTTATGTTCCTTGATATCGCAATTCAGTGTCATCAATGTAAAAAAATTCACAACAGCGTCTTATGAGGAATGGGTGAGAAACCCTTCATGACATTGCCTCCGGCATGGTCTCTGTAGCAGTTCTTCTGGCATCCTCCTCTGCGCTGTCAGGTGGCTGTCTGTTTTAAAATGCTTCATTCTGGATTCAGAACTCATATTTTAAGTTTTAAATATTGTGCATGCACTTAGTTCAAGTATAGTTACTGTGTGCTAATTTAGTTGCCTTCTGCAAAGACTCATTTTCCAAGCAATCTGTTGTTTAAGACGGCAGCACTGTCCCAGCTTTGCGGTAGCGCAAAGTGATGCATTCTCCTCTACGGGTTCTAAGACCCACTGTGCTGGCACCTTCTGGGCCTCCGGCTTAACGCTCTGTGGAGGGGAAGGCGCTATGCCTGCCTGATGTCAGAGCGCAATGACGTAGCCCTATTTTGGATTGGCATCCACAGTGCTCAATGTCTCCTTCTTCCTCCTCCTTTGGAGGAAAGCTCTGCATGCACTGTAGTGTTTTTACCATTTGGCACACTTGGTTTAGGCCCAAGAATGATTTAGATAGTAGAGCTAAGTTTTCCTTAAAAAATAAGCCATTCAAATAAACATTAATTTTTATAATTAATCTAATAATCTCTACCTATGTTAAAAACGATAGCCAAGTTTCAACCTGCAGTTAACTATATGCCAACCTAGCTGAAATGTCGGGTATGTTCTATTGCTTACATATAATATATAACCTAAAAGTTATTAATAATTCACTTAATAATAGATTGACAGGAAAATACAAAAAAGGAATAATAATACACTGCTTTACCTTTTCCTCCAAGTTAAAATTATATGGAAAAATGCATGAACTATGAAACATAATCTATCCTAATCATGAAATATTGTATAGAATTGAATAATTCAATTGATTATTTGACAAAAATAAATCTTTTTTTAATTGAAAATTAGTTTCATGAAGAACCATACTTAGAAAAGAATTATACTTAGGTTGTGTCCTCTAAAGAAGCAAAACCAGTGTGTGTATATAACACAGAGAGAGAGAGAGAGAGAGAGAGAGAGAGAGTTATCTCAAGGAAATGGCTCATGTGACCGTTGAGGCTCGCAGGTTGCATATCTATGAGTCAGTCAGGCTGGAGCCGTTTCTCGTTTCATGTACATGTAGGCACTTACAAACCCTAGACTGGCAGGTGAGAGGATGGATTGCTGGCCTGAAAGTAAAGAAACAGAGGGCAGATGATGGTGAGCTAGACACAGGATCCAGATGCGGCAAGAAGCAAGAAAACTGCAGAGTGTCTGGGCAAAGTTGACACCAGGGCACACCCCTTAGAAAATTCCCTTTAAATTTCTTGGCAAATCCCATCAGAGAAATAATTACTTTACATCAGATCTAACCATAACTGTCACACCACTGAGAATCAGGGCCCAGCCAGGTTGACACACAACCTTAACAATCAGTGTGCAGGGTAGCAACGATGAGGCATAATATAACTTTCCTCTAGTTCTTAAATACTTCCTCCTCCCCACTATCATGATCCCAATTCTATCTTACAAATCTGGCTAGACCAGAGGATGTACATAGGCACAGAAAGCAACTGGAAGCACAGGGAATCTAGGACAGAGGACTCCTCCAGACCCAGTGGTGAGAGTGGTGATGCCTGGAGGCTGGAGAGAATGTGGGGTGGAAAGGGGGAACTGATGACAAGAATTTACATATAGCCTCCTCCCTGGGGGAGAGACAGCAGAGAAGAAGGCGGGGGGGGGGGGTAGATGTCAGACTATGACAAAATAATAATAATTTATGAATGATGAAGGGTTCATGAGGTAGGGAGGAATGGGGAGGGAGGGGGAAATGAGCAGCAGATAGGGCTCAAGTAGAAGGCGAATGTTTTGAGAATGATGATGGCAACAAATGTGCATATGTTCCTGACACAATGGATGGATGGATGGATTGTGATAAGAATTGTACGAGCCCCCAATAAAATGATTTTAATTAATTAATTTTTCAAATCAAGCAAATTTAACAAAAAAATCTTGGAAGAGCTGTCACAGCACATTGGGGAAAGTGTTCTAGACCAACTAGGTCCATTTGAAGAAGGTAGTAAGCTCAACTTTGACCTGCCTTGCCGTGTCTTCGTGGTTCACAAACTATGACAAGTTTAGAGAATTATTGAAATCTTAATTGGATAGTCTTCGCATTCTGATTATTTTCTCTTTAAATCTCTGTTTTAATTTTGTAGAATGCAAAATAGATTTTGTTTGTAAAATGGATATTAATATTGGTTCAGCTATACATTTTAATGTTGATGAGTTACTGACTTTTCAATAACTTTTAAATTTCTATTTTTCATTTTTTAAATACAAATATACATTTTTATTATAATATATATGGATAGTTTGACTTCCCTACATAATGTTTTCCTTAACTAATACTATTTTACTGAATTTTCATTAATATTTATCTATCTTCATGATATCTCCAAAACTCAATGGCATCGAGTTGGTTCCGGCTCATGGTGACCCTACAGAAAGGGCTACCACTGCCTCTGTGAGTTTCCAAGACGGTATCTCTTTCCAAGAGCAGAGAGCTTCATCTTTCTTCTTCTGTGGAGTGCTGACAGTTTCAAACTGCTGACTTTCTTGTTAATAGCCAGTACATGCCCTCTGCACCACAGCTTTATAGAGAGAGGATACATCTTCCTGATGGTGTAAGATGTGGCAAAATAATAATAAAATAATAGTGGTTTCTGAAGTAAGTGTGGGGGAGGGAGAGGATTAAGGGGAGCTGATATCAAAGAGTTCAAGAAGAAAGAAAATGTTTTGAAATTGATGGTGGCAGCAATGGTACAATTATGCTTGATCTACTTATATTATAGATTGTTATAATATCTGTCATCGCTCCCAATTAAATGATTAATAAAGAAAAAATTGTATTAAGGACCCCAATGGGTTTGGTTTGGCTTACGTGAATTCTATCCATTGATATTTGTCATATTCAAATTTAAATTCCAGTCTTATGATAATATAAAATACAGTATGTGCAATGCAACATCATTTTAAGAAAAATACTATTTTTAAATTAGGGAGACTGGCATTGTTTCACTTTTTTAAAATTCCTTTAGTATCTATGTTAATTTGAAAGAGTTGGTTTCTCAATTCTTCTACTTATAATTTTCAAAATATATTGTTGCTGCTGAAGAAACTCCAAAGTCACACAGATTTAAACTGAAAAAGGTAAGGATACTTGAATAGGCATTTCAGTTAAGTATGGATAGTATTTCTTTCCTGCAAGTTAGTTGCAATATTAATCTATAAACCATATCAATGAAACTCTCTTATTAAAATTCTTTCTTATATCTTATATTGTGAATGGAAATTAGCCCTTTTAAAATTTGTTTATTTGCATGTTTAATTTCTGTTTGATACCAAATTTGCCAATTAGAAAATAATCATTTCCTGAAAAATATACATTTGCCAAATGTTGACAAATTTTATCATCCAAGATTCAAAAAATCCATATCTCCTTATATCACTTTTGGTAAACTCAGAGACAGTTTCAATTCTAGTGAAGCTCATTCTAGTAGCAAAATAAGGCATCCCACATTCCGGTATCCCAGGAACATTCGATTCTTACCACTGGCAAACAGACTCTGTCTGTTGGTTTGCTTTAAGTAACAATCACTGTATTTACTTTCCAGAAAATGGCTGTAAAAATACCAAGTCTGAAGAACAATAGTTTATTGGCTCCTTAAAATAAAAATTGGTGCTAAGAGGAGTAGGGTGACATAAGTCAATTTTGACTTCAAATAACTGCACAAATGTTTTCCTTGATTCAATTGTCCTATGTGGGCATGTGGCACGAGGGCTTTATGCACAATTCCCATTCTGTCTTTCAAAATATTAAAAAAGAACAAAGGTCAAGATTAAATAAATTTAATAATAAACGTTTCCTACATTGTGTATAAGTTGAATTTATTTTCTATGTTAATTTGATTTATCAAAAGTACATGGCAGAAAAGAATGCCAGGGCTGCCAGTGTTCAACGCAGTGCCTTGATATATGCAAAGTGCAGGCAGCTACACCCATCACCAATTTTGCATAACATCGAAAGATCAATAATCTCCTAGAATTACTATTTTAACCTTTGGATAGTCTAACTAAAATGTAAAACAATGTGAGAGCCTACAATCATCTAGACAATCCCAACTCATAGTGACCCTATAGGACAGCATAGAATTGTCCTAGGGAGTTTACAAGACGGAAACTCATTGCCCATCGTTCTCCCCTGTCTTTCTCCTGAGGAACAACTCTTTGGATTAAACCGATGCTTTCACTTAGCAGCCAAATATTTTAACCACTGAGCAACCAGGCCTCATTCTGCACAGTTTAGAAACCTCAACTGCAGTATGTTTTTACTAATTGGTTACTGATAGGTTGAAGAGTCACGGACATGTGATTATTCTAGACAAATATATACACAAAAACAATTTTACATGCATGCTCAGAGGCACATGGGCAAGCAAAGATTGCATATATGGGGATTAAAACGTATAGAGGAATGGGGGATGGGGGACAGTTACCAAACTGCATTGGAGATATGACTCTAGGAGATCAAAACGATAAACCTGACTTGAATGGTGAAAACATTCTCAGTTGAGCCCCCCCTCTGATTGCACCTTAGGTCTCCCCTGGTTTGCAACATTTTCTGTTTTTGTTTGGTATATTGGGGTTTAATCTCAGATGCACTTCATCATTGGGTTAACCCTCTTGAATTTTGACTCTAAGTTTTTCTGTGGTTTGTTTTCATTTGGTACATGAAACCCTGGATTGATGAACTTATAGAGAATGCAAATAAAATAAGGATCTTGGGAGGATACCAGGGGGCGGGGTAGGAGTAAAGGGGAGCTGACATCAAGGAGCTCAAGAAGAAAGAGGATGTTTTGAAACAGATTGCGCAATGCTGTTTGATGTGATTGAACTATAGAATGATATAATATCTGTAGTAGCTGCCAATGAAGTGGTTTTGGAAAAACTGCAAATGTATTTAAGGAGTCCTCCTTCAAAATGGTGTCTAGCCTTAGTCATACATTTGATCATCCTGCATACAATTTGGAGAAGTTTAAAAGAACTTATTTTCAAAAATAATACATCTATTTTGGAGCAGAGAGATCATGCAAGTTATGCAAAAAGTCAATATTTTTTAAAGAAAATGATGTAAGTGATAATAAAACAAGCTTTTTCCAATGGAAATTTCTCTCTGTGTGTCACTGCCATTGGATCATATGCTGACTGAGAGTGACTGATGGGATCGCTATCCCTGTGAGTTCCTGAGACTGCAACTCTCCCGGAAGAGAAAGCCCGTCCTTCTCCTGAGGCCCTGCTGGTGGTTTGGAACGGCTGACTTGGCACTTAGCAGCCCAGTGCTCATGGACGACACCATGAAGACTTCTTGGTAAAGTGGGTTTTGGAAGAGTGAATTAAGGCGGGGAAAGCAAAAACAAAAACCAATAACCTAGTCGGTCCTTTCAATTTCTTCCCTTCTAACCAACTAAAAATTATTCATGAAGAGTATATAAATTTAAAGGCATTTGACTTTGAATGAGTTGGGTGGGGGCTTATTGGCTGGCGGTTTTGCTGTTTTTCCTTACCAGCCTCACGGGCAAGGTGAATACATAAGCATTGTCTACATGTTAACCTGCCACTGCCATTCGATGAACTCAAGAGAGTAGCCTCATTTAGTACTTAGCCTAAAGTAATAAGTTTCAAAAGTACACACAAGAGTATACAAAAGAGTCTCCAGGCGGATGCTGTACTTCTAGACCCAGTGAAATTGTAGACCATTATCGGCACTTGAAATTTCTGGGAAACTCTCAGTTTGCCACTATTTTCACTCGTACAGATAGACACACATATACCTTAATAGATGCATTAGCCAGGAAAAGTGAAAGTAGCCTTTTAGTACCTGGCTGCACATAAACTGGGCTCTATGTATAGAAATTTATTTTACATGGATAATAAACCTACTGTAAAATTGTTATTTCTGGCAGCTAATTTGCCTTTATAGTTTATAGAGATGCCTTCTTCATAATGGTACCTTCTGATTCTACTTCCCCTGAGTTCAGCAATCAGTGTCAATTACTGCTGGTTTCCATAGAAACGAGACAACTAGTAGTTTTTAAATCTTCATTCATGGACTAGTTTTACAAATAATGCAGAGTTCGGAATGACTGCTTACGAAAGACAGAACGGTGGAAACAGATACCAATAAATTTAACCCCTTCAAGTGATGTTTAGAGTTTTGTGTATAATTTTCATCAGCCGTAGACCCATACATCTAAACACAGTGATCTATTGTTCAAACACTAAAAGGGGATTAAGTGATCCTCCCTTAAAGGGAAGTGGGATGAATTGTATAATTCGGAAGCAGCTGTTCAGCAGTCACGAAACCTGAGATGCAAAATGCTGACTGTGATTGTACAAAGCTTATTGTTTTTCCCCAGTAAATTCAGATGATCTTTAAAATAAATTTTTAAATTATTTTTAAATATTGTAAAAAGCTTTCAGATATTGGTCATTTAGAAAGAATTTTTGTATTCTCTAAAAGTTACATAAAGGGTAACGCTAACATGGTTATATTACTATTATTAATTTCATGTCCTTCAACTACTTTCATGTGATAAGCAGTAATATTAATTGTTTTCTTTATCCTAAGATAAAGAAGGGATCAATATCTAAATTTTCTGCATTTTTAGTATAAATTTAATGCGTGAAGCATTTGATCAGCCACTTTTTTATAGCATGAGATAATTTCAGATTCTATTTATGCTGCTGGTGTTGGTTGTTATTGAGTTGGTTCTGATTCATGGAGATTCCATATACAACAGAACAAGATATTGCCCAGAATCTCGCCATCCTCACAATTGTTATTAGATGTGAGCCCATTATCGCAGCCTCTGTGTCAATCCATCCCTTGGGGATCTTCTTTCTCACTGACTGAATAAACCGTTTGGTAGCCATATTGGACATCCTCTGATTGAACAAGCAATAAGAATCCCTCTTCACACCAATCCAGTCCAATTGAGATGCGGTAGAGATCAGACCTGCCTCCTCCCTCTGCCCTTCTTTTACACCAGCCAGTTCTCCCTGGGCATTCTACTTCTCTGCTGGGCTCAATAAGCCATTGAATGGCCAGACAGAACTCACAGACAATACTCATGTTTATGGGGGTTATTGGGAGAGGTAATAGGTTACCACAAGTGAGGCTCATCAAACATACAGTCTTCATTCACACCAATACTTCTTCTCAGCCTGCAGCCAAGTTTCTCACTTGTCCTCCGTCTCTCAGTCACATGATCCTTGGGTTCCTTTGTCATGGTCAGGATGCGCTTCTGTTCTAGTTCATCGCCTCCTTGCCTCAGTCTCTGGTCTCAGCGTGAATCTTTTGTTGTGTTCCCTGGTCTCAGCCTCTGCCACTTTAGGAAGGGCTCTCTAACAGCTTCCACTGATGACTCTTCTTGGAGGGCTGGGGATTTGCTCTGCCCCAGCTTCCCAGGTGGCTCTCTTAACCCAGGGAATAGAACAACTTCAACTTGACTAAGCCCCGTTATCAGCGTTTCACACACCGTATTCACATGTTGTCATCGTTAGGTGCCACTGTGTCCGTTCCAACTCACAGCAACTTTATGAGCAACAAGAAGGAAACGCTGCCTGGTCCTGGGACATCCTCGCAGCTGTTCTTCTAGTTGAGCCCATTGGTGCAGTCACTGTGTCAGCCCATCTGGTTGAGGGCCTTCCTCTCTTCTGCTGCCCCACTATTTTACCACTCATGATATCTTCCCAGGATTGGTCGCTCCTGACATGTCCAAAATACATGAGAAAATGTCTCCTTATCCTAAGGAACATCCTGGCTGAACTTCTTTCAAAACATTTCCATATTCTTCACCAGCCCCTTAATTCAAATGTATCCATTTTCCTTTGGTATTCCACCCCATCCTTTGGTGGGAAGTTTAGAGACGTGAATCAAAGAGCCATTGGAAGAGATTTCACTCCACCACAATGACCCTGTGTTTTACCTAGCATGTTGTCTTTCTCCATGGACCCGTCCCTCTGGATCTCACTGCTATCAAGTCAATTCTGACTCCTAGGCAGAGAGAACGGTCCCTGTGGGTTTTCGAGACACTGTGTCTTGCCAGGAGTAGAAATCCTCATCTTTCTCTTGTAGAGTGCCTTGTGGTTTCACACTGCTGACTTGGCAACGAGTAGCACACTAAGCCCCCAGGGTTTAGGATAGGCCCTGGGACAACATGCCCAAAGTCTGTGACATTTAGTCTCATTGTCTACCTTTTCTGAAATTTGTTTGTTCTTCTGGCATTCCGTAGAACTTTCCATTTTCTTCACCAACACCTTAGTTCCAGAACATCAAGTCTTGCCTAGTCTTCCTTATTCATGATCTAGCTTCCACATGCATAGGAGGCAGTTGAACATAGCACAGGCTTGGGGTAGGCATGCCTTGGTGGTGTAGTGGTTATGCTTTGGTCACCTGTTAGAAAACATCAGCCGCTCCAGGAGAACAGGGCTTTCTACTCCAGTAAAGAGATACCACCTTAGAAACCTTAAATGGACACATATACCCGTTAGGTAGCTAGCATAGGGACTGAGGCGTCCATTACTCATGCTGAGTTTCCAGCTTCTAGCCAGGAAGGGGTGGTACACCTATGGGGATACACCTATGTGGGTGTTACACCTGGATCGGCCCGTCTAAGCCAGGCGAATTTGATTGTTGACCACGTCTCCCAATGGGGCCCCTATAAAGGCCAGAGGTTTTGCTCTGGGCTCTCTTTCCCAGCTGCTGTGGTACAATGTAGCACAGCTGGGCTGTGGTCCAGAGTGGCCAGGCTGCAGTCCAGCAAACTGTGCCGCAGACTCTGGCTTGCGTTCTACTTACTGTAGGACCTGAAACTGCTATTATTCTCTATAAATCCACTTGGATCACAAACCAGGCTTTGGCGTGAATTCTTTGTGTGGAGCCCAGGACTGAGGTACATCTCTCCCCCGAGAGATCTAACATACCCTGTCCTATTGGGTCTCTGTGAATCTGACTTGGCAGTGAGTGACGTAGGTTATACCTTAAACCTAAGTAAAACAAATAGCTTCACAAGTGCAGCGACACACAACATCATGGAAAACAAAATATTCCAGTTTTCAAACATTTCGTTTTACTCGCATCTACTATCCACACTCATGGAGGAAGCAGTCCAGAAATTAAAGGACATATTACAATATGATTGACGCCGTGGCTGCAACAATGGAGCAATTGTGAGGATGGCACGGGACTAGGTCGTATTTCATTCTGTTGTGAGTAGGGTCACTATAGGTCAGAACTAACTTGATGGCACCTACCGACCACCTGCTTTTCTTTAATCCATTTTCTAGGATTTAATTTTGTTTTGTTGGCATTGTTCACGTGTTTGAGATGATCACAACAGCTCTGGGCTTTCGTATCAGCTCTTGCTTTAATTGGAGGTAATGATAGAGTGCTACAGTCCATCTCAAACTCCTTAAAGCCCAAAAGGAGAACCTATTATCTGACCTTGAGGACCTCCTAGAAGGTAAAAAATAATAAAAGTTCCCTTGTATACTCTGTGCATTTTGACTTGGGTCGCAGGAAGGCAATAGTCTTCCTCCCTGGTGTCTTATGCACATGTTGTCACACCTTCTATTTTAGAACAAAATCCCCTGGGGTTCCTCTGATGAGAAAGCCACTCGCACTTTCTCACTGACAATAATTTATAGTCACAAAAAGTGGTAGATTTATGACATAAAATTTAAACTAGCCCTCACTGATTTACTGCAGATTACGTTTCTGTTGTTAAGTATGGCCGCCAACATAGTGTTTGCATGCTTGCGATGTGCCTCGGTGATGCTATTTGACCCACATTTGTTGACATCAAGATTTTGCCATAGATGGAACCCACTTTTATCTAGCATTTCAAAGGCAAGTTAAAAAAGAAGAAGATAAGAAAAAAAAGCCCAGCAGGGTCCTACTGAATATTTCTTTTCTTTAGTTCAGCCAAGCTGCTTCGTAATTCTAAAATACAATGTGGGACAAAGTAAGAAACCTTTATAACATATCCTTGTCCTGCCACAGCAAGTTTTCATCACACCAGCTCCTGTTGTTCTCAATTGACATCATTGAGTCCCCAGTTAATGAAAAGAGACGTGGAGCATATTGCATCAAAGAGATGCTGGACAGGAAACAGAAAACGGACCAGGCATGCAAGCCCCAAGCTAAAGCCTGGACGCCTCTGAATAGCGAAAGGAATCCTTTGCTTCCATCCTTCTCCCTCCAGCCACAAACGCAAAAGCAGCAGGAAAAGCCGTGTTCCTTTTCTAGGCTGCTTACAAGCCCCCCACTCACCCCACCCCACCAGGAAAGCCAGTCAGCTAGGATCAAAAATATTTCCTTTTAAATGAATCGTGGCAATCCAATAAAGATGCAACACGCAGATTATGTTCAAATCAATGACCGCACCATGGTCAGTATCAGCTGGCCTCAAGGAACAAAAATTGCTCACAGTCGGGGGGTATCCGTTCAATAATGAGCTGGGGGGCTAAACAGAGAGCACACACTGAGCTCTGGGCAAAAGCCATCATTCTGCTACTGTTTGGGCCTCTTTAAATAATTCTAGGATGTTGTAGAATTGTCTCCATTTTATTCTCCCAGATGGGCCATGGCGGCTTCGTTTGGCTCTCCAGAAGAGGCCTTCCATGACACACTTAAATCCAGGAAACAGGCAGGCCACTGTCATGCTAATGTCTACATTGAACTGTGTAATGCTTAAAATAAAGGACCAAATTGATTTTTTTAATACAATTACTAGACTAGACATGACCACTAAAGCCCCTGCCATGGAGTCAATTTGAACATAGAAGAGAGGCCATCTGGGGTTTCGGAGGCTGTCCATCTTTCCAAGAGCAGACAACCTTATCTGTGTTCCCTGGAGCTGCTGATGGCTTTACACATGATCAGAGGGTTAACAGCCCAATGCAGGCCCAACAGCACCACATTCGCTGAGTGCTTGTTGTTGTCGGGTGTCGGCTCATTGGCTCGGACTCATGGTCACCCGAGGCCCCAACAGAAGCAAACAGTGCCTGGTCCTGCACCATCTTCACACTTGCTGTTACGTTTGAACCCATTGATGGACCATCTCTTTGAGGCCCTTTCTGTTTCTTGCTGCCTTGTACTGAGGTCTTTTTCCTGGGACCTGTCTCTCCTGATACCATGTGCAAAGTAGTTGGAAAAAAGGTTCACTGTCATCATTTCTAAGAAATATTCTAGCTGTATGTCTTCTAAGACAGATTTCTGTATTCTTTTGGAAGTACATGGTCATTTCAATAGTCTTCGTCCATATCAAAATCCAAATGCATCTCATGTGCTGTGGTCTTTCTTATATAATATTCAACTTTCACATGCATAACTGGAGGTTGAAAGTGACGTGGCGTGGCTTGTGTCAAGCACAGTCTTCAGAGTGAGATCCTTGCTTTCCAAATGTCTAGAGGTGTTGTACGGCAAAACTGCCCACGGTGATATATTCTTTGATTTCTGACTACTGTTCCATGAGTACTGATTATGGACCCAAGCAGGATGAAATCCTTGACAACATCTATCTTTTCTCTGTTTTTCATGTTGTTATCTATTGGTCCACATGTGAGGATTTTTGTTTTCTTTACACTGAGTTATAAGCCATGGGTATGGTCCTTGATCTCCATCTGCAGCAAGTGAACTTGTGCATTCTGCCTATAAAAGGTTGTTGAGAAGCCATGATTTTCTTCATATAATTTAGTTTCTCAGATTATTTTCCTAGCATGCAGATTGAATACGTTTGATGAAAGGATCCAACCCTGACACACACCCTTCCTGATTTTTAGCCAGTCAGGATTCTCTGTTTCTGTCCATGACCTAATGAACACAGACACTTGAAAATTCAGAGTACTGGCTAACAATTACTTGTCTATTCTTTCTTAGTTCCTGCTTATTTCAAATAGATGAGGGGGTAGGAGAGATTGTTTTCTATTTTGAAAGCAAAGCGAAAACAAGGGCTATAGTTTTTTTTCTTATTATTACTGCTGCATGCCTGCCACACGTTTTCATTCTTCTCAAATATTTAATAATATTTATTTGTGCATCGGTCAACGTACAAATTCTCTATAATTCACATTGGTCTCTTCCCTGACCCTTGTTATGACTCATTTCACCTACGTCTGAGCGTTAGTTTTAATATTCATGTGGCAAGGACACAAATGACAGTACTATGTTTGGTGTACTGCATAAACAGAGGGCAAGATGATAAAGGATCAATCACCAAGAAAGACAGGTTCCATTTCAGGAAAACATGGCTTTCCTTCCGGTGGTAGCTTTCCCAGGCATAAAGCGTTAGACAAATTCTGTATCCTCCCAGGCTTTAGCTTTCCCAGAGACCATCTCCTTTCCGCTTCTAAATTTTCCATTTTAAACCTAAGAGCGTACCTTAAACTAAGAGAAACAGACTTCTAAGCCTTTCAAATATATATATATGTATATCTATATCTATATGCTTATGGCCTTCTAACTCCTTTAAGAGCATGCCACGTGCTCCACAGAGACTTGACAACAGTTGATCCACCATGGGCTAGGCTTTTCCTTTTTCATGTTAAAGAAATTATATTCATATAAGCTACCTTATCTATTCCATTACCGGCTAATAGCTTTCCTTTTGATTAGCCCAAAGGTCCAAAATAATTACTAATAATCAGCTGCTCATTAGAAAACTACCCACTCTGAGAACACTGCTACTTCCTCTAAATTCAACAGCCCATTGTGTCTCATGTTCCTGTTCCCCGGGCTTAGTGCTCTCTGTGGGCTGACCGGGCACATGGCCCAGTTATCCTTTCTGGGAGGAGAGAATCAATTTATTCTAAATAGAAAGGACTTATCAGATCTAGACAGATCTTTAAAACACCTGTAAGATAATGTGGATTCACAGCAGTAATAAAATAGCAAGCAAATTTGCCTCTCCTGATAATGATAAATTACTATATTGCATTGAGCAGCCCTCTCTTTATCTGATTTTAAGGGATAAATATATCTCCATAAATCTGAAAGAAACTCAGGAGTCACCATCTACCTAATTGAATCAGAGATTATATGATTCATACAGATAAGAACACATTAAACAAATGAGGATATTTTACATTACAAGAGTGGGTATAAAACTCACCTTCAAAGAATACAAGGTGAAATATAAATACTCAAAAGAATTCAAGTGTCAAAATTGAAGTGTGATTAGGGAAGCTATCTCCATTTATGGATGAAACCCTCCTTTAAATCCCAGTTTTACTTTTGCAACTATTCTGACCTGGTCGATGATGAATTTTTGTTTTTTTTACATTTACTTGGTGAGCACGCATTTTCTTATAATTATAATGAAACCCTTTGTCAGTAAACTTTCCTTCCTAAGTGCATGACCTTCGTGTTCTCATTATCAACCATAAAATATTCCATGTCTACAATTCTCATCTTTTCAGAAAAAGAAAAACCACTTTCAACTGCACATTTAGTTTCCAGAACTTGCTGTCAGCATTTAGCTTGCTTCCTGTAGCAGTTTTCTTCCCGCTGGGGACTCCCACCTTCTGGCTTCCTGCTACGTGCAGTCTGTGGTTTGCTCCTGCTTCACTCTGCGTTTTGTTTTGTTTGTTTGTTTGTTTGTTGTTTGAGTTCCTGCCTTCTCCGCAGTTATCCTCAAGGCACCTACTCAGTTATTTCTCTGGCCAGTTCTGGACAAATGCTTGGTGTCTGTCTCCTCCTTCAGCCTCAGTCTTCCCGTTCTAATAGTCAGCAATGAGCAGCTTCATGATGCTTTGAGAAGAGATTTTTTAGTGGACAAGCAAAGAATGAGTCTCAATTGATTTCGTGAATGATGACACTCATACCATTTGGAATCAGGGCCCTTGACACGTGCCTTGTGACAGAATAGCAAAATCTCTCTTGGGATGAGAGTGGTAGATAATTGGTTCATATAGCATCATATCTAGGGACCTTTTGAAGCAAAAACAATTCATTTCTTCTGAGTTAACTTAAGTGAATACTACGTGAAAGCTGTGAGCCCCTTTTCTGTTTGTGATCACATTCATACATTTCTTCCTGTTACGGTACATGAATAACAGTGAAAAAGATAACAAAGAGAAGAAGTATAGATCTGAGCAAACTTAGATGTCCGTGATGCCTTAAACTAGAGACGAATTTGAAAAACATAAGTATATAATGTTCCTCAGCTTACAATTCTCCAAAGACATCACATAATCAAGCTCGAACTTCTTGTTTTGATTTGTAAGACCTCACCCGATCTGGTTCTTCGCAATAGCCAACCTCTTGCTTCCTTGTTCTCATCAACCTGCCCCTCAGTGCCCCCAAAGACTTGAGCGGAATTCTCTCCGTCGCTAAGTACATCTCCTCTTAGGATCTCAGCCCTGCTTTCTCTTCCTGGAATGTTCTCCTAAATCTACACAGGGGCCACTCCCCTTATGCTGGCTTATGTCTGCACCAGAGACACCCTCCTGGATCCTTCCACAGAACATAGAACACCTTGGCTTAACAGTAATCTCAAAATAATTTTCTGATTCCTTTTTCCCTCATAGCACTATTGAACATGGATGTGATGCAGGTGGCTTTATCATTTTGAAAGGATTAAAGTTTTGAACCCTCAGGAGTGATCCTACCCTGTCCTGTGAGGTCCCACTTGATGGCACTTAATGGATGATGGAAAGGTATTTGTACATCTATTAATAGAAAATATACTCCCAGATTTAAATGAAAAATATATGAAGCATGCTCCTCATGACAATACGAAGGACGTAGTTAATGATTAGTTAGCGCTCTGAAATGATCTTTTACCACTAGCACTTATGATCTCTATTTTTACCTTTCACTACGATATTCTCAAGAGAAGTCATCATGGCTTTTTGACTTACAACCCTGTTATCAGACCCTAGTGCTGCTTTTGGCTCATAAAAATCTCTGCCCCACCCACAAGGCCGTGAGGACCATGTTCCCTCTCAGAGAAGCCAGTCCACAGAGAGGACCACATGGCCAGCCCGACCATAAGACATGACGTACCTCGCTGACCGATAGACCTACAGGGGACAATATCAGAGACACAAAGTGGGAATTGTGCCCGATCTGATCCCAGCACACCGAGGCAAAACACTAAGATGGTGCAACAGAACAGCAAGGGAATAGAGCAGCGAGGTCCTCAGGGAATGCTGAAGGTGGACTTTTGGGCCAGGCCTAGTGAGCCAACAGACTGGACTGGAAAACACTCCTAAAGGCAAACAAACAGCCTTTGAACTAACTACAAGCTTTTCTTTCTTTTTGTGTTTTCTTTTGTTTTTTTGTCATTGGTTTGTTGTTGTTGCTTTGTTTTATTTTGTTGCTTGGTTTTCCTCTGTCTCATTTTTGTGCATGTCATTTTCTCTGCAGTTCTGTCTAAATAAGATAGGCTGGATGAACATCTGGAGGAGAAAACAACAGGATCCACAGTTCCGGGGGGACATGGGAGAGGGGGAGGTGGGAAGAAAGATAGTGGTTTTAACAAACCCAGGGACAAGGGAACAACAAGCTATACAAACTGGTGGTGAGGAGGGTGTGGGAGGACTGGTAGGCCTTGATCAGGGGTAATGTAACCAAGAAGAATTACTGAAAACCAAATGAAGACTGAGCATGATAGTGGGACAAGAGGTAAGTCAACGAAATAGAGAAAAGAGATAGGAGAAAAAGGACATTTATAGAGGTCTAAATAAAGGCATATACATATGCAAATATATTTATATATGAGGATGGGGAACTAAATCTATGTGCATATATTTATAGGTTTAGTATTTAGGTAGCAGAAGAACATTTGACCTCCACCCAAGTACTCCCTCAATGCAAGAATACTTTCTTCCATTAAATTGGCATTCTATGATGCTCACCTTCCCTACACAACTGCTGAAGACAAAGCAGGTAAATAAGCAAATGTGGTGAAGAAAGCAGATGGTGCCCGACTATCAAAAGATGTAGTGTCTGGGGTCTTAAAAGCTTGAAGGTAAACAAGCGGCCATCTAGCTCAGAAGCAACAAAGCCCACATGGAAGAACACACCATCCTGTGTGATCACGAGGTGCCGAAGGGATAAGTTATCAGGCATCAAAGAACAAAAATCATATCATTGTGTGCTCATCTCCCTGATACAATCGCTGAAGACAAATGGGTGCATAAGCAAATGTGGCAAAGAAAGCTGATGGTGCCCAGCTATCAAAAGATATAGCATCTGGGGTCTTAAAGGCTTGAAGGTAAACAAGCAGTCATCTAGCTCAGAAGCAACAAAGCCCACATAGAAGATACACAGCAGCCTGTGCGATCACAAGGTGTCAAGGGGATCAGGTATCAGGCATCATCAGAACAAAAAATTGTATCATAGTGAATGAGGGGGTGAGTGCAGAGTAGAGACCCAAAGCCGGTTTGGAGGCCACTGGACATCCCCTTACAGAAGGGTCTCAGGGAGGAGATGAGTAGCAATGATGAAACGTACAACTTTCCTCTAGTTCCTAAATGCTTCCTCCTCCCCCACTATCATGATCCCAATTCTACCTTACAAATCTGGCTAGACCAGAGGATATACACTGGTACGGATAGGAACTGGAAACACAGGGAATCCAGGTGGATGATCCCTTTAGGACCAGTGGTGTGAGTGACGATACTGGGAGGGTGGAGGGAGGGTGGCTGGAAAAGGGGGAACCGATTACAAGGATCTACATGTGACCTCCTCCCTGGGGGACAGACAACAGAAAAGTGGGGGGACAGACAACAGAAAAGTGGGGGAAGGGAGAAGTCAGACAGCCCAAGATTTGACAAAATAATAATTTATAAATTACCAAGGGTCCATGAGGGAGTGGGGAGCGGGAAGGGAGGGGAAAATGAGGATCTGATGCCAGGGTCTTAAGTGGAGAGCAAATCTTTTGAGAATGATGAGGGCAATGAATGTACAAATGTGCTTTACATAATTGATGTATGTATGGTTGTGATAAGAGTTGTATGAGCCCCTAATAAAATGATTTTTTAAAATCTTTGCCCCAAATATTTTTATTTGGATAGAAGAAAGAATATTATACACTAGAGTAACTAATAAGGTACTATATAAGAAACAGTAAACATAAGCATAACACTCCTGGCATAGTCATTAAATGTATAAAGTTGTAAAAACATTAATGTCCCCTCATTAATGATATTTATTGATAACTACTATACATAAGATTTCATGGCAAATGCAGTAAGAGAACCAAAGGTAGGCAACAATAGTTGAAACCCTCAGAAAGGTCAAGACAGTGGAAGCATTAGTTCAATGGACTAAGGGCCCATGCAAATATTAGTCTCTAAAACTCTGAGACCAGAAGAACTAGGTGATACATGGCTATCACTACCACATGATGATGAAAAGTATAAAATTGGACATTCCTATACACAGAAGAAGAAAAAAATGAAACAGAATTCAAAATCATAAAAGACCAGACTAACTTATAGAATCAGGACTTGTAGAACTCATAAATAGTTTTCCCTAAATCACCTCTCAGGTACAGAACTGAACTCATTTTCATGTTAGAATTAACAGTCACTGACTATCAAATGGCATCATTTACTCAAGAACAATGTTCAGAGTGGTAGGAAAGATGGAGAAACAGAAACGTGTAGAAAGCAGGATAAATAATGATACACTGAGGGGCTTGCAATCTATTAATTGAGTGTAAAACTGAAGATGTTTATTGTTTAATTCACAATAAAATGTTTAGAGATAGAATCACATCTCAAGTGAGGGCTAAGACCAATCTGGCTGGAGTGGAATGAGTGAATGCAGTTAGAAAAAGACATCACAATTTTAAAGTTGGTTAATTAGGAGTCTAGTGCATAACTGAATGAAGTAATAAACATGAAGGTATGGTTCATTAAAAGGGTAAATAAATGAATGGGAGGTAAATAAAAGGGTAAATAAATGATTAAAAGATGAAATGATTGAGAAAGCCATGGTTTAATTGAATATGGTGATTTGGAAATCATGACTTACTAAATAGAGAAAAGGCAGATATTATTTAGTTATTTAGAATTACAGAATTCAGGTTCATCATCATTATCAGAACTAGGATTTGAGAACCCACATGGAAGCACTCAGTAGTCTATGTCAAGTAATTTAGTTACTTGGAAAAGCAAGTGGAAGAAATTCTTATTTGTACCTATTACAAAGAAAAGTGACCCAAAGGATACGGATACAATTGAATAAACCTTACTATCAGATGCAAGACAAGTGTTGAAGACTGCTTCAGAGTGGTTACAGCAGTAGATGAAGAGGGAGGTGCCCGAAAGGCAAGCTGGATTCAGGAACAGATATGGAATATGAAGTATCATTGCTGATGTCAGATGGATCCTGGCTGCAAGTAGAGAATACAAGAAAGATGTTTTCTTAGTTTGATCCACTGTGCAAAGGCCTTCAACTGTGTTGATTGTAACAAACCACAAACCGAACAATTGTGAAGATGGCACCATACCCGGCAATGTTTCATTCTGTTAAGCATAGGATAGGATCGCTATGAGTCAGTTTGTAATGGAATATTAAATTATAATTAGATGATAAAATACGATCTAAAATCTATAGAACTTTTTCTTTTATGTGTGTGTGAGTACGTGTGTGTGAGTGTGCGTGTGAGTGAGTGTGAGTGTGTGTGTGTATGGGTGTGTGTGAGTGTGTGTGAGTGTGTGTGTGAGTGTGTGTGTGTATGAGTGTGTGTGAGTGTGTGTGTGGAAGGATTTTTACTCTTGTAGAAATTGTGGTAATCAAAGATTCTTTTTGGCTAATTCCCCTTTTAATCTCTAGAAGAGGTACAGTTTTTATATCTACAAATTGGGGATAAAAAATCTCTTTGGTCTATTTCAAAGGTTATTTGTTAAGTTACGAAAACTATGGAATGTAGGTCATTTTCATAGTTTCAGCGCCCACCCTCTCTCCTACACACACACACACACACACTCACACACACTCATACACACACACACTCACACACACACACTCACACACACAGAGTCACACACACACACTCATACACACACTCACATACACACACAAACTCACACACACATCCCCTCGCAGAAGGGTCACAAGAAAGGACAAGCCAGCCATGGTGGAATATAGCACCAATGAAACACACAACACTCCTCTAGTTCTTTAATGGTTCCTCCTCTTGCACACACACCCCCCCCCCCACTACAATGACCCAAGTTCTACCTCACAAATCTGGCTAGAACAGAGCATGTATACTTGTATATATAAGAACTCTTGACACATGGAATCCAGGATCAACCTCGTAGGAACAATAATGGTAGTAATGATACCAGGAGGTTAGGGGAAAGTTCTGGGAAGAAGGGAGAGAAAGGGGAAACCAATCGCAATAATCGATTTATAATCCCCCACCCCCCCCCCCAGGGGGATTAACAACAGAAATGTGGATGAAGGGAGATAGCGGATGCTGTAAGATATTAAAATAATAATAATTTTAAAAGGGGACATGAGAGTAGGAGGGGGGGAGGGAGGGAAAAAAGAAGAGCTGATACCAAGGGCTCAAGTAGAAAGAAAATGTTTTCTTTTAAACAATGATGGCAACATATGTACAAATGTGCTTGATACAACTGATGTATGGATTGTTATAAAAGCTGTACGAGACCCCAATAAAGTGATTTTTCTTTTTTTAAAAAAAGTTTATCTTCTCTGTAAACCTTCACTCAATTTTCAATAAAAATTATTTGGTCTAAAGAGACACGTTTTACTCCTGTTCACAACCTGTTTATTAGAAGTAATCAGATGACCATCTTTAAATGCAAACGGTTTGGAGAATGTATTCCTTCTATGTGCCCAAAATGAAAAAAAATATAGGACAGGAACAGAAGCCAAAAATCACTATGCTAGTGATCATGGCTTGTTTTACTCTGAATTAATCACAATTTTAATGCTGTATTTGAAAGACAGTCATATGAAATTCAAATATATCTTATTGTGGGACCAGGAAAGAATAGATATGTCCTCTAGAAATTGAAAATCTACAGAAATTATTAAGTTACAAAAGTTGAATAATTTTCATCTCAATACTTTTTTCATAGAGAAATAAAAGCATATGAAAGAAATACAGAAAACATTTTTGAATGAGTACAAAAGAAATGAAATTAATAAGAAAAACAATCTTGGCATCAAGTATATTTTGAACTATAAAGTAAATAGGGGAGAAATGATTTACAGCACAAAGAACACATTTATTATAATTTGTCTGTTTATTAACTATCTCATTAAGATAATTCTACATTAACAGTTTTGATGCCATCATTTTGTATGTAGCAATGGCAAGAATAAAAAAACACCCATCTCATTTTCACTAAAATCTATGTTCACAACTAAATGTATATATGATATCTACTAAAATCATCTACACAAGCAAGTTTAATAACAAATCTCTATGTCATAAGAAATCTCAAGGTAAAATATTGTTACATTTTTTAATTTAAAGATACAGCCCACAACGTAAAAAACACCAATAAATATCTTAAGAAAAATAGCATATATTAATTGTATGGCCTCAAGAAACAGATGTCCTTGCAGATACCATAACCCACTAAAAGCTAGACAGAAGAATTCTAAGGCATTTTTGCATATGTTACATTTGAAAGCCTGGCAATAATGAAATCTAGTTTTTAAAATCCATACACTAAACTCCTAAATTTGAATCAAGCTGAATCTGCAAAATTATTCCAGAAGCACACACTAAGTTTTCCGTTCAATTACAATTAAAAAGAACCTTTTGATATTATGCCTGTCAGCCTTTTTTCTAGATATGCATTAGCTCAAGGAAGTCATTCTATATCAATCATCCACCCTTCAAGATAAAAATAATTTTCTTTTAGTCTCAGAATAAATTAAAAAGGCTTTTTTTATTAAATGCTTGTCAAATCATTATTATTACCATTTATTTTCAAACAGTTCCTTTTGAAGGATCACAATAGATTGTGTATATTAGGTAAATATGACATAAGTTCTAAGATAAATATATATTCACTGGACCTAAATTTTAAAACATCTTTAATTAGCTGGGAATTGATATTTGTTCTGGAAGTGAGCATTCAAATGCCGCGCTCCAGCCCACCTCCAGCCACGCAGGAGGAGTACCTCGGAAGGCCTGCAGTTCTCGTCTTGCTCACACTTAACCAGTCCTACAGCTGCTTTAGGTTGCCAATAGTTCATGTAAAATTTTAGTCCCTTCTGCTCTCTGTAGCAATCACAAATCTGATTTTGAGTTATTGCTAAGCCTTGGATTCCTGCCTGAGAACTCCTGCCTCATTGGCCATCTGGAGTGATGACCACCTGCCTCTTCTGATCCTAAGTGTTAATTCCTGCCGGCTGCTAAGCAGGTCTTATCCACAGTGGGTGCCCGACAACCTCCGTTAACATCCGTTCGAAATCACAACAGGCCAGGACATTGAGCTTTGATCGCCTACAGCTTTCAACTCTGCTCACCATTGAGTCTGTGGGTTAGGGTAGATGATTAGATAGATAGATAGATAGATAGATAGATAGATAGATAGATAGATAGATAGATAGATAGATAGATAGATAGATAGATACAGACAGACAGACAGACAGACAGACAGACAGACAGACAGACATAGATGCCCAAAAGTCAACTCCAACCCAAGGCATTGCAAAATAAAATGTTGCACAGCCCTGAGTCCTCCATGTGATTGCCAGCGCATGTGCGTTGCTCATGGTGGTTAGTTTGACACTGGATTTCACTGGCGGCTTTCCTCACCTTCACGATCCCTCGTCACCAAACACAAAATCCTCCTCTGCTGACTCGTACCTCTAAAAGAAATATCCAAAGCAAGTGAGTTGAACACGAAAATGTTATGAGTTGTCAAGTTTTAAATGGCTGTTTTGGGGAACTAAATGGCCAGGTCTTTTTCCCTAGTCCCCTCAGTCTGGAAGATCTGCTGTTTACCATGGTGACTGTGGCAAGCATTGCTGAAAGAGAATATCACATTTACCAAAAATTCAATTAACATTATTTCTTATAGAATACTGAGATCCCTACAAACTATTTCAGAATGGTAAAATTGTTCTTGCATATTACTCTGAGGTCTGGAAGAAATAGTCATTTTGAATCTGAAATGTAATTTGATAGAGGTAGATACCATGTCATAAGGATAATACCTAAGCTGGAAAAAGTGATCATCTTACTCTGTGATTATTGAAAATTTGGCTTCCTCTGTCCATATCCTCCACATAAACCAGTACACGGTACGGGTGCATTTAAACCCCAGAGAGGCATAGTCATAACCAGCAGACAAGAATCAAAAGAGAGAATTCAAGTAGCGCTCAGCTGGCTTTTGGGAGTGGGGGCAATCTGTATTCTTCCTTGTGTGCTGACATCAGACAGCATTCTGCCATGTGCATTCCGACACCAAACTGAAACAGAACTGTATTCGTTTTTACTTTCCCAGGACCTACCATAACAAAATACCACAGGCGGGTGTCTTTAGAAAACAATTTCTCTTCTGTCACTTTTGTAAACAGGACTGTGCTCTGTGCCATTCGTCCTTGTCTTTTTCAGTTTTTGTCAACTCTAGACATTGTATGACATTTCCTGCCTTGAAAAATGGTCCCCAAATGGTGTCTTTCCTGTGCACGTGTGCTTACCTATGCCTACACTCCCTTTACAAGACAGAACTCCGCAACTAGACCACAAGACCAATAAAATACACAACCATGACCTCATCTATCCTGAGACCAGAAGAACGAAATGGTGCCTGGCTCTCATAAGAGAGGGATCCTGATAGAATGGGATAAAAAACAGAACAGAAGTCAGCTTTGTGAAAACTCCATATTTATTGGGCCATTTGAAAGTAGAGGACTTCCCGGGACTGTTGCCTTGACCCAAACTGTTACCTTAACTATGACTCAAACTAGTCATTTAGCCTTGACCAAAGCTACTCCACAATGTCAGTTCATTTTAGTTAAATATCAGATTTTTCTCATAAAATAAACAATATCCTCAGTGAGTTCTAAGCTCTTTAACAAAAAATAATTTCTAGGATCACCAAATAGTCAATTTTTACTCAAAAACTGAGATGTAAAGGCAAAGAGTAAGGAAACTAGATTACTAGAAATAGAACCACCCAAATACAAATAATGAGAAAGTGGATCCTCTATGAAGAGATAACCAAAGCCACAGCAGATTATGTAGAAACTCTCAGGTGGGAACCCAATTCTCAGCTTAAACTTTTGTCACAAACCCAATAAAAGCTGCAGTGAAAGAAAACAGATACCCTCAGGAAGATTTGCCTGGGTACACACCCTACTCACGTTTGGCCACATTAAGAAATAGGAAATAAATAAAACTTCAAGGCATTCCAAAAGGAAGCCATTTTCAAACAGATATACAAGTACGAGGGTTAGGGCTTGGACATATCTTTTTAATGAGCATCAATTGAATCTATAACACTGATAGTAATTTAGAAATTTAGTATTAAGTCCAGAATTCTAGTATCCCTTGAAAAACAAACAGAAAACAAACTCCGAAGCCTCTGAGGCACCAATTTCCCCAAGAAGTTAATTCACTGGAGTGGAACGGAGCTGTCTGTGTCAGGCAAAACCTAGCATTTCTAGGTGGTTATAGTCCACACTATTCCCTTTTGTTTTTCTGAACATTGAGGCTGAGAATTGGTTGTTATGCTTGTGCTGATTCATTTTCTTACTTTCTTTTTTCCCACTAAGTCTTTCATGGACATTTATACCACCAGTCTAGATCCCTGGAATAACCCAAGCTTGTGACGTGTGGTGTAGCATATCCCTAAATTCTCTCTCTCTCCACACACACAGTATGTCAGTATTGGTTGTCAGAAATTTTGGTGACAGACTAGAAACTTCTAGAAGTACTTTGACTGGAAACTTCTGTTTATTGCATTGATCACTGCACGGTGGGCTTTCATTCAGCCTGTGGTGCTGTGATTCTTGGAAGTGTGTGATCCATCTTTGGTCACTTAAATCCTAACAACAAAGATGCTGGCAAATACTTCTGGAAAGGACAGCAAGGAACTGACCAGTCATAAAAAGTTGACCTTTCCTTCCTCATACTGCTTGCTTTGCAAGCTGAATCCCTCCTCCATCACCCCATCACCACCAAAAATACTCTTTTGCGCAATCCTCTCACAGGACTAGCAAGGCTTCCAAAGCATCTTGGAAAGGCTCTTGCAGCATATGCTCACTGAATCTCGCCCTGAGTTAAGCTTGTGCATCTTCTTTGATGTCTTGTTAATTTAAGAGACTAAGAGCACATCCTTTGGCAGACTCTGCTTGAGCCTATTTAGGCTTTTGCAGACTTTGAAAGATCATACAAGATTGATCTGCTTGTAATGCAATATTTCAAGCTGACCAAGGATAAAATTTCATAGATGAGAAACAAATCAAATCTATTTTCATCCATTACTTGGCTAAATCTTGCAAATAGGAGGCTTGTTGTAGTTTTTCAGCTCCTTGCGATGATTTTCAGATGTATCTCTGTGAGGAGAGAAGAGAAGTAAAAAACAACTTATTAATCAAAACTAAAAATGATGCTCATTTCCTTTCTTACTAGACAAAGAAAAGAAAGACAAACAGGGAGACACACACCCATGCACAAGCTTTCTCTCTCTTTTACACACACACACACACAGAGAGAGAGAGAGATAAACTGACAGAGACATTGACAAAGACAGAGAAAAATTAAGATAGCAAATATTGGATAACTTGATGTGATTATAACCAGTCTTTCAAAAAATTAACCAAGATGTCATGATAGCTATGATCCATTTTTCCTCTTTTGTTGCAAGCATTAGATAATTTCTATAGTGTAAACATAATATACATGTTGAAGCTTTCACAGCACAGGCAATAAACCACAAGATGTTTCCTGCAAAGGCAATTGATGGTAAAGATGAAGACAGTTGTCTAAATACACTACCCTAATGATCTGTAGAGTCTATTCTTCAGTTGATGGAAAGAATATTGGTTTCATAACCTGAGAGCAGTGGGTCCAAAAAAAAGTGTTTTTAAAACCGCTGAAATGGAATCTGACTTCATCAATATTCCTTTAACCTTTACTGGAAAATCTATATGATTCATCACAATGTGAAGAATTCCCATTACAATCAGCTTTTACTGTGTGATTTCAGACTCCAGTAACATATCTGACTCGCCTCTCTGATTAATTCTAAATAGAATCTGTTGAGAAATGATCAAGATAATCACTCTTTGCTCTGATACCTGAAAAGTTCACTCAATCGACAAATTTGTTACCCAAATGTCAACTGTTCACAATAACATTTATTGGTCGAGTGATCATTTCATCAGTACATTAATTTCAATTAGTTCATATATCAAATACAAAATCGGAATATAGTTGAGGTTTTATTTCTTTATTTTTAAATAATACTAAGCAGTATTGCACTCTATTTAATGGTATATATGTGGAAATACTTAGAGATATAGTTTGCAGCTACATCAAAACATAAGATAGATTGATGAATGGATGATGGCTCTCTATAATAAAGTAAATACAGCAAAATTCTAATTGCAATTTGTAGATATTGGGTAGATGGGTGTGCATTGTGTATGTCTTTCCTACATCCTTCCCTTTTAAAGACTGCTTTAAAATGTTCACAATAAAATGGAAAGGGTCCACTATAAAACTTCAGCTGAGGCCTGAAATGTAAAATCGTTCAGAACTGGAGTCGTCTGAGTGCTACCTGGTCAGAACAAGGCTGCCAGTAAATAATTCGCAAAGAGAGGCTGGAAATCTGCATTGCTTGACTCCTAATATTTTCTCGGAAACCTTGAAATACTGTGTGATATTGGGTAATTAAAAAGCACAAGACCTTGATCTCTGAGAGATGCACTTTTAATAGAATATAAAGGTTTGCACAGTAGCATGGTCAAAAATGTCTCTCCGTGGGTAAAGAGCGTCTTTGAGCATTGTGTTCCTTTAAAGAACTGTAAGTGTGAGACCAGATTGATAACAGTGACTCCAAAGGTCAGATGGAAAGCCGAGAGGGCAGCGAGCTTTTGTCGACAGGGAGAAGGGGGGTGGGGGAAATAACTGCACAACTTGAAGAATGGAATCAATGCTAGTGACACGCACATGTAGAAAGTGTTGACTTGATGTATATCAATAATAATAAATTATTTAAAAGAAATAATGACAAAATATATATATTTTGCTGAAAGTCATTTGTTTCTCGAGTCCCTACTGCTGGTAACATCAGAGAAACAGCGTGTTGCCAGCTTTTAACCTTTATTGTGATAGGAAATCAAGGATCCCCGGTGGCATCGTGGTTTTAGGAGTAGGCTGGTGATACAAGGTTGGTGCTACAAATCCACCAGCTGCTTTGCGGAAGAAAGACGAGGCAGCCTAGGTCCACAAAAAAGTTTGCAACCTCAGAAACCCTGAGGAGTACTTCTACTCTGGTTTATAAGGTTGCAGAGTGTCACAGCTAACTGGACTGAAGCTGTAGTGGGTAGAAAGTTCATTCCCTCAGCAAAACAAGCTTTCATTTGGAGAGAATTAAGTCCGTTCCACCCCTGGCCACTGTCCTCTGGCACGCAGCCTCCGTGGTTTGCTTCTGCTGCTCTTATTGTTTTCTGACTTACTGTCATTTATACCTGAATTCCTCCATGATGGCAGCTCTTAGCTCTGTTGGGATTGGTCAGGATCCAGAGTTTTCCCATAGCTTGTAGTTGACTCTGAAATCCTGCAATGATCACTTGGCCTCATCAATGACACACAAAAACTGGCAGCTTGCCAGGAAAGCTCAGCTGCAAGACCTCCACCCGCCTAAGCAAACCACAAATCATTGTCTTTACCTGGAGGACCTCCATCGGCACCGCAGGGAGGGTCAGCACACCCTGTGTCACCGATGTCTTGCCCAAGGCCCCACCTTTGCCTCAGTGACTCACCCATCACCTTTCTAGTTCATCTCCCCATCTGCTCTTCACCCACGGGGATCACACCACATGCCTTATTCTCTTTGTCGGCTCCTTCCGTGTAGGTTGCCCTGGCATTCCTTGGTCCTTTGGATGGTACATGATCTTCCTATACTGCCTGACTTCTTTCTGGTGCCTGTGTCTACTCTGTTCACTTCATCCTTTTTCCTGAGGTTTAGGAACTACCCTACTCTAATGGATTTAACTCCAGCCACATGGCAAGCGTAGACAGTCTATTCCCAAACAGGCTCATATTTAGTAGCACGCGTGAGCCACTGGGTTGATTTGAACTTTCAGTGACACCCTTAATGGAATAGAACTACCTCATAGGATTTCTTTTTCCTAAGCTGTAGTCTCTATGGACCAGAGTTTTCTCCCTCTGAGTCAGTGAGCCTGCAACCATTCAGTGAGTAGTTGACCCCTTAAGCATTATGGCCCCAGGGCTAAAGACTAGGGTTTCAACAGATATTGGGGGTTACGAAATCCACTCTTACAACCTACTTTCATGGGTGTTTTCCTCCAACAATCTCAGGACCAGATGAGAGGGAGCAAGGGTGTGTTTGCTTTCTATTGCTGCTCAAATAAATTACCAAATAGATTTTTAAAACCTCTCTAAAAATTATATAAATCAAACAACAGAGTACAGCAAGTCTCAGATAGGCCTCTGCTTCATCCTACAGAGGAGAAATCAAGGTGACATGGGGCTGTTTTCCTCTTAGGAGGAGCCAGTACCAACCTCTTTCAACCTGTTGGCTAAATGCAGTTTCCCCAAATAAGCCTGTGCACATGTGAAATGTAATCCTAGTAGAAATACTCTTCACTTACGCTCATTTATATGATGGAATACTGGATCAAGCATTGGGCTGTTAAATACCAGGTTGGCAGTTCAAACCCACCAGCTACTCCATGGGAGGAAGACAAAGATACAAGGGAATTAACACAATTCCAGTGAATTTAGTATTTTGTTTTATTTTGTTTTTTTAATTTAGTGAAGTAAGGATTTCTAACACTTGTAGGGCAGTCAGTGCTCATCCTATGTGGTATGTATAAGTAGACTTGTCAATCATTCTATGACGTATGTGCCCTTAATATGTTCATTTTAGAGAGTAAACTGGAACACAGAGCATTAAGGTGCCCCAGGGAGTTGCTTTTCAAGGACCTGTCCAGAGTAATTTTTCCTAGTTTTTAATCTCTAATTTGGTCTTGAAAGAGGATTTGATTCCCACGCTGTAATTTACATTCGTTTATCATGGGAAGGACCTGGGGGGAGAAAAGAATTAAAGAGAGGAATCTAGAAGCTAAAGGAAAAGAAATACAGTGATCATCTTTTATGTATGTCATGTTTTATAACTTATAAGGTGAATGGGTAAACATGATCAAGGTAGGTGCAGCAGGTTATTAGCACACACATTTTGAAGACCCATGAGTATTTAAAGGTTACAGGGATGACTCACATTAGCAGTATTAAATCACACTCTTTAACAACAAGAAAATGCCAACTCGTCGTGAATCTGTAGGAAAGGTTAGAAATTTCCCTGTGAGTTTCCAGCACTGCAGCTCTTTACAGTAGAAAGTCCCATCTTTCTCCTGTGGAGAGGCTGATGGTTTTGAACTGCTGGCCTTGCAGTTGGCAACCCAATGCAGAACTGCTACTCCACCAGGGTTCTTTAACAATCTTACAAGCCAATTTTCCCCAAGTTCTCCCTCTTTGGGTTCTTGGTTACAGTACTGGCGATGTGATAGAGTGACAAGGAATGGTCCATTCTTAGCACCCTGTTGCTGTTCATGTTGTAAGTGGCTCCCAAGACTGCTCCAACAATAGAGACCGTACACACAGCAGAATGAGATACTGTACTGTGTTAGACAGGGTTCTCTAGAGAGACAAAACCAGATTGCTAGTAATTATATATATATATATAATTAGATAGATATATAACATAAGATAGATATATAACATAAGAAATGATAGATAGATATATAACATAAGAAATGAACTGTTAAATTATATGTAGATAGATAATACAAGAAATGAACAGTTAAACTATAAAGCAGTACAAATAGCTCAGTGCAACTCACTCCCGTGAGAGAGTTGTGAGACCCTGGCAGTCCTTTAAGTCTTGAGGGCCGCCCGTTAGTCCTCTGTAGAGAGAGCTAGGCTATATCAGCGCAGGCAGCAAACAGCAAGGCAGGTCACCAACCGATGTACATTCCAGAGATGTACATTCCATTCATGTGGTCTTAAAGGG
Organism: Tenrec ecaudatus; assembly: GCF_050624435.1. Taxonomy (NCBI): domain Eukaryota; kingdom Metazoa; phylum Chordata; class Mammalia; order Afrosoricida; family Tenrecidae; genus Tenrec; species Tenrec ecaudatus. The sequence continues at coordinate 48,059,885 of NC_134531.1, forward strand.
TCCTCAACTTACAGTGAAAGAGTTAACAGGCTAGGCATCCCACAGGTAGTGTAGCCTCTAAATCAAGGCAAAGAACAAGCAAGGCAGCCACACGCTGGTCCGATGATCAAAGAGCAAGAGACAAGAAAGGCGAGGCTCACCGAGCCATTTATCTCTCCGCCCTTCAATTAATACCACTTGTGTTGATCAGCCAGGCTGGCACCATAAACTAACTATCTCATGCACAGTCCTGTGCCCTCCACACAATGATTTATATACCCAAGCCCCTTCGTGCGGCCATCTCATCCAGGACCTTCCTCCTTTGTTGCCAGCCTTCCACTTTTACCAAACATGATGTCCTTCTCCAGGGGCTGTCTCTCCTGACATATGTCCAAAGTAAAGAAGATGAAGTCTTACCTTCTGGCCTCTAAGGAGCACTCTGATATTACTCTAATGTATGGATAGTTTGTCTTTTTAGCAGTTTGGGGCACTTTCAATATTCTCCTCCAGCACCATGATTCAAATGCACTGATTCTTCTATGGCCTTCCTTAGTCAATGTCCAACTTTCACACGCATGTGGTACAACAGAGAGAACCCAGGCTTGAGTCAGGTGCACTTAGTCTTCAAAGTTACATCCTTGTTCTTCGGTACTCTAAAGAGCCCTTGTGCAGATCTATCTAATGCAAATGCCGTTTGATCTCTTGACTACTGCTTCTGTGAGCAGTGATTGTGGATCCAAGTTCACAGTCAGGATTCTGTGACAAAATCCTGACAATTTCAAGCTTGCTTCCATTTATCATGATGTCACCTATTAATCCAGTTGTGAGGAGTCTGGTCTTCCTGACATTGAGTTGTAATCCATACTGAAGGTGACAATCCTTGAACATCATCAGCAGGGGCTTCAGTTCTTCCTCACTTTTAGCAAGCAAGGTGGTATCATGTGCCTATTGCAGGTTGTTAATAAGCCTTCTCCCAAACCGGAAGCTTCACTCTTCTTCATCTAATCCAGGTTCCCTGAGGATTTGCTCAGCATAGAGCTGGAACAATATGGTGACGGGATACAACGTGATGCACACCTTCTCAGATTTTAAACCACGCTCTGTTCCCTGTGTTCGTACAACCGCCTCATGATTCATCCGCAGGTTCCACATAGCACAATGCAGCATTCTGAAATTCCCAATCTTCTCAATATTGCCCACATTTCATTGTGGTCCATGCAGTCAAACGCATTTGCGGAGGCAACGAAACGCAAGCAAGCATCATTCTGGTGTTCTCTGCTTTCAGCCACGGTCCATCTGACATCAGCAGTGATACCCCTTGTTCCACACCCTATTCTGAATCCAGTCTGAACTTCTTGCAGTTCCCCATCAGTGTACAGCTGCAAACAGCGCTGCATGATCTGAAGCAAAAGTTTACTCATGTGCAATACCAATGATATTGTCATATAGTTTCAGCATTTTGTTGGGTCAACTTTCTTTGGAGGGGATACAGATCTGGATCTCTTTCAGTTACTTGAGCAGGAGCTGTCTTCCAAATTTCCTGACATAGACCACTGAGTGCTTCCAGGGCTTCTTAAGCTTTCTGAAACATTTCAATTGTTAGTCCATCAATTCCTGGAGACTTGGTTTGGCTAATGCAGTCAGTGTAGTTTGAACTTCTTCCTTCCACACCATTGGTACGCCTTAGTACAAGATTGACGTAAGCAGCCTGGGTTTCTGGCAAGCACTTATTTCTCTTTCCTAATTTAATTGTGGCTCTGAGGCATGCAGGGACCCAGAAGATCTCCATGATGAGCATAAAGGACCAACAAGTGAAGAGAAAGACAAGGAGTGATTAGAAAGAATGCAGCACAATAGCAAATCGTTTGCTTCCAGAATCTCCTGGCGCCTTACCAGAGGGGCCTCTTGTTCCCCAGAAGAGCTTGAGTTCTGGATTATGCAATAAATCATAGTCCTAGCTTCTGTAATTTGTGTTTAACCTTTTTGTTTTCCTATAGGAGTCAGACAGTGTGTAGGAAAAATGTGCCTCATTACATAATATGGCAAAATATGTCACACTCACTTATTGTGATAGGGATTTAAAAGGAGACTCATGAAGCATTTAGAACCGATGAGTTAGTTGAGCAGAATAAGTATTTTTATATAAGATCTACTTTTAAAAATCACTTAGTAGCTGGGTACAAGATTATAAGCCAATATCTGTGGGGGATTTCTTTGTTTGTTTGTTTCTTCAAGAACTATAACAGCCCACTTTGAAGCGAATCCACTTCACCACTAAATAAAGGGTTTGTAGATACCAGAGATCACCCTTACCCTGTGCTCCAGTCCACTAGGACGTGTGAGTGGGTGACACACAGATGGCACCTGCCTGGCTATCACCTTCATCTTTGTACTCTGCTCGTCTCCTGCAACAGAAGTGGATGATCCAACTCAGGGCTCTGTCTGGTCAGCACGAGGGAGACATTTCCCGGCTGACAATTTTTAGACAAGGGACCCTGAAGGTCACGTATGAGCAATAAGGCAGACCATGGCTTTGTGCAGCTAACTGGTCTGGGTGCCAGGCACATCAGAACTCCAGCTGCAATGTGCCTCACAGGCAGAGCATCCCTTGTATAACATGTGTAGTAGAAAGTGGTTCATAGCTCTCTTTCTAGCTAATGTCCAGGCCACACATTCATGCTTTCATCAGCAGACGAAAGAGCCTAGGATACAGGGATTAAAAAAAAAATACCTCAGGTCGTCCTACCTCTCCTGACATGCACAAACCCTATTAATGAAGCACCCCAAATAACTGAAGAAAATGTCAACTTCCACTTCAAGGTCTGTATGTCCATATTATGAGCCAAAGTTATAGATGATATTGGTGATACAAGAGAAGTATCCACTAGACTACCCCATTCCAGCAATCTTAGTACTATTTTTCTCCCGATCTATTTTGTAGTTTTGTTAGACTACCTCAAAATTATGTCTTTAAATGCAAGTAGTAATACATTACATTTTCCATATGTTGTCCATATTGATCCACACAATAACCCCCCAAAAAATAGAAGTTATGATTGCTATGGGTGAGGCATCAGTTATAGGTGAGGAAATGAGCAGTAGAGAAATGTTGCCATTGCCCTAGATCACAGGACATAGTCCCAGCCGTGTCCTCGAATTGTGTGCTGAATGTCCGTGCAATGATCCGTGTGTCCTACGGACAACGCATTCCTTGAGGACAAAGGGTTGCTTGTCAGGAGAGACCCGTCATGTGAGGACAGCATAACCCATGACGCAGAGGGACAGCGAAGGAGAAGGACTCGGGAATATGGACTGATAACGTGGCTGCCACCGTCAGCTCAGGCGTAGGACCCCTTGTGAGCACGGCTCAGGACGTGGCAGTGTTTCCTTCTGCTGTGCGTAGGGACTCTAGGGGTCTGAACCGACTCAATGACACCTACTAATAACAATAGGAAAAAGATTGAAATCGCTTATAAAAATACAAAACAAAATAGGGATAGATAGTCCTGCTATTTTAAGGATATTTTCTGGATAATATCTTAAAATATTTTCTTACTTTGGATCATTTTTGCAAGTACATAAATTATTAATTTTAAAGGTTGTTGTGTCATATTTTGATTATCTGGTCTTTTTCTGATATTTAATATTTTAAATCAGGTCTGATTTGAACACACGAGTCAATTTTAAATTATTTTAAAGGTTGCTTACTTGCAACACGATGTATGCAAAATAGTCATCCATCCACTTCTCTATTTCTAGACATTTTTATCATTGTCAGTTTTCAATTATAAATGACAGTGAAATATTGCAGTAAATATATCAATATTATCTCAGATAATTTCCTCAGGATAGATTTCTAAAGATGAAATGATTGTGTCAAAAGCAAGAATATTTTATTAGATTCTTGGTAATTGTAAAGATTATTTTCCAGAAAGCTTCTACCAACTTTCATTCCAGGGCAAAACCTGAGAATGTGCTTTCAAGATGCCTTTATTGCATGAGGCAGTATTCTGTTTTTACTATATGCCAGTTTTTCAGGCATTTTTTTTAAGTGTGTCTTTTCTTTGATCTTATGTCTTCAATTTAACTATACCTTAATTGTGATGTGATGTAACTTTTCTTGGAGTCATTGGGACACATATTATAGAAGAAAGAAATACAATATTAAATGTCTACACTGATGGAAAGATATACCCTCTAGAATATAAGTCCCTTAAAACCTGAGAATTTCATCTGTGCTGTTCACGGACATGTCCCAAAAGTCTGTCATGCAGGAGTTGCTAAACGTTTTTCTGATGCATTTGTAGGTGAACAAGTTATTTAGGACATGTTAAAATGTTCTAAGAGTAGGAAGATAATTCTTTTTTGAATTGAACATTTTATTCATAGTTTGGGGTCTTTTTCCCATAAAAACAGAACAGCCTAACTTTTCCTATTTCCCCTTCCTTTCAATCAGCATATCAATTTGTTTTCATTACATTTTAAGATTTTAAATAGAAAGATATAAACTTTAATTAAATTTCTGTAAATATTATCAATATTTAAATTGCTACCTAATCTAATTATGAAGCTTATTGACATACAGTTTTCTTCCCATTGTTAAATATTGTCTTCAGCATTTTGATGCTATTATTTTGATTTCCATATTTATTTTATTCCAAACAGATTTAGTTTCATATAAATTATGACACATTATAGGCCATTTTACTTGATATTTTTATCAAACAAACCATTCTACAAGAATAGTTGTTGAATAATTCATTTCTTACCAGTCATTCCCAATGCTTATTTATCATATATTAACTGCTTACAGCTATTAGACTGTTTCAGAACTACGTTATATTCCTATTGATTTCTCACTAGCTCTAAATTACCAAATCATTGTATTTAGCATTTTTGTATCTGATAGTGTCAGTTACACTTGACAATTTTCCTAAAAATATATTATAACTTCCCATAGGGTTGCTTTCCAGAACAAATTAGAATTTTTGTTCTAAAGTGTCCAAGGTGATACTTCTTTCTCTCCCTACACCACACACATACACACACGCATAATGCAATGAAAATATGTATCAACATATGTTGTTATTGGATGCTGTCAAGCATAATGGGACCCAGAGTGACCCTGTGCACAGTAGAACAAACCCTGAGCAGTCCTGTGCCATTCTTACTATGCCTGAGTCCACTGTTGCCGCTGTTGTGTCAATCTATTCCACTGAGGGGCTTTGGTTTTTCCACTGGCCCTCCCTTTATCGATCATGAAGTTCTTCTCCAAGGACTGGTCTCTACGCACAATACGCACAAAGAATGAAAGACCAAGTCTTACCATCCCTGCCTCTAAGTAGCACTCTGGCCGTCCTTCTTCGAAGACAGTTTGGTTTGTCCTTGTAGCACTTTCAATATTCTTCTCCAGCACCACAATTCAAATACATAGACTGTTCTTCAGTCTTTTTAATTCAGTGTCCAACTTTCACATGCCTATGAGGCAAAGGCAAATACTCTGGATAGGGTGAAGCACACCTTAGTCCTCAAAGTAACATCCTTGCTCTCGATACTCTAAAGAGGTCAAGTGCAGCAGATTTACCTAATGCAACACATCTTTTGGCCTCTTGACTGCCGCTTCCATGAGCATTGATTGTGGATCGAGGTAAGACAAAACCCTTGACAACTTCAATCTTCCTCCATTCATCATGATACTACCTGTTGTTCCAGTTGTATTTTTGTCGTATTTACATTGGCTAGTCATCCATGCTGAAGCCTACAATCCTTATTCTGCATCAGCAAGTGCTTCAAGCCATATTCATGTCTAGCAAGCAAGATTTTGTTATCTGCATGTCACGGGTTGCTAGTAAGTGCTTCTCCAATCATTATGCCATATTCCTCTCCATAAAAGCCAGTTTCTCTGATCATGTGTTCAGCATACAGATTGAACTGTGTGGTAAGCTGATCTAAGCCTGACGTACACCTTTCCTGATTTTAAACCATGCAGTATTCCCCTGTTCTGTTTGCAGAATCATTTCTTGACGCCATCTACAGGTTGCACATGAGCACAATGGAGTGTTCTGGAATTCCCATTCTTCTCAAGGCTTACCAATAGTTTGGTATTATCACAGTCGAATGCCTCAATGTAATACAAGTAAGATTTTTGAGTATTCTCTACTCTGAGCCAAGATCCACCTGACATCTGCATTGATATACCTTGTTCCATGTCTTCCTCTGAACTCTGGCAGCTTCTTACCAATGTACTGCTGCAACCATTGTTGGATTATGGTAAGCAAAATTTTACTTATATAGGATAACAGTGATATTGTTCTATAGTTTGAGCATTCTGTTGGCTCACCTGTTTTGGGAGTGGGCACAAATATGGATCTCTTGTTATCAGTTGGCCTTGTAATTATTGCTAACATAAACATATGCCTACAAGGGGGTACACCCCCACAAAAACAGAAAAATCTCCACTGAGCAGAGCATCCATAGTATGACTTCTCCCCTCCAGGCGAGGACAGAGCAACTCATTCTGAGTTCATGCACACAGTGGCAGTCACCCAGGAAGGTGCTCTCTGCTCACAGAGAATATTCTCGTAAAAGCAGTGTCACTCAAACCTCGGCCTCTGTGATGACCGATTTAAGAGAACAGCATGTAGCTGTGAAACTTTGTTTCCTGTTCTGGACAAATGCCACAGAATCTGTTGTGATGTTAAACACAGCTGACAAGGACAGCACTATGGGAAAAACTCAAGGGTATGAGTGGTTTTCTCATTTCAAAAAAAGTGAAATGTCGACTGATGACAAAGCTTGTTCTGGACATCTGACAACTTCCCAACCGGATGAAAATGTCAATAAAAGTCATGCACGTGTGCTTGAAGACCTATGTAGGACCATCGAAGAGCAGGGGAAGCGATCTGGACTATCTTGAAGGGCGGGTCAGCAAATTTTCACAGAAGGTACGGGAATGAAAAGGGTCCTGCAAAATTAGTATCTTGGGTTTTGACCGACCAGGAAAAAAACCTGGCGTGGAAACACACCAGGCTTTAAAAGAACAGCTCCAAGAGACCCAGACTTTTCCCCAAAGTCCTTACTGGTGACAAACATGGTGCTATTCTTACAACCTCGAAAGCAAACATCAATCACGCCAGTGGAAGATGCCATCATCACTTTGCCCCCCAAAAGCTCATCAAAACGATGCTCGTTTGTTTTTGTTTTCTTGTGTGTGAGAGGGATTTTGCATTTAGAGTTTGTTCCATCAGGTCAGACTGTTAATCAAGCTTTCTACTTATAAGTTCTGAAAAGATAGTGTAGCAGACATAAAAGGCTGATTGGTGGCAGACAGGACTGGGTTTGCTACCACAACAACGCACCTGCTCACCTGTCCCATGCAGCTCACTCACCTGATCTCAAATCGGTGAGATTCCTTTTGTTTTCACGAAAGCAGAGGGACATTAAAAATAGAGATTTGACAAACTAGAAGCGGTGAAGGGAAAAATAAGAGGAAGGTGCTGTCAGCTATCCAAACAGATGAGTTTGAAAAATGTTTCCCAAAATGGAATTGCAGATTTAACAAATGCATTAATTTTAATGGAGAGTACTTGGAAGGTAATAAGGTTGTTTTGGAAAAACAATTAAATACATAGCTTTGAAAAAAATCTGTTTGGGGGGGTTACTCCCTCATACATCTATTTGTGAAATGTATGTTTACTTTTATAAAAAGTCTGTAATTTAGATAGATAATATCATGCAAGCTTTTGATCTCTTATTCAGGAAAACTGACTATATCTCAACTCTTTAATTCCCTAACTGATATCTATAATCTTATAATCTATAAATACTTTTGCCCACACAAAAGGCTCAATTTTCTGTAACTCGTGGCAACTGTCTGTTCATTCTTAAAGGTTATTCCTAAAATTTTAAATTGCTATTACTAATTTATTTTAATCCTTAGAGAAATAAAATGAAAAATTTTATGTAGTTATATTACATGAAGACAACCTGATTAATGCTGAGAATTTTGATCCTATAATCTTGATTTTCCATTTACTATGCACAATAATTTTATATTCTCCTTCCCAATTCTTATTTTCTCCCTTTATATGGCTACAATTGTACAAATTGATAATAATTAGGTTTATTATTTTCTGTGATTATCAGTTGAGTTTTGTGCTATCTTGATGTTTTCTATTTTATTTCTCTGGGGTTCTAATATCTAGTGCAATGGCTACACAGAACTCGCAGACAAAATTCCCAATTAAAGTATTTGTTGAGGATATTAACAAGTTGTAATGCCCCTGAGAAATGCTCAGGGTAGCTATGCTTAGGATGTGCTCCAAAGGGCTAAAGGGCTTGTTTTACTTGTTCCTTGGGTTGAGGAGGTCCATTACTCTGTTACCTATCTGTTTCCTGGTTCTGCTGCTGCTACTGTGATGTTGAAACTGTCTTTTAGATACAGGAGTTTCATTCACTGCACAAGGATCTTGAGTCCATAAGAAATGCTCCACTCCTTGCTCTTGCTGGCAATGAAATGAGATGACTTCTCCTCTTTCTCAGAGGACTCATTTTACACACAGCAAGATGACACTCCAGGGAATTCTGCTCATGACTACTCACAGGTGAGTCGTATCAGTAGCTTCCCCCACCCTCTTTCCAGACCCATGCAGGAACAAGGTGTTTTTGTGGGAATTAGAGACTTTGGCTGGGGGAGCTGCAATAAATAATGCACTGCCTTCCGCAAGAGTGTTCTCTAGCTCAATTACATGTTCTATAGCTCTTTTATAGGAGGCCTGGTGGTATAGTGGTTTGGAGTTGTGCAGCTCTGTGGAAGAAAGCTCTGTGGGCTTTCTACTCCCAAACACACAGGGAGTGCTTGTGAGTCAGTGCTGTCTAGATGGCAGTGAACTTGGAGTAAGAAACCTCTTATCGAATGTGTTAATGGTTGCTCTTATATTGTGATTAATGTGAAGAGGCAACATGATGTTTAAATTATTTGTTTAAGATAAGTCCGCATGTGTTTGTTTTTGTTTGGTATTGTTATTATTGCCTATACTCCATATTTCACTTATACAAGAATAACCCAATTTTGCTTCGCATTACTTAGTCTTTCCTAACAGAGAGCTCGGGTGGTGACTTGGTTACTAAACCTCAAAATCAGCAGTTCGAAATCACCAGCTACTCTGCAGGAGAGAAACAGGACTTTCTGCTCCCTTCACGAGTCTCGGCCTCAGGAACGCAGAGAGGCAGTTCTGCCCTGTCCTGTGACGTCAGTATGATTCAGCATCAATTAGCTGCCAGAGAGTTTGTTTTTTAATAAGAGTCATGATGTTTTAATTACCTTTGGAGAAATACGCTGCTGCTGTTGCTTGCTGAAAATATAAAAAGAATAAAATAAGTAAAGAGTAAAAGGTGCATTAGTAGCAGTTTAACTACTAGGCAATATCTGTGGTAGTCATCTCTGGCTACTATTATCTGGCATGTTAAATGAAAAGAACAATAGGAAAAAGATGATAAAATAGATGTATGTAAAGAAAGTGAAATGCAAGGAAGATTAGGGATATGAAGATAAGAAGGAGACGATGAGACACTAGGGTGAAATCACACTTACTGTGACATTGATAGTGTGTTAGCCTTTCTCTATCAGTAAAGTTTCGAAGAGAAAAGTTATTCTGATTTGGACATTATAAAGCAGAAAATTCAATGGAACCTATACATCACATCTCCTCAGCAAGTGGCTAGTGACAAAGAGTAGATCTTACAGATATTTTCTGATCAATAATTGAGTTATCTACCATAGTCAATGAATAATATATTTTGAGCAGCCAGTCCACAGAGAGTATCACATGGCCAGTCCCACTATGACACATGATGCCCCTTACTGACCTATAGCCTTACAGGGGACAACACCGTAGACACAGTGTGGGAATTTCACCCGATCTGATCCCACCACACCAAGGTAAAACACTAAGGGGGTGCAACAGAACAGCAAGGGAATGGAGTGGTGAGGTCCCAAGGGAATGCTGAAGATGGACTTTGGGGCCAGGGCGTGGTGCCCCAACAGATTGGACTGGAGAACACTTCTAAAGGCTAACAAACGATCCTTGAACTAACTACAAGCTTTTCTTTCTTGTGTTTTGTTTTGTTGTCATTGATTTGTTGTTGTTTTGTTGCATATTGTTACTTAGTTTTGCTCTGTCCTGTTTTTGTGCATGTTATTATCTCTGCATGTCTGTCTAAATAAGATAGGTTGGCTGAACAATCTGGAGGAGAAAACAATGGGACTGACAGTTCTGGGGGGACATGGAAGAGGGGAAAGGGGGGAAAGGAGATCCAAATTGGTGGTGAGGAGGGTGTAAGAGGCCTGGTAGGGCATGATCAAGGATAATGCAACCAAGAGGAATTGCTGAAAACCTGGTGGGGACTGAGCATGATAGTGAGACAGGAGGAAAATCAAGGGAAATAGAGGAAAGAGCTGGGAGGCAAAGGGCATTTATAGAGGTCTAGATAAAGACATATACATATGCAAATATATTTATGTATGCAGATGGGTAAATAGATCTATGTGCATATATTTATAGGTTTAGTATTAAGGTAGCAGAAGGACATTGGGCCTCCACCCAAGAATTCCCTCAATGCAAGAATACTTTCTTCTATTAAATTGGCATTCTATGATGCTCACCTTCCTGACACAGCCACTGAAGACAAAGCAGGTGAATAAGCAAATGTGGCAAAGAAAGCTGATGGTGCCCAGCTATCAAAAGATATAGCATCTGGGGTCTTAAAGGCTTGAAGGTAAACAAGCAGCCTTCTAGCTCAGAAGCAACAAAGCCCACATAGAAGAAGCACACCAGCCTGTGTGATCACGAGGTGTCAAAGGGATCAGGTATCAGGCATCATCAGAACAAAAAATTTTAGCATAGTGAATGAGGTGAGGGGAGTGCGGAGTGGAGACCCAAAGCCCATTTGTAGGCCACTGGAGATCCCCTGGCAGTGTGATCTCCGGGAGGAGACCAGCCAGTCAGGGTGCAATGTAGAAATGATGAAAAATACACAACTTTCCTCTAGTTCTTAAATGCTTCCTCTCCCACCCCCACTGTCATGATCTGAATTCTCCCTTGCAGGTCTGGATAGACCAGAGGGGAAAGCGATTGCAAGGATCTACATGTGACCTCCTCCCTGGGGTATAGACAATAGAAAAATGGGTGAACGGAGACGTTGGACAGGTCAAGATATGACAAAATAATAATTTATAAATTATCAAGGGTTCATGAGGGAGGGGAAGCATGGAGGGAGGGGAAGAAATGAGCATCTGATGTCAGGGGCTTAAGTGGAGAGCAAATGTTTTGAGAACGATGAAGGCAATGAATGTACAATTGTGCTTTACACAATTGATGTATGTATGGATTGTGATAAGAGTTGTATGAGCCCCTAATAAAACGATTAAAAAATTGAATAATACATTTTCCTGATTCTAAGGTTCTTTAGTAGGAGAAATGTGTTTAGAAGCGGCAACTCCTCCTCTGTCCCCTAAATGGTACTGCTTCAGTCCTTTGAGGCTAACCTACTTATGTAAACTGACTCATACTGCCTGTTCCATCTACCCCATCCCAACTATCCTCCTATTGGGAAAAGTGTGAGAAAGCAAAACATTTATTTCACATTTGGTACTCCCTACAGAGCAAATGTTTGGGAGCTTTGGGTTTTTCTTTCTTTTTTCACTTCTACCCAACCTAGCCTAAAATTATAAAATGAAACAATAATTCCACGGAGTCCAGGGATTGTATTCAATCAGCAAAGGCCTCCCTCAGTGACTCAAAGAAGGCAGTCATCAGACTCAGACCTTCCGTGGCCTTTGCTCCACTACCAACAGTATTCATGTCGTTCTGAAATGCACCAGAGATGTCCATCAGGAGCTCCAGCCCCTTCTCTGGTGATGAGCATGAAACTGTACCACTTCCTAAGCTTGCCAGGTGAAGAGACAAAAGATCGAATTTGCCAAACACCATAGGCATAGACTCATACCTCTTTGTTGCCTACTGGTTTGGTGACAATTCTTTTGAGCAGGTCAGGAGAATGGGATTCGATGACTGGGCTTCATCAATTAAGTCTCACAGATAGAACTTAGAGTAGACGTTATTCAAACACCTCATGTTGTTAGAAGATATTGCTGTTGCTAGACACCCAACAATTGGATCTGACCCATAGCAACCCTGGGAAAACAGAACAGAACACTGGGTCCTGGGCCACTCATAATTGTTACTATGACAAAACAAAACGGGCAACCCATGTACCAGAGGGACAGAGGTTACAGGCAATAACAAGAATGGCACGGAAAGAGATACTTGTTACAGCGGCTGCACATAAAGTTTAGAAGATGGAAGACGTGGGAGAGATGAAAGTAATTCCATATAAGTTTCAGAACTTTTGTGAAATACAATAAGATCTAGAAACAGTCACCATACTGTCACACACCTCAACAAACATAAATTCCAGAGAAGTTGCTGACATTTATTTCTCTGGGTTGCATATGCCCATAACTACTCTGTACTATTCTCATCCATTTGGAAGAAACAATAATGAAAAGTTTAAAAAATGGGGGAAAGATTTAGTCTTAAGAAATATCTAATTTGTTAATATAGTTCCTGTGAAGCATGAGAGGGGGAAAAATAGATCCATAGTAAGTGGAATTTAAATTTATTATAGAAGGGAAATGTTGACCCTACTTCCAGACATGGAATAGTCTTTTATGTCACTTCTCATACCTCCTATATTCATCTTTGTCAATGTATAGACCTTTTAAATTATAAAAGTTGTAGACCTCAAAATGTTTTCAAGTGTGTACCTTTCTTGCAGTTTATTGAAAGAAAACCTATTTATTCATGTGAAAAATTCCGATGAAACTGAGTAATTCTTTGAACCAATAACATTAAGACATATTCTATGCTGAAAAAGAAAGTTCAGTTTCAAATCTATTTAGCACAAGCTCAGGTGCCCGTAGCATTGACTTAAACCAACACAGTTTCTCTCCAAGCTCAGAATCGGCCAATCTTAACGAAGAACCTGTAGGCTTCCAGGGAGGAGAAGATAAAGCCCAGCCTAGGCCTCAAGAACTGTTAGCACAAAAGAAGGTTGAACTAAAAAGTAATGTGTGCGATGACTGTAAAAGATATTCCAACACATTTATTCACTCGATAGGAATTTACTGAAGGTCTTTTTTAAAAATAGTATTTAGATTAGTTATTTATTAGTTTGTTCCACTTCCCACCAGGCTTGCCTTCAGTATAATACAATGTTATTACAACACAGCAGCTGATGGCCATAAAGTTTCTAAATAAAATTCTACCGCTCTCCACAGGAAATGGACATTATAATTCTTTGACCATAACTATTTGAATTTAGCTAAAACAACTCAACTTTTGCAGAAAGTAAGGGGAGATTGACCTTGCGGGTGAGGCAGCTAAAGAAATAAAGTTCCCAAATTAATTTATTGGTGGTTCTAATTTTCATGAACTAACTTTTAAAAATCATTTTATTGGGGCTCGTACAATTCTTATCACTATCCATACATACATCCATTGTGTCAAGCACATATGTGCATTTGTTGCTATCATCATTCTCAAAATATTTGCCTTCTACTTGACCCCTCAATAATGGCTGCTCATTTACCCCCTCTCTCACCATTCCCTCCTACCTCATGAACCCTTCATAATTAATAAATTATTATTATTTTGTCATGTTACACTGTCTGATGTCTCCCCCACCGTCTTGTCTGCTGTCCATGCTCCAGGGAGGAGGCTATATGTAGATTTTTGTAATCAGTTCCCCCTTTCTACCCCACATTCCCTCCATCCTCCAGGCATCGCCACTCTCACCACTGGTCCTGAAGGAGTCATCTGTCCTGGATCCCCTGTGTTTCCAGTTGCTATCTGTACGAATGTACATCCTCTGGTCTAGCCAGATTTGTGAGATAGAATTGAGATCATGATAATGAGGAAGGAAGCATTTAAGAACTTTAGGAAAGTTATATGTTTCATCATTGCTACCCTGACTGGCTAATCTCTTCCTCACAACCCTTCAGTAAGGGGGTGTCTGGTTGGCTACCGATGGGCTTTGAGTCTCCACTCTGCACTCACCCACATTTACAATGATATGATTTTTTGTTCCTTGATGCTTGATACCCGATCCCTTTGACAACTCACAGTCACACAGGCTGGTGTGCTTCTTCCATGTGGTCTTTGTTGCTTCTGCACTACATGGCCACTGGTTTATCTTCGAGCCTTTAAGACCCCAGATGCTATGTCTTTTGATAGCTGGCACCATCAGCTTTCTTCACCACATTTGCTTATGCACACATTAGTCTTCAGTGATCATATCAGGAAGGTGGGCACCCACTGATATGATTTTTAGTTCTTTGATGTCTGATAACTGGTCCCTTCTATACCTCGTGGTCAGACAGTCTGGTGCACTTTACTGAAGGTCTTTTATGGCCCAATATTGTGCTACACAACAGGCATGCAAGCCATGAGGCAAGCAACAAAACTACTACACAATCGAACCGGATCTGCAATTGAAATTTGAGAAGTAGGTAAGGATTATATCTAGAATGACCTGGTTAAGGTCAAATGGAAGAGAAGGTGTAAAGAATGTAGAAACCTGGAAAATACACCAGGGATAAGCATGAGACTGAGGCTTTAAATATGAATATTCATAATTCTTAATAAATAATGTAAATATGTCTAAAGTGTTTCTTAAAATTGTAATGAAATCCAGTCAAATATAGGGTACTATGTGTTCAGCAGTCATCTGTCTTCTTTTTCTTGGAACATGACAGATATACTCCTGTTGTCACAGCAATAATTAGCATTTTCACACTCAACGTCTCTGGCTCGCATGATGAACTTAGTAGCCACCCTCTTCTAAGAACGTCACGTTGTAAATATGAATCCTAGAATCCTCTCCCTTCCCACACTATTTCTGGGCCTGCACCACAACTGAAGATTTTTACTAATTCCCAAGGGTCTTAGATTAACTTGGCCTCTTCTGGTTTCCCTCAGCCCTGCACTCTCTCTCTCTCTCTTTTTGGGGGGTGGGTGGGGGTATAACTTTTTTTCTTTTTTAATCACTTTATTGCATTCTCACTTTGTGCTGACTTTGTGGTCTCTGGTAAGAAACTCATCCGTCCTTAGTCCAAAAGCTATCCATTCTCACAATTAATCTTGATCCTCTTTCTTAGTGACTGCCAATGGACAACAGAGCACAAAAGAACAACACGTGTCGCATGGACAAAAGTTTTGAAAATGTAACTTGTTTATCCTTCTTCAGAAGTTTCTCTCTTCCTCCAGGTAATGCCCAGGCTCAGAGGATTTTGAGGTCTTCTTTCTTTCTTTCTTTGCCTCCTCGCTCCCACTGCTTTGAGCTTTCTCTTCTTTCCAAGAGTCAGTTAACAGTACGCGTCCAGTGTGAAGATACAGATGATCTATTCTCGCCTCCCACACAGGAACAAAGTCATTTCTCTCTTTAAGAGCCATTCTAGTGGAAGTAGATGGAGAACCAAAAGAACTAAAGGGAGAAGCAACGGGAGAAGGAGAGACATGGGTCTTGACAATGGCTAGAAAAAGCAGCATCCTAGATGAATATGCTAAATACACAGGTATAAGTTGGGGAAAACCTGCCCTTCTAAGTATTTTTCAAAAAGATTATCTGAAATATTGACCTAAAAACCTTAAGTTCTTACTATTATTTTCCAAACAAGATTTGCTTCTTGAAGAGATGTCTGATATTTTCTTCCCATTCCAAATTGCTATCTTTTTGACATAAAATCACCAATGTGAATGTTTGATGGTTAGGATATAGCTTTCTTAAAAGCTTACTACCTTTTGTACCTTTATACATATTTGTAATTCAGGAAAAAATCCATAATGCTTTGCACAAACCAAGAAGTAAAATATGTTGCAGAGACATGCAAAGGAAGAAAAAAAAAGCAAATTAAAAGCAATCATGCCACAAAGACCTATGCAGAGGTGATAGATAGACCACATTTTTTATTCAATGCCTTCTAGTAATAAATGTAAAAGAAGAAATTGTGGGAAACAGAAAGATTTCTCCGAAGTTGTCTCCCCCAAATATATGCCAAATTTAGCTGCTTTCTACACATGGTAAATGACTATACACTTGGAGGTCAATGAAAGTAGGTCAGAGGTTATTCTCCCTAAGGACTATCAGCCATCTAGGGCAATCAGACTGCATAGTGGGTCCCATCCTAAGTAGGACCCACTCCCATCTGATAAGGACAGTAGTAGATTGTTTCCCTGATGGAGAACCCAAGGAAGTCAAACCCATTCAAGGGTGGCCAAGGTTAGGCTGCCATCATGAATCTAGGGTCTGCACTTCTTGTCACATGTGCCCCTAGTCCCTCCCCTTTCTATTATGTGTACACCCCTAGCTCATCCCTTTCCTGTTCCGCCTATGCCCATTGTATATCCCCCTCTTATTGCATGTATTATCTATTATACAACCCCTTTCTGTGATGTATGTCCTTACCTATAATTAAGAGGCATGCACTCTCCTAAAGATATATAAGCCTTGGTTAGCAATAAATGGCTCTCTCCGTGCCCATGTCTCCCATCCTCATGTGGACCACCAAGCGGAGCTGAGGTGAGCATGCTACCATGAGATGTGTCTTCTCTCTTCTATCTCTTACTCTCTATGTCTTTACAATAGTCTTTATTTATCACTGTAAAATTGTGCCTGACAAACCTGTGATGGTTTTGTAGGGGCTAGCTCCCCTGAAAGAAATCAAATGATGAAATAATTCACACAGCAACCAGAATATGTGTAATTTTCTAATATTAAGGAAGAAAACACCCATTTTAAGATCTGGAAAATAATTATCTCATGAATTAAAAAGGTTCTTGATATTGCCTGTAATGTCAGCAGTTCAAAACCACCAGCCACTCTGTGTATAAAAGGTGAGACTTTTTTTATTTTGCTTTGCTCCTTTAAAGATTTACAACTTCAGAAACCCTATATAGGGCTGCTGAGTTAGAATCGACACAAAGGCAGTGGTGTGAGGGGATGAATTAATGGCTCCAACAATATCCCTTTCAGACTCTGAGATAGATCTCTTTTATATATTGACATTTTCTAAAAACTAATAATATTATATTCCATGCAATTGATTAAACACAGTTTCACATGTACCTAAAAGTACTTTGTAGATTATGCAAAATTCTGATTGCTTTATCTTTTTTTGCTGATATTGTTTTATCACTACAGCATTTGATGGCTCGTATAGACTTCAGTCAATCATACTTGATTACAATTTCTCAAAACTCAGATTTTGACAGGGATTGGAAAATAGAAAGTTCAAAATTATATTCTCTGAAAGGTTTTGTAGTGCAGATATACTGAGCTGCTGATTAAGGGCAAGTCCATCTTCTGTGACAATCAGTTGATCAGGTTTCCTATGGCAATTAAATAGCTTAATCAAGATTTGTTCCCGAATAGACAGCCATTCAATCTTAACATAGAAGAAGGTCATAAAATTCCTATTGGCAGAGTGAAGGTTTTCCTCAGAACATAGTTCTGGGCCTGCTCCAGCACATTGACAAATACGCAATCAAGACCTGTGAGTTCTATGTCTTAGCGTATGGACATAATTTTAGCCTGGACATTTTTCAAAACAGTCATTTTAAATCTCTTTACATAATAATTTAACCATCCCTTAACAAAGCATCAATAGAAGTCTCACGTTGAACAATGTTAATACTCACTGCATTCTACAAAGGAGTTTCTGAATTACCAAATGCACAATATGTTATTTGATCTGCTGAATAAAATATTAAATATTTGATTGCATCTGCTGAAGACAGCAAGTGTGATTCTGAAACAATTTGTCTTAAGCCACACAGGATAACAACAATTTGCCAGTAGGACTTGTTGCGGAAGTCATTAATTACATGTTATTAGGTGCAATCGAGTCCATTTTATCTCGTAGAGATCCTATGTACAACAGAGCAAAGCACTGCCCAGTCCTGCACCATGCCTACATTGCTGATGGCGGGGACTTGGTGCAGCCCTTGCCTCAGTCCTTCTCACTGAGGGTCTTCCTCTTTTCACTGCCCTTCTAAGGAATGATGTCCTTCTCTAGGGACTGGACTCTCCTGACAACATGCCCCACATATGTAAGACCAAGTCTCCCCTCTAAGGAGCACTCTGGCTCTCCTTCCTCCAAGACAGATTTGTTTGTTCTTGTGGCAGTCCCTGGTGCTTTGAGTACTCTTCCACAGCACCACTGTACAAATGCATCGATTCTTCTCCAGTCTTGCTTATTGCACACCCCAACTTTCTTTCTTTCTTTCTTCTTCTTTTTAAATAATTTTATTGGTTATTGGGGGCTCATTCAACTCTCATCATAATCCATACATCCATCCATTGTGTCAAGCACATTTGTACATTTGGTTTGTTCTGTCTTGTTTTGTGCATATTATTATCTATGCATGCCTATCTAGATCAGATTGGCAGGATAAACAATATGGAGAAGAAAACAATGGGACTGAAGATTCCTGGAGTACATGGGAGAGTGGGAGGCGGGGGGGGGGGGGGGGGGGGAAAGGAAGTGGGTGTTAACAAACCCAGGGACAAGGGAACAACAAGTGATCTAAAATCAATGGCGAAGAGGGTGTAGGAGGCCTGGTAGGGCTTGATCAAGGGCCATGTAACCGAGAGGTATTACTGAAACCCAAATGAAGGCTGAACATGATAGTGTGACAAAAGGAAAGTAAATGGACATTGGGCTGCTACTCAAGTACTCCATCAATGCAAGAAGACTTTGTCCTAATAATCCGGCATTCTGTGATGCTCTCTCTCCTGACACAATCACTGAAGACAAAGCTGGTGCATGAGCAAATGTGGTAAAGAAAGCTGATGGTGCCTGGCTATCAAAATATATAGTGTCTGGGGTCTTAAAGTGTTGAAGTAGCTATCTAGCTGAGATGCAACAAAGTCCACATGGAAGAAGCAAACCTGCCTTTGTGATCACGAGGTGTCAATAGGATCAACTATCAAGCATCAAAAATCCAGAACAAGAAAATCATATCATTGATAATGAGAGGGAGTGCAGAGTGGAGACCCAAATCCCATCTGTAGACAATTGAACATCCCCTTACAGAAGGGTCACAAGGAAGGAAGAGGTGAGCCAGTCAGGCTGCAGTATAGCACCAATGAAACATACAATTTTCTTCTAGTTCTTTAATGCTTCTTCCCCCTACTATCATGATCCCAATTCTACCTTACAAATATGGCTAGACCAGAGCATATACACGGGTACAGGTAAGAGCTGGAAACACAGGGAATTGAGGACAGATAAACCCCTCAAGACTCATATTGAGATTAGCTACACCAGGAGGGGAAGGAGAAGATGGGGGAAGAAAGGGGGAACTAATCACAATGATTTACGTATAGCGCTCCCTCCCAGAGGGGATGGGCAACAGAAAAGTGGGTGAAGGGAGACATTCGCAGTGTAAGACATGAAAAGAAAATCATAACTTATAAATTATCAATTGTTCATGGGGTAAGGAGGGTAGAGAAGGGAGGGGGGAATGAGAAACTGATACAAAGGGCTCAAGTAGAAAGATAATCTTTTCAAAATGATGATGAGATCAATGTCTCAACTTGGACATGCATATAAGACAATGGAAAATACCATGGCTTGGGTCAGGTTTACTTCAGCCCTCAAAGTAACATTCTTGCTTTGCAACTCTAAAGAGGACTTGTGCTGCAGATTTACCTAATGCAACTTGTCTTTTGATCTCCTGACTGCTGCTTCCATAAGCATTTATTATGGATCCTAGCAAGATGTAACTCTTGACAACTTCAATGTTTTCTCCATTTATTAGGCTGTTACCTATTGGTCCAGTTGTGAGGGTTTGGATCTTCTTTACATTGAGCTGTAATCCCTACCGAACGCGGCAAACCTTGATCTTCACCAGCAAATGCTTCAATTCCTCCTCACTCTCAGCCAGCAAGCTTGTGTCATCTGCATATCACTGGTTCTTAATAAACCTTCCTCCAATCCTAATGACACCTTCTTCTTCATATAATGCGACTTCTCTGATGATTTTCTCAGCAAAAAGTGAACATAGCACTGTCCTAAACTAGCGAAGGTAAACCAAAACATTAGCCCTGAGCCTGAAGTTGGAGATTATTGAGCAAAACTTATGCACTTAGTGTAGACGGGACACTGAAGAACCCTGCATTTGAGTAGCTTTCTAAAAGGGCGGGTTCAGAGTTCCCGGATTATCATCTAGGAAAGGGCTTCTTCTACTTTGTCCACTTGTGACCTCTTTCACTGAAGCAATATTTTTATGTGATATTGCGCATACAGGTATATGAAACCATTAGACAATTTTTGATTTACTGATAGTAAAACACAAGGAAATGTATCTGAGAACAATAATTTTGCAAGGAGCCCTGGTAGTGTAATGGTTACACATTGGGCTGCTAACTGCAAGGTCAGCAGTTTGAAATCACCAGTCACTGCACAGGAGAAAGACAGAGCTACGCCCATGAAGCGTTATGCTCCAGAAACGTACAGAGCAGTTCTACCCTGCCCTGTGGGGTCACGATGAATCAGCATTGACTTGAGGGCAGGAGTTTGGTTGGTTCTATATATAATGCTTTGATTTATTAAAGACTAAAGCAAATTACTTCACTAATATCAATAATTTGGGTGTGCTTCTTTATTTTGCATGAAAACTTAAATCTTGCCAAAATGTTTCAGACTACGGGACATAGGGAAACTTCAAATTTTTCAGAGTTGATTGATATTTTGTCTGTATTATCATCAATGCTGACAGCACTGCTTCACATAAACAATAGTGCAAAATGGCAGAAATAGGTTTAGGGCCATTTCTGAAATTGTTGGAAATTCTGTCCTAATATCAAGCAAAATTTTGTTTAATGATTTTAAAAAAACAAGTTTTCAATGGGCAACATATTATAACTTAGTGAAATCTTCTTGAACTTTTAATGAAAGATGACTGGCATTTTTTTATGAACACAACTTGGCTTTTCAGAATCAAAATTTGAAGGGAAATATTCCCAGACACTTGGATGATTAATTTTAACTCTTAAAATTAAATCTTTAGGAAGGTTATTTTAAATGGCAAAAAAATCTGTTGCTGTAAACATTTCTAAAGAATAATTTTCTGCTCTACTCTTCCAAATGTGAACTTTTAGTAAAAGTATCAATATCATCTTTTAACATAACTATGTTAATTTTTTCTTTGAAAAAAATTAAGTCATAATTTCTTTTAAAAGCCAACAAATAAGTTTTGAAAGTTATAACTTATTATAAAAAGAATAATATAATTGGTTTTCTACACAGTCAAAAATAAAACAACTTCATCTTGCAGTGATCTCTCTAAACTTGGTCCTCTTTGAAATCATCTTACTTCTGCATGTAGCAATGAGCTTTTGTAATTGGAGTCCATCTCTTTGCAAAGGTTTAAAAACAAGTGACTATTACAGGTACAGCGTTTGATGAAATTAGTGATTTTGATAGTATTATAAAGCACATCTAACTCTGCTGATTTTTTTTGGGGGGGGTTTACAAATGTTTCCCATTGAGTCATGCAGTGAGTAAAAGTGATATGTTCATAGCTCTCAGCTTAACTTTTGCTACAATTCCTGTCCACTATTGACCTAACACCATCTGTACAAATTCCAATGTATATTTTCCACTGTAATTCTTTCTTTTTGAAAGATTCATCAACTTTAAGATATATATCTTCCTTGCTTTGTGCCTTTCCAAAGTGTGATAAAACAATAATTTCTTGACAAACATATCTAATAGAAATTAGCAATTATGTTAGAAATATCAATTGTTTGATCTAACTGAATTGCAAACTTTGCCCTGAAGACTCAATAAGCTGCCAGAATTAGTCATTACTAATTTCAGAAATTTTTTGGTAAATGTTACTGCTTGAAAAAGGAATTTTTCAAATTTCATCTCCATACTTTTCCCCATAAACTATTTCTGACATTTTAATAGCTGCAGGAAACAGATTTTCTCTATGCAGGGATTGGATTCTTACAATCAAATAAAACATTTCAAAACTTCAAGTAAATACTTTTCATTGACAGTAACACATTTCTCAAAACATTGTCTTTCTTTATCTGAAGGTTTTGAAAGTCACAAAGTATTGCTTTGGTTTATTACAGTATGTTGCATGTTGATATTAAAAGATAATTTTAGTGGGGCTACCATCATGTCTTTGAAGCCAACACTTCATTGTAAATTAAACAAATCAAATTTTTCACATCTTCATGATTATTAGAAGTTAATCCATATTGCAAAAATGATTCAAGATATTTTCTTTTTCTTGTCGCTGCAACCTAGTAGTGCAGACCCTCTCTCATTGTTCTTAGTATTTTCCATTTTCTGTATTAAATTAGCCACCTAACCATAACCTAAACAGAATTATTGTCCTACACTATGAAGAAATATTTCTAATGATTTATCAAATAAATACTAGCTTTTGTTTATGAATTTATATTTGTGCATGCTTAATGTTAAAAACTGTTGTACACACATATATCCATACAGCCGTGGCGGTGGGTGGTGGAGAAATGCTATTTAAGGGCATTGGTATTTACTTGTTGCTGCTAAACATTGATGTTACTGTAAAAGAAGATAACAGCAATTTGTTAACTCCAACACTGTAATACAAGATGACCTTATACTTGAAATGAATTAAAGAACAAAGTATGCTCATGGTGTCGTCCTTTACTTAGTGAGTGCTAAGTTAGAGCGATGTGGAATTGGATAAGACGGGACGACGTTGTCAAACTTGGTCAATGTTGAGGCATCTGCGCGAGTTCGGGGTCCACTTGTGCAGTGAACTAACACTCACGAGCCTCTCCCCTTCAGTCATTACCCCTCCTCAAAGTCTAACATGTGACTTCCAGTCTGTTTTTAAGCATTCCTTGGCTACTGCTGAGGAAAAATGGGAGCCAAGCAGGGAGAGTTTGGAAAGTGTTGGAACCCTGGTCATGACTAGCTAACTTAAGTAGGTTTGTCAAACTTCATTCGAGTTTTCTTTTCAAAATTAATAATCATCCAATTTAAAATAACCAATATCCATAGCAGGCCTTGATCAAAATAAGTCAATGAGGAGCTACAGATAAGTAGGAAACAGTCTCACCTATGCCCACAACTTTCCAACAAAGTTGTGTTTGTGGTCCTTTAGCTGGACATTAATTGTTAGGTTAGGAATATCAGCAAAGCTGCCAATGGGGTATCTGAGTTCTCAGGAGTAAAAAATACCAGTTCCCAATTCTTTCATGTATTACTTTATTTTTAAAATTTTCCTCAATATAATTTATTGATAAAGTTAACTGAAAAACCTCTGCATTGTGTTTTACCACACAGAACCGCTTATCCAAGTAGCCCTTCACAGAAAACAAGTGGGGTTCACTTTCCATGGGAATGAATCAGAATGTTAATATCGAGATTCTGTATAACTTAACGGATGCTGACATTGCTAACCAAAAATGCAAGGGATGCTGGTACTTTCTACCTATTTCATTAACAAATGTTTCCCTCTGAACCAAAGTGGACATTTCAAATGCAAATGAATTCACCATAGGCAAAGGGTCTATTTAAGTACACAGTGATGAATGTCTAAGTTCTAATTCTTCTTAGTAGGAGCAGAGAGTCCATGTTAATTTTGCCTGACAAATTAAATGCAATGTATACAATATCAAAAAAGCACAGCACCCTCAACTCTCATTATCTGCTCATTTCTCAATTTCACCATTGCTTTGATCTCTTACATGGAGTTTCCGTGATATAATTCGTTAAGCCAAAATTGCATTGTTGTTGGTGTCTAGCCTTCATTTCAACAAGAAAACACCATTATAATTTTGAAAAACAAAACCAAGTCAGAGATTGGGCGATGTGCTATAGTATCATAACATATTTTGCAGGGTCATGTTGAACCAAAATGTTTGATCAATAATCAAACACATCAGGAGGTAGTATATGATCAAGAACTGGTGGCATGAAATTAAGAAGTCATTGGCAAAAAAAAAAAGGCTCCAGGTATGTATGCACAACATGCCAATTGAGGTGATTCAGCAAATGAATACAATGAGCAATTTAGATGAAAGCAATTGTTATAGATGCATATTTATGCCCACATCAAACAGAGGTGATCCAACAGAACGCACGCTTATTGAACAAAATCATTCGTATCACATGCAAGTTAACTGATGCTGAAGATAATTCAAAAGTAGTTGTGGCAGCACTTTGGTAACTGTCCAAATGTTCAGTAAAATCCACAAGAGGATATTGAAAAAGATACAATATGAGGCACTGGAACTTGGCTAAAAGCAAAGAATCTCAAAAAATGTTTACCTACATTTTGATGGCTAAGCAAATATATTAGACATTGTGGATCATAACAATTTAAGGATAACATCTAACCCCACCACACCAGGGTAAAACACTAAGGGCTTGCAACAGAGCAGCAAGGGGAGCAAAGCAATGAACTTCCCAGGGAATACCAAAAATATACTTTGGGGCTAGGGCATGACACCCAATCAGACTCAACCAGAAAACACTCCTAAAGGTCAACAAACAGACCTGAAACTATTTATAGACTTTTCTCTTTTTTTTCCTATTGATTTTGTTGTTGTTTGCTTGTTTTCTTTTGTTGTTTTGTTTTGCTATGTCTTGTTTTGTGCTTATTATTTTCTCTGCATGTGTATCAGGATAAGATAGGCAGGATAAACAATCCAGAGGAAAAAACAATGGGACCAATGGTTCTGGTGGTACACACATAAGAGGGGGAGGCAAGGGAAATAAATGGGGTTGTCCACAAACTCAGGGATAAGGGAACAATGAGTGACCTAAAATCAACGGTGAGGAAAGCATAGGATGCCTGGTGGGGCTTGATCAAGGGCAATGTAATCGAGAGGAATTACTGAAACCCAAATGAAGGTTGAACATGATAGTGGGACAAGAAGAAAGTAAAAGGAAATAGAGGAAAGAACTAGGAGGCAAAGGACATTTATAGAGGTCTAAATACAGGCATGTACATATGTAAATGTATTTCTATATAACAACAGGAAAATAGATCTATGTACACATATTTATGTGTACATATAAGCATTAAGGCAGCAGACGGACATTGGGCCTCTACTCAAGTATTCCCTCAACACAAGAACACTTTGTCCTAATAACCCAGCATTCTGTGCTGCTCACCATCCCGACACATCACTGAAGACAAAGTGGGTACATAAGCAAATGTGGTGAAGAAAGCTGATGGTGCCCGGCTATCAAAAGATATAACATCTGGGGTCTTAAAGGCTTGAAGATAAACAACAAAGTCCACACTCGACCTGTGTGATCCTGTGGTGTTGATGGGGTCAGGTATCAAAGACCCAGAACAAAAAATCATATCAATGTGAATGAGGGAGAGTGCTGAGTGGAGACTCAAAGCCCATCTGTAGACAATTGGACATCCCCTTGCAGAAAGGTCATAAGGAAGAGACATTTCAGTCAGGGTGGGTGCAGTAAAGCACTGATGAAACATACAATTTTCCTCTAGTTCTTTAATGCTTCCTGCCCCCTTCCCACTATTATGACCCAATTTTACCTTACAAATTAGGCTAGACCAGAGTACTTACACTAGTACAGAAAAGAACTATCCAGGAGAGATAGTACCCATAAGACCAATAATGAGAGCAGCAATACCAGGAGTGTGAAGGAAGGTGGGGGTAGAAAAAAATTAAAGGAAGAAAAAAAGATAACATTACAAATAATGAGAATCTAGAATACTGACTTGTACTCAAACACAAAGTGGTCACTCAAACAGAACAAGGGAGTGCTTCGTTCAGTCATGAAGGTGTTCATTAATGGTTTCACATTTCACCATAGCTCTTCAATCAGCAAGTTAAGCAAATAATCTGAGGAACTGGGCTACATGAAGGAGAAAGTGGCATGAGGTTTTGAGAAAGACTTATTAACAGCATGAGGTATGCAAATATCACAAGCTTAAGTGAAAATGAAGAGGACATGAAGCACTTACTGATGGAATACAAAGACTACAGCCTTCAGTATGAATTAAACCTCAACATAAAGAAAACAAAAATCCTCAAAACTGAATCAGTAGGCAGCACCAGAATAAATGGTAAAAAAAATTGATATTGTCAAGAATTTCATTTTACTTGGAACAACCAGAAATGCCCATGAAAACAGCAGTCAAGAAATCAATAACCTTTGCATTAAGGTTAAAGTGTTAAAAGGCAAAAGACGTCTTTCAAGTGTCTAGGAGCAAAGCTGTCATTTTGAAAAACTAAGGTGAACCTAACCAATGTTTAAGCTGCTCGTGTGCATGTGAAAGCTGAACCGTGAAGATGGAAGACCTCGTAGAAATGACACACTTGACTTATGGTGTTGGTGATTGATATTGAAATTACCGCCAGAACAAACAAATTTGTCCTGGGATACTTACAGACGGTTCCTTAAAAAAGAAGATGGCGAGATTTGTCTCGTGTTGTTGGTACCTGCGACTCGTCTCTGAAGAGTAGCATCACATTAGGTCAACAGTCTTTGAAAAGGAGGAAGACCTTCAATAAAATGGATTGAAACACTGGCTAAAACAGCAAAATTGGTCAGCCTGGTGCAGGATTGGGCCGTGTTTTGTTCTGTTGTACATAAGGTTACTATGCGTCAGAATCAACCCAAAGACATCTAAAATATTAACAATTGACCAGCCCAACTAGACAATTGACACATCAATTTATTTCTTACTTTTATCTGATAGTTCATAGGAAATAATATATTTTGTTGAGAAACATCATTTTCTCATATAAGAGAATAAAATAATGCAGAGCCATTGTACCCAAAAGAACTAGTTGACACTTAATCATGTCAAAAGGTAGCATATGAGCAAGAACCAATGGTACTGAAAGAAGAAGTTCAAGCTGCACTGAAACATTAGTCAAAACAAGGCTCAGGAAACTGCCAGTTCACCAACCGAGATCTTCCAGCAAGTGATGGGACACTTGAACTCCTCACTCATCTATGCCAGGAACTTTGGAAACTAGCTGCTTGGCAAAGTGACTGGAAAAGAATAATATTTGTTCCCTTTCCAAAGATAGGTGATGCAAATTACAGAAAAATCTCATTGATGTCACATGCAAGTACATTGGCTGAAGGCCATCCAACAATAATTTTGTCAGTACATTGACAAGAAGATGCCAGAGATTCAGGCTAGATTTGGAAACGGACACGGAACAAGGGATGTCATTGCTAAGGTCAAATAGATCTTTCCTCAATGCAGAGAATGCCAGAAAGCTGTTTGCAAGTGTTTCCTGGACTAGGAAAGACGTCTGATCGTGTGCGCCATAGCCAACAATGGATAGTCTTCAGGACTATGGGAATCCAGAACAGTACATTGTGCTGATGTTGAATCTGTACATGGATCAAGAGGCAGTTGTGCAAACAGAACAAGGAAATAATTCATGATTTAAAATTGGGAAAACTATTTGCAGGATGGTATCCTCACACCATATTTATTACTCTGTATAAGGAGCAAATAATAGGAATAATACGGCATCAGGATTGGAGAAAGGCTTATTAACAGCCTATGCTACATAGACGATGCTTGCTGAGAGTGAGGAGGACTTGAAGCCCTTGTTTCTTAATGTCAAGTATTGCAGCCTTCAGTATAGCTTATAAGAAAAGTATAAAGAAAGCCAAAATTCAGTGTAAAGAAAGCCAAAATTCTCACAACTGAATTAATAGGTAACATCATGTTAAATAGAGAAAATATTAAAGTTGTCAAGGATTTTGTCTTGCTTGGATCCACAATTAATGCTCCCAGAAGCAGCAGTCCGGAGATCAAATGACGCATTCATTGCATCGGGTAAATCTGCTGTACAAGACTTCTTTAGAGTGTTGAAAAGCAAGAGATGTTATGTCGAGGTCTAAGATGCACCTTAGCCAACTCATGAGATTTTTTATTGCTTCAGAAGCATGTGACATGGGACAATGAAGAAAAAAGACCAAGGAATTACTGTTATGTTTGAATTATAATGCTGGAAGAGAATATTGAAAGTACCGTGGTCTTCCAAAAGAATAAACACAGCTATCTTGATAAAAATATAGTCAGAATTCTCCTTAGAGGCAAGCGTGGTGAGCCTCCATATCTCATGGACTGAGAATGTGACGTGTGGAGAGAACATGACATTGTTTAGTAAAAGAGTGGGGTAGAGAAAAAGAGGAAGACCATTGCCAAGATGGATTGATGTACTGGGTGCGACAATGAGCTCCATCACAGCAGTGGGGAGGTGAGGATGGCGCAGCGCCAGGAAGTGTTCTGGACTGCGCAGAGTTGCTGTGCTTCAGAATCTCTTGATGGCGCTCACAGCAACACCAATGCGCCTTTTAGCTTTGTCACTTCCAAATCACAGCAACCCAGTGGCCAACAGAACAAAATACTGCCCAGTCGTACACCATCCTCATCATTTGCATTATCTCTGGACTCACTGTGTCCATCCGTCTGGTTGAGGGTCGTCCTTTGTATCATTGCCACTCGACTGTACCTAGCACGATGTCCCTTTCCAGGAAACCGGAAAATTCTCGGCTTTAAAATTCAAAAGTACAGAGCTAGATGATTATATCTCTATAGCCAGGTGAGTGGGTAGATGAATGATTGATAAAGCCCAAGAGTTGCTGGTTGAGCCTTATTCATCACAGCTGTCTGGAAAGAGTGGATCGGTCTCAGCGTTTCAAGTGCATCTATCTATCGTCACAGAAGCCGACAGCCTCAATATTCTTTCATGAAGCAGCTGGAAGGTTTGAACCGCTGACTTGTCGATTGGAAGCCTACTGCTCAACCAGTGTGTACAATCAGGATCCTGAATAGCTAGAGAGCAAGGTAGATAACCAGATAATCGATAGATATGAATATTTATTGATAAACATCAGTATACATCATAGGTTTAAAGCCACCCTATTTCCCAAACTATAACCAATCTTCATTTGTTCTCTCCGGAAGTTTCAAAGTAGCAATAATTATAGACACTCAATTAATTGCTTCAGGAGCATAATTTGGGGGCAGCGGGGTTGGAAAGAATGTGAATAAAACCTAGCAATAAAGGTAAATACTCCCATCTTGTGGCCAGAATGGAAATAACATGCCCTAATTTGGATTGACCACTACAGAAAATTTAATTCTTGGTATCATCACTTAGATCACTGCCATTTCAGTCTTTCTTGAGTGTCAGTCACCATACTAGATATTTTATAAAAATTATCTCATTTTCTACTTTCAGCGAGACTGAGTTATGTGCCACTATCATTTTGAAGGCAATCTTATAATGTTGTAACATAAAAGCGACTGCTAAAATCCCAACACCTTATTGCGCAGACGACGACCAAGATTCGCCTATTGAAAGAAGCACCGTCACTGATTCTCATTATTTCCTAGCAGACTTCATACCTTGGCTCTTGGGTTTATGTTTAAATTGTTTCCTCTTAAAGTATAGTCTTGTCAAACGTATATGATTGGAAAATATAAACCTCTAATTTAGCATCCTAGCATATCAAAATAAAGCATATTATATTGATTAATTTGGCAAATGTACGCAGAATTACAATTTTTCTGTTGCTGCCATCTTACTTGCAATGACCTTATGCCAGATCAGGTCAAAATGCTATTGCTTTTTGGTCAGTGGCCACTGACCAACTTCCAGAAAAAAGAACAAGTACATTTGGTCTCTGACAAATAACAAAAGGCCAAAAGAGAATACAACAGGCAACTACATGACTAGAAATATATATTCAGAGTAAACTCAATTTCTTAAAGAAAAAATCTCCTGTGCTGACTCCATGAATAAAATGAGTTTATTCCTAATACATGTTTCTACTCATGTAATCTCATGTTCCATTCTCTCCTGAACTTCTGTCATGTGTCTGAAGACCAACTGCACTTCTTCTATTTGAATAAAATCAGGCAGCTCTACTCTGTCATCTACGTTTAGCAGAATTGGGCGATGGGGCCAGAGTGAGAGACAGGTAGAACAGAAGTAAGATGGAGCAAGAAATGTTCATACATTCACAGAGCTTATAAAGAAAGAGGTGTCATTTTCTGGAACTGTTCACAGGAAGATATACTGGGGACTTGGTAAGATTCCAAATACAGGGAGCAGAATAACACATGACTGGGATAAGTTATTTATTTCAGAGATCCTAATTGTATGGAAATCTCTGCTTTAGATCATGAAGGGCTATTTCCATTTTTTTATTTGCTTGATATTGGAAAAGGTAAGGTTGACTAATTGAAGCAATTCATAATAATCATTCTGTTTCATTTCCCAGCCTCTTGACAATGTGCAGATCCTAGCTTTCTTTACATTGTCTCTTCTGACTGTAGTGATCAGGTTTATAAAAACTGGAGGTAACTTCCTTACATAAAATGGCATTAGCAGGAAAGCTAGAGCTATCTGACCCAGTGGGAACACACTTGTAGCAGGGTAAGGGAGCAAAGGTGCAAATTTGGACAGAGCATGTGCAGAGCTCCTGAAATATCTTGAGACTACATTTCCCAGAAACTCTTGCTACCCCAACGGAAGTTTTCCCTGGCCACTAGTCGGATTTTCCCAACAATCTGGAGCACACTATTTTTAAAGCTTCTGTTTCACAATTGGTGGAGAGAGGAGGACTGAACCAGTCACACTGGCTGCTGGGGCTTTTTCTCCCTCCTGGAGACTCTCAGTAAAATCCTCTATGTGGAAACCCAGTCTGTACCTCTCAACTGCAAACCCAAACTCACTAGCTTAGCATCAATGTCAACTCCTAGGGACCCTAAGCACAGGGCAGAACTGCCCAGTGAGGCTCTGTGAGTATAACTCCTTGGGAGAGCAGAAAGCCCCCTCTTTATCCCACAGAATGGCTGGAGCCTCTCAAAGTAAATATTTTGGGAAGACAAGAACTTGAGACTCCATTAACACACATATCACTTTTCTCATTTTTAATAATTTGAATAAATTTAAATATGCATTTACATCAACTAACATGTGATACACATTTTAAAAAATAAAATCATAAAATGGTTATAGTTTTGCATCTGACTTACTTGATTTGGCAAGTTGCCAAGGTCATTTATGCCAGAGCCTGGATCAGATCACCATTCTCCTTGCTGCTGATTAATGTTCCATTGTATCTGTTTTGTGTGTGAAGTATTTATAATTTTATAAAGTAAATTTATGGTTAGAAAAGTAAATGTTAGTGAAGTTTAATGTTCATGAAATTTCAAGACTATTACAAATAATTGAGTTATTGTTACATTTTCTGTATTATAAATGCCGTGAGGCTAAAGGTAGACCTTTCGCTCAGTAAAATATGATTGTCTCCTTCTCATGCTCCAAACATCATTTGCCATATCAAGATAAATGATTAGTTCAACTTCATATTCTTCAAAGAAGCCCAGTTATAAAATGATCCTTTTTTGCCTATTTCAAATATATAACAAAATTTCCAACTATCCAATTACTTAATTTCCCAAGCTAGAGAGCTGTGAATTGTCTTAGTGATAACTACTGAATGGTAATGTGAATGGAAAGCTTGCTCGAGCAAGGGTGGGTATCCTGCTACTTTGGGCCAATAGGGCCGAGAGATCATTTTTGCTATACACACTTTCAGAATTGGCTCAGTGCATTGAATTAGCTGCTGACTGAAGGGAGTAAGCATCTCAGTAGCAGAGTACACTAGGTATAATAGTGTTCACAGCCTGAAACAGCCCCGGAGGTCAGATCGGCAAGATCTTCATGCATGACTTAGCACTTGAGCTACTGCTAAAATTGAGATACCAAGCTGGGATACATACAATGACCAAATTAGTATACCACTGCTTCTTACTACTGTCAAATTTATCCAGGCTTTCTTTCTCCTGAATTATCTTATTAACTCCATCCACTCAGTGCAGCAATCAAATAAAAAGGATGCATAGGCAAATGTTATCAGAATCCAGAAGACTCAAGTTAGCTAAAACAATAAAGTGCTTACAGGTTGGAAATTACAATGTGTAGAGAGTGGTCACAATTATATTCACATAGGATTATGAGGCATGAATAAGAGGCGCGTGCTCACTCTTAGGTAAGAGGAGTCACACCCCTAGTTCCCTGATCCCTTCTAGACTCTGGAGGGAAACGACAGATGACAGAATAATAATATGCACCAGGCATCCATCCCTAAGGGCCCTGCTTCCAAGAAAAACACAACATTTTTTTCTTCACAATGCAAACATAAACTCTACATCCTCAATCCCTATAATGCTGAAAATGCTCAGGGCAAAAAGCGAAAGCGACAACACAACAAACATACAACAGCGTGGTCCCTACGGAATCCACAGCAGGAACCTGTAAGACCTGTTCGGGAAGAGCGCCAGGTTGTCCTCAGAAGTACCATGCTCTCTGGTTTAGTAATTCATTCCTATAATCTTACAATGAGGGGGTTAGCGTACATGAACCCCTGAATAAAAGACCATCATCCTTGTGCAAATCCAATTGTGGAAATTATTCCAAGTCAAGGTGACCCTGGGCAGATCTAAGTAAAACTGTGTTTTGCAGGGTTTATGATAGTGGATTTTTTCAGAAAAGATCACCAGGCCCTTCTCCCAAGGTGAAAGGTGAGCTCTGTTTTTGCCAACTGTCAACGTGCTCAACTATTAACTAAAATGTTGGCTGTTTGGGTTTACCGAGAGGTTCCTTGGATGGTAAGCTATAACTCCCTCAGGACCAATAATGAGAATAGAGATACCTGGAGGGGAAGGGGAAGGTGGGAGGAGAATAGAACACAGTGATCTACATACAACTCCTTTCTAGGGGGTGGACAACAGAAAAATGGGTGAAGAGAGGCAGAAAGGGGAGACAGTGCTCAGTGTAAGACATGGGGAAACAATATTTTTATATAAATTATCAAGGGTTCATGAGGGAGGGAGGGTGGGGGAGGGGGAGATCAGGAGCTGATATCATGGGCCTCAAGTAGAAATAAGATGTTTTGAAAATGATGATAGCAACATATATACAAATGTGCTTGACACAATGGATGTATAGATGGATGGGTTGTGGTAAGAGCTGTAAGAGCCCCCAATAAAATGATTTATTTTTAAAAAAATGATCTATCCATGTACTTGTAAAAACTCAGTCATTGAAAACCCCATGGCACCCAGTTTACTTAATGTCCGTGACATGCCTTGCTTTGACATGTGAAAGTATATCTATTCTAGCACTAGATCATCCTTGCATTGAATTTTTTTAAGTAAAGGAAAAGGCCAGAAGTAGTACCAAATTCTGGTGCTATTTTAATAGGAGATTGCTTTTTCTAGGAAAGAAACGCTGGATGTTTCAAAGTTTGAAATGTTTGATAAACTACTGAGAGATAAGGAGAAAATCGTTAACAAAATACTGAACATTAGCCTGAATTAATGATTACTTTGTTAAATACTATCAAAACACTTTTTAAAACCTTTTCACCCACGCTGTGTGATGTTAAATTTGCAAAGTTTGAAATTGTGGGTTCCTGGTTACAGAAGCAACCCGGCCTTTGGTGCTCATTCTTGTTTACATTTGGAAAATGATGTCTTCCTGCTTTAAGGAAAGGAAGGCTTAAAGAGGCTTATGACCACCTACACATCAAATAGTTTCTACAGACATTTTCGTACTTAAATACAAGTTAGATATGTATGCAATAATTAGAAAGTTGAACTAAAATGGCCAGACCATAATAGACGGATGCCAGTGCAATCAACCTTTACCTATTTGAAAGCTCTCTTGAAGTGTTCATGAAATCAAAACTGCTGGTGAATTCCCACTTCCTTCGAAGAAAACAACCCAGGCTATAAAATCTTGGCATGTCTCCAGCGGAGGAAGTTTCAGTGGACCAATCCCTGGAGTAAGCAAAGCCTAAACTTTATTCTCAAGTGTTACCAAAACCGAAACAGCAGGAAAGTGAAATTTCCTAAAGCTTAGAGTAGATTTTAATTGTTGAATATATATGTACATACATATACAGCAATACATAGATATTCAATATGTAGATATATACAAAGCCAGTACCAAGCACCTTATTGTCAAGTTGTGTTTAACAACAGCCCCGTGTGTTACAGAGTAGACAAGCTCCACGGGATTCTCTTGACTGTGATCTTCGGGTAACTATGTGCTAGGTCTTTCTTTCACAGCAGTGACGAGTTAAACTCGGACTCTGAACTGGTTCCTCCCGGTAGGTTGTAACTGACAAAGCAACACTAGCATGGACCAGAATATTTCAAACACAGATGATCAAGAATAAATAATAGGTGGAACAAAGGAAAACACTGGTCAAAGTCCTGCTAGAAACTCTCTCTCCTGCTTATAAAACAAGAACAGTGTACACATTGCATGGAGACTGATTCTCTTATTAGGCCGAGTGGGATAGAGCGGTGCCAGCTCAGAGAAGGCAGCTGGCTGGACCGCTCTGAATGCATTAATCTCCACAGCACTGTCTATAATGAAGTTGTGTACTGAGCTCTGGAAAGGCTTTCTATGCCGCTTTCAAGTTTACCATCACAGGCCTTTGGCTCATAAATTTTCCCATTTTGGTTAGCATTCTGGATCACCAAACTTTAAAAATTCCAATCGGTTCCCATTTTTTCTTCATTGGCCATGACTCCAGGCTGGTGCTATCTACCTTTAGGTTAGTAGTTAGAGCAAACCTTAAAAATATGTGGAGTTTCATATAAGCTTTGAAAGTATAATTATACATACATAGAAGCATTATTAAAACACACACACACTTGAATGTGCAGTAGTGAAGCCCTAGGCTGCTAACGAATTGGTCAGAAGTTCAAACATCAGGTGCTCAGCAGAAGGAAGATGAACAGTTTGCTTCTGGAAAGTCCCCTGAGACAGTCCTCTCTGTCCTTTAGGATCACTCTGAGTGGAATTTGACTCAACAGCAATGGGTATTATATTGAAGTAATTATAAAGTTTGATAAAAAATTACATATATATTGCAAACATATTAAAACCATTCGTTGATTTTCTATCCTTCACTTAAAATAACTTATTCAACAGCTTATGCATGGTTTTTATACTCTTAAAGTGTAAGCAGAAGTCTAAAACGGTTCTTCTAATGCAATAAGGTGAATATCTCTCCCCACGTCCACAAACAAACTCAAAATGGATTAAAGGTCTAAATGTAAACCCCAAAGCTATCATGATAATCAACGAGAAGGCTGGGAAAAGCATAAGGGTCTTATTGCAGGGTATACATGGACCATCAAGTATAATAAAGAAGGCATACACGCTGGAAGACAAAATAGATGACTAGGACACACTGAAAATACATCACTGATGCACATCAAAACATTTCATTAAAAGACAAAGAGATTGGAAAAGCATTGTTTACCAAGGACACATTAGACAGGGTCTAATTCCCAAACTAGAACTCCACAACAGTTCAATAAGAAAATAATAAATAACCTAATTAAGAAATGTAAAAGATATGAGCAGACAGCTGACTGAAAATGAAATGCAAATGGATAACAAATATGAAAAAAAGCTCACAATCTCCATCAAAAAGATGCAAATTAAAACCACAATGAGAGTGCCTTCCACCCACAACGCTAGGCCAACTCAAGAAAACAGAAAACAACAAATGTTGAAGAGGCTGTGCAGAGAATGGAACTTGCATACACTACTGGTGGACTTGAAGTACATACAACCACTGTGGAAAAGGATACGGTGATACTTAGCGAAACCAGGAATTGAAATCCCATGCACTCTAGCCATATCACTAAGAGGCATATATCCTAAAGAAATAATGGGCAAGATCTGAGTGGATATATGCTCTCCCATGTTTCCAGCAACACAATTAACAAAAACATAAAACTGGAAGCAGCCCATGTGCCCAATAGTGGAAGAATGGATAAGGAAACTACGGTGCAAACATGCAGTGCACTTCTATGCGTTCCTGAAAAACAGTGTTGAAAGCATGAAATACCACATGACATGGAAGGACCTGGAAGCAATTATTCTGCGTGAAGTTAGTCGATTACAAAGGGAAAACTGTGGTACCAGTCCACTACTATAAGGAAAAACACCAATTAAACGAATCTTTGGCACCAATCCCCAAACAAAGGGGTAGAACGTCTGCCTATCAGCCATGTATCATAAGTTATCACCACCACCACTGCCCTCACTTATATGTACTTCATAAGAACTCCCTCACATTCAACAAAGCCCACATGGAAGAAGCACACCAGCCTGTGTGACATGAACTGTCGAAGGGATCAGGTATCAAGCATCACAGAACAAAAAAATCATATCATTGTAAAGGTGGGTGAGTGCAAAGTGGAACTCAAAGCCCATCGGTAGGCAACTGGACACCCCTTACTAAAGGATTATGGGGAGGAGATGAGCCAGTCATGGTGCAGGGTAGCAACGATGAAACACATAACTTTCCTAAAGTTCTTAAATGCTTCCTCCACCCCACCCCCCACCCCACTATCATGATCCCAATTTTACCTTAAAAATCTGGCTAAACTAGAGGATGTACATAGGTACAGATAGCAACTGTAAACATAGGGAATCAGGACAGATGACTCCTTCAGGACCAGTGGTGAGAGAAGCGATGCCTGGAGGGTGGAGGGAATGTGGGTTAGAAAGAGGAAACTGACTACAACAGTCTACATATAGCCTCCTCCCTGAGGGATGGACAGCAGAGAAAGGGTGGGGGAAGTCGTCAGACAGTGTAAAATATGATAAAATAATAGTAATTTATGAAAAATGAAGGGTTCATGAGGGAGGAGGAGGGAAGAGGGATGGGGGGACATGGGCAGCCCGCTATTAAGGGCTCACACAGAAGGAAAATGTTTTGAGAATGATGATGGCAACAAATGTACATATGTACTTGACACAATGGATGTATGTATGGATTGTGATAGAAATTGTATGAGTCCCCAATAAAATTATTTTTAAAAAGAAAAAAAAAAAGAACTCCATCACATTGACTGGGGCTGCTCTTTGGTAGGGGGTGGGGGGCGTGGTGGGAAGACCCTACAGTTGATGCCATACCACACCGATAGAAGATGTGACAGATCCATAGGTATGCCACAGAAATGCGAGGAGAACCGTACTGGAAAACCAAGTTAAGACCAGGGAAGGGGAGCATCACGCTTTCAGAGACATTTATATTTCTTTTGGTCGGTTTGGTAGGCAAATGAGGAACCACCTCACATTGGGAATAGATGCTAAACAAACATTGTAGGAAATCTCAGGAGAGAATCGACCCAGTTCCATGTTTCTGGGTTTATTTGACACATTGAATACATTTCTGCCCAATCCTTGGTGAACGACTCCGTGGACTGAGCACTAAGACAACCTTAGAAGATAGTCTTCCAGGAAACATGGTAGCCCCCAAGGGCCACACACGAAGGCCTCAACATGGAAGCCAGACTGAAGGAACTGGGCCATCCCACAAAACCACCTGTAGCACTTGGTTTTAGGACTGAAATGCGCTGATGGGAGAGGAAGCAAAGGATGATCACCCCAAGACTGTAGAATCGGTGGTCGTTGGACCTCAGATGGGACCTCGGGCTTAGTGGGTGTCCAGTGGAAGGGGGTCTAGAACCACTACATATTTAAAAGTTCAGAGTTCCCCTTGCATAAATATGATGGTATTAATCTGATAGGTAAGAGCCTGCCCATGTAAGGAATGTTGCAGGAAATCTTCCACTATTACCAACCCCCATGATCAATGTAAACAGCAGGCAATCATTTGAGAATTCAATCGGTGAATTCATGGATTGCAGTTCACAACTGGACTATACTCACATAAACTCGATAGTACTTTAAATCCTATGCCACTGGATTAATTATTGATTTGATTAATGTAATTGCCTTATACCCAGAGAGATGATTGACTATGTTTTTCATTTGTGTGTTTTACTATATGTTTCTTTTGTGTTTTGTCTGTTTGTTTTTGTTTCTTGTCATAAAATGATAGATAGTATGGCCACTAAAGTAAACCACAGTTGTTCATAACCGGTGGACAAGCAGATGGATTCTGGGCTCCCACTGAATTCCAGTTCCAATCCAAGTACACTTAGTTCTTACAACATGGCCCTGCTCAATATTCACTTTCAGAAAAAGATCACTGAAGATATGGATGCTAGAGCAAGGTGTGGTGAAGAAAGCAGATGGTGCCAGGCTATCAATTGGAATACTGTGGGGTATCTTAGTGGTTTGCATTCAAACAAGCAGCCCTTTAAGTGAGGCATCAACTAAGTCCATCTTGAAGAAGTACGCCGGCCAGTGTGATCCAAAGATGACATAATAAAGCCCAAATATGATTAAAAGAAAAGTTTCAAAGCTGAATTTTAATCTAAGAAGCTGTGAATATAATAGAAATATTCGAGGAAAGAGGTAGAATCTCAGTGAACACTATATTCCCAATCATCAAAGAACTTGGTGTGTTTCATTGATTCTAAGAATTCTAAAATCTACATTCATTTGGCTCTAGTCTTAAGGTAAAAAGCTATAATTCATCCCCCCAAATGCATTTTCTTAAAAATTTCATCTCACAGTATACTGTCAGACAAAGAAATCTAAAATGGATTGGCTTCTAACCATATGGAGCCATCAGATTCTGGGTGGTGTACCCACTGTCCAGTGAGGATCAGGAACAGAAAGCTGCCAAGCCAGCTCCTAAGAAAGGCCCCTTTCCCAAGACTCCCTTCCTCTCACCCTAGGACCTTAAATAATTCCACCAATCTGGGAAAGATTAGTAGAAGTGCTCCAGCTGAACCCCATCACATCTGTAGTCAGTGACGGTAGCCTCTGAGGTAACCAACGTCAAGGTTATCGTGAAGTGCAACATTCATGTCGGGGACAGAGATATGGCACATGAAATAAAGAAGCCATTGATAGGGAAGTGCTTAAAGGTCTTACCAGAACAGAACAATACCTTGGGTGAGGAAGTGATAAATAATAAGACATTCTGACCGCACCTGCTCCTCGTTAAGAAACAGAAGCCTCTTGGACGCCATTAATACTTCCAGCATCTGCCAGAGGAAATAGAGAGCTTTGTAATGGAAAGAAATGTTTTTAAAAGGTGGTGGTAGAACAGAGCAGATGTGTGTCTATTCACTGATTACACTACAGTGGGCTTCAGTGGATAAAGGTTTAATAATTAAGGCTGTGGCATAAACAACATAGATCAAACGCGATGTCTCTAAGAAATTGAAATGGCTTGATTCAATTTGGGAAGACCGGCACTGGTGCCTACTTTGCAGTGAACAC
Source organism: Tenrec ecaudatus (assembly GCF_050624435.1). Lineage (NCBI taxonomy): Eukaryota > Metazoa > Chordata > Mammalia > Afrosoricida > Tenrecidae > Tenrec > Tenrec ecaudatus. Next base: position 48,099,200 of record NC_134531.1, read on the forward strand.
GGCATCATTAAAAGACAAAGATTCAATGTTTGCATGATGGCATATCCTTCAGTTTCTATAGCAGACTTCTGATAGATAACTTCCAACCTTATTACCTCAACTAAATTTTGACGTGTGTAATAAAACGACAGGCTTGTGCAGAATTCAGTTCTCTGTAAGACAAGAAGTGTGTTGCCTTAAGGATCTATAGTTGAGTTGAGGAATAAATGATGTGATAGAGTAGCACAACTCTGAATTGCCAGGCCTTTGTCCCTTGGAAGTACCGGGTGGGTTCAAACTGCCCGCTTTTTAGTGATCAGTACTTTACGCCGGGGGTGTCAAACTGGCAGCCTGCGGGCCACATACGCCCCCCCCCACCCGCCCAGGTAATTTTTTGTGGCCCGAGATGCTATGAAATAAAATGAAAATAGAAAAAATGTTTATGAAGAAAATAGCGTTTAGGGGAGATGGAGGCAAAACCATACACACAATTCCCTCTTTAACCCTTTAGCTACTGAAGACGAGTAGACACGCGGCCCATTGCCTTTCCTGGGGGCCTGTGGACGTGTATAAATGCGCTGACGTGGTTCAGGTGACGTTTGGAAGCGAAAAGGTTAAAATGAGCCCTCTGGGTGGTGCAGTTATGAATCAGACCTAGCGGCAGCGCTAGTTCACATTTTTAGAGGGAAGCTATTATGATTGCGCATCACGTTTGTCGGCTGTCCAACATTTAGTGTTTTTAATTAGTCACTTTGTTATATTTCCCGGTCACAACATAAGAGGTAAATGAAAACTAGTAGGAAGAAAGCGCTGGCAAGTTTTGGGTAAAAAATAATAACTTTAGTTTTATAATACATTACATAAAATAAATTATTACATAAAAGCAATTATATAGTGTTTAATTGTCCTATCCATATTCCTGAATCCTCACTTCAAAATATAATTTTGACAAAATTAGTAAATGTGATGTGGTCCGCGTGGATCTTCCCTGTTGCACCAAGTGGCGCATATTTCAATCGAGTTTGACTCCCCTGCTTTACACTACCTGAGTTCCTTACATCTATAGTGGTAGCGCTAAATGGGTTATCATTTCAAAAGGTCCTCTAACTTTGGAGGAATAGCACAGAAAGATGGAGACAGCTCTTTTCCCTACTCAGGCTGAGCATTCGTGCTGCCCCAGGAGTGGCCTCTGGGTGCTTGGAAATGGAGGTGGCAGAATCAGCAAGACTGTAGACCTATAGAAACACAGAAAATAGTGCCTTTTTTCCCTCGGAGACTCGTCCTCTTTGCCAGGAATCCTTGCAGTAGTCCAGTATAAGAAGGGTGGGACCGCAAACTATATTACCCATCTTTACAGAGCTGCAGCTAGTCAGACTCCATACTTGACTTAAATAAGAAAAAGAAAAAAAATTGTATGAAGTGGGAGTAAATTAATTTCTCCATTAGAATATTAGTGGGTTTGATTCTTCAGGGAGTTTGAGTTTCTGGGAGAAATCAGAATCTTAATTCTTTGTGACCACGTGAAAACAAAGTAACAAAAACCCCACTGCCACCAGGGGCTGCTCGGAATCATTGAATTCCTTAGTGTTGACCTGCTCCTTGGCCCTGGGCCATCTGCAGTGGCTTCCCATGTAACTGGCTTCCTTTTGGAGTAGATCTTTGACACTGAAAGGAGCTGATTTGATAAATATTGAAAGTTTATGATAAAATGTTCTCTTGGGGTAGGTTAGCTCTCTCTCAGTGATCTGACTTTTTCTTTCTTAACAGTTAAGTCTAATTCCTGAATATATTTGCTATTTCAAGTAGCAACCACAAGACAGGAGAATAACTTAATTTGAAGTCTCTTTGGTGAGGTAATGCATTCCAAGACTGATAAGAGCAGATCAGGAAACATGTTAGAAATATTATGATGTGATACACAACAAAATGAGCTTAAATACAATAAGCTAATTTTAAGATATTTTAAGAATTAAATGTACAATTATATTATCTTTGCTAAGAATTCATCATAAAAGAGTATTATATGGAACTTTATAAATTTACAACATATTGAACATGTATTAGTATGATCTTGGTCTATGTTGAAACCTCAGTTTTAAGTTATTATAGATTAAAAATTATACATATCGTTATATGTGCAAATCTGAATCTTCTTAACTAATTCCTAGTTTTATTATCTTAAATATTTCTCTATAAAATGTGTGGTTTAACTATTCAGTGAACATAGAAGAAATGAATGGTTAAAATTAATTATTGAAGTAATAAAATATTCTCTAGGGTTTGTATTTAAGCAGTATGAAATGTCTCATCATAAAAGTCATGGGTATTTCTTCACAGACTTGAACTATAAACATGTCTCAAGAATCCTCGTCAGCCCCTGGAGATTTAGCAGAGCTTCCTTTATGTCAACCCACAAGAGCAGAAGCCTGAGAAAACAGATGAGCCTTCCTCTGTGACCCTGGGATCAGTAGCCCCACTCTTTGGCAAAGAGTCAAGGAAAAGGAAGAGATTCAGGAGAATGAGCAATTCTCAAAAAGCTTCTGCATTCTTTCTCCAGAATTAAAAATAAAATGCTAATTCATATCAGCGGAGAGTTTGCATCTACATACAGTATAGGGAAGAAGAGGGAAAGGTGGGTAAATATTGGGGCTAGCCCTCATGAGATACAAGTTTTAAGATGAGATATCGAATGCTTCTCAGGATATAGCAGTGCTTTATACTCTAATTATGGAATGGAATAAACTGAGTCTGAAACCAAGGCTCAAGACAGATATTCTACTACAGTGTTACATATGTTTATAAATATAGATCATCCACGCCACCACTGGGACGAAGGTTTACAAAGTACAGAATCGGATGAAAAATGATGCAAAATATTTTCTCAAAGGAGTTTTGAAAACTGTGAGGATGAGTAACTCTCAGCCCTTACATGAAGAGCAAAGCAGGAGCTCAGCAAACGATAGCTTGAAATACTATATTCATCTAAACGTATTTTTCTGCTTCTAGAAACACTTGATTTTTTTATAATAAAGAGAAAAATAAGTAGGAAAGAGAAGCATAGGGGACTCAGATCCAGTTCACAGAATTACAGGTAAACTGGTTTTCAGTGTGCTCTATTCTGTCGCGCTTGGTAAGGTAGAAGGGCACTGAAAAAGAGGGCCGTCCTCAAAAAGATGGGTTGCTTCCGTGGCTAGCGTATGGGCTCAAAGATAAGAACCTATTTGAGAATGTCGCCGGAGCTTGCACAGGGCCCTATGAATCTGACAGACTGCATGGTACCCCAAAACAACAACTTGCTATCTCTTCACTTACTATCCGTGTTCCTTAAACACTTTTCCATCTTCAGATTTCTCAGTGAACTACACATATGTTACCTTTCTAGATCTTTCTCTGGTAATCTTTCCTCAATTCGCCCCTTGAATTTCATTGCTATTATTGCTGTTAGGTGCCATCAAATCCGTTCTCACCCATAGCAATGGAGCAAACTACCGACTGCTCCTGCGCCATCTTCACAGTGAGGCCCCCGCTCGAATCATTGCTGCAGCGTCAGTGTCAATCTTTCTCAGTGAGGGCCCTCCTCCCATGTGCTGACCCTCTACTTTACCAAGCGCACTCATCTTCTCCAGAGACTGTTGTTTCCTGACATGCACAATGTAAGAAAGATGGAGCCATGAGCTCCTTGCCTCTAAAGAACCCTCTGGCTACTGCTTCCATGATGAGTGTTAGTCCTTTTAACAAACCATGGTATTTTCAGTATTCTTCACCATGGCTATAAGCCAAACACATCAATGCTTCATTGATCTTCATTATTCAATACCCAACTTTCACAGGCATATTAGGCAATTAAAACAACATGACTGGAATGGGGTACACCTTAGTCATCAAAGTAGCATCATTGGTTCTCAACAGGTTAAAGAGGTCCTGTGCAGTAGATTTAAGAAATGGAACATGTCTTGTGGCCTCCTGGCTGCTGTGTCCGTCAGCTTTAATTGAGGCTCCAAGGAAGACAAAATATTTGACAACTTCAATCATTTATCCATGTATTATGGTGTAATCAAATGGTTTAGTGGTAAGGATGTTCATGTTCTTTGCCGACGAGCAATGCAATGGAGATGGAATCCACCGTGAAGCCTTCAATCTTTGATCTTCGACAGCAAGTGCTTCAAGTTCTCTTCACTTGCAGGAGGCACGTTGGTGTCATCTCCAAACAAAAAGTTAGTAATAAGCCTTCCTCCAAGCCTAATAACGCATTATTCTTCATATAACCCAGCTTCTTTTCGTCTCTGTTCAGCACGTGCAGTATTCCTTTATTCTGTTCTCACAACTACCTCTTGATTCATGTCCAAGTTGTGAATGAGCACAATCCTTCTCAAGGCTATCCACAGTTTATTATGGTCCACACAGTCCAGTGCTGGTCAATACAAAACAAGTAAACAACTATCTGGTATCATCCGCTTTGAGTGAAAATCCACCTCACATCATCAATGATATACCTTGTTCCACAGCCTCTTCTGAATTTGGCCTGAACCTCTGGAAGCTCCATGTCAATACGCTGCTACAACTGCTGTTGGATAATTGCCTGTGATATCAATGATATGTTTCTGTCATTTGAAGACTCTGTTGGGTCACCTTTCTTTGGAATGGGTACAAATATGGATCTTTTCCAGTTGGTTGGCCAATGAGATGTCTTTCAAATTTCCTGGCAAAGATGAGTGAGCGCTTCCGGTGCTTTGTCGGATTTTGAAACATTTTAGTTGGTGCTCCCGCCATTCCCAGAGCCTGGTTTCAGGCTAACGCATCAGTGTGGTCTGGACTTTGTACCCATTCCACAGAAAGCGACCCAACAGAGTGCTGCTTGTTATTGGATTACATCGATCCACCATCAAGGAAATACAACTATTATTCAAATGTATGTATCAACCACTATAGTTGGTGATAAAAAATTTGAAGAACTCTGTCAATGTCTTCAGTTTAAAATTGATCAAATATTCAATAAAGATGTTTTGATCATTATTGGCTATTGGAGGGAAAAGGTGGGGGGAGGAGAAAGGAACAGTATTTGGGAAATATGGTCTTGGTGTTAGAAAGGAAGCCAGAGATGGCATGATAGAATTTTGAAATAAAAATGACTTGTTTCATAGAAATAAATTTTAAAAAACACAAATAATGACCATACATGTGGATGTCTACAGATGGAATACACAGAAAATGAGTTGACTACATGTGTCAGAAGAGACATTGCAGACACTCAAATTCAGTAGCTAAACCCAGGCCAAGGGCTGACGACGAAACAGACCATTGATTATTCATACATAAGGTCAGGTTGAATCTGAGGAAGATTAAAACAAGTCCACCAGAACCAAGCTATGATCTACCTCACCTAAATTTCAAGAACATATCTGATGCATTACACATGAACGATAGATGATCTGATGAAATGTGGGAGAACCTCAAGAACATCGTTCATGAAGAAAGAAAAAGTCATTAAAAAGAAGAACAGACAAGATCACAAACAGCATGTGCTTAAGAATAGATCATGAACTATCCATTTTGATGATATTGCACCATTCTGCATTTTGTTATTCCTGGCATAGTGAATCATATGACTTTCTGATTCAAAATGCCCAAACCAGTTCATTTAAGCTCACAAGAACCTAGGATTTTCATCTTTATGCATTCCATTCCATTTTTGAAGACTTCCTGTTTTTCTAGCTTCATACTTCATACATTTCAAGGTCAGATTGTTAGTAGATCATTGCAGCTATTCCTTCTGGCCTTGAGTTCCCCAACAGCAAATGCAGAAGACTCTGTTACCATAGGCTTCACCCCTTTCAGGCCACCATAATCAATGCTGCTATCAGTAAGCAGCTTCGTGTCCCTCACTCTAGGACTGTCTTCCCAACGGAAGGGCCCATCCTCCTGGACTTTCTCCAGCAAGGTTCTGCTTTCATTCATTAGACTCTCAGTTGGTTCATTTCATACATGAGGTTTTTGATGGCACTTTCTCTGAAGTAGGCAGCCGATTCCTTCTTGCTCGTCTGTTCTTAGTCTGCAAGCTCTGATGAAACCTGTTCACGTTGAGTGACTTTCATGACGTTTCAGGTCCCAGTGACATAACTTCCAGCATTACAGCAACACACAGCCACCACAGTATGACAAATTGTTGTTGGTGTGTTACGTTACACTTCCCTTCATGTGAAACTCTTAAGTACAACATAACTTTCTTACTGTGGACACATCGTTTAAAAAATGTTTAATGTATATGTTCCCTATTACATTTTGTAATCATTAAAATAAGGAAACAAAATGTTCCCCTTTTTTGCATCCCCAATTTTCTGGAGAAGGATTGGTATTGGAGAAGCATTAAATTGTTTTTTAACTTTATTTACAAAGAGATAGGAACTGAAAAAAGACTCATAAGAACTGTAATGTGAAAGTCATTGTGATTGTTAGGGATTGAGTTAACCAGACATTGCAGGATAATGGTAGGGTGGGGACCCAACCTGTGGATTAGATGGCAGCCTGAAGACACCTCTTGGGTGTCCTACGCCTTTTTGTACAAGAGTCTATCTCTGTCCCTTCACCATCCTGCTTCCTGAGACTCTGCCAGACTCTAGGACTAGCCCTATGTGGGCCACCCAGTCCTGACAGCTTTGGGCGCCCTGCCATGTTTTCACCGACTTTTGATGCATGCAACTCTGTCCCCACCGGCCTGAGATCTTCCTACTTCCTACTTCACCTTTCTGTCATCAGCCTGCAGCTCTGCGAATCTGAAGAGGGTGATGACAGCCATCAGAATTGTGGACTGGAGATGGCCTGGGCTGGGATGCCTTCTTGATATAAAATTGCTTCTTGATCTAAAGCTCTTTCGTATATATGGCAGTGTACACAAAACCATGATGGAATCTGCTGTGAGCAGCAAAGAAGTTGTAAGCAGAATAAAACAGAGCACAATTTTTTTCTCAGATCACTGCCCTGCTATCATTAAGAGGAAGTTTGCTTGTGCGTGTTGTTTAGTCCTATTTACGGACACTCTGTGGGAACGCTTGCCTCTCTTCTTTCTCGTAGGGATCCTGTGTCTGTTTCAGTGATCCTTGAACTTGGACTGGTGGCAGATAGCCTGACAATCTGTGAGCTAACAGTGGCATGCCGCATTGTCTATGCTCTTGAATTCATTCAACTCTGCAATCACAACCTTGACCTGCCCACCTTGGATTTCCACCTCAGCTCTGACCAGCTTGTAGTTTGCTGCCTTCATGGCCTGTCTTCCTGTTTCCTCCTTCATCAGTTCAAGCAGTTACATAGCTAGGAAAAGCTTCAGCTTCACATCTGACCTATGAACTTGAACCAGTTTGTACTTAATCACTTATACATGAGTTTGATCCAGCTTCTTGATGGATGTAGGTATAGAGAGATGATAAATAGATATTGATAGATAAATAGATGATAGATAGATAGATAGATAGATAGATAGATAGATAGATAAGCATATTTTGGTAACAAAAAATATTTTGGAACAATATATATCAAAGAGGTGTCTCATACAGTTGTAGATATATCTATATCTATAGATAGATACACAGATAGATAGATACATAGATAGATAGATACATAGATCCATTCCAAAGAAAGGCAATACAACAGAATGCTCCAGCTATTGAACAATATCATTGATATAAAATTTAAGTAAAATTTTTATGCAAATTATATAACAACAGGAAGCTGCCAGAGGTTCAGGATGGATTCAGAAGAGGACAAGGAACAAGGAATATCATTGCTGATGTCAGATGGATCTTAGCTAAAAGCAGAGAATACTAGAAAGAGGTTTATTTGTAAAGAATATGCTAAGGCATTCAACTGTGTGGATTAAAAAAATTATGGATAGCATTGAGAAGAATTGGAATTACAAAACACTTTATTGTGCCCATGTGGAACCTGTACATGGATCAAGAGGCAGTTGTGAGAAGAGAACTAGGGATACTGTTTTGTTTACAATCAGGAAAGGAAAAGTGTGTTCCATAGTTGTATCATCCCACTATACTTATGTAATCTGTATTCTGATCAAATAATCAGAGGAGAATGTGGCATCAGAATTGGGAGAAGTTTTATTAATAACCTTTAGTGTGCAGTGGACACAACGATGCTTACTAAAAGTGACATGGTCTTGAATCACTTGCTGATGAAGATCAAGGATTACAGCCTTCAGTATGGATTACAACTCAATGTAAAGAAAGAGCAACATCTTCACAACTAGACCAACTGATAACATCATAGTAAATGAGAAAAGAATAATTGTCAAGTATTTTGCCTTGCTTGAATCAACAATCCATGGTCATGGAAGCAGCAGTCAAGAGATCAAATGACACATTGCATTAGGTAAGTCTGCTGAACAAGACCTCTTTAAAGTGTTGAAAAATCAACAAATTACTTTGAGGACTAAGTTTGCCCTGATCCACTCCATGGTATTTTCAGTAACCTCATACGCCTATGAAAGTTAGACATTGAATAAGGCCAAACAAAGGATGGATGGTACGGGCATGTCTGACCTCTGCCTCGTGTCAATTGGTATGGGATCAAGCATGGAGTTGGATTATCCTTCTCCCTTGTGTAGTCTGGGACATCAAATCTGGCCAGTACACCGTTCGCTCAGTTGCCATCTGGAGTGGGAGCTATTGAAATGCCTATAGACTCATGGTAGCATGGCTTGTTTTGTGGGGTTTGTTTGTTTGTTTTAAGAGAAAGAAGGAAGAGGCTTAGAGAATGTGAAAATGTTTACTCTTAGGAAGTTTCCTTGGTTGTTCTCAGCTATAATGCCTGAAAGGCCTGTTAAGGATGCTAAACTGCAGTGGAGGGGAGAAAAGATGCTTCTGGAGTTATCTGGAGTAGAATCCAGGCAGATGAAACATAATGGTTGATGAAAGCCAGCCCTTGCTGAACTGATCCTGCCAGAAGCCCAAGATGGTGAGCATAAAAATAGATAGGCTTGAAGGAGAAGACTTTCCCCCAACCCCACCCCCACCAGCCTGTGGCCTTTCTGCTTCCCAGTCCAGCTTTCTGCATCTTGATTCATTAGTCCCAGCAGCTACATGGGTCACTAAAAGCCTCCGGCTTAACATCGGACTCTGAGCTTGAACTGGATTGGATTCACCCACTTTCATCACTCTGTGAACCACTTTCTTGATACACTAGAGTTTTACATACACATCTAAGCATTCCTGATTTTGTTTCTGAAGAAAAATCAGCCTAAAACAACCCCAAACAGGAATGACATTTTATATCTGAAGAATGAAAAGGATGATGTTATCATTAATAATCATGAGAACACATGAGTAAAAATCTTCAGGGAACATAGGATTAGATTAATTTTTTTCACAAAGACAGGCAGAGATTTAAGTCCAAGAAAGGATAATCAACAAGGAACATTTTTTAAAAATCCAATAAAGATTGTCACTTCAAGTAAACACGATGTCCCTTTCCCAGAGTGGTTTCTCCTGAAAGCACAGCCAAAGCACATGAGATGAAGTCTTGTCATCCTTGCTCAGTAGGCACACACTAATTTTTGTTATTAAATGAGTGGAGAAAAGGGACTTTTTATTTAACTGAATATAAGAAATAGTCATCATAATCATCATTTTACAGTTTTGCATATATGATGCCTAAACACATCTAGACTAATTGTGATCATGCTGATAACGATACTGGTCACAGTAACTTATCTGTGATACATGTTTGTTTAGGATATTAGACTATGATTATGAAGGTTCTCTTCATAGATTTTTGACCATTGTCCAGCAGCTGCCATGTTTGAAAGGAAATATGCAGAGTATTTCTCACACCCTCCTTCCCCCTCAGTTAAAATCATGCTCAAGGCGCTATGTCCTACCCCACTTCTCATCCTCACCAACAAAAACGTTCCATTTGAAAAAGGATGAAAGTTCCTGGATTATGTCGTGTTACCAAAAATATACGGCCAGACATGACCACATGCTTAGCTGCTCGGTTTTAATGTTCTTTTCCTTCCGGAGGTTGAAGAATTTGGGACAAGTTTTCAGAAAAGTCAGAGGAAAAAATGGAAGAATAAGGTTTGGTGCTGTTCAGTAGGCAAAACAAAAAACTGAATGAGATCTTTTTCTCCTTGGGCTGAAGTAGGGCTGGCCCTCAAGGCTTTATTCTCCATGATAAAATAACTTTACAAAGTAAAGAGTTTGGAAAGTGAGACAAGGAGAGCTTTAAGCTTAAGCAGAGACGTCTCAGAAGTTTGTAGAGCCAGACCGAAAAATGGGGCAATTCTTAAAATGCGAAGAAACCTTGTTCTTTGCCTTCAGCGCAGTTCTACGGGAGCTGAGTGGCTATGGGGGTCCAACAGAGCCTTTCATTTCTCTCTGAGGCCAAGTGTTTCCATGTAGATACAAGAGCTCTGTAAATCAGCCAAGGTTTCCAAATCAGTGCCTCAATCTTTGTTTATATACACTAAGCATATGCTTCCTGTGACCACTTCAAAAGAAATACAACTTTCTTAAATATTATTTAAGTGACGCTCTATAGCTGTGAAAGAGAGAAAGTGTAACGAATTCTGAATCTTTTACAACACAGGTGGAGAAAGAAGGAAGGAGTGATTGAAATGTTACACTTACCAGTCTAGGAAATGGGTAATAACTTGTGATTAAACGCAGATGTGAACTTGAAAAATTCCATTAATCATACATATTGCACATGCCAGAGTCCCATAAAAAGGCAGTGAGTGAGCCAATGCATAGCCTTGCATTGAGGCAAGTTAGTGACACACCATTCACACGGGCGAAAAAAGAGGACTACATTTAAATTACTTCAATTTTTCCATCTTATGTAAATGTTTATCTACAACTGAACAGACCATTACATGGACTAGTAACCAAGGGACTTTGGAAAATTGAATAAATCAAATTAAGACCGGAAATAGCCATGAATATCACGTGTGTAGGTAGCACTTGGCAAGGAACACGCTGGAGTATATTCAATCTAAGTAAGCAGAGAAACATTTTAAATAGGTTTTGAAACCCAGAATGCATGCATGATTTAAAGATGGCTCAATAATAAGGAGAGTAGATCATACTTTTCCATAAAGAGTGCTTAGAGTTCACACTAGACCTTTAATAGTTAATGTTCCCAACCTAGGACAGAGCTTGGCGCATGCAGCAAATGACAATAAATTCTGGTTCTTAATCTATTAGTCGTAGTAATCCTAAAGAAAAACAAACAAAACAAAAACCATCAACAAAAAGACACAGTTATATGAATAAGAGTACTTCAACTAAGAATTCAGAAGTATAATTGCTATTATAACGTACCTATTCCTACATTGGACCAGCAGTCACTCCTTTCTTCCATGCCAGTGACCAGCTAACACTGTGGAAAAGCACTGGGTATTCTGCTTTGAGTCCCGTGAGCCTCTGCGGCCGCACTGGTTCAGCTGCCGAGCTCGCACTTGCAGCAGCTGGTTCGTCAAAGGCCAGGTAAGTGAGGGCAGGAGGTGATGATAGAGTAGTTTCATTGCCGAGAGGCTTTTTGGAGGTGGGGGGACATTGTTTCCCTTCATTTTTGCCTAACCCGGCATCTCTTGAGGTTAATTTCAACAAATGATAGGGATAGCCCTCATCCATAGAAAAAACACTTTACTGAATAGCAGTTTTGTCCTGAGAGCCACACATTAGTCAATTATGTTAGTAGAGTTTATGTCAATTAGACCTCCTGGGTGAATGTAAGGGTGGAGACCACTTATCAATCAAGTTGCAGCTTGATGGCTTCGTTGTGGGTGTGGCCTTTGTGTTAGCGAGAGATCCCAGTCATAGGTAAGTTTTTTTGTTTTGTTTTGGCTGTTCACCTCGTACTGGAGCTGGACACTGCATCGAGTTCCTCAGTCTCCTGCTGTCTCATCTGCCCATTCCGGGGACTGTCAGCAGACTGCTGATTCATCCGGCCCACCTAGGATTCATTTACCTATGTGTACACCAGCCTGCTTTGTCATTCTGCTTCCTGTTCATCATCTTCCACCTTACACAAGTCAGAGGAAGCCTGACTTGAACCAGACTTGAACCTACTCTTAAAACTCTGTGAGCCATTTCCTGTTATAACTCTCCCTCCCCGTTCATACACATACAAACGTCACTGTTCGTGCTACTCTGGAGAACCCAGCCTAGCAGACTAAACAAGAAAACTGAAAGCAAGGTATTGGTGTTAAGGACACTACTGAGACCCGGAGCTCTAAAGGTCTGGCTGCATGGGTTCAGTGTGTATTTTTCTGTGGATGTTTCAAATGCTGATAGTTGGTCGTTTATAAGGAGATTTTTTTTGTGGAAATTCAAAGGGAATAGAGATGACAATAAAATGATGGGGAAACTCCCAACTAAAAATGTTACCCAGTCTGGAAACATAGGAATCGGAGCCACGTGAATTGGAAAATGGCAGAATGGAGGGCTATAGGTCTATAACTGGCTAAGCATCTGGGGCTTTACAAGTTAAAGAAAATGTGTCCTTTCTGATTCTCTTGCCTGTGAAATAAATTAGAAAGAGTAGTTGAGCTGTGAGTCTTTGGGTGGCAGAAAGGGAGAGATGGTGTGGACTAAAATTTCTTAATATGGCTCCTCTACTCAGTTGTCTATAGAGTTGTCGTTAGGAGCCAGCCAGTCAGTTCCAACCCATAGAAATGCTAGGTGCAGCAGAACTAAACCCTTCCGACTCCTGACCCATCCTCAAAATTGTCCCTATGCTTGAGCCCATTGTTGTGGCCACTGTATGGATCCATTTCATAAAGAACTTTTCTCTTGTTCAATGCTCCCCTAATTTACCAAGCATGGAATCCTCCTCCAGAGACTGCTCTCGCCTGATAACATGTCAGAAGTGTGTAAGACAAAGTCTTGGCATCCTTGCCTCCAAAGAGCTCCCAGGCTGTACTTCTTCCCAGACAGATTGGTTTGTCCTTCTGGCAGTCCATGGTATTTTCAATATTGTTTGCCAGCACCATAATCCAAATGCATCATTTCTGCATTGGTCTTCCTTCTTCAATGTCCAACTTTCACATGCATGTGAGTCCCTGGAAAACATCACGAGTGGGTCAGACATACCTTAGCCCTCAAAGAAACATCTTGCTTTTCAATACTCGAAAGAAGCTGTGAAGTGGATTTACCTAATGCAATTTGTATTTTGATCTCATGGCTGCTGCTTTCATAAACATTGGTTGTGGATCCAAGCAAGACCAAGTTCTTAACCACTTCGATCTTTCTCTCCATTTACTATGCTGTTACCTATTGTCCAGTTGTGAGGATTTTGGTCTTCCCTACATTGAATTGGAATCCATATACGTCTATAGTCCTTGATCTTCATCAGCAAGTGCTTCAAGTCCTCCTCACTTTCAGGAAGGACTCAAAAACTCACTGCCATCAAGTCAATGCTGACTCATAGTGACCCTCTGTGGGTTTTGGAAACTGTGACTTTGGAACTAGAAAGCCCAGTCTTTCTCCCACTGAGTTGCTCGTGATATTGAACTGCCAACCATGTAGATCACAGCCCAGTGCATAACCACTGCACCACCAGGGCTCCTTTCAGCAAGTAAGGTTGAGTCATCTGCATATTAAATGTTGTTAATAAGCCTTCCTCTAATCCGGATGCCAAATTCTTCTTCATATAAGCCAACTTCCTTGATTACTTGCTCAGCGTACAGATCGAATAAATATGGTGAGCGTGTGCAACCCTGATGTGCACTTTTCCTGATTTTAAGCCATGCTGCATCCCCTGGTTCATTTTTCACGGATGCCTCTTGATTCATGCCCATGTTCCTCATGAGTATAATAATTGTTCTGGAATTCTCACGCTTTTCAAGACCCTCCATAGTGTGTTATGATTTATATACTCAAATGCCTTGACATAGTCAACAAAACACGAATAAGCATCTTTGGATTCTCTGCTTTCAGCCAAGATCCATCTGCCATCAGCAACATACCCCTCACTGCACACCCCTTCTGAATCCACCCTGGACCTCTAGCAGCTTCCTGCCAATATATCAACCATGGTTGATCTTCAGTAATGTTTTACTTGCATTAAATATCAATGACATTGTTCTACAATTTTATCATTCTGTTGGGTCGCCTTTCTTTGCAATAGGTACAAATATGGTTCTCTTGTAATTAGGTGTCTTCCAAACTTGCTGGCATTGACAAATAAGTGCCTCCAGTGCTTCATCAGCTTTTTGAAACATTTCAATTGTTATTCCATCAATTCCTGAAGATTTGGTTGGGCTAATGCTTTCAGTGTAGCTTGAAATTTTTCCTTCACCATTTGTTCTTGCTTTTTTGCTCCCTGCTAAAATTGAAATGTCTACCAGTACTTTTGGGTCCAGTGACTGGGTTCTTTCCATCTTCTTCTGATGCTTCCTGCACCATTCAATATTTTGCCCATAGAAACTTTCAACATTTTAACTATGGCTTGATTTTTTGCCCTTGAGTTCTTTCAGTTTATAATACACTGAAAATGTTGTTCCCTCTTGGTTTTCTTTTACTAAATGTTTTCACATTTAGTTATAATATTATATTAATTTTGTCTTCTCAACTGCCCTTTGAAATTCTCTATTCAGCTCTTTATCTTCGTTATTTCTTCCACTTGTCTTAGCTACTCTTTGATTAAAAGCAAGCTCAGGGTCTCTTCTGACATCCAGCCTGCTCTTTTTTGCTTGTTTGCTTCTCCTTACTTTTTAATGGCTTTCTGCTTTATTCATGAATAATATTCTTGGTGTCCTCCCACAGTTTATCAGGTCTCCTGTTATTTCTCTGTAACTGCCATCAAATTATTCAGGGACTATACAGAAAGGTCTATATAACACCAATAGAGGGGATCTGTCAGTTTCTGCGGTCATTTGCCTTGGCTATAAGAATAAACTGTTTTTGAAACCTAGAAACAAAGAGAAAGCCCAAGACCATTGGACAAGCATGTTTGAGATCTGTCTGAAGTGACATCAGCAGAGACCAGAGACACTGCATACCATAGCATGGAGACTGTGGAGCAGAGTAAGAGGAACAACACTGAGAGCATGCGATTATGAGGCAGAAGCCAAAGGACCACATAACTGACAGACTGAGGATCAGAGAGGTACTGGATTGCTGGCTCAAGCCAGGTGTTGCTGTGGACTAACGGCTGTATCCTTATAGTTTACTGATTCTGACTAATGGTAACCTATTAGCTTCCCTAATAAATTCCCATAACTGTAAGTATTAGCTGTGAGTTTTGGGTGGCCATTGAAAAGAATTTTTGAACCCAATATTGAAGTAGAATGCCATGGGAGAGATGGTTGGTATCTTAATATGTGTAGAAGGATGGAGGTTGAAGGCAAGTCTAACCCATGCCTCCTGGCAAAGGGATGCCAGAGGAGATCAGATTGCTCCCCACAGTAGTTACTGTAGGTAGAAAATATGAACATAAAATGATATGAAAAAATCACCTCAAACCTCAGGCCTATGGCTTTCAATGGTAATCAAGATGAAAATCCTAGGGAATAAGACACATTTCATCAATGATATGTCTTGTCCGTTCTACCTTACATGTCATATTTCCAATAACCAAAGTTTACGAAGTTAACAATACCATCTTTTTTTCTCTAAAAATAAGGTTTTTTTCTGATCACAAGAATAATGTTCTACAGAAAACATGCTGAAAAAAACATGGCAAAAATCTCAGCTTATTTCCCGAGTTAAAATTAGAAAATTTTGTATGCCAAAGAACAGAGATGACCAGCATTACACCTTTTAAAACTAAACTTTTTAGTTTTTTGCTTTTTATTCTATTAGTTTTGCCCAAAGACATAGAAATATTTGTCAATGAAGTTTTCAATCAGAGAAATTCTAACTTTTTGCCATTTTCTCCTTTTTTATTCCACTGGGCATGCTCCTGAAAAAACAACAAGATTTTCCCCCCCTTGGGCCAAGTTAAGTTTAAAATAGAATGAGTATTTCCAATGGTGAACTGATGAGTGTAATTGAGACTTGAAATAGTCTGTAATTTCTTAAGAATTTGTTGAAATCCAGTCTCTTGTCAATTGTGGTTTACCCAGAATTTTATTTTTTGTAGGCTCTAGTCCAGTTGATGAAGCGAATCACTTTGTTATCACATGCTTATTGAAATGTAATACTTTTATTAATTTATTTCTGTAATCCCATCACAAATTAGCTTGCCATACTTCTTCACTTTCTGAACCCTGGGTGTTTTTAATGCTTATTTTTAACCTTGAAATTCATTTACCTGGAAACAACAGTTATATGTGAGGCAATTTCAATTCACTGTCATGAATTACAGCATAAATAAGACCTGGTAAATTAATCTTCAAATATGAGCACAGTGAAATAAAAAAGAAGACAAAAAACTGAGAGGGCCTACACTGTATACCTTGTGGTAAGGGAGAAAAGAGACTCCAAATTCAAATGTAACTAACAGATACACATGTATTAAATTTTACTCAGCGAAAACACAAGACAAAGCTAAAGACAAGTCATCCAAAAAGGATGGCCGTCAGCATGAGACCATGACGGTGTCCAGATGTCACTGACACTGGCCAGACAAAAAGAACACAGTGAAGGTGTGGTAGTTACACAAGGTCATGTCCACTTGAAGATAGAATAAAAGTGTAGGGGTGGAAACCAGCCTGTCACTCAGGTCACAGCCTGATAGTTCCTCCTTGTGGGCGTGGCCTTCTCATGAGGATGGCCCTAGGAAGCTCCCTCTCTTCCCTCTGCCTTTACATTCATGCAGACAAGCCACTCAGAGACCTGCCAGATCCCTGTGATGAACTGTGCCATGGGATCCACAGTACCTTGCACCCACTAGCCTGTGGTCTTCCTGCATTCTGCATCAGCAACTGGGACCCCATGGGTCGGAAGAGGGACCTATGGACTAGTACCGGACTTATGGACTTGAGTTGGACTGGGATGTCTTCCTTATATATAAAAGCTTCTTGATATAAAGCTCTTTTTTCTACATATAGGAGCGTCACTGAATTTGTTTCTCTAGTCAACCTGGCCTAACACAGAAGCTATTAAAAAATCACGATGGATGACAATATATCACAGGTGCAGGCAGGACTACAGAAGTGGGAAAAGGACCATGATTGAAATATGCACAATTTTACTGATTAGAAAAACTTACAACATTGGTCATGATCCTCTGACCAAGAGTCAAGGTTTGGCTCCTGACTATGTGACCATGGTACCCTCGTTTCCATGTAGGGTACACCCAGGTACATCCCTAATGGACAGGCTTCCTGCCCTGGCTGGCAAGGGGAGTGGTATTAATAGATTTCCAAACACTCTGACTGAGGGGAGAGCTTTACACCCTGCTGGTCAATGGTCAGAAAGAACTCAATGGAGACTAGAAATGAATTTATAGCTCCAACTATAAACCAGTAACTTTCTACAAACTTGGTCCTCTGATTTTAAGCTCTCATACAACCCCAAATGCTTTTTTGTTTGTTTGGGGTTTTGTTTTTTTGTTTTTTTTAGGAAAATGAACTTCATTAAAGCCAAGAGATGGCTCATTTATGTAACACCAGAATCTACGAAAGGAATGCCTTGCTGTGGGGTTGATCCTGACTTAGTCACACCCATCTGCCACGCGATATTCATGGCTATGCCCTTTCAGTAGCAGGGCGGTGGTGGTAGTGGTGGTGATGGTAGTGCTGCTTCTCCTCCTCCTCCTCCTTCTCCTCCTCTTCCTCCTCCTACTTTGTCAGGAGCCTCTGGGTGGGTTTGAATGGCTAACTTTTCAGTTATTAATCAAGTGGCTTAATGATTTACACCACTTAAAGAGTACATGGCTTATGACAAGTGCTCAATAAAGATTTGTTGACTTACAGAGTGAACACATAAAGAATAATGTGGGATTTAAAGATATGTGTAGTTTAAACAAGAGCCCCAGAGGGGGCGGGGTGTTAGTTCAGCATTGGGCTTCTAACTACAAGGCTCTGGTTCAAACCTACCAGCTGCTCCATGGGAGAAAGATGAGGCCGACTACTCCAGGAAAGATTTACAAAACTTTGGAAACCCTGGGGTCACTGTAAGTCAGAACTGACACACTGCCAAGGGAGCCAGTTTAAGGAGTCCAGTACAAAGAACACTTAGCCCAGTCTTTCCCAACGACCATGTCCTGCATAACTATAGACAACACAATGTCACCACAAGGAAAAGGATATTGATAGACTTCTATAACCTCAAATCGCACATTCCTTCATCATTTTGTGTTTGGGTGGATGTCTTGTTGGTGGTGTAAGGTGCCATCAACTCATTTCAGATCCATAGCAACCTGCATTATCCTCATGATTGTTCCTGTGCTGGAGCCCGGTGTTACAGCCTCCGTGTCAACTCATCTTTTTGGCCTTCCTCTTTCGGGATACTCGTCTACTCTTCTCCAGGAACTGGTCTCTCCTGACAACATGACCAAAGTATGTAAAACAAAGTCTTGCCACTCTTTCCTCTGAGGAGCACTCTGGCCGTACTTCTTTGCAGACGTCCATGGTGCTGTCAATATTCTTTTCTTTTTTTTTACCATTTCTTTTTTTCTTTTTTTACAGTGGAAAATAGATTATTTTATTTTTTAAAACATTTTATTACGGGCTCATACAACTCTTATCACAATCCATACATATACATACATCAATTGTGTAAAGCACATCTGTACATTCTTTGCACTAATCATTTTCAAAGCATTTGCTCTCCACTTAAGCCCTTTGCATCAGGTCCTTTTTTCCCCCTCCCTCCCCACTACCCCCTCCCTCATGAGCCCTTGATAATTTATAGATTGTTATTTTGTCATATCTTGCCCTATCTGGAGTCTCCCATCACCCCCTTCTCTGCTGTCAATATTCTTATCCAGCTTGACGATTCAAATGCATCGGTTCTTCTTCAGTCTTTCTTATTCAATTTCCACCTTTCACATATGTATCAGGCAATTTAAGATAGCATGGCTTGGCTACATATTTATGTGTATGTGTATATATTTAATCCTGTGAAATTCTATTTCAGTTGTGTAAATTATTATGAACCACTCAAATATCTTTTATTGTTTTTAATTCAACACTTTTGAAGGGGCAGTGAATTATTTAATGTGGCTCCTCCAGCCAGTCTCTAGCCTCCACCAATCGAACTTTCCCTGTATGGGTCTGATTAGAAGGTGGGAGAAACTACTGATAGAATTCACCTGTGAGTAACTAGTTGTAAGCAGGATTCTCTGGTGAGGCATCATGCTGTGTATAAAACGAGCCCTCTGAGAAGCAGGTGGAGGGATTCCATTGCCAGCAAGAGCCACGAATGGAGCATGCCCTCAGAACCCAAGATACTTGTACATGAAGACCCTCTTGGATGCAGAAGGGAGCTAGCTGCAACAGCAGAGAAGCAGCGGCAGATCCAGGAGCCAGCGCGTGGAGCAGAGTGGTGGACTTCCCCACCCGCAGAGCAAGGAGAGCGGAATGCTTTGGCACAGGAGCTGGGTGCTGAGTTGGGTGCTTCTGGGCCCTTCAGTGGGCAAGGGAGACTTGATGACCGATAAAAGTGGGGTTGTGTTGGGTTGCATGCCTTCAGACTGAGGCTACTGGAGTGGGTTGACTCTGGGCACACAATTCAGCAAGCTGGGCTTGCTGACCAACAGAGCTTGAGCTGGATGGCTTTAGGTCGGGGCTTACGACCGAGTGGTATGCCCCTTTGAGCATTTATCAGCAGCCTTGAAACATGCCCTGATATACAGCTCCCCTAAGCATTTTTCACTGGCATTACAACTTGCTAACTTTCTAAATAAGCCCTTTAATCATGAATTGTGTCTGTATTTGTCTAAATGAGTTTCTGTGTAGCCACTGCATTTGATATTAGAGACTAGAGAGAGAAATTATAGGACACTAAGTCTGTGTTCATTGTTCAGAAGAATAGGGGAGTGGGCTGTAAGTTAGAGGAAAATGATTGAGATGAAGGAATCTACAGCAGAATGTGGATATGTGAATCAATGTAAGTCGCCCATCCCCTGGGTTACTCCATGATCACATCTGAACCACAGAAACTGAACTGTAAAGTAAACAATACTCAGAACCATCGACCAGAGAATAACAAAAATGCAGCATTTGCCCAAAGGAACGGGGAGAGGGCAATTGGAAATAGCGAATCTAGAGAGGAAGTGGGAAAAGAAGGAATTGCAATTAATGTTACGAAACAGTGTATCTATAAAATTTTCAGTGGGAAACTAAATTGTCCTGCAAACCCAAACCATGTGTGTGCGTGTGCACATATGCACACACACACACACAAAACTACAAAAAAAGGTTATGAACTGGGAGCGTTGGTAGTATGCAAACAATAGGATTAATGGGAATAAAATTCAGATGTTGATCAACATTGAAAATATTCAAACAAATATTTAGAGTAATAAAATAAATCTATATGCTTTTCTTTTTTGTTCCTGGTTTTAAAGGTTATCTACCAGTTTCCTGACCTCTACAAGTTCATATTTTGATATGATATGCATTATTAAAGATCTGTTCAGCAAAACCCTTGGAAACCTTAAAATTGTTATGCATATCTTTCATTCCATGAGCCATAATAAGTAGGAATTATATCTTTCATACAGTGCATGTGTAATGCATGCCTACTTTTTTAATAGAAAACCAAAAAATGTTAAGAGTATGTCATCAAAGTATTGACATGTTTTACTAATATTTCTTCTGCTAACTTTTTCACACATGAGAGGTAATAAGACTATGTTTACCAGACATTTAAGGATTACTACACTGGAACAGTGGCACATTTATAAAAATTAAAACAAAAATCAACAGCTCTAAAATATGTCTTTTATGCATACTAAGTTTGGATCTAAATTGTAATTTCTTAAAGAGATGCTTCCAAAACTCTTAACAAATATTTGATCTTTGACTACCTTATTATTCCTTCAAAATTATATGTAGGTTTAGCTCAGGTTTTACTTTGCTATTTATCACTTAAATTCTAACCTAAAAAATGACATTTCCTAGGGTTTTTGTAATCTTCTGACAGTCTGACTCCCTAATTATTCTTATTTACTTGTTGCATAAGAACTTCAACTTGTACTTTACTCAGGCATCTATTGGCTTCTGTCCACTCACCAGTTATCTTCCATGGTACCCAATGTAAGGAATTCATTAAATTCCCTATAAATGTCTGCATTCTTTCACTCAACTATTTTTTTATTCTTTTAGAGAAACAGCTTCTGATCTTCAATCATATTTATAATTAACTGCTCACATTCTTAAGGGATGAGGCATACAAATTTTTGGATGCTAATGAACACTGTTTTCTTTATATTCCTAATTGAACATGGATAAAGAATTCTTATAAAATGAAAATTGAGCCAGAATCTACAAGAAACAAAAATAGATGAAATAGCATTCAAAGAATAGGCCAGATTCAAAAAAAGACTTTGAACAAGGAATATATATACAGAGAGAGAGAGAAAGAGAGAGAGAGAGAGAGATTAAGCTTCCATCAGGTGAGGGGAAAGGGTTGTTGCTGACACTAAAGATGATATTCAGAAAATATGGGAAAATCAAAGCAAATTATAAAACCAACAAAACAGATGTTTATAATACCAAACACATACAATTAATCCTCCCATAGTACAAGACAACTAAATCTAGGACAAAATAGCTTGTAGCACAATTATTTCAGTACATTACAAACTAAAACAGACTGGGTAATCATGAAAGGAGGACAGGAAATTTTATATACAAATGTTAAAGTTCATAAAATGGAATATACATGGGGGAAAGAGAAATCTTTTAAATCTACCCTTGGGCCAAATGATTCACTGGAAAGACCCCTAAAAGAAACCTGTTACATTAATAGTATCCATTTATTACAGCTGAAGGGTATAGATTAAAATCAGCCCATGGCAAAGGCACATGAGGAAGACATTCCAGAAAACACAGGCACAAACTTCCATTGTCCTCTCCCAATGGCATCTTACAAATATGCTTAATTTTCCCAGACATGATGTGTGACCAGATAAGCAAAGAGTTATCATCCAAAGAACCTTAGCTGACTTAGTGTCCAGGCTTTTCATTGGAGTCAGTGACATAAGCCGACAGAACCTGTTTAGAAGGGAGTGACAGCCAAATAAGACCAGGGTCCAGGACAGCCACAGAGGCAGAAGAGAGGGCTGATGCTGAGGAGAGATACTGCCAAGGCAGTTCCATCCCTAGGATTGGTGTCACCTGTCACTCAGAGTAGAAAGTCGTAGTCTGCCCGCCCACCAGGTTTGTGGTCCAGAGAGCGGGACTCTGAAGCGCTGGGCCTTCGGTGGGGGTGGATGGACCAGTGGCTCCTCTCATCAGTGGGGGGTTTGGAGAGCCGCCCCACCCATGGGGAGAGTGGCTGGGGGGGTCACTGGGTGAGTTACCCCACTGGGTAACATGAACCCTAGTTCATTATCTTATCCAAATGATGTCATATGGTTCAAGTTTTCAAGCATAGAAAAACACTTGTGTAAGGCAGAGCTCAAATCCAAGGAACTGGTCAAGGGCAAATCTTGAAACTAGGCTTTCTTAGAAATACATAGGTTTCAATCAACCTAACTGTGCAAAATCAACCTTTCTTGAAAACATTTACTATGATCAAAAGAAAAATATCTTATTGGGTAAGTAGAACATATAAGAGGCAAAAAAGGAAAATAAATCACCAGATTAGTGCCAGGAAATCACCCTGAATCCAGTACAAAATGACAGAAATAATTGCAGATGTCTGAATCCTAAAATAGGGAGGTTCAATGTCCTCCTAAGGTGAGTCTCTGAAGGACAAAATCAAAAGAAAAGAAATTAGTTTGAAGAATTCCCTGAGTCACCAGCAAGGCAAGAAAGGCAAAATCATAATCAAACCCATCTTTAAAAACTTGCAAAATTAAAAAACCAAAAAACACACATCTTTAAAGATTACAACCAAGAAAACTATCCTGTCACCTGGGGTCACTGTGCATTAGAAGCAACTCGATGGCATTCAACAACAAACTTGCCCCAACTGAACCCTCATTAACAAAGGGAATCAGGTCCTTGGACAACATATTATACATCAGTGAATGTCAACTAAGAGGAAGAATTTAGAAAGACAATAATTTTCCCCATCAGACTTTCAAATTATATTATCACGTTGCTACTGGTAGTTTTGAAGAGTTCCACCACTGGAGAAATGCACTTAAATGATCTGCAACTCAGATTAAAATGAGGGTAATAACAATGTTTACTTAATAAAATAAGATTCGGACACTATCAAGCATGCATAAACCGGGAGAGCTTATGAGGTGGCTGCCCACCGGTAAGCAGAAAAACTGTTACTGGAGAGGACTTCAGTACAAGGGCAGCAAAATAGAGACACTTGATGAGATAGATTGGCATAGTGGTTGCAACAACCGGCTCAAGCCTAAGGACAATTGGGAGGGTGGTGATGAGCCAGGTAGTGTTCTGTTCTGTTGTACGTGGGTTGCTACGAGTCAGAACCAACTTGGTGGTACCTTCCACAACGATGGGTACAATAAATGGGTTGACCCTTTCAGCCCTCGTTCTGACATTTTCACCTGATACCCATGAGCACAGACCACCGCTTCTGTAAACTTCCTGTCTTTGCATAATAACAGTCATCGCTCCCGAGGCTCCAGTAACATGTGCGGTCTTGTGTAAGCCCCCATCCACACTTGCGTAAAGCTTCTTTCAGCATTGACTAACAGCCCCTTTGAGTCTTTTCCATTCTCTGCCCACTGGCTTGTAATAACCTCATGTTAGGTTTTCCTTACAGCGTCGCTAGACTGCACATACCAAGTGATGTCTGAGCTAACTTCAACTGGGCAAGAAACTACTCCTAATGCTCAGAGCCAGCTTCATTGTGCCTTTTAACCTTGGCAAGGAGAGTTAGCATTCCAAGCTCATGCAGGTCCCTTTTCTTCTGTATATGCCCTTGGAGTTTCACAGAGTTCTCTCGGAGAGGACACATGTGCCACTGGCCTCAGAAGGTCTGGATTCAGAATTTTAAACAGCTTCTGCCAAAATTTAAGGGGAGGACTACAGACCTCGATTTCCAAAGGGCAAAGAAATAGAGCACTTGGGCCTCTCTTTAATATGCCACATTCCCATGCCTCTGTTACAGGAAAATGCCTTCGCAAATGTCCAGAATTCTCAAGGGAAGGCAGTGCCCACTGGGAAAGTACTGTGCATAAGGTGTGCATGTCACTAAACCTGATTTGTGGAGAATTACAACGTCCCTCGAGTGGAAGGTTCCAGACTGTTTCTCTCATCTATTTCAGACATGTTGTCAAGAGGCACCAGTCCCTGGAGAGAGGCATCATGCTGGGTAAAGTCGTGGGCCGTGAAAACGAGGACGTCCTGCAAGATGCACTGACGCAAGGGCTGCGGCTCAAACACGAGAGCAGGTCTGGGGATGGCACCCACTGGGCAGTGTTTGTTCTGCTGGAGATGGGGGTGCCATGAGTTGGAACCACGTCGGTGGCGCAGGCTCTGAGCTGTGATGCACATGCTCCATGGAAGACCTGTTATCTGCCAGGAGATGACCACGCCCACAACACTGCCGCCCTCATGCTGGGACACTTTTGTGTGCCTCAGAAGGACGGTAAAGACTAACAGGCACTCGGTTCCACAGAATCAACCTTTTACTGTCTCTGAGGGTTATAAAGCAATCACCAAGAACTGCCGGCTGTCTCCAGAAATTCCCACCACGATTTTATGGCTTATAAATTGAGATTCCAGGATTATCAATATTTTCATATTTCTCCTGGAAGGATCAGAGAAATCTTCTTTGTACATATTTTCTTAAGGGGACTTTGTTTAAACATCCTCCTTGTCCCACTCAGCTGTAGCTGCTGTATCAATGCTAGGAGATAATAATCAGGACTCTCCAAGAATTTCAGAAGACAGGAAAGGCCCTGAGGTGCAAAGATTTTTGAAGAGCTAAAGTACACTAGGTTAAAGAGTGTGTCCTGAAAATGTATGTCCACCCAGAACCCCAGATCTGACCTTATTTGGAATGGGGGGTCTTGAAAATGTAATTATTCTGGATGAGATCATACTAGATTTAGGGGGCTTCTAAACCCAAACAATGATTGATGTTTTTACAGGAAGACCATGTGAAGCCATAGACACATATGAAAGAGGGCCACATGATGATAAATACAGAAGTCAGAGTGAGGATGCCCTAAGTAGCCAAGGGATACCTAGAGAGACAAGGATGTCTTCCCGAGAATCTTTATAGGGCTCTAGGGGCTGCCAGCACTTGGATCTCATACTTCCAGTCTTCAGACCTGAGAATATATTTTTGTTTCAAGCCACCGACATGTGTGATTTGTTCCAGCCGCCATAGGAGATTGATGTACACGAATTTCCTGGACCGTGATTGGCTATTGCAGGACAGGACACTTATAGGCACAAAAAGAGCAGCAGAGAAGGGTGTCCTTGTAGTCTTAGGTCCAGAGCCTTTCAGAACCGCTGACATGGAAACTCCTACACTGTGTTTCAGTTGTGTGCACTCTCGCTGAGTTGCCTACAATGGCAGAAGTTTACGTGAAGCCAGAAATAGTAGAACTGGAGGCTCTCTCGATGGATGATTTACCCTTT
Organism: Tenrec ecaudatus; assembly: GCF_050624435.1. Classification (NCBI taxonomy): domain Eukaryota; kingdom Metazoa; phylum Chordata; class Mammalia; order Afrosoricida; family Tenrecidae; genus Tenrec; species Tenrec ecaudatus. Next base: position 48,124,818 of record NC_134531.1, read on the forward strand.
ACAAAATGCCCATGGCTAAATCTTTTGCTCCCTAGGCACAGGCTGGAAGCGCTGTGTAGGTGACTAAGGTCGTTCACTTTGGAGTTGCACGTCGTTCTTTGCATAGGGCGCCTTTATCTTATTTCCAAGAACCAGGATCACATATTGAGGTCAACTGCAGGAGCTGGGGGTTAGTGGTTAGATGCTGCCCACTTGCTGGGGATTTGCAAAGATTTTACTCTGATTACAAATAGGTGTTTTTGTATGTGTGAATACTGTACACTGATTATATATTTCTAAATGGTTGATCCAAAATTTCAAGTTGTTTTTTTAAGAGCATTTTATTGGGGCCTCTTGCCATTCTTATAACAATTCATACACCAATTATATCAAGCATAATTGCACATATATTGCCATCATTATTTTTAAATATTTACTTTGTAGTTGAGCCCTTGGTATCAACTCCTCTACCCCCCACTCCAATCCTCATGACCCCTTGATAAAATAAAGTATTATTTTTTCATATCTTACACCAACTGCTGTTTCCCTTTCCCCATGGTTTCTGTTGTTCACCCCCTGGTGGTAGTGGTTATGTATCGATCATTGTGATTGGTTCCCCCTTCCTCCCCTCCCTTCTCCACCTTCCCCCTACCCTCCTGGGGTCACTACTCCCATTTGTGTTCCTGAAAGGTTTCTCTGACCTGGCTTCCGTGTATCCTGATCTCTTACTATTCCTGTGCACATGCTCTGGGTTAGCCCGCAGTGAAAGGCAGGACTGGAGTCATGAAGCGGGGTGGGGAGGTGGGGGGGTGGGGGGTGAGCAAGCCTCAAGGAACCAGAGGAACTTTGTGTTTCATCAGAGCTATATTGTGCACTGGTCGACTCATCCGTTCCTTGTGGCCCCTCTGTGAGAAGATGTCCCATTGTCTGTCTACAGATGGGTTTGGGTCTTTGTTCTGACACTCCTCATTCTCAACAACACTTTTTGTTTGTTTGTTTTGAGTCTTCTGATACCCAATCCTATTGACACCTCATAATCACACAGGCTGCTGTGCTTATTCCATGTGGGCTCGTTGCTTCTCTGCTACACGGTCGTTTGTTGAGCACCAAGCCTTTAAGGCTCCAGACACTATAGCTTTTGATAGTTGGCACCATCAGCTTTCTTCACCACATTTGCTTCAGTGATCATGCTGGGAATGAGAGCATCACAGAGTGCCAGGTTGTTAGAACAAAGTGTTTTTGCGTTGATGCAGGATCTTAGTTCCTCTTTTGGAGACTTATTCATTCCATGTTAGTGCTTCTTCAGTTTTTTAAGCCTTCTTCATTGAAGGAACACAACTTGGGTGGCTTAAAATAGAAATTTTTTCCCTCAGTTCTTACACTGAAAAAATCCCACTGGCGGGTGTTGGAAGGACCATCTCTCTCAAAATGCTCTAGGGGAACATCCTTTCTCATCGTCCCTAGCTTATGGTACCCTAAGTATCCCTCACCTCTTGACAGCATTACTTCAATCTCTCCTTTGTTCTTTGCAAGGCTATCTTCTCTGCGTCTCTTGCTATATATACATTGCCCCCTCTTTTTATATCAGCACCAATCATATTAGGTTAGGACCCACCTTTCTGCAGCAAGAGCTCCCACTGCCGTCATTAAATTGATCCCAACGCATAGCAACCCAATGGAAGAGAGTGGAACTGCCCCGCCTAGTGTGTCCTGGAGCAAAGTCCTCACGGCAGCAAATTCTCAGAAATATTCTCCTGAAGAGGGACTGGCGGGTTTGAATTGCCAGCCTTTCATTTAGAGGCTGACTTCTTAATCCTCTGGGTTTCTGATTTAGAGATCTGAGACAAAAATGATAGCTCAGAATATGACATTTTCTGTCCCTGTGTGTCAAGGTTTCTTTATCACATCTAGAATCCAGCTGAATCATGTACAAAACCCATAAATACAAACACATGAAAACGGTGGTTTCAAATCAGTTAGAGGTATAGAGAAATTGTCAGTTCATTCTCTTAAAAGGGAAACTCTATTTTTCTTTTGATTTTGTTTTTTTGTAGTAAACCTCTAATCCCGCTTTAAGTACTCCCAAGCTTCAGTTAGTCATTCATGAATATAAACTACAATGGCTACAATTTTAAACTTGTTTGGCTCTTCTAGAGCAGCTAGCAGCCTAACAGCAGGGTGATTGGAATATTAAATTAGCTCTACTTTTTTAGGTTAAAAAAATCGAACTTTTAAGCCAAATCCTGATGAAGCACTTCCCAGAAAGTCACAAATTGAAATGGTAACTGTATGATCTTGGGAATATGATCGATGCCAACGGCGCTTGGAAGGAAATGGTGCAGAATTGCTTGTCTGTGTGCAGGTCGACTTGTACAGCTTCCCGGACTCTTGTCCAATATTCAGTGTGTGCTGTGCTGTCACATCGATAGTGAGAAATGAGGAACAAAAGCTGAGCTGGGTGGATGTGATGTCCTCTCTCAGGAGGTCAGCCAATCGGAATTGTAGCAGCTAATGTCCTAGACAGCGGGAATGTAGCAGAGCGATTTTTCCCTTCTTTCCCAGGAGAAAAAAATAAATATCCAGGCAGTAGTTTTGAAACCCAGAAAAATTGCAGCTGGAAACCAGAAATAAACCGTCCTCAATTCCCAAGTTCTGTGATGTGATGTATGAGCTCCTCGGAGTGCGACTGAAGTGGTGTCTGAACTTTACAAGTCTTTTCTTCTGATGGCCAACACTAGACCCCCAAGTAGAAGCAACCACGTTGTCATGATGATTTATTGTACAGTTTTAAAATCTTAAACAGTCACTTGTAACACTTTGATATGAATAACTCCCGTCTTATTACTTTTATCTTTAAGCAACCTGACTGTTATCAGCCTCTGTTCTTTGTCAAACAGGCCTCGGGGAAGTCTAGCTTGGACACTTTCCTGATTACAGATATGCATAGGTCTGCTCGCAATCATCCTTCTTAAAAGGTTCCACCCCATCCTGCATCGCATTGCTTGATGAAGCGGGAATGAAGCGGGAATGAAATATGAGATTCTTCAAAATCCTTCCACAGTCCACCAATTGCGCTCCACAAACTGCAACTAGTGCCCTTGTTGACTTGTTTCTGTTTAGAAGACAGAAACAGCTAAAAAGGAGGAAAACAAGGAAAGGATTTGTCACTCATTAGAATTAGTACTGACATCCTAATAACCGATATTTAGCCATACAGCCAATAGGAACAAACCACCGCAGCATGGTCATTATAAGAAATATACGATCACAAAGTCACGTTATAGCGTAAATGGGGTTGCTGAGGTTCACAGTGGTTAAGAGATTGAAGCAACAGAGCTTGAATTTGAGCTTCGGGAGTCCTAACTCAACTCAAGGGTTCCTGATTTTAATCACTATGGTGTTCCTTCTGGCCACCAGATGTCAGCCTCCTGGAAGGAATATAGACTTGATATGTGGTGCTTTCCTGAGTAAATCCTGACAAATCCTTTTTAAAAAATAATTAAAAGAGCATTGCAATTGGCAACATAAGATCACTAGCAACAGGTGAGATGACACCAATATCTCTTGATATTAGTAAAATGTACAGAAGGAAGCACAGTCTGAGGAGCTAGGCTATACTAGAAAAAGGCATAAACCCCGCCTGGAAGTATTGCAAGTTGACAGGCATTAACAGAAGGCCAGCTTTCACAGAGTCACCGGTGTACAAATACGGCTATTTGGCCATTAAACAAGTGACTCTTCTGTGTTAGGCTGAGTTCTCTAAAGTGATGCTTAATATTCAGGTGAGATTATATCAAGAAGAAGGCCTAAAGAGTTGTAAAAGTCCACCCACTCAAGCCCAAGCAGGTCCCAAGTCCACAGATGACATGTAAAGCCGGAGGTTTCTGCTGACTCAAGTAACTTTGGGGGCTCATGTACCCAAGATCAGCAGGAAGACCACGGATTGGTGAGTACAGAGGCAGATGAATACACGGTTCTCCAGTCATGCTCGTAGCTATAAAGATCAATGAACCCAAGTGAGATGACAGGTCACTGATGAATTTGGGGTTGACAGGCAATTTGGCAGCCCATTGGCTCAAGTCCAAAAAACCAGAGGTCCACAAGTTAGGTATAGAATCCAGATCCAGCAAACAACAAGCAAGCATTCCCAAAGCAGTCACTTCTATAGGAAATAGACCATCCCCCAGGAAATTCTCTTTCAATTGCATCAGAGCTGTGACATGAGAAGGGGTTGCATTCCACTCGAATAGACATAAGAAGTTGATTACATTGCGTTCCCTCACACCATGGAGTATTATTAGGTTTTAACTGCCTCGCCACTGAGAAGTCTGGCCCAGCCAAACTGACACAAAACCTAACGGACATATCCGCCAAATATTTATTAAACATTTATTGTGCAAAGACCCCAGACTAACCAAAACCAAACCTACTCTCCTGGAGTCCGTTACAACTCGTAGAAGCGCCACAGATGACTTCTGAAACTGTGGGTCTTCACATAGCAGAGAGCCTCCTCTTTTCCCTGCAGAGCAGCTTATGAGTTTGAATGGCCCACTCACAAGGAGCAGTTCACTGTTGACCCAACATCGCTCCACTGGGCTCCTTAGACGAACTAAAGGGAATGCACAGATGAATATCGTTTCTCAGGAGTCTGAACCTAAGGAGTCTCACCATACTCCACGGCTCCTGAACTGTATCATATACCATTTATAACACTCGAGGCACCTGTAGAAATGCCAGTGACCAGACCAGACCCCAGACGAGTAAAACTCAGAATTTCCAAGGTGGCAACCAACGCGTGAGGACTTTCAACTTCCTAGGAATTCCAATTGGCAGCATAGGTTGAGAATGCTAGGCCCACCACTACACAGTGAGGATTTGATGGGCTTCTGAAGACCCTCAGGTAATGGGCTTCTTTTGCCCCAGTTTCTTTCTATTTCTATATGACTAGACAATCAGGTCTCTATTGGATACTATTTAACTCATTTGGAATTCCTTTTTTTCCCCCCAGGAGCACCTATTTGCTTTTAACTTAACATTGGCAACAAGGTGCGTGAGACAGGGCGGTGGGGGCCACTGCTGCTTGCTCTGCATTTGAACCATGGTTCCACACATCAGATGGGACGCCAGGTGAGATCGTGCCTGGACTCTGATGCTTCTGGGCATCTGGCATCCCAGCTGCACTGCTCCGGATCCTCGGGCAAGTCACTGAACTCTTGAAGCCAGTGGTGGGAATTCAAATAATTTCACCATCATTGTAAGCATGCATGCAAAGGGTAGTTTATTTCATGTAATTAATATTAATAATTAATAAAACTATAATGAGGTACACAAAATTTGACTATTCTATAAGAAAGAGATTTGAAATATTAAAATAATACCTGACCCCAAAAAACGGTTATTTAACATATTTCAATATTACTTCTTGATTGGCATCGTCATGTGCAGTGTTCTTCCATTTGATCTGAGCTGTGAGGTTTATCCTTAAGGTCTTTTCACGGCAGAGGTGGGATCCCACTCGTTTAGAGATAGGCCAATTAGCCTACCAGAAACACTTAGGCAGCTTCTCGTCTCCGAATATATTATGTTCATCTTTGAAAAAGCCATTCTGCTGCTGCTGAACTTACAGCAATTGTTTTGACAACATTTTTTAGCTCTTTGAACACTTTCAGGAATTGCATAATTCACTCATAATATCTCTTGGGAATTCAGGGTGTAATGCAAAGTTGGGACGAATGACAGTGTGTCACCCTCAGGTTGTTCGACACGTCTGCTCTCTATGCCATATGCTTGTTTCCGGAACTAAAAAATGCAAGGGATTAAAAATGTAGTATTTCATCAAAAGCATAATGGGTCTTATGAAATGAATACATAAAAGTTTAAGCAGCGTTCCATCTCATTTTTTATACTGATGGACAGAATGAACATAATTACAAGTACTTGGAAAATGCTGTTGCACAGATGAACATTGAACGGTGTAAAGAATATTAATTTATGATTTCCATATTAGTAGCTACCCAGCTGCCCACCTTAGAGCGTGCTCTGCTTACAACTGGTTCAGTGTACTCAACCAAAACTGAGGTATCAGTTCTGGGAAACCAGTGTGAACCGGCTGAATCCATGACTGTTTGAAGCCTGGTGTGATGATGTGAACTTGTTTACTTTAAATATGACTCTTCTATCCATTTCTCCAAAACTCCCACCAAACGATTAGGCAAGACCATGCAAATATGGTACACAGGATGTTAACCTTCAGATTGGTTGGTTTTGCCATTTCTCTCAGAAGCAGGCCTAGAGAGAATTCCTGTGACCACCCAGAAAGGAGAGGTATTGACAGAGTAGCACAAGATCCCTGCTTAAAGGGATGGAAGCAGCAGAAGCTGAAACACGGGGACTAGAATTCAGAGCAAAGGAGCCGCATGGCATGCCAGGGCAATGGGGCAGAGTGGCAGGTGAGCTTTGTGGCCCACAAAGGCCAAGGTCAAGGGATCACATGGCCGATAAAACCAGGAACCAAGCAGCATGCCTGCCAGCACGGGAGCAAAGAGGCCCTGTGGCGAAAGGACTGTATCCCTACCCTTTGCAACCTGTTAGCTTCCCCGATGGGTCTCCATGGTCAGATCTACTGTGAGGAGTGTGACCACTGTAAAGAATGACCCAACCCAGCAGAGAAGCTGGAGTGCCTGCTGCTGTAGAACAGGGATAGAAGGACAGGGGGAGGCCTGTCTGACCCACTGCCTGTGGCTGTAGAGGCCTCCCACTCCTGTTGAGTTGGATTTGCTTCTGTTTTGCTTCTCTGAAGACAGAGATTAGGTGTGACCTCCATGGCGTTTTCTCACCTTTGTTTCCCCATTTGTGAAAGAAGAAAGAAAGAAAAAGAAAAATCGGTTGAAACTAAACTATGTAACATAGAAAGTGCCTGGGACTGAGTAACTGAGTAGATAGTTGTTCGGTGAAATGCGTCTTCTGCTCGGCTCTATCTTGGTCCCGGGAGGGTGGAGGGAGGGGGGTGTTAGAAAGGGAGAACCGATTACAAGGATCTACATATAACTTCCTCTCTGGGGGATGGACAACAGAAAAGGGGCTGAAGGGAGACGTCGGACAGTGTAAGATACGATAAAATAATAATAATTTATAAATTATCAAGGGTTCATGAGGGAGAGAGGAGGAGGAAAGGAGGGGGGAAGTGAGGAGCTGATACCAAGGGCCCAAGCAGAAAGCACATGTTTTGAGAACGATGATGGCAACAAATGTACGAATGTGCTTGACACAATGGATGGATGGATGGATGGATGGATGGATGGATGGATGGATGGATGGATGGATGGATGGATGGATGGTGATGAGTTGTTCGAGCCTCCAATAAAATGATTCAAATACATTTAACAAAAATAAACTCTGACCCTTCCTGCAGGGTGTTAACTGGCCTTCTGGCTGCTGTGCTGCCTGAGGAAGCCCATGGGTGATTCTCCCCAAGTCAGGGGGGCGGGAGTCTGAAATTCTCCATTTCCTTTAGCTGTAATTTCCCACACTGGACCGCTGAAGTCACAGCTTGGCTTGCTAACAGTTTTCAATTCTTCAGATTCTTTCTCTCTTTCATCCCCCCCCACCCCCCATTCTCAGACTTCCACTTGCCAGATAGCTCCTTCCTGTTAGCTCCCTCCCCGCCAACCCCCCTCCCTGCTGACTCTCCGCTTTATCCTCTCCCCGTGAAAAGGACACCACAACGCTTCTTCTTCCAGCTGGTCGCTTCAACTTCGACTTTTAGAACTAAGGCTGTAAACGCAAGGAACATTTCATGTGGAGCACTTCTTAGGCTGCCCTGGCTGAGGTAGATTTGTAAAAACCAGCAAGACCGTTGGAATAAAACAAACTCAATAAAGATAACCAGACAGGCATATGAAGAGACTCAAGTTTATGACAGCTTGATGAGCTGAATTGTTGCAGAAGACTCGCAAGTTCCCCTTTTATCTCACTTCCCTAATCTCTTTCCTCGGTGCTGTTTAGCATCATCCTTTGTACCAAACCACGAGCGACACTTCCTTTTTCAATCTATAAGCACTTTACATGACCTATGCTCAGCACACTGTATTCACTTTTATTGATTATGGAAGACCCCACAGCAAGATTCGATAAACCCTTTCATGTTAGACATTGTCCAGATCAGTACCAGGAAAATGTGCACATCAGCTCCGTTGCTTTTCATTTTTCATTCCCTCCTATGGTGGCAGAACCATACCTAGGTATCAACTTTTGGTTTGTATTGGACTACTTCAGAAATACTGCCAAGTCCAAAACCTCACAATCTAATAGATACTGCGAGGCAAACTTCAACTGCATTGGAAACAAAGTCCCCCCAGCCCAGAGCTGCAGTTCATCTGTGTGGTTACCATCCGTCAAGTACACCTCGCGTTCGTGACAAACGTGGGTGCAACGGAGCAGCATGCGGCCTGGTCCTATTTCATTCCAGGATCACCTATGAACCAAATGATTGTGCTACATGGGATTTCCATGGCCAATATTTAAAGCTGAGCTCAAGCTTCCTCTTCTTAGTCTGGAAGCTCTCCTGAAGTCAAGTTGCCTCCTAGCAATGCATTACACACACACCCTCCCCGTCGCTGCATAGAACAACGTATCTGTACCAAACATGACGTACCCCTGGTGGCTCCCTTCTTTTCCTAACCCATCCACTGACTGAAAGAACTTGTGGTGCCATGGGAACGAGTCTGCTTTCCTTATTTTAAAGAAAGCTGTATTATCAACTTGACTCATCAATCTTCTGGTTTCTAATTTGACAGCTTCCCCCCTCCACCCCCCGCATTTTTTCAATTGTTGGAGCCTGCTGCTTTTCTCTGACCACATCCAAGGGGTTCTCAGAAAGTTCATGGGAAAATTATGTCATCTTTTCATTCCGTATTTCCACTAACTTTTGGAAGCCCCCTTGTGAGTGAGTATATGCCTGTCACCCATGCTTGTTCCTGCTGTTCCATCACGAACGACTTGGGAGGTAGCATCACAGGTTTGCCTTGCTGATATTTCTAAGTGATCTTTCTTCCTGGAGATCCTTTCACTTAATTCAAAAATCTTCTGAAATTTTATCTGTGGTTTGGAGGGTCTTTTTTCTCTGTTCTCTTAAAGACGGGAGCATGTCGTGTATACATATGGCCTAAAGCCAGACTCTCTGCAGGGTTGTACATTTTGCATAGATGGGAGCTTTTCTGATGGGTACGCATTTTGTTCATGCTCTTTAATTTTTCTCTGTTATAATATTTTACCAGTGTGCACGTTTCTAGTGAAAGCATTTGGAAAGTTTGGGAAGTTTTTAATTTACTCAAAGTTACTTGTTCTTCCCAGTTCTGTATGACACACAATTCACAGGAAGTATGTTCTCCATATGAGAATCTGTGTATGTTCTCGTGTCTACCTTGCATCAAATAATGGAACAAGAGAGAAGAACAGAAAATGATTTCCAAGTAGAAAATCTCAATGTGTCCAGGAAAAAATTTTTAATTGAGAAGTCTCACACTTAATACCTTAAAGATAAGGGTAACCTTTTTTGTGACTTCAAACATTATGTTAACAAGCATAAAGCTGGACATTAAAAAACCTCTTATAAATAATAAATATAAAACTTATTGAAATTGGACAATTATATTTCAACTAAAATGGATATTTTTAAAGTCAGTATCTAATAAGGTAACTTGCAATCTTAATGTAATATCATAGAATTGTTTACACATTTTTAAAAAGACACTCTGGTCATCGAGTATAACCATTGAATACCTTGGGAAAAAAACACTTCATTCTCAAAAAATATTAGGAGTTAAAGCAGAATTTCCTGAGTTGTAAGAATGTGTAAGAGAGACTAGATCCCCAAGAGCTGATTCACCCTTTGATTTCCATTAAAACATCATTCATTCCCATCAAGTTGATGCTAAAACCAAGAAACCCTATAGGAAAGGGGAGAACGGCCCCTGTGAGTTTCTGAGAACGTCACTCTTTATGGGAGTAGAAAGTCCAGATTTCTCCCCACGAAGACCCAGTGAAGGTCAGGGCCTTACGCAAGGATGCAGAAATGACTGGTAGGTCAGCAGCAACAAGAGCTGAAGTTCCCCATTTCCTGGTGGATCTGGCTTTCCAATACCATGTCTCCTCAAAAAAGGTTCATTTTGGAATTTACATTGACCTTAAAAATGGCATTTGTGAAGTTCCTTAAGATGTTCAAAATGGAGGTGCCAATAAAGGAGACAAAAAAGACAAAAATTCATAACTGCATATGCATACAGCCTGTGCTCTCTGAACTCTTGTATGTGTATCTTTAAAGTTATCGCTGACGTTTGTTGGACAGTTTATAGCTGAAAGCTCGGTGGTTTCACATATATGGTAATCAGTGATTATAATTAGGATGCCAAATATAGGACTATATAAACACTTATGGTAAAATTCAGCTGTGTTTAAATTGAGGTACATTTTAATGCGTTGGAGTTGAGAAATATTTTCAGAGATATCCTACGGTGAGCACCACCCTATAGTTATGAGTCAACCAACATATAAACAAATTTCTATGAACGTGGTCTTTCCTGGGATTGGGGCATAATCACAGTGCCTCAGAGAAGCATTGACAGGACAAACCATGCTTATAAAATCTTATAAACACTTCTGTGTGTTGCTCATCATGATTATACAGCAAGGTTTAGTCTGAGTCCCACTGAGTTTAGAACCTCTGATACTTCAAATTAACATGCATGTATCTTGACTCTAAAGCTAAGAATTAATGAATGGCATACATGGGGCTTTGGTGTTTATTTAACACATATATTGTAAAATATATTTTATATGTTATATAATGATATGAATGGAATTCATTTCCAGACACGATATTGGAATAAAATGTTCTCTAGAAAAGTGACAGCCACATTCTGAGCAACTTATCTTTAATGTTAGGCTGGGTTCTCTAGAGAAGAAAAACCATGGAAGCTTCTTATCACAAAAATGAGATGGGTGGCATCTGATATATCCTCTGACTGCACAAGAGGGGAGAAAACAGCATCCTCAGCATCAGCGGCCCAAAGCCAATCCCTACGAATATGAGGTTAGACATAGCTCTACTCTCCTCCCTTCAGCCAATCCTAACTCAAACCATCCATCCTCCCACAGCACGCGCTGGTCCTCAGCTGGGGATGGTTGCAATGGCCACACAGAACTCACAAAACTATTCTCAGCTATGAGATTTATTTGTGATGTTAACTAGCTATAACTTAGGTGTGACATGCTCAGGATGCAATTGGGCAGTCAGTCAGGACAATTGCCTATTTTCTGTCCTGCCTGCAGGTAGGTCCCTCTAACCCTCAGCCTCTTGGCCTGTATTCTCTCCAGCTCAGGTCATATTATGAATTATAATATTATATTGATAAAGTTCTTTTAGGATTGCCAATAAACTCCAGAAGGGGATGCTACTTCTCCAAAAGCCTCAGATCAAAGGTACTCGTGTTTGAGTGGGTCTGCAAGCCCAGCACCCCAATTAACTGCATGGAGGGACCCCAATCCACAAGTCAGTTCCTTACTCATGGATTTACTTTTTCTGTGGGCTAGTAAATCCATTGTTCTTTCTCATGCGTCTTGGCTCTTGACTTTGTTCTCTCTCACTCCTCTCTCACTCCTCTGTTGTCACAGCTGTCTCCTAGATAAAGGAGGTTCCATGCACAGGAAGTTCAAGGTCTCTAAAACACTCCACCTTTGATTCCTCTTTTGCGGGTAATGAGAACCATCCTCCTGCCTGTTTCTAAAATATTTCCTTTTATATCCAGAAGGATGGCTATCACAGTTAGCCCTGTTAACAATGACTCACAACTGAATCATATAATTTTATGAATATCTTCCCCCTCCTTCTCTTACCAAGACCCATCAGCAAAAGTTGTTTGTTGGAATAATGGCTATAAGACTATGGCTATAGAAGAGCTATATTAAATAATTCACTGCACTGAATATATAGGATGGAGATTCAAAAGATTTTTTAAATTTATACAATCTTTAATCCAATTTTTCATGAACTTTTCATGAATTTTTAACGCCTTTTTTATATAGACAGCTTTACTGTGAGAAAATGACTCATATCGTTATAGAGACTTGCAAATCCCAAGGGTGTGGGTCAGACTTGGGTGAGTCAGGCCTTTCCTGACTCGGTTGCAGGAGCTCAAAGCCCCAGGTAGTAAAGACCAAGAGGAAATTATTGGCTCACGGGTGCTAGAAGCTCTGGAGTCCTCCAATCCTCAGAAAATCATATGGAAAACCTCTAGCTGAAGTCACCAGAACTGTCAGTGGAAAATGAGATGAAGCGTGAGCAAAAGCGGGCGTTTTGTGAGAACAGCCCTCTAGTGCCGCACATTGATGTAGGAGGTGCTCTTATCAGGGCTGTGGCTGTCTTCAGGATGCTGCCTACTGATACTGTACATCAGATTAGAACTGGCCACATCCCGCCACCTCATGGGAGATGATATCCTCATTGCAAATTACCATATTACATCACGACATAATAGCCAAACCAGAGACTCATGATCCAAATGAATTGCTATTCAGACTTAATCATCACAAACTCCTCATTTTCAACAAATTCACAAGTTCTCCCAAGTTGTCTCCCCAAACATATGCCAAACCTAGCTGCTTGCTACACTTAGCAAGCATCTATACACTTGGAGGTCAATGAAAGCAGGTCAGAGGTTATTCTCCCTAAGGGTTATCAGCCATCTAAAGTTATCAGACTGTACAGACTGTCGGACCCTAAACAGGGCCCTCTCCCTTTTGATAAGGATAGATTTTTTTCCCTGGAGGAGACCCCAGGGAACTCCATTCCACTCAAGGGTGACCACGGTTAGGCTGCCATATTGAGTCTAGGTTCCCCCCATCTTGTCGCATGTGTACCCCTAATTCCTTCCATTCCTATTACGTGTACACCCCTAGCTCATCCTCTTCCTGTCATGCTTATGTCTATTGTATAACCCCTTCCTGTGACATGTGCGGTTGCCTGTAATCACGTCCCTAATCACATATGGGCCTTGGCCAGAAATAGACAGCCTCTGCTGCCCTCTCGGCCTGCACTGTGCACAGACCTGGCTGTTGAGATCATGGCCGTCCAGGAGGTGAGCGTGCTACCATGAAATGTGTCTTGACTCCTTTATTTTACCTTCTCTTCTATCTCTTTTATTCTCTATGAATTTACTATAATCTTTATATATCATAACCATACAGCTGTGCCTGTTGAACCCATAATACAGTTGTGAGGAGCTGGTCTCCCCCAAAAGCATTTAAAATAAAACATTATTCAAAATTATTTTCTTGACAATGCAAGGTCTTCATTTGGAGGGTCTTTTTTTTATATTTTAACCGTAAAGACCACGGGTATGGAAAAATGTTTCCCTCTACAGCAAGACGTTTCGGATGACACATATATTTAGTAATTGTGCTGCTTCTCATTTGTCTTCCTTTTTGTGAATTTTTTCCCTTTAAATCATTTGATTAGGGGCTCATACAACTCTCATCACAATCCATACATACATCAATTGTAGAAAGCACATCTGGACATTCATTGCCCTCATCATTCTCAAAGCAGATCTTCTATATTATTATTATTATTATTATTGAACTGGAACGTCTATGACCCAGCACATGGCAGTTATTGGCTCCCTCTCTTCAAGCTAAAAGTTATGAGAAAATAGGTGTTCAAATGCTAGGTAGTTACGTCAGTGACAATCACAGCATTCGAAACAAAAGCTTGACCCAAACTATAGAAATCGAGATGAACATGCCATTGCCATTTCCAAATTCAGAAACCCATTACCTCGGAGTCAATTCTGGCACGTGGCAGCACCGCGAGGTGGAGCAGAACTGCCACTGTGGGTTTCCAAGTCTTTAACTCTCCGTGGTGTGTGTTATGTGTCACCGAGTCAGCTCTGACCCACAGAGACCCTGTGTGCAACAGAACAAAGCACTGCCCAGGCCTGCACCATCCTCACCATCTCCCAACGCTGAACTCAGTGTGGCAGCCACGGTGTCAATCTTACCTGGCCGAGGGTCTCACTCTTTCCTCTGCCCCTCGACTCTGCCAAACATGGTGTTCTTCTCCAGCGGCTGGTGTCTCCTGACAACATGTCCAACGTGTGTAAGACAAAATTTTGTCTGTAAGGAGCATTCCAGCCGTACTTCTTCCGAGACAGATCAGTGTGTTCTTTTAGAAGGCCACGGTACTTTCAATATTCTCCTCCAGCAGCGCAATTCAAATGTGTCAGTTCTTCTCCCAACTTCCTTATAAATGTCTAACTACCACACGCATTTGAGGCTACTGAAAATATCATGGTATGGGCCAGGTGCACCTAAATCCTCAAAATATTGTGCTTGCGTTTCAATACTCTGAGGAGGTCTTGTACAGCAGATTGACCTAACGCCACTCATCTTTTGATCTCTTGGCCTCTGCTTTCATACACATCGGTTGTGGATCCAAGCAAGACAAAATCCTTAACAACTTTCACCTTTGCTCCATTTACCGAGATGTTACCTATGCAGTTTCTTACAGGAGTACTGTCTCATCTTTCTCCACAGAATTGGGGGTAATATGGGATTGCTGACCTTGCAGTCAACCACACTATGTCACCAGGGCTCATGACCCCTTAGCAAGGATTTAAAACCTGTATATCAGATAGGACTGTATCTGAGCCTATCAGAGTGTGGCAGTCACAACATAGAAATCACCTCCCTCCCCCAGGTTTAATGCGAAAAAGTAGAAACATTTCATTTTACTTCTGTTTTTCACATTTCATAATCCAGGCAGCAAAAATTCATTTTACATAATCATGTCTGTATAATTGATAGTTCTAACCAATAAACCTAAACCATCACACAATGAACTCAGAAAAAAAGATTGTTCCATACATTCTAGATAACAAATCATCTATTGTACTATCCTGTGCCTATTGGTCAGATAATTTAATACAGTGAACACTTTATTTTATTGTAAATTCCAATCTGAATTAATAAAATATGGCCTACACACCTCAAGTGTCATCCCTGAGGATAAAGCATAGTATCTCTATAACTTTTTAAAATTTATTGCTTATCACAGAAAGTTACCATAAAGCATATTCAAACTCATGGCAATTGCATGCATGTTACATTAGAACTATGTTCAACAGAGTTTTCAATGACAGATTTTTCTGGAATAAATGGACACACTTTTCCTCTGAATGAGCTTCAACCACCACCCTTTCAGTTAGTAGGCATGGCCATTAACCATGTGCACCAGCCAGGGATTCCAAGTTATACTCCCTATTTATTTATTCAATTTTTTGTGTCTTTTCTTTCTCTTTTAAAAAATCCGTATTTAAAATTGTAAATGGAAGTTTCTAGAAGTCCAAAATATTTGGATGCATTTTATTTAGAAGTTATCAAGATTCCATTATAAAGAATCAGGCCTTGTTCATTGAATGGCCTATGTCCATACGTATAAATTTGTATAAGCTAGGCATTAACAAATGAATAGGAAACATTATATTACAATAATGGTTATTGATGAGAAATAATCATGCAAAGATCTGTCAGCTCTATTGGGAGTGGTCTAAGTACTCTTTGTAATGTATGTACCTCCCTTTCCCATTGAGCCTATATACTTGAATAATTTAAAATAACCACAAATGTTTTTGTATAATCATAAAAATTTAATTCAGTGTTTTCATTAAATTGCACCTTTTTACACATTGGCAATTCTTTCATTGCCATGGAGCTGAACCACTACTTTTTAATCGTTTTATTTGGGGCTTATACAATTCTTATCACAACCCATACATCTATCCATTGTGTCAAGCAAATTTGTACATTTGTTGTCATCATCATTCTCAAAACATTTGCTTTCTACTTGAGCCCTTGATATCAGCTCCTCATTTTCCCCTCACTCCTCACTCCCCCCTCCCTCATGAACCCTTGATAATTTATAAATTATTATTATTTTAACATATCTTACACTGTTCAGCCTCTCCCTTCACCCATTTTTCTGTTTTCAATCCCTCAGGGAGGAAGTTATATGTAGATCCTTGTAATCGGTTCCCCTTTCCACCCCACCCTTCCAGTATTGCCACTCTCACCACTGGTCCTGAAGTGATCTTGGGTCCTGGATTCCCTGTGTTTCCAGTTCCTATCTGTACCAGTGTACATCCTCTGGTCTACCCAGATTTGTAAGGTAGAATTGGGATCATGATAGTGGGGAAGAGAAAGCATTTAGGAACTAGAGGAAAGTTGTATGTCTCATCATTGCTACATCGCACACTGGTTGGCTTGTCTCCTCGCCGAGACCCTGCTGTAAGGGGATCTCCAGTGGCCTACAAATGGGCTAGCTCCCCCTACTATTATGGTCTTATTCTCCCTCATTGATCCTGTTAGAGCTGCATATGTTTATGTGTGAAATTAAGATCATTTGATGATGCATTAAATCCAAGATAGATAAAACTTCAGAAATTGCAACCGGAGTAATGATTCCCTGAGGGTAGAGAAAGAGAGGTGTCAGGAGGGGGACACCCCCACTGAAGGGAATGAACAATGGAATGGCAGGTAAACAGATCCATTGGAAGTGGACAGCGAATGCCTTGAGAGTGATGAGGGCAAAGAATGTACGGATGCGCTTTATACAGTTGATGTGTGTATATGTGTGGATTGTGATAAGAGTTGTATGAGCCCCTAATAAAATGTAAAAAAAGAAAAGATATAGGGGGGAAAGGAATGACAACAATAATATTTAATAAAACAACAAGGGTTTCTGTGGGTGGGGCAGTGACAAAGGGGAGCTGATACCAAAAAGTTCAAGAAGAAAGAAAATGTTTTTAAAATGATGGTGGCAACAATTGCTTAATCTAATTGAACTATGGATTATTTTGATATCTGTAGAGCTCCCAATAAAGTGGGGGGAAATAACTCTATTTTAAAATGTTAGTTAATCCTAGCACCATACAAAATTTATTGCTCATAGGTTTACTCTGGTAGTGACATAATGTGGTGTCAAATTGTGGAGGGGTAGAGTCTAGCCTGTCAATCAGGTTGCAGTTTGATGACCTCATTTAGAAGCACTAAGGAGATAAATAGCTCACTGGAAGTGGGACACTCACTCCCTGTGAGACATTACGGACAGTGAGCTTGATGGAGCCACATTGATGAAGCCAGAGTCCTGGAACTGAAGGAGCCACATGGAGACCCACGACAGTCCTGAGAAGTTTCCACTACCACTGGATCCACAAGACTTTCCACACACTAGCCTGTGATCTTCCTGAATTCAGCATCATTGCGTGGCTGCATGAATCTCAGAAGGAAGTTATGGACTAGTATTGACATGTGGGATCATACTAGACTTATGGACTTGATCTGGACTAGGCTGAGATGTTTTCTTACTGTACAATGGCTCCTAGATATAAAGCTCCTTCTTATACACATATGACTGTCCATGAATTTGTTTCTCTAGACAACCTGGACTAACACATTTACCCTGGAGCATACTTTATATTAGCAATATCCTGCAAAAACTAAAAATATAAAATAGAATACAATGTTATCATAGAAAATATACCTAAATAATTTATAGTGATATTTTAAAAATAAAATTCATAATAATAGATGATAATATGAGCCCAAATATTTATACCAATTGTAAACTTCATTTAAAACATGCTTTCAAAGAACTAGAAAGAATAACTAACTTAATAATCGTGTTTTCTCTATATATTGTAGAATTATGGATGGACTTGCTTACTTCTTAGCTTTATTTACCTAAATATCTGAAATTGAGTATTTAATACTAAACATATAAGAACATTTAAAAATAAGAAGTCCTATTTTCCCTATGATATAGTTAGTTTATTGTGCCAACCTGGCCGATAAACACATACGGAGTTAATTGAAGGGCAGAGGGATAAATGGTTCAGTGAATCTAGCCTTTCGAGTTCTCAGGTCTCTTGCTTTGAGATGGTCAGACCAGGGTGCAGCTGCCTTAGCCAGTTTCCTGCTTCAGGTGGCAAGCTTCACTTCCTGCAAGACATCGCTGAGGAGAAGCCTCATGAACCTACCCTGATGCAGCCCTGGGTGCTGGAGCAGCAGTGTGGAGACCCCTGCCAGCGCTGAAATGCTTATACATTCACTGACATGGCTTTCCTCCTGCAGTCAGCATCATTGCGTCTGTTTTGTGAGATGGAGGAGAACTTTGTGGATTCGTGTCGGACATATGGGTTAATGGGTTAATGTTGGACTTGTGGGCTTGGGCAGCACTGAGTTGGGATGTTTTCTTGATGTGCACTTAACCTTTATATAAAACTCTCTCTTATACACGAGTTTCTGTGGTGTTGTTTCTTCAAAGTACCCAGACTAACACCCCGTAAAACTAAAAACTTCAATGTGATCACTTTTAGATAGTGGTTATTTTCTGTCTAACTCTTCTCATCTTTGTTCAAATCTCTGTAGCTCTTGCCATGATAAATCAAATAATCATCCATCTTCCTAATGGATTAAAATCTACTAAAGGCTAAAGATCAAAGTGGATGCCAGAAGAGACTTTAGCTTGTACAGAAGCTAAAGAAAATGGAAGAAATGATAGTCATAAAGCTGAATAGAACATTTCAAAGAGCAACTCAAGAAGACAACATCAAGTATTACAATGAAACATCTAAATATCTAAAATTAGAAAGCACATTTTCTAATGGGAAGGAAACATCCAGTATATCTTAAACTGAAGGATCTCAAGAAAAAATTAAGACCTCAAGTTGAAATATTGAAAGATTGTATGGCCAAAAAGTGAATGATGCAGGAAGCATTAAGAGACGATGTTGAAACACATGCACAGTCACTGTACCAAAAAGAATCATTTAACATTCCACCATTTCAGGAGGTGAAATATGAGTGAACCACTGGTGCTGAAGGAAGAAGTTTAGGTTGAACTGAATGCATTAGTCAAAACCAAGTCTCAAAGAATTGATGAAATATCTATTGGAATCTTTCAAAAAGCTTATGAAGTTCTAGAAGCACCCACTGGTCTATGCCAGGAAATTTAGAAGATAGCTACTTGGTCAATTGATTGGAATAACTTCGTATTTGCATCCATTCCAAAGACAGATGAGAAAACAGAATGCTCAAATTGTAGGACAATGTCACAGATATTACAGGCAAGCAAGAGGGTGCTGAGATCAACCAACAGCAGCTGCAAGCACACATTGACAGTGAAATATCACAGATTCAGGTCGGATTGAGAAGATGATGTGAAAGAAGGGTTATCATTGCTGATATCAAATGGATCTTGGCTCAAAGAAGAGACTACCATAAAGATGCTTACTTGTATTTTATTGACTATGCAAAGGCATGTGACCATGTAGATCATAGTAAACTATGAATGACCCTGAGAAGAATGGAAATTCCAGAACACTTCATTGTGCTCACATAGAACTTGTACATGGATCTAAAGGCAGTTGTGCACATAGAACAAGGGAATACTGCACGGTTTAAAATCAGGAAAGATGTGCTCAGTGTCGTTTCATCTCACCAGACTTGTTTAACCTGTATGCTGAGCAAGTCATCATATAATCCGGCATATATGTTGAAGGATTCTGCATCAGGATTGGAGGAAGTCTTATTAGTGATATGCATCTATGATATGCATAGGAGTCAACCTTGTGAGTTTAAAATGAAGAGTATGTAAGGCATTTGCTGATGAAGACCAAGAATTACAGTCTTTGGTATGAATTACAACTCAATGTAAAGAAGACCAAAATCCTCACAACTAGATCACTGGGTAGCATCCTGATAAATGGAGAAAAGGTTGAATTTGTAAAGGACTGCACCTGCTTGGATCCACAATCAATGCTATGGTGGCAGCAGTAAAGAGATCCAAAGATCAGTTGCATTGGGTCAACTTGCTGCAAACGACCCTATTGGAGTATTAAAAAGCAACAACGTACCTTTGAGGTCGAAGGTGTGCCTGACCCAAGCCATGGTATTTTCAGTGGCCCCTTGTGCATGTGAAAGTTGGACATTGAATAAGGCAGACAGAAGATGAATCAGTGCACTTGGATGGTGTTGCTAGAGAAGAATGGAAAGTGCCATGGACTGCTAAAAGGACAAATCCAAACCAATCTGGCACGGAAGAAATACATGACTTCATCTCACATACTTTGGACATAATCAGGAGAGACCAGTTCCTGGACAAAGATGTCATGGTTGGTGAAGAGGAAGGACAACAAAATAAAGGCCTTGCATCAGGTGGGTGGACGCAGTGGCTGCAACATTGAGCTCATTTGCATCAGGTGGGTGGATGCAGTGGCTGCAACAATGAGCTCAGGCACAGGAACCATTGTGAGGATGTCGCAGGACTGGGCAGCCTTCTGCTCTGTTGTGCATAAGTCACTGTTGGTTGGAACTCACTGGATGGCACTTAACAACAACAACAAATACAAAGCTTTATGAGTATAATAAGATATAGATATACTTTATAAGACTTTATAACTATCTAGTCTTAACCCAAACAGGTGACCTAAATTAAAGCAATTTATTTGGTTTTAAAGTTACCACCTATTGTGTGCCGTAGATTACCTAATGATGGGATTTATCTCACCATGGCTGATTAATATAACCAATAATTAAACACAAAGGAAGGTTCTTTCTATGCTGCTTTGTCTCGATGTACTATAACCTTTTTCAAGGAAAAAGACTTGAAGAAAGTGTGGGAAAATGTGTCAAAGGTCAGTTCCAGGAACAGCCTGAGGCAGACTATCAATTAAAGGGCTAAACTAACCATATTTCAAAAGTGATTTCCATGTATGTTATTTTTCAATAAAGACTAGAAAAACACATTGGGGAGAGAGATTTTTACCATGTACTCAATTCTGTTTATTTTTTAATATACCTTTATGAATAAATGTGTTTTGCTGTTCATTTTTACTTATTATTCCTTCACCTTGATGCGTGTCAAAGGGCTACTTTTCCAAAAAGTTGCAATGCAATAGCATTCCCTGTCATTATCTACCACAGGGTCAACAGCCGAAGCACCGGATGGCGATTTCTAGTGCAATCAGCAGCGAGGAGACTAGCATTCCTTCATTGTGCATGTAGTCTGTGTAATTATTATATGACATTATATGACAATTATTAATGGACTGGGTTGGTGTTATTATTTTTTAACAACTAAGCATCAAAAGACTGTTTCGGGGATGATTCAAAACATCTTAAGAAGCCTGTTTCCATCTAAACCGTTTGATCTTAGGTAATTATAGGTTAATACTCTATTTAGAAAGGCCCAGCAACTCGCATCTGTGGCATTCGGAGACATACAGGATGTATCAGACAAGAGAGCCTAGCTCTGGAAAAGCCAAGTTAATAATCATAGAGTGTGGGCCATACTATTAGTTAACTGATAATAAGGTG
Source organism: Tenrec ecaudatus (assembly GCF_050624435.1). NCBI lineage: Eukaryota > Metazoa > Chordata > Mammalia > Afrosoricida > Tenrecidae > Tenrec > Tenrec ecaudatus. The sequence goes on from NC_134531.1 coordinate 48,146,226, forward strand.
CAGAGTGAAATTAGAGGGGAAGAAAATGGAAAAAGAGTAAAAAAGAAAACAAACTAACTCAGGGACCTCTTCTGAAGGAAGTTTTCACCAAATAAATTCATTCCTAACACTATATTAAAAGTGGGGGGCATATCGAAATGCAAGAAAGATAGATGGTCTAAGCTAACGTCTTCTTGTGTTTTTCTCTTGAACAAGGACTTATCTTTGTCCAGAGATTGAAAATCATCTCCTTTATATTTTTCTTTCTTTACCTGTAGGTTATAAATAAAGAAAGTGACTCCCTTTTCCACCAATTTATTTTTAAATTCACTATTTCTTATATGGGCCATTAGCCCGGTTCCTATGTGACAGACTAGCTTGGGTGGTTTTCTGTTAAACACTATTTGAAAATATACTTCAAAATCTACAGGGGCATTTTGAAAGACAAGAAAATGTATAACTCCAACTTAAAAAACAGTTCCAGTCACAGGGCCACCCCGTGAACTGGCTTGTGGAAACTGATTAACAAGAAACACACTTCCTGACTCATTAAATTTTGGGAAACAAAATAGCCCACAAAATCACAATGTGGTCTTCCAGGAAAAAACAAAGCAAACAAAAACTTGCAATAGTCCCGTACCCTTAATGTCAGTGACATCAAGTTGTATAGCAGATACCTGGGCAACATTTTAATAGGAATCAGTAAATGAATCTCAAGAGGAAGGAATAGATCAGACAGGAGGGGTTTCACAAATTTATTGGATCAATTACCTTTCATGGTATCGATACATTTTATACACATTTATAGATGTATATATAGTACAGTGCCTGCTCCCTCCTGATACACATAATTTTGGCATTTCTTCAACAGATCTTTCCTCATCAAAAGGTCCTATCTATGGAGTACTTTAACTTCTAGGTATAGAATCATTCAATTCAGCTCTGGGCACAAGGAGGAGCCCTGACAGCGTAGTGGACACATGCTGGGCTGCTGATCATGAGTCTAGTTTGAAACTGCCAGCCACCCCTCAGGAAAAAGAAGGGGGTTTCTACTTTTGTAAAGAGTTACCGGCTGAGAACCCCACAGGGGAAGTTCTACCCATAGTTCTACCCCAGGAGGGTCACTATGAGTCTCCATTGACTCATTGGCAATGTGTTTGGTTTGGGCTTGAGTTCTAAGCACAAGACTCCTTAAGTCACCAAGATAGATTGGTCCTTCCCAGATTGGGGAGCTAGGCTTATGGTAAAGTTTTATAACAGAAATCAACCAACTTAGAAACAGAGACATGTCAACCAAGATGACAGAGACTAAATCTGGAAGGGAAGTTCTCAGCAGGCTCATGCATAAACTATGGGCATTAATGATAAAGCTCTGTTTACACAGACCCCAAACAATAAAGTCAGTTTGTACTCCTTCTGAAAACACTGCATTTTTCTCACACCTCTGCACTTCCAGTTGCCTCTAAGAATCAACATGGAAATTCTCAAATACCAAAGGCATTTTCATGTTATTTATGGACTGACCAGGGCAGGAAGTATCACAAAGCTCATGAGAATTCTCTTTCTTGTGTTATTTTCAGCTTTCTGTTGCATGTTTGCGGAGGTCTGAACACTTCAGAGATATCTCAAAGGAAATTAACCTCAATCTCTTTCACAGGCAAATCCAGTGTGCTCATACTATATTTTCTAAACCATATAAGTAGCTAAGAAGACTATATGTCCCAGAAAACAAAGTATGATTTCCTGACCTGGAAAATAGATTGAGTAAAAGGATAGAGGTTCCCACAGATTTTAAAAATCTAATCTAAACCTGACTCAGCGCAATCACATGACTCTATTATCTACAGGCCAGCCGAAGGGCCCAAATTGGATCCAGAGCACACAACTCCGTGTGCTTACCCTTAGTCCTAGCTGGTCACGTTTCAAGTTTCCAGCGAAAGGATGCTATGGAGCCGACGAACTAGCTTCCACCGTGAGAATCCATCAAGGTACAGCACCCCTCAGGAAAGGGAGGAAAAAGCTTAGTACACAAGCGTAAATCCCCTTTGCCACAGGGACACAATACAAAAGACACGTCCACGTGCAACAGACATATTGAAAAAGCAGTGGCCTTCCACTGGGCAAAGCAGTCTCTTCCAGAGCACGTCACGTGTGAAGTGGGACACAGTCGTAGAGGTCTGTCTCCACGCGTCTCTTTGAGACGACCTTGTAGCTAACTGTCTGAAAACGCTTCAGGCTCTTCTTCGTTGGTTTTTAATTGTCAAGGAGTCATTTTTCCAAATGTTGCTGAATTTTTATTTTACATTTACCCATTCGTACGCATTTTGTTTCATTTTATTCTTTGCAGTCACCTCAGTGCCACATTACTTCGCCCACTCTCTCCTTGGGTTGCCTGTTCCCACCATATTTCCTAACCGGTTTTGAGCATTGTCTATGGATAATCGCTTCCTTTTTGATCCCCAATGAGTGATTATTCTAAAGTAGTATACTTCTCGGCTGTTGTCGTTCCCCTTACAGACCTAGTATTTGGCTGAACAATGGAGTCATGGCGGTGAATTCAGTTCCAGCCTGCGTGGTGGCGAAGGATGATCATCCTGAAGGTTCCGCCTGTCTCTTTCCACCTGGAGTCTGCTCTCTGTTAGAAGCAAAGTAGCTCTTAATGTGCTTTTCGTTGTTTGAAAATATATAACTAAACATTATATATAATATATAGATTGTTTTCTCCAGCAAAAAAAACATGATATATATAAACTCTAAATGTGCTTCTTTTGTTAGACTATATACATTTATATATAAACATTGTATATTTATTATAATAGTATAGAATATTATTATATATAACTATAAATTTGCTCTTTCTTATTAGGAAAAATATATATGTTGATGTGTTTTGTATTGTATATAAATTATATAGAGAAAAAATATATTTATATATAAATATTTTTTCTAACAACAAAAAGCACATTTGGTGGCTATGTATATATATATATATATATATATATATATATATATATATATATATATATATATATATCATGGGGGTTTTTGCTGAAGAAAGTAATATTAGGAGAAGGGAGTACACAAATAATACACTTGCTATTGTTCAGGGCCATCTAGTTGCTTTCAATTTCTAAGATCCCCAGATACACCGGAAAAGCACACTTCCACGTCCTGTGCCATCCTCGCGCTGATTGCTGGGTAAGAGCTCACGGCTGCAGCCACCATGTCAGCTGTCTCCTGAGTCATCCTCTTGTTTCCTTACCCTTTACTTGATCAGGAATGCTGTCCTACTCCAGGTTCTGATCCCCTCTGATCAATCTGTCCAATGACAGAGTCTCTCATTATCACTGTGCAGTGTATTCCAGCTTTATGTCTCCCAAAACAGATATGTTTGTTCTTCTGGCGGGACATGGTTTACTTAATATTCTTCTCCGGCAATATTTTTCAAATACATCATGAAACATATTGAGCCTGTAGAGCTAAAATCTGAGAGTTCGCTTTTTCAGAACTTCTCCTAGTCAGGTTGTCTCAGATCATTAATTGCTTTGAATCTTTTTTCAGGGAGAAAACATCCATTATGAAATCCCTAACAGGAGTACTAATAGGTCATTTATTTCCATCTTGAGTGCAAGGATAACATAGTAGACCTTGTAACATTCTTTAACTAAATCAAGAGATGAAAAGGCAATGCCAGCCCCTAAATTGCCAAACGCAGTTCCTTACCCAAAAAATAAGTGCGTCTCCCTCAGGATAACTTTATTTCTGCTGAAAGAAATGCGAAATCTAGCAATTAGCATTCCCTTTCGAGATCTCCACAGGATTGTCTTCCACTGCCTGCAGTCTCTGGTTTCCTGGTGGCCGATGATCTGCTGGAAGTTTAATCAAGGAATGGCTACACAGAAATCATTTCAATAATTCACTTGTTTGGTTTCCTAAGGATGTCATAACAAAAGGTCCCATATTAGCAGTGACTTCCAAGGTGATCTTGTGGGCCAATTAAATCCAATGCAGAGAGGTAAGCTTAGAAGGTTATGGCCACTGTTTGGGGGGATTCCAAAGGAGAAACCAGACCCTGGAAAGGACACAATGTTTGGTGACACAGAAGGACAGCAAAAAAGAGGAGGATCCTCAATGAGCTCGACGGGCACAATCGTTGTGACCATGGACTCACGTGAGCGCAACTGGGAAGATGATAGGGCACTGGGCAGTGATTCCTTCTGCTGTGCGTCAGGTCATCAGAAACCAGATCTGATTCAATGGCACCTAACAACAAAGGAGTGCTTTGGACAGCCTTCTGAAAGGCCAGAGTTAATCCCACTGGCAGGTTAGGAAGATGCTTTTTGGTTTTGTGTTTTTAATGGAAAGCAGCATTGATGAGAAAAGTGGGGTTGAGTCATCTTTCCATGACAATGCACCTGCTCATTCTTTGAGGGGTAGCAAGAGCTGCCCTATGAATTTTTTACTGGGAACCCTCCCCTCCCCCACCCCACTCATGCTACAGCCCTGATAGCCCCACTGTAGGCTTGCTTTTATTCCCCATACGCAGCGACCATTGAAAATGTGAGTCCCTCAGGATGCCTTGAGAAGGATATAAACCGAGAAAGATGTTAAGAGATGATCATTTCACATCTTGACTTGATGTTTAATAAAGGTTTCTACGATTCTATTACACCATAGTTTTCCCTCGTACATAAAAGGAACTGGTGTAAAATTCTGAAGGAAAGAAAAAGGAAGCATATTTCAATCTATTGGTTCTTTGAAGACTACAGTCGAAGTTCAAGCAAGCTCTGGCTTCAACAGACCTGAGATTATAGCAGCCTCGCCTTGTTTGCTTACAACTCACCCTCTGAGATGCTGAAGACAGCTTTGACTACTGTCCACAATTTTCAATGGCGCGTTGCTTTCTGCAAAGAGAAAATTCTAGTTATAGGAGCAGTCTGCTTATTCCTGCAATTCCAGTGGTTTTGTAAAAAAACGATGTTTGGACCCTAATTGTGTTTGTGGTTGTTTGTTGTTCACCAAAGGTTGGGAGCCTCAAATCTCCCAACCCCTCTGGAGAACAATGTAGCTGAGTCGGAATTGATTTGACAGGAGGGCAGTGGGTTTCATTTGGTTTTGGTTAATGCCTGGCTTGTGTTCCTCAATGCTTGATTTATGGAAGTAGCTTGTTTTTCTGACTGATTAATTTCTCTTTTAGACAGGAGAGGAGCCAGTAGAGCAGATGATTAATTCCATGGGCTTCCTTCTCTTTTTTTGAAAATTTTCCATTTCAAATTTTATTTTTCAGTGAATCAAATAAAATCATTTTCAATTCCCGAATTCCTACTTTAACCCTAATGCGTGAACTCCATCACACACAGAAAAGACATCTAGAATGAGGACAGAGCAAGCGAGAGAGGCTGCAGACAAATGTAAAGGATAATATGCCACAGACCAATTTTATACTTTTGTCAACAATAATGCTAAAATGTTCAAGCCATTTTCAAAGGCAGCGTGAACTATAACATGTTAAGAAAAGCTAGTTTTTCCCAAAGCGTGAGTATCTTTGATGTAGACCTAAGCCAATTATTGCCAGATGCTACTTGAAATACAAATTGAACCTTAAGGACTGTGGCTTAAGCAATTTTGGTGTTACCTCGACGCAAATCACACACTCTCTGAAGAATGCCAGGCAAAACTCTTCACTTGGTGTACTTTGAAAACCAAATTATGGAAAGTTTCCAAAGAATCATGGCAGACAACATGGCAATTCACTACCACTCAACTTTATTATCCAGTTTCTTATTTTAATTTTTTAAAGCAAAATATAAGCAGGTGTTTGTTTTGCCTGCCTTCCTCTCCCCAACCACACATACCAGACTTTATCAGTGTTTGCACATTGAGAGACAAAACACTGCAAGTTGCAGCAGAAAATGACTTACCAGAAGAGCTGTTGTCTAAAAAGCTGGGGTTGTTTTGTGGTTTGTTCTTGCAGGCGTTAATTTCCCCCCACACATTAACTTACTTTGAATCATCTTAAATATAGTATAAATTTTTTTCTTAGCTAAATATGAATTCCAATATTAAAAAATTATTTTGCTAATTGGTAATTTTAATCCCAAATTATATCAAAGACAATCTCCTAGCATAGTAAACATCCTTGCTTTAAAAAAAAAATAGAAGTTGAGGCTCCTGTATCTGACACTTGCTCTGGCTGAAAGGCTCGTTTTGTTTTGGGGGGTTTGGTTTGGGTCTGGGTTTTTGAATTTGCTTGTTACTATATTCTATAACAACCATGCTGAAGAATCCCATTTATTCAATTTGTAACATAGTTTATTGCATATCTAAAAGATGTTCATTATTTATAGGTTCTGGGCTGATATCAATAGGAACAAGCCATAATTCTCCCATCCTTCAAGAAGTTCAGAATCTAACCAATAGTATTTACAGTTTAACGATTTTATGTCTTTTCTTCAACCATTTAAAATGAAAATATAACATTTTCATATATACCAATAAGGAAAGGAGTTGTCCATATTATAGGGGTTTCTCACCAATTCCCTCATGCCTGACCCACGAGCAAGCACAACTAATGAAGACAGTAGCAACCCACGAGCATCCTTTCAGATCTTCCTTTTTGCTGAAGCTCCCAACAAATTTCAGGAGATTGCAAACTCTCGATTCAAGAGAGCTCTAGGTTCTAGAACAGCGGTTCTCAACCTATGGGTCATGATCCCTTTGGGGGTCAAATAACCATTTCACAGGGGTCGCCTGATTCATAACAGTAGCAAAATGACAGTGATGAAGTAGCAATGAAAATAATGTTATGCTTGGGGGGGGGGGGTCACCACAACATGAGGAACTGTATTAAAGGGTTGTGGCATTAGGAAGGTTGAGGACCATTGTTCTAGAGAGATCAGGGTAAGCTTTGAACTTCTTTCTGTCCCCATAGCCAGAGAGATCACCTGTCCTCTTGATCCTTGCTTCATCTGGATGGTAGGAGCCTCAGTTTTGTGGACTGGTGAGTCAATTCATTCTTTCTTTTTTAAACAATTTATTAGGGGCTCATACAACTCTTATCACAGTCCACACATATACATACATCAATTGTATAAAAGCACATCTGTACATTCTTTTCCCTAATCATTTTTTCTCCTCTTTTCTTTTTTTACATTTTATTAGGGACTCAGAACTCTTATCACAATCCATACATATGCATACATCAATTGTATAAAGCACATCCATACATTCCCTGCCCCAATCATTCTCAAAGCATTTGCTCTCCACTTAAGCCCCTTGCATCAGGTCCTCTTTTTTTTTCCCCTTCCCTCCCCTTTCCCCCCTCCCTCATGTGCCCTTGGTAATTTATACATCGTTATTTTGTCATATCTTTCCCTATCCAGAGTCTCCCCTCCCCCCCTTCTCTGCTGTCCCTCTCCCAGGGAAGAGGTCACATGTGGATCCTTGTAATCAGTTCCCCCTTTCCAACCCACTCATCCTCCACTCTCCCAGCATCGCCCCTCACACCCTTGGTCTTGAAGGTATCATCCACCCTAGATTCCCTGTGTCTCCAGCCCTCATATGTACCAGTGTACAGCCTCTTCCCTATCCAGCCCTGCAGGGTAGAATTCGGATGATGGTAGTTGGGGGAGGAAGCATCCAGGATCTGGGGGAAAGCTGTGTTCTTCATCAGTACTACCTCGCACCCTAATTAACCCATCTCCTCTCCTAAACCCCTCTATGAGGGGATCTCCATTGGCCGACACTTGGGCCTTGGGTCTCCACTCTGCACTTCCCCCTTCATTTAATATGGTATATATATATATATATATATACACACACACACACACACACACATATATATATACACACACAAACACACATATATCTTTTTTTTTGCATGATGCCTTATACCTGGTCCCTTGGCACCTCGTTATCGCACTGGTCGGTGTGCTGAGTCAATTCATTCTTATTTTCAAAATTCTAGTTACTCCACTACTCTGTGGCCCACTCACATCATGCACTAAGGTAGTTCCCTGCTGAAGCAGTGGACGAAAGTAGCACTTTGTACTGCTCTCAAGGGTTTCCAAGATGCCCCAAACATTTTTGTGTTAACCTGATAAATAATTCAAGTTCATCCCATCAAAGGGCTACTTCTACCTCTAAAATATCACCTTTTTAATGGGATATATCTCAGGGATCCTTATTAAAAAACTGCTTTCTCAGAATTCCCTTCACCCATTTCTGCTTTATTTCATTTTATATTTTATGTATTTTAGTATTTATTTTAGTAATTATTACTATCTACTTCACAACTAAATGTATTTTTTATTAACTATTCTTTCCCACTTTAATATAAACAAGCAATTAATTTCTGGGTCCATTTTCTCATTGCTATATCCCTAACTTTAGTGTCTAGTCTGCAATAGTTCTTAATAAATATTTATTTTATCAACCTTATAAAGAATCTTATATAGAAAACCATTTTTAGTCATGTACCACATGGTCTATAAATATAAGCAACAGTAAATAAATCTGCTGACTTCTTTCATGAATGAATTTATTTGAAGTACTGGTGAAGTATAATTGTTTTATATATATATACATATACACATACATATATATATACACACACACAGTCAATGAGCTCATGCAAATTCCAAGTCCACTACTTGCTTGCTTGCTACCTTAAATAGGTTACTTACACTGCTTAAGCTTATTTCCTCATCTGTGAAATGAAGATGGAGTTATTAGTCTCTCCTTTATACAGCGGATACAAATACTAAATAAAATACTTATTGTGTATGTAACATGATCGCTAATATTTTTAAGACAGTCTCGATGTCTTCCCAAGCTATATTCACAATACCTCCTTTCATCTGTAAGCAAACGTCTTACTAAGTAAAGTATCAGGTCATCCCAATGAGCGACAGCCCCCTAGTCCTCAATTTTTCCCTTAACTCTCAGATTTGTAATGTCAAACCAGCAACTAAACAGGAGGCTTCCTTCCAGGTGTTAGGCAATTTCCAGCACCCCCTCCTCCTATCCAGCTGTAGAAAAGACCATATATATGCTCTTTTTCTAATAACCATTACCCTCAAGTCATCCCCTTTCCCCCCAAAAAAATACCTAGTTGCTAGGGGGTGAAGATGGTTACTGTTAATGCCCTTGACTACAAACTGAAGGGTCAATGATTCAACTTAACCTAAAGGCACCTCAGAAAAAGGCTGGGTAACCTGCTCTGAAAGTCAGCCACCAAAACCTACGGAGCATAATTCCAGTCTGACACACACGAGGTCTCCAGGAGTTGAAACTGACTTGTAGAAATTGGTTTGCTTGTCTTTAACAGCATACCAGAGAGCAAAATAATGTCACCACCATATGATCTTGGTCTCACTTCCACCAACCACTGCTTTGCTCACTCCCACCGCCATGTCAAATCCCTACCACAATCATGCGGGTAATTTGTTAATGGAGGTACTGATTCATGTTTGTATTTGCTCATCACCATGGTTACAATGGAGTCCTTCTCATCTACATACAGTATATGTATATGGTATTTTGAATCGCCCCATATGCATGTTGGGCAATGAATAAAGAAGACCAGAGACGTATTGGTGTACTTGAACATGGACTACCAGAAAACAAACTAATACTATCTTGGAAGAATTATATCCAGAATGGCCCTGAGTTAAAGTTTATTGTGCCAACCTGGCCAATAAACACGTGTGGGGTTAATTGAAAGGCTCAGTGAGCATTGCCTTTTGAGTTTTCAGGTCTCTTGCTTTGTGATGGTCAGATCAGGGTGCAGCTGTCTTAGCCAATTGCCTGCTTCAGCTGGCAAGGCTCACTTCCTGCAAGACATTTCTAAGGAGAAGCCACATGGACCTACCCTGATGCAGCCCTGGGGGCTGGAGCAGCCATGTGGAGACCCCTGCCAGCGCTGAGATGTTTACACGTTCACTGATTTGGCTTTCCTCCTGCAATCTGCATCATAGTGTGTGTTTTGTGAGATGGAGGAGGACTCTGTGGAATGATGTCAGACGTATGGGTTACTGTTAAACTTGTGGGCTTGGGCAGCACTGGGTTGGGATGTTTTCTTGATGTGCACTTAACCTTTATATAAAACTCTTTCTTATAGGTGAGTTTCTGTGGATTTGTTTCTCTAAAACACCCATACTACCACAGGCCCTTAGAAAAAAGAGTGGAAAAATTACATCTTGTGTACTTTGGCTATAGTATCAGGATAAACTCATCTGAGGAATAGGACTTCCTGCTTGGTAACAAGAGGGTCAGCCAAAAAAGAGAATCCTCTCAACAATATGGATTCACACAATGGCTACAACAGTGAGCCCAAACTTCATATTAATTGTGAGGAAGATACAGGATCAGGCAGTGTTTTTATTTTTTTTTCTGTTGTACATCGGGTTGCTATGTGTCACCAAAGGCTCAAGAACACCTACCAACAACACATTGTTTGAAATCCCTGTCTCACATTGAGCTGAATTCAGCCACTGACCTAGTTCTGACCTTGAGGGTTATTCAGAGGAAGTTGACTCCACATTCTAGGTCATATTCTTGGAATATGTGAAAACAATCGTGAGCTTCTTTTCTAACGCAGTCTCTCTGTACACTGCGCTCACTCCTCATATGGCAGAGTAGTGAGATGTTGCTTCCTCTTACTCATTTCCTCTGAATTTGTCCAGTCCTGGAGCACCGCTTTAACAATATGGTAACCAGCGCATGACTGTGCCTGTAAGCATGGAGTGATGTCTACCAAGCCCTGGAGACTTCAAGATTTGGAGTTTCAACTTCTTAAAGGTATGTGAGTTTTATCAGACCTTTAGAACAACCATACAACACTATTGGATTCTGACCAGCTGTGGCCACCCCAAAAACCAAGTCTGTTTGTGTGTGTTGTAGTCCATTTAGGCTTTCTGACTTCTTGGTAAATGTGGACCAGTGCGGCTTTCTGCAGACAGTCCAGAGAATCACTGAAATTGCCTTTGGTTTGCAGTAGGCACGCTATGGACTACACTCTGCTGCTAGATTGTTTCATAGAAAAATTACCCAATGATTTGGTATCCAGAAGTATATCTGGATATAAGGGAAGTATATCCAGAGCTATAAGGGAAGAGATGAATTGATTTGGATAATAACTTGTTAATATGTTTAATGATTACAAAGTGGTATGGGGAATTCCACCAAACAGAAATGTAAAGTTGAAAGTTTGCTCAAACTGATGCACCAACATTTAAGCTATTGGAGAAGAAATGGAGGAGTTCTATAAATGCCTTCAGTCTGTAATTGATTGAGCATTCAATCCAAATGCATTGATAATTATTAGCAACTAGGATGCAAACGTTGGAAACAAAAGGTAGAAACGGTATTTAGAAAAGACAGTTTTTATGGTAGAAAAGAAGCTGAATATCACATAATATATTTTTTCAAGACGAAATACTTGTGCATCGCAAATTATCTTTGTTAACAGTGCAGACTATGACTATAGACATGGACTTCTCTAGGTGAAATCCACAGAAGCCAAATTTACCTACATCTGTGGGAAGAGATGATAAGCTCCAGATAAGCAGATCAGACACGGCCGGGAGCAGCCTGAGGGACAGACCAGCAATTGCTCATGTGTAAATTTAGGTTGAAGCTGAAACAAGTTCAAACAAGTTCTCCACACCTAAAAAATTGACCTGAGTCCATTCCCCCTGAATTCAGAGAACACCTCGGTAACGGATTTGCAGGAAGTCGGTCAAAGGCTGTTGCAGCTGCGCATTAACAGAGAGATGCCAGAGGTCCAGGCATTCAGAACGGCACGTGGGCAATGGACACCACTGATAACATCACATGGCTCTTAGCTCAAAGCAGAAAATATAATCCAGGTGTTCGCTTTTGTTTAATTGACTATGCAAAGGCCTTCCACTGTGCGGGTTACTACAATTTATAGACAACCCTGAGAAGAATGGGAATTCGAGAACACTTCGCCGTGCTCATAAGGAACTTGTCCATGGTTCAAAAGGCACTTGTGCAAACAAAACAATGGAGTATTTTATGGTTTAAAATCGGGAAAGGTGTAGTTCAGGGTTGTATTCTTTCATCATACCTATTTAATGTGTATGCTGGGCAAGTAATTAGAGAAGCTAGCTTATATGAAGAAGCAAAAGGCATCAGAATTGGAGGGAGGCTTATTAACAACCTGCAATATGGAGATGACATAGCCTTGCTTGCTGAAAACAGAGGCCACGAAGCCCTTACTGATAAAGAGGGAAGATCGCAGCCTTCAGTGGGGACTGCAACTCAGTGTGAAGAAAGCCAGAACCCTCAAAGCTGGACGGCTCAGCTGCATCATGCAAAGTGGAGAAAAGATTGAGGTGGTCAAGGACTGTGTCTTGCTTGGATCCACACTCCATGCTCATGGACGCACCAGTCAAGAGCCCAAAGAATACATTGCATTGTGTAATTCTGCTGCACAAAATCTCTTTAAAATGTTGAAAAGCAAGGATGTTACTTTGAGGACTCGGGTGAGCCTGACCCAAGCCATGATATTTTTTGTTTTGTTTTTCAGTTTTCCCTTAGGTATATGGAAGTTGGACACTGAATAAAGAAAACTGAAGAAGAATGGATGTATATGAATGGCCCTGGAGGAGAATATTGAAGGTATCGTGGATTGCCAAAAGAACAAGCACATTTGGAACAAATATAGTCAGAATCCTCCTTAAGGCCAGCATGGTGAGACTTTATCTCACATGTCTTGGAAATGTGGTCAGGAGAGACCAGAGACTGGACAAGAACACCATGCTTGGTAAAGTGCAGGGACAGCAAAACAGATAAAGGTCCTCAAGAACATACATTGACACATCGCTGCACCTTTGGGCTCAAACATAAGACCAACTGTGAGGATGGTGCCGCACTGGCTAGTGTTTGTTCTGTGATACACAGGGTGGCTATTAGGCGGAACTAACTTACCGGCACCTAACAACAACAATGACACAGCAAAAGACACTCATCCTTTAATCTTTCATAGATACTTGTATATATGCATAAATATTCTCCAATGTACTCACTGCTGTGAATTCCTACTCAAACAACCCGATAAGACAAGGCACAACCATCGCTTTGAGTTTTTAAGACTATAAATCTTTACAGGAGTAGAAAGCCTCTTCTTTCTCCCTCAGAGCAACTGGTGGTTTGAAACTACTGACCTTATGGTTAGCAGCCCAGCTCAAAAACCACTAAGCCCAAAGGGCTTCTACATAAATAACATATATACTTTACATATGTGGACACATATACTTTATACATATGGCCTTCTATATGCTTTGTAACTGATGGATCAGTTAATGTAAACCTCAAAGTAAAATCTGTACTTCAGACTTCAAAGGAATTTCAATCAAAAGACTAATTAAAATTATCAGCTTTTTAAAATTTGTCTGTAAGGCACATACTAATGAGAACTATGAAAAGAAATTGTTGAAAATTTCTAAGCAAGTCAGATGACCTTTATTAGATAACAGGGGTTGATAAAATGATGATATTTGTAGTTTACTTATTTAATTTACAAGAACTAATTGCCTCATGAAAACAGAGTTGGTTTGCTTTACTCAATAAAATGTTTAAATTTTGTGTTTCTTAGCTTTTAGGCACATGCTGGACTGAGGACCTAAAGAGTTGTACTAGATTAAGTTCCATCGTGAGCCTTCTGGTTTTCCCGCCACATTGAACAACATAAGCACCAGGATAAGTGTTTAATTGAAACATAAAGCATTTTGGACTGCAAAATACTAAGTTACATCATCACTTAAGGTAAAAAAACGAGTTCAGAAATGAATCCTAGAAGCATATGAGAGGGCTTCAAAGGTTTGTGGGAAATGGAATTAAGAGATATTGGAACTTTTTCACAAACACTTTGATATCCACTTATACAAGCGTTGATGTGGAAGGAATTTGTTAGATATTTGACTTTGGTCTTTTACTTCATATGTGAGGAAACAGATACCCAAAGAAATTGTGTTCTCAAATTAATCAAGTTGACATTGAAGGTTAAGCTGCATAATGAACTGATAAACTGTGTCAGTCCAGAAATATAAAAATTCCAAATTGTAAGAAGTACTCTTTATTTATGTACCTTAAGTACTTTAAGTACCTAAGTATGTAATTAAGTATGTACCTAATGGGACAAAAGGAACAATGCCTTTGGAATTTGACATTTTTTTATCTTATTGTTTTTAGTGAGTTCTGACATTATCCAACTCCTCACCTGTATTTTTTAAAGAATATGTATCACAAATAGAAAACTTTTCTCAGCTCTTCCAATATTGGTCTGTCCAAATGTTCCAAGTTGGTCACATATAAATAATAATAGAATAATAGATTATTGACATTAGAATTCGTTCTAGAATCATTCTAACCAATTGTTCCACTTTGATAGATGTGGCATCTGAAATGCCAAATAATTACATAAATTTCTCAGCATAAGTTGTCCCACTCACTTGCTATTTCTCAAAAAAATTTCATTTTCAGGAGTTATGTTCTGTGTCCACATAAACCTAGGTTCTGTAGAAACAGCTTCATTAACTATTAAACTAGAATTTATACCTGGTTACTTCACATCCCTTTTCCAAAGGATCCGGAGGAAATGAGTCACAGTCCTAGTTGCCTAATGGACCATAGCAGTCATTGTGGAGTGAAAATATGTGATGTGGCTAATTCATCCATGTATTTGCAACCCCCACCCAATAAATGGATGAACTCCAACTCAGAGTGACCATAGAGGACAGGTTCCCAGACTCTAGCTTTTTATGGCCTTGTGGTTAGCAGTCTGATGTATAATCCACTGTGACATCAGGGTTGGGACCATGCAGATAGAACTGAACACTGATTTAAGAGTTTGTCTATTTTTTCCATTCTATTGAGTATACAAGTGATCAATCTTAGAAGCAGGAAGAGAGTGAATCCCATGATCATCCAGAAAGAAGAGCCACCAGCGGAATGCATGCAAGATTTCTTTCTGAAGGAGTGGAAGCAGCAGAAGTACCAGAGGCCACGCATGGGCATCATGATTCAGAGAAAGGGAGGTTAGCTGAAACTATGAGGAAAACAGGGGAGCATTGCTGAGACCATGAGGTAGAAGGGCTGCGTTCTAGGCCCAAGGAACAAGGCAGAGACCCAGTGAGCAAGTGATTGAAAGGCCAACAACATCAGAGAGACTTGCCTGCCAGTATGGTTGAGAAGAGATATTATAAACAAAAAGAACAGTATTCTTAATGTTTTGTTACCTCATAGCTTCCCTAAAAAGCCCCATCATCATGAGTTCTGTGTAGCCTTGCAATGAATTATAAAACCCAGCAAAGAAGTAGAGTGCCATGGGCAATGGTCAGTGTCAACTTAGATTGTATGTCGTTGTATGTAGTTGAATTATTCTTCTCTTCTGTGTATCCAGAGGAGGTCAGTTGAAGCACACACACCATTCCCATAGTCATCAAGAGGAGATCAGGCGGTTGTTCAACATGGGTTCAAGGAATAATGTGTCTGTCATCCACAATCTACCACATTATATTATTCCTTAGTAAAGTTTTGATGCTAAGTGTACCAATAACCTGGGATTTAGACTTCTCAGAGATAAGGGTCTGTATTACTCCACCAAATTTAGCCAATCGAGACCAAGTCAAGAATGAGACAAATCTAGAACTAGTACTGTGATGAGCACAGATTATCTTCCAGATCAAAGCACTTATTTGTCCAACTTCTGGAAGTGTTCTAAGTATTTCTTATTAGTGCTTCCCCGGAGATTTTCCATAGCTGGAGAGATGTCCTCTACCTACTCTGATTCCCTCCTCTCAGGGTAGCAACCATACATCAATTGGTTCATGTGGGGCAAGAAGATCTGGTCTTCTCTTATCTTCATTTAGGTATATTCTGCAGAATTATTTCAGCTCTAAAACTCTCCATGGGATCTGCTGGGACTTTTGTTTTTAACTTGAGACCTCATTGCTAGCCTACATCTCCTTCTTCCCTAATCCTACTTCTTTTTCTCCCAGAGGTACTAATTCTGAGGAAACTCCTCATTAAGCCGCCTTTCTAATGAAACTGACTTTCAGAAGTCACCTATGCAGTTAATGTTAGAAAAATAATAAACGCAGTTCCCCCCGTGCCCAGGCAGAGCCCTTTTAATTGTATGATAAATTAAATCTGAAACCTGGATTTCTATGGTCCTGCATAAAGCAAAAGGATCCTTGGGGTTGAATTTTATCAGAGGCCTCAATAACCTAAATTTGTCCAACAGAGTGTAGTCAGTCCACTAACTACCACTCCTTATGGGGAAGAAAGACACAATGGAAGATCCCATGTGCCAGAGACAAGAGTGCTGCTATTGGGAGAAAAGTCATGAAAACGACAACATCTGGACAAAGAATAAAGCAACTAAGCAAACCCCTTGCCATCCAGTCAACTCTGACTCATAACAACCCTGTAGGGCAGAGTCAAACTACTTCAGATGTTGTCCAAGGTTGCACATCTTTACAGAATTAAGGTGACACATCTTTGTCTCCCTGAGTGGCTGTTGGGTCAAAGCAACAGCCTTCTATGAGCAGACAAGCTTTCTTCAGCACCAAAATTCAAATAAATCAATTCTTCTTCAGTCTTCCTTATTGCCAAGTTACTCTAACCGCACATAATGAATTCCATTTTGTTTGATGTACTTTTTATTGGAATCACCAAAATTAAAGAAGCTAATTTTGAGTACACGTGCCTAAAAATAAGTGAACTGTTTAATTTCCCAAGGTCTGGGTTTATTCCTGTATTTAATTAAACACACCCACATGACAAAATGCATCCAGCACACTTTGGTATTATTTTTACTCATCTTTGCCAACGCAATGTGTCTAGTGTAATTCAAGACAATATACATGAGATGTTACAGGATTCTCTTTTATAAGCACTTCCTGTCATAAATTTATTTTTAAACATTATGTTAAATCTTGTTACATTTGATCTTCAGTTGAACAGGGACCTTTGGGAGTTTGGGCAGTAATACGTGACCCCTTCAAATGCCTAATTGTTCTATTTTTGTTTTAATGAGGTGGGAGTTTAAAGTGAGTTGTGGTTTGTTTGTTTGTTTGTTTGTTTGTTTGTTTGTTTGTTTTTACCAAGAGTACTGACTCTCCACTTGTCTAGTCAACACTTTTTGCACTCAATCGTCAGGTCTTAGACATGCTAGGAAATCTTCCATTGTTTTGAGATCTTATTTGTAAGCAATTAGTGTTTTGTTTTCTTCTCACACATTATTCTCTCTCTCTCTCTCTCTCTCTCTCTCTCTCTCTCTCTCTCTCTCTCTCTCTCTCTCTCTCTCTCTCTCTCTCCCCCTACCCACAGGTTCAGGAAGAATAACCAGAGGAATTAGGGGAAATCATGAGGTAAATTTAACAAAAATTTAACATAGGAACCCCTTTCCCCTGAGATGGAAAATAAAACAAATAAACAGAAAACCCTGAAACATTTATGCCTTCATTTTCATCAATAGACATGGTTCTGATGATCTCAGACCACTGGCCCATAGATGGAAACACGATCAAGTGACTGAAAAGACCAAGTAGTCCCAAAAGGCCAAACTATCCCAAATAAGAGTAGATGATTTCACTTTTTTCTTTCCCTTATGGGTAAATCCCCGAGAGCAATCAGGATCAGTATGAATTGAGCAGCTACACTAGTCGGGAAGCATCATTTTCAGATGGTAATTAGCAGGAGTGAGAGACAAAGAAGTAGGCTTTGGTGATATCCATACTAGAATTTCATCATGCAGCCATAAAAAGACTGATATCTCTTTTTGCTCTGAGTTCAGGACGTCCGCAAACTTGGTTGGCATCCTGGAATTCGGGATCATCACGGCTCTTTCACTTCACAATGTCCCTTGAGCATTCTAGAGCTGGTCCCAGTGCAGGGACCCAGGAAGGGAGTGGCGGCTCCGACGTTGCCATGTAGGTAGAACATTGAAGTGAAACACGATTTGGCAAAGAGAGTTAGAGAACTTGTCCTTGATGATAGTAGCAGTAATAATGCGGGTTTTGACCACAATAAAAAGAGCACACTTTCCTGTCGCTTATACGATTCTGGATGCTTCGTGTGGATTAGTTCAACTCGGCCTTATTTAACTGCTCTATAGAACAGAAGTATAACTAACTCTACCATTTTCTAGGCACAGTAAAATTGAAGGAGGAGTCCAGCCTATGCTGGGGAGCTTGACGTCACAGCCCACACGGTGCCAGAGTCATTTATTTATATTTAAAGTGAGTTCCTTACAAACAATATAGAGTTGGGTTTTGTTTTTCCTGAATTGCTCCTTTCATTTTCTTGTTTACACTACTATCTGTACTTTCCCTGTCTGTTTCCCGTGCTACCTATCTATATATGTTAGTACCTATGTCACGGTTTTTAAATCATTTTCCTTCCCTCCTTTCTCTACTCTTGCCTCAGATTCTCCATCAACATCAACATCTGCTTTTTTTTTATAAAACCCATTTTTGGGGTTGCGCTTGAGCCAAGCGTTGTGAGCCCTGTGTCAATCCATCTCGAGGAACTGCTTCTTTTCTGAGATCCCTCTACTAAGCATGTCTTTTGCCAAGAACTGGTCTCTCCTGGTAACATGTTCAAAGTAGGTTAAATGACATCTCTCCATCTTTGTATCTAGGGACCATTTTGCTGTACAGATGCGTTTGTTCTTTGGGCAGTCCTGGTATCTTTCAATAAAGTTTGCCAGCACCATAATTCTATGCATCAATTCTTCTGTGGTCCTCCACGTTCCGTGTTCCACTTTCACATGCATATGAAGTGATTGAAAAAGCCAAGGCTTGCGTCAGGTGCACCTCAGTCCTCAAAGTGCTATTCTTGTTCTTCAACACACCTTCAAGACGTCTTGTGCATCATATTTGCTCAAGGCCATGTATTTGATTTTTTTTTTACTTCTGCTTTCGTGAGCCTTGGTGTGGGTCCAAGGAAAATGACATCGTTGACAACTACAGCCTTTTCTCCATCTATCACGAGGTCACCTATTGATCCAGTTAGTTCTTTACACTGAGTTGCATTCTTCATCATCAAGAACTCCTCCTTTTAGCAAAGAAGACTTGGTCATCTGACTATCACAGATTGCAAATAAGCATTCCCCTGATGCTGTCTACATACAAGTTCTACATGAGCACGATGAAGTGTTCTGCTATTCCCATTCTGCTTAATGTTATCACAGGGATCCACACAATTAAGTGTTTTTGCATAGTCAATAAAACATATTGGAAATATTGTAAAACATATGGTAAAGAATTATTTAAATATCTTTCTAGTGGTCTCTGCTTTCACCAAACGTTCATCTAGTGTCAGAAATAATATCCCTGAGGCCAAACCTTCTTGCAAATCTAGCTTGAATTTCTTGCAGCTCCCTGACAATATACTGCTACAACAATTTTAAATTATCTTCAGCAAAATTTTATTTGCATGTGACATAATTTATGTGTTCTGTTGAGTTACTTATCTTTGGAATAAGCCAGTAAACTGGCCACATATCTGTTTTCCACATTTCGTGGCATAGGCCAGTGAGTGCTTCTAGTGATTCATTTGGTTATTGAAATATTTCAATTGACATTTTGTCAATTTCTGGAGCCTGTTTTACACTAATGCCTATGATGTAGATTGGTTCTTGATCATATGCCACCACTTGAAAAATAGTTGACTGTTCACTGATTCTTGTTGGCAGACTTTCTATGTATCACTTCCATTTTCTTTTGATGTTTTCTGAATTTTTCAAAACTCTAAACATGGAATCCTTCAACATTACAACTTGAAGCTTAAATATTTCCTTTAATTATTTCAGTTTGTTATATACTGAGCATGTGCTCTTTAAGCTTTTCGATGTCAGGTCTTTGCACATTTTATTATAATACATTATTTGGTTTTCTTGAGCTGCCCTCTGAACATTTCTGTTCAGCAATTGTACTTCTTCATATTTCCCATTCCCTTTAGCATTCATTCCCTCAACTGTTTAAGAGCAAATTTCAAACTTTCTTCTTACACTCACTTTGACCTTTTCTTTCTTGTTTTCTTCTTTAGTGATCTCTTCTTTTCTTCATATATGATGTTCCTGATGTCATTTCACAACTCAATCTGTTCTTGAGATGTTCTCTAAATGCAAGTGGTATTTAATCAATATTGTATTTTGGTGCTACTAAATTGGTTTTCATTTTCTTCAGCTTAATCCGAATTTTCAGATGAGCAACTGATGGTCTGCTCCAAAGTTGGACTCAGGCCTTTGGGCTGATGATAAAGAGCTGCTCCCTGTCACGGTGAACAGCATTCAGTAAGCACTTGTTGAACTGATGAATGCTTCAACATTGTTAAGCCCGTCAAAATAATCAGATAGGTGATAGATAAAACAACCTTAAGGCTGCCTTAATATTTTAACCTGTGCTTAGAAATTTTAGTGTAACTCTTTGCTTATACCAAACCATGACTAAATTATACTGCCAATACATGTCTGTAGATTGTCATGTGATGGCTGACTTCTATGTTGCTCTGATGCTAGAAGCTATGTCAGTGGTATTTCAAAGATCAGCAGAGCCACCCATGGGAATTGATTTCAGTGAGAAATACAAACCTAACCCAAAACTGAGTAAGAAGAAAGGCCTAGAAATATATTTAGAAAAGTAGCTAATGAAAACTTTATAGCTGACAATAGAATATTTTCTGATATGGATTTTATCGTATCCCTCAAGAATATTTACTGTACATTCTAACACCAATATGTATGTTGATACATTTCATCTGGAATCATATTTTCTTTTTTATATTATAAGGTTAGTTTAGTGTCCCATATGTCTTAAGCCAATCACCCTTGAGATATATAATAAGTAGATTGGGCACAGAAGCAAGAAAGTAAGGGTGGGGAATATAAATGCCAAGCCACATCAAGACTGTCAAGTCAGAGAGGAACAGAAGCTGAGAAGAGACAAGGACCTTCTCCTGGATCAGGCAGATAAAAAAGCCTTTCCCAAGAGTTGGTGCCCTGCATTCTGACTTTGATCCCTTTAAACTTTGAGAAAATAAGTTTCTGTTTATTAAAAGCACCTAACACCAGTAATATTGAATGGTTTAAAATCACGAAAGGGGTGTATCAGGATTGTATCTCACACCATATTTATTCAATCTGTATACTGAATAAAAATTATCATAGAAGTTGGATTATATAAAGAAGAATACAAGATCAAAAGTGGAGTTCTATTAACAACATGTAATATACAGATTATACAACGTTGCTTGCTGAAATTAAGGAAGACTTGAAGCACTTGCTGTTGAAGATCAAGGATTGCAGCCTTTGGTACAGATTACAACTCAATGCAAAAAAGACCAAAATCCTCACAACTGGACCAATAGATAATATCATGATAAATGGAGGAAAGATTGAAGTTGCTGAGGATTTCATCTTGCTTTGATCCACAATCAATGCTCATATAAGCAACAGTCAAGAGATCAAAGATGCATTGCATTGGTTAAATCGGCTGCACAAGACCCCTTTAAGGTGTTAAAAACCAAAGATGTTATTTGGAAATCTAAGCTGTGCCTGACCGAAACATGGTATTTTCAACCACCTCATGTACATGTGAAAATTGGATAGTGAATAAGAAGACCTAAGAAGAATCAATATATTTGAATTATGGTGCTGGAGAAGAATATTGAAAATACTGTGGACTGCCCAAAGGACATAAAAAAATCTGTCTTGAAAAATACAGCCCAAATGGTGAGATTTGGCTCACGCCTTTGGGACATGTTGTCAGGAGAGGTCAGACTTTGGAGGAGTAGATTTGGTTTAAGTAAAGAGGCAACAAAACAGCGAAAGGCTAGCGACAAATGGATCGACATAGTGGCTGTTACAATGGGATTAAGTGTAAGCATAGTAATGCAAGAGGGAGCAGTGTTTCATTCTGTTGCACATGGATCACAGTGAGTCAGCACCAATTCAAAAGCAGCTAACAACAACGAAACCCACTAGTGCGGTGTCTGTTATAGCGGCACAACATACTAGCTGCAACAGTGAAATAAAACCCACCAGTGATGGTGAAGAGGACACTTAATTGAGCGAGCGTTCTATATAAAGTAGTCATACATTGGAGATGACATGACAGCAATGAACAACAAAAACATAATATTCCATGGGTCCCTCCTTCTGCAGAAAGATGTAGACGTTCACCTGCACAGAATCTATCAACTGAAACCTAGTGCACAATATCAGAGAAGGAGCGCATTACACAAAACGGAGCAAGACTCAACCAAACCTGGGAGCTATCCCATTTTCAATCTGGAACCTACCTCATTGAGCTGCAAGGGATGGATGTGGTCATGTTTCAAGGCAGGACATTTCCAAACCAATCGGTGCTTGCTGTTTAACCGCAGCGTCAACAGCTTCCCACAAAGCATCCTGTTGCTTCACTTGTCAGACGCAGCCCCATAAGAGCAAATTGGGGAGTCCCGGTGGGCCACGTCCTGTTTCTTATCTCTGATAAATGGCAATCGTCTCTCTACAGGATATAGTGGCATGTGAAACAAACTACCAAGAAACTGTCAACGAGTTGCTTCAATATTTTGATCCTCTGTAGATTTCAAAATTCCCTCATCAAATTTCAGAGTCAACACAGTGGATCAGTCCCCCTTCTCTTAGTCCTCGGCTCCTATCAAACTGTTGACTTTGGAAACATCCAGATGGCACGGTCCTGCAAAGGTGGTACCTCTAGGCTACTGATCACATTTAACAACATCGATAGTTATATAACGAGAGAGGCGGAACATTAAACAAAAGAGAACATCATAAACAATGGGATTCTGAAAGGCAGCCAATCTTTCAGCCTTCAATCCGGGCTCATCAACATGTGACTCTGGGAGCTGGACATTGGTAGAGGAACAAAGGCCAAGCTGGCCAGCAAGGTCTTCAAGCAGTTACTCTCCTGTAAGTTCAAGTAGGACTTTGTGCTCAAACTTTCCGGAAAGTTTCACTTTTGTGTGGAAAATACACGCATCATTCTTTCAAAGCAGTGGAACTATAGACTGCAATTTAACAAATGAGGTCCAGCTGTTTAAAATTAGTCTGCTAAAAGAAATTCTATAAAAGAGTATTCTCTGGGACTATAGCATTTTCATTCAATTAAGATCTGGATGATTCATTCATTTAAAGTATCGACCTCTCCAAATTGAATCCTGAGATGGTTAAAATACCTTACATAGGCATGTGGGTTGTAATAATGTCTCCCTTACTTAAATTGCCAGCTTCACTTAGTTTTAAAGTTGTGTGTTTTTTAAAAACAAAATGCTTGAATTACCACCCAGAAGACACTGACCACACTAAAATTACTTGACTCATGGGAAGGCTACAGAGTGGAAGCCGGAAGAATGCTGAATTTGGATCCAGGAAAGCTAGTGTTGACCCTGTTTTACAACTTGTTGGTCACATGAACTTGGATAACTCTTCACCTGGGTTGCATCCAGAAACAATATACATTTCAGTCCATTCTAGATTTCAAATGGTTTAGTCCATGACTATTCATGTGTGAATTATGTTATATATTAAAAATTGAAGGATAGGCTAATTCAAATTGGCTCCATAACTTTGAGAGATTTTCAAGGGGAGTGTGCTTTATACTTTCCCCCAGCCTGTCTTTCTTCCACCTCAATGGAATGAAGGTACAGGAGCTTTTCCCATTATTCTTTCCTGGGTCTTAGAATCTGAACTTCTGGTGGCATTGTTCTTTTCTAATAATAAAAGGCATCACTCTTAACCACTGGGCTACTGAACTGAGTGCAACTCATGTTGACTTCATATTCATCAGAGGAGAAGAAGAATCGATATTTTAGAAGAAAATCTTTCTTCCAAGTCACCTCTGGGTAGACATCAGTCTCCCAGCTTTTGGTAAACAGCCAAAGCAAACTTTTCAGCCAGCTGCCCCATCTTTCTCTGTCCTTCACCTTTTAGCCAAGTCGGCCTTTGCCCTCAGCCCTGTTCCATGGGCCATGAAGCCCACCTCTGTCTCACCGTCTCTGTGCTGTTCCTCTGCTCCGCCTCATGGTCTCAGCAGGGCTCCTCCGCTTTATCCCATGATGTTGGTACTGACTGCAGTCTCTGCTGCCTCAATTTCCTGCCCACTTGAGATGGGGGTCCTGTACACACTCCAAAGGGGCCTTCTTTCTTGATGGTTATGAGATTGTTTCTTTCTACTTTAACCAGTCACCTTCATTATTGTTTCACACACCCCTTCCGAATGGTTCCACCTGAACATTCAGTGGGAGACACGAAGACATGATGAGAAGAGTCTTAAATATTTTCACTTTGAAATACTTTGGCACTGAAACAGCTCAGTCTTTTAAGGATCTGAGTCTTAAAAGGGTAGCCTGATCCTGACCTCAGGTTCCGTGTTTCTTACCCAATATTTTCAAATATTTGCCAAATCAGTCTGTTATTTTGTAGAAAAGTGCTAACCATGTTTGGTCCTGAATTATAAGCTAGAAACAATATTTTCAGATGTGTGATTTACTCAGATAATTTATGACACTGAAACAGGCAAATGTTTTAAACATTTTCTAGTTGTAACATTTAGAAATGAAAAACCTCATGTGCATACACACACATTTACCCAGAGAAAATGATTCTTCCAACAGTCAAAGTTGATAAGTAGATGGCTTCTGAAGGCAGTGAAGTAAGAAATAAATATCATTAGGAAATGACCGCCCCTCCTCATTGCCACGCTTCTTCTGTATATGAGTTAGGGTTGGGTTTTTTTTTCTTTAAAATAAATAAATACAACTTTGCCACAGAATGCCACAGAGGGTCTGATTCCCTGTTCATCACTTGGCTCTTTCTGTATCCATAAACCTGGGGCCACAGATTTCATGTTTCCTTGCTAGGTAGCAGAACAGGGGTGTCTACTGGGCATGCGCCAATTCAGGCCCTGAGCCAAGGGGGCTTAATTCAGCCAATGGGGTCAGCCAGTGTTGTCGACCACACCTCCCAGCTGGAGGCACTATAAAGCTGGAACTTCAAGACCACCACTCCCTTTTCCAGCAGCTCCTCCACCTTGCCTTCCACTTGGCCTCCCAGGCTCTGACTCTGGCCTCAGGCCACCACGTGTGGGTGTGCAGTGCACCCAGGGCGCCTGTGCTCAGTGAAGGTATAGCGGAAACTTCTGTCCATTAAAAAAAACCACTTGCATCACAAAGCACTCTTCGGTGTGAATTCTTTCTCATGAGAAGCCAAGAACCGAGGTATTTCCCACCCGAGCTTCTTCCTATTATAGAAAATGACTCTGGTGCTCTCTGTGTGGAGAGAACAGAGGAGATCAGAGGATAGAGGTTCACTCTGAGGCAAAGAGACTGAAGAGGAGACTGTGGGAGGTGGTGTGACTCCCCTGGGCCATTCCATCTGACCTTTGTTCCAAGTCACCCTCTACCCCTCAGGAAAGTGGGGGTGGAGGAAGCTCTCTTGCCACCAATGAAGATCAATCGGGATATCTGAGCAGGCACAGCCACATACCCCAGTCTGCCAACACACAAGATGAATTTCAAAGAGACAGCTATGGCAGGTCACCAAGAAAGTAGTCCACATGCTGTATTTTTTTTACAATGAAACAAAGTTTATTGTGCTTTCCTTTTTAATCACTGCATACTCATTATGAAAAATTCAGACCATGCATAAAAGCACAAAGAAGACAATATGAAAATAAGTAGAGCTATATGTTTTTTGGGGTTTTTTTTGAGAACCTGGTAGCTGTCCAGCATGGCTTAAAATGCTGGTAGTCATAACAAAGTTTTGCAAAACGTTTTCAAGGAATTTATAACCCCTATAGACTCCTAGCCTTTGAAGTGACCCCCAAAAAGGATAAAAATTTCAATCAATAGATTTAGAATAGTGGTTACATGTTGGGTGGACTGCTAATCGCAAAGTAGCAGTTTGAAACCACCAGCCACTCCAGAGGGAAAAAGTGAGACTTACGATTCCCATAACAAGTTACAGATTCAGAAATCTACAGGGACAGTCCTGTCCTGCCCTATAGGGCCCCGGTGGGTCAGAGCCACCTCGATGACAGTGAGTTTGTAAGTCAGTACCCATAGAAATAAAAGGGCAGCTGGCTGAATATCAGTGGATGGAGTGGGAACTCTGGCAACTTCCTCTGCTCCTCAGAAGAATGACAGAGAGGTCTTGACAACCAGGCTGAGGGAAGGGTACCTCAAGTGGACCATGTCGACCTCTCTTAATTTTTTTATGGTATTAGGAGACATTGAAAAATTATTGGTCTGAAGTTCGGCCCTAGTCCCAACTACATGGACAAGTGCCTCTCCCCAGAAGAATTTATTTCAGAGGACAGCACTGAAGCTGCAGCTCATGGAATGGGACATGTCTGATCAGAGCACACGGGAGCAAATGAAGGGGGAGGAAGAGAGAGTGGTGCACATACTGGCCCACCAAGCCCTGACAATGATATGCCTGCACAGAGCAGCCAATCCATAGAGACATCCCTCAAAACATCCCTCACTGACCCACAGCCCTACAGGGGACAACACTGGAGACAAAGTGTCAGAATTGCGCCTGATGTGATCCCACCACGCCGAGGCAAAACACTAAGGGCGTGCAACAGAACAGTAAGGGGAGCAGAGCAACAAAGTCCCCAGGGAATACCAAAAATAGACTTTGGGGCCAGGTCTTGGCACCCCATCAGAAAACACTCCTAAAGGCCAACAAACAGTCCTGGAACTAACTACAAACTATTCTTTTGTTGCTGTTGCTGTTGTTGTGTTTTGTTCCGTTTTACCATTGGCTTTTTTGTGTTTTCTTTTGTTGCTTGGTTTTGCTCTGTTTTGTTTTTGTGCATGTTATTATCTATGCAGGTCTGTCTAAATAAGATAGACTGGATGAACAATCTGGAGGAGAAAACAACGGGACCGACAGTTCCAGGGGAACATGGGAGAGTGGGAGGTGGGAGGAAAGGAAGTGGTGTTAACAAACCCAGGGACAAGGGAACAACAAGTGATCCAAATCTGTGGTGAAGAGGGTGTAGGAGGCCTGGTAGGGTGCGATCAAGGGTAATACAACTGAGAGGACTTACTGTAACCCAAATGAAGGCTGAACATGATAGTGGAACATAGGAAAGTAAAAGGAAATAGAGGAAACAGCTAGGAGGCAAAGGATACATACAGGTCTAAATAAAGGCATGTATATATGTAAATATACTTATATATGAAGATGGGGGAATAGATTTATGTGCATATATTTATAGGTTTAGTATTAAGGTAGCAGATGGATATTGGGCCTCCACGCAAGTACTCCCTCAATGCAAGAATACTTTGTTCTATTAAACTGGCATTCGATGATGCTCACCTTCCCGACACAATTGCTGAAGACAAATCATAAGCAAATGTGGTAAAGAAAGCTGATGGTGCCTGGCTATCAAAAGATATAGCATCTGGGGCCTTAAAGGCTTGAAGGTAAACAAGCAGCCATCTAGTTCAGAAGCAACAAAGCCCACACAGAAGAAGCACACCAGCCTGTGCCATCACGAGGTGTCGAAGGGATCAGGTATCAGGTATCAAAGAACAAAAAAATCATATCATTGTGAATGAGGGGAAGTACAGAGTGGGGCCCAAAAGCCCATGTGTAGGTAACTGGACATTCCCTTACAGAAGGGTGGTGGGGAGGAGACGAGCCAGTCAGGGAGCGATGTAGCAAGGATGAAACAATCAACTTTGCTCGAGTTCCTAAATGCTTCCCCCACCTCCCACCCCATCACACTATCTAGATCCCAATTCTACCTTACAAATCTGGCTAGATCAGAGGATATACACTGGTACAGATAGGAACTGGAAACAAAGGGAAGCCAGGGCAGATTATTCCTTCAGGACCAGTGGTGAGAATGGCGATATCAGGAGGGTGGAGGGAGGGTGGATTAAAGAGGGGGAACCAATTATAAGGATCTACATATAACCTCCTCCCTGGGGGTGGACAACAGAAAAGTGGGTGAAGGGAGATGACGGAAAGGGTAAGATATGAAAAAATAATAATTTATAAATTATCAAGGGCTCAGATCTGACTCATAATGTCCCTACGCACAACAGAACAAAACACCACCCAGTCCTGTGCCATTCTCACAATTCTTCTTACGTTTGAGCCCATTGTTTCAGTCACTGTGTTAATGCATCTCATTGAAAGCCTTCCTCTTTTGGCTGTCCCTCTATCAAACAACATGGCATTCTCCTGCAACTGGTCTCCCCTGACAATATGTCCAAGGGAAGGAAGATGAAGTCTCATGATCCTTGCCTCTAAGGAACTCTCTGGCCCTACTTATTCCAAGACAGATTTTTATGTTCTTTAGCCATCCAAGAGATTTTCAATATTCTTCTCCAGCACCACAATTCAAATTCATCGATTCTTTTCTTAAAATCATTTTATTGGGGGCTCATACAATTCTTAACACAATCCATACAAACATCTATTGTGTCAAGAACATATGTACATTTGTTGCCATCATCATTCTCAAAACATGTGCCTCTACTTGAGCCCTTAATATCTGCTGCTCATTTCCCCCCTCCCTCCCCACTAAGCCCCATGCCGTGAACCCTTCATCATTCACATATTATTATTTTTTTTCATATATTATACTGTCTGACATCTCCCCCCTGCCCTCTTCTCTGCTGTCCCTCCCCCAGGGAGGAGGCTATCTGTAGATACCTACAATCAGTTCCCGCTTTCTACCCCACATTCTCTCCAACCTCCAGGCACCGCCACTCTCATCACTGGTCCTGGAGGAGTCATCTGTCCTGAATTCCCTGTGTTTCCAGTTGCTATCTGTACCAATGTACATCCTCTGATGTAGCCAGATTTGCAAGGTAGTATTGGGATCATGATAGTGGGGGGAGGAAGTATTCAAGAACTAGAGGAAAGTTATATGTTTCATCGTTGCTACCCTGCACCATGCCTGGATCATCTCCTCCCCACAACTCCTCAGCAAGGGGTGTCCGGTTGACTACCCTTGGGCTTTGAGTCTCCACTCTGCACTCACCCACATTTACAATGATATGATTTTATGTTCCTTGATGCTTGATACCTGATCCTTTCGACAGCTCGTGGTCCCGCAGGCTGGTGTGTTTCTTCCATGTGGGTTTTGTTGCTTCTGAGCTAGATGGCCACTTGTTTATCTTTGAGCCTTTAAGACCCCAGATGCTGTATCTTTTCATACCTGGGCACCATCTGCTTTCTTCACCACATTGGCTTATGCACATGTTTGGCTTCATTGATCATATCAGGGAGTTGGGCACCCACCGATATGGTTTTTAGCTCTTTGATGTCTTATAGGAAAGAACTAGGTGACAAATAGTATTTATAGAGGTCCAAAGACTGGAATGTACATATGTAAATATATTTATATGAGTGTGGGGAAACAGATCTATGTGCATATATTTATAAGAAAAGTGTGTGCATAAGCAAATGTGGTGAAGAAAGCTGACAGTGCCCGGCTACCAAAAGATGTAGCGTCTTGGGTCTTAAAGGCTTGAAGATAAACAAATGGCCACCTAGCTGAGAAGCATCAAAGCCCACATGGAAGAAGCACACCAGCTTGGCTGAACACGAGGTGTAGAAGAGACCAGTTGTCAGATATCAAAGAGCTAAAAAGCATATCAGTGGGTGCTCACCTTCCTGACACAACCACTGAAGGCAAACGTGTGCATAAGCAAATGTGGCAAAGAAAGCTAATGGTGTCTGGCTATCAAAAGACATAGCATCTAGGGTCTTAAAAGCTTAAAGATAAACAAGTGGCCATCTAGCTGAGAAGCATCAAAGTTCACAAGGAAGAAGCAAATGAGTCTGTCTGACCACAAGGTGCAGAAGGGACCAGTTATCAGACATCAAATTCATTGATTCTTATTTGTTATTTTTTATTTAATGTCCAACTTTCATATGCATATGATGCAATTAAAAATACCATGGCTTGATCAGGTACACCTTAGTCCTCAAAATAACCTCTTTGCTCTTCAATACTTTAAAGAAGTCTTGTGAGCAGATTTATCTAATGCAATGTATCCTGTGATTTCTTTACTGCTGCTTCCATGAATATAGATTGTGGATCCTTGTAAGATAAAAATCCTTTACAACTTTGACGTTTTCTCCACTTATCATGTTGTTACCTGTGGGTGGTCTGAGTATGAGAATTTCAGTCTTCTTTATATTTTGCTGTAATAAAAACTGATGGCTGCGATCCTTGATCTTCATCAGCAAGTATTTCAAGTCCTAAGGCTTCCTTCAGTCCTATATCCTATATTTCTTCATATCAGCCAGTTTCTCAGATTATTTTCTAAGCACACATATGGAATAATTATGGTGAGAGTATGAAACCTTGTCACACACCTTTCCTGACTTTAAACCATGCCGTCTTCCCGTGTTCAGTGTGCACAGCTGCCTGTTGATCCCTGCACAAGTTCGGCATGAACCTAATGAAGTGTTCTGGAGTTGCTATTCTTCTGAAGGTTACCCATAAGTTTGTTACGATCAGCACAGTCAAATTCCTTGGTGTGGTCCATGAAACGCAAGTAAGAATCTGTCTGATAGTCTCTGCTTAGAGCTAATGATATCCTTTGTTCCACATCTTCTGTCAAGGCACTGCGGCAACCATGGTTGGATGATCTTCAGCAACATTTGTCTCGCATGTGATATCAGTGATACTGTTCTGCAATTGGAGCGTTCTGTTTCATCACCTTTCCTTGAAATGGGTACAGATATGGAGCATGTCCAGTCATTTGATGAAGTAGCTGTCTTCCAAATTTCCTGACATAGACTACTAAATGCTTCCAGTGCTTTAGCAGCTTGCTGAAACATTTCAAGTGCCAATCAGTAGCAAATTTTTGTTGTTATTTCTTCGTACCTTTAGTTGTTCCCAGGCTTTACCTAATTTTTATCACCATGGTCAGCTCCACTTCAAGAAACAGCTCCTCCCCAGTCACGTTTTGAGTGACCCTCTGACCTTTGGGGCCCTTCCACCGCCACTATCTCTGACAGAGTTCTTCTTCCATTCATTAGGTGCTCAGTATCTGTGTTAGGCTGTGTTTGACTAGAGAAACAAATCCAGTGACACTCATATATGTGTAAGAAAGAGCTTTATATCAAGAATATATTGTGGCCTAGTCCTATTCAAATCCATAAGTTCGATACTAGACCATCAATCCCTCCTCAGACTCACACAGTCACATGCGATGATGCAAAGTGCAGGAAGATCACAGGCCGGTGTTGCATGCATCCAACATCTGTGGGAACATGCCAGGGCTTCAGCAGCTCTCAGGGTAGCCAGTAAGCAGGAAAACGAAGACAGAGAGAAAGGCAAGGCAGAGAGAGAGGCCGGCCTCCAGAGAGCTACATAGCTTGTTGCACCTCTAAGGGAAGTCATCACGTTGTGACGTGATTGACAGGCTAATCTCCACGCATATCATCTTACAGGTGCTATGTTGACACAGAAAAACCTAACTGCCACAGTATCTGACAATGTTTAAAAGTTTTCAGTGGCTCTTTCCTCTGAAGTGAGAAGCCCAGTCTGTCTTCATTGTGTCTGTTCTTATTCTGGAAACTCTGCTGAAACCTGTTCACTCTGGGTGACCCTACTGGCATTTGCAATACCAGTGGCATCGCTTCGAGCATCACAGCAACGCAAAAGTCATCACACTAGGACAAACTGACAGATAAGTGATGGGCATGTGTATGAGGCAATTGAAAATCCCCAAGGACTCCTAGTGATAAGATATTATATGTTCATTATCGGACATCACCACTGAGATGGAGTATCCGTGAGGATAAGGGACTTTGACCTTTTCATAGCTGTACCCTCACTTACTAAGTCGGTAGTGGATTCATCACAGGCTATCAAAAACTGCCAGCTGAATGATGAAACCGTTGAGTGTTCTTGGCATCCTTGAAACCAATCCATAGTAACCATATGTTAAAATTATCCATTTAAGGCATTTCCAAGATCCTTTGTGCTTCTAAAAACTTGAAGGTTAAACCAAAAAAATTGCCCATACTGCACTCTTCTTGACCAATAAAGCTTGCCATTCCATGTGCTCTCACATAATATGCTTATTTCCCAGTTTACTAACTCCCTTAATAGTATAGGTGGCCATGTGCTCTTTCAAACACAGTGCTAATCTTGTAGTACGACCCTACTTCTCTGTGACAGCTATTACTAACCTTGCATTTAACCACATGAAGAAACCCAGATGAAGAGGTAAATGTGTAGCGCTTCCTGCTTCTTGTAACCTGCCTGTGAATGCAAGCAGAGGCCACTGCTATTGAGAATACAATTGAGCTGTAGTTTCACTTGAAGTTTATCAGCATTTACAGCATTCTAAATGTTTCCTTAATGTGATCGCCACACAACTGGTTAAGTCAAACTTCAGAAATAGCTGTTAGAACAATAAAACAGAGCACGCAACCAGAAGCAATCTTTTTTCAAAGCATGTCTATCATAAACTTTGAGGTTTTCAAAATATGTAATAGTTCTGCTACTGTGGATCTTCTGTATTAGATAATAAAACACCACCAAAGGCACCCTATGACATTCAGCACCCACTACGTAAGCATGTGCAATGTGCACTTTTTAGTCTCCAGAGAAATTTACTGTAGAAGGCTCTTATGTTTTTAACATAATAAAGATAATTGATGAAACAAATAAAATACTTTTCATAAGTTAATTTGGTAGTTTAATTTTTCACAAAAATATTTCTAAAATATCACCTAATTAGTGAAAGTTTAGTAATATGATTCCATGACTTCTTTACTCATGAAAATGATAACTTCTTTGGATTGGTGGGACAAATTTATAAGAAAGTTCGTCTTTGGTCTAAAATTACTCCTACCCCTTCTTAACCATATATATTGAACCATTGGTATTTCAATCAGGCCTCTAACAGTCTACAACCAAGCTGCCCTTTTTCTACTATAATAAAAGGTTTCTATAAAAGGTGGGCTACATTCAGATCCATTTTTAGAATCAAAATTAAAACAAAAACCCAAAGAAGTTTCATGAAGGAAGGATGAAACTGAGTCAGAGTAAGAAAGTTATCTCTATAGCAATGCCTGCCAAATAAAAGGAGAACAGAATAATGTGGTATGATTATGATTTCAATTCGCATGTAGTCTGAGGTGCAGTAAAGAAAGAA
Organism: Tenrec ecaudatus; assembly: GCF_050624435.1. Taxonomy (NCBI): domain Eukaryota; kingdom Metazoa; phylum Chordata; class Mammalia; order Afrosoricida; family Tenrecidae; genus Tenrec; species Tenrec ecaudatus. Next base: position 48,179,406 of record NC_134531.1, read on the forward strand.
GTAAATTTTTTTCTCTATTATTTCACCGGTTGCATTTTTTCAAATATTTGATTTGCCCATCGCTCATTGGGGATGTCCTGAAGATGGTAGAATTAGGTGAAAGAATTAAATATATTTGAATATTAAAGCAATTAAAATTCCATAATGAGGTGCTTATGTGGAGAGGACAGAGTACCAAAAGAAAAGAAACAAACATTTCCAGCACTAAGTTAAAATTTTATTTTTATTTATCCTTACTTGAACTAGTAAAGAGTGAAGTATGTTTTAAATGATACTGATTGGTTTAAAATGAAAAGGAAAAATAAAGAGATTAAATTATCTGACTCACAATTACGAAACCTTGTAGTCTGCCTTGTGGTAATTATAGATGCTCCCGTATATTTCAGAAAGTCTAAATCTATTTTTTAGAAAATGAGTCTTAATGGCATACCATGTTACTCTTTCCAAAAATAATATTGTCACCATGAGATTTAAGGACCCAAATTGTGGGAACCAAAGAGGGGAAAATGAAAATCAGATGTACTTGTAAACTGTACTTGTAAGAACAACAATAGGGAGAAATTTGAAACTAGTGCATGCAATGACATTTGAGAATTGTTCACTTTAGTGATTAGTCCTATATTTACCCCTCTTGTTAATGGTAAAATAGTTATCTGTATACAAGAAAAGTAAAAGTCAAGTATTATGCACGTAACTTGGCCAAGCTTTTCTCAAGGAAATGCCTTTCTAATCATGAGTGAGTTCAGATTGTAAAGTCATTCTAATCATGAGTGAGCTCAGATTGTAAAGTCAATAACTGCTTTTATAATAGAGCGCGTGTTACCAAATGCTTTGAAAGCTAGTGGTCCTGAATTCCTCCCACCCTCTTCTGCTTCTCCCCGAGCTGTTTAAGTCATCCAAACCACTGACGAGATACAGTAGTAAACTTAATTATTTTCTTTTTGAGCCACATGACAATTCCTGGAAAAGTAAAGAAGGAAGAAAAAAAACATGAGAATGGAGTGTTTGTGCAATTTTTTCCCCTTCTAGAGATTGAGCCACAGTATTCTGAGCTCTTTGTCTATGAGAAAGGACAGAAAATGTGACATGAGTCCAGCAACCTCCAGAGCCCAGCTGGGACAAGCATGTCCCTCTTCATTACCTTATCTCCCAGCATGAAAGGAAGCAGGAGCAAAGAGCAGGCCTTACTGCTTAATCAGTAGCTGGAAAGCCAGCTGAAATGGAGAAAAAGCACAACTACCCAGCAGGAAGGATTTTTGGTTTGCTTTCAAGATCACACTCTCTGAAAGCTTACCGACCAGGCCTATTAAAACATAATATTGTCTTAAAATTCAAGTAAGGATCCAGGGGAAAACAAAACAACGCAAAAACCGGTTGCCCTTGAGTACCCCAACTGCAGGCTGAATAGAATTGCCTCCGAGGGTTGTCGATCTTCAGGGAAGCATATTGCCACAACTTTCTCCCATGCAGCACAGAGTGGCTGTTGGTTCGAATCATCTCATTTTGCAGCAGAACACAATTATTGTGGCACCAAGGTGCTCCCAAGAGGAAAGGGAAAATAATCCTACTGCCATCGGGTCGATTCCTACACATACTACCCTGTAGGATTGAGTGGAGCTGGCCCCTGCAGATGTATGTGACTTTCAACCATCTCAGGAGCCGACGATATCATCTTTCTTAATTTGGGTGAATGGTCAGTTCAAAAGGCTGACTTTGCAGCTCGGTGCATAACCCATTGTGTTACCAGAGCTCCTTGGAAGGAAGGAAGTGGGCGCTAAAATAAAAGTAACAGGCATGCTAGAGAAAATAAAAATTAAAGTTATTTATTCTTCCGTTGAATAGTGGTGAAATGATCCAAAGGTACTGTTTAAAAAGGAGGGTCGTGGTGGTGGAATGTTTCCCTGGAAAGCATAATTAAAACTTTTCCATAGCCAGGTGGTATAAACTATAAAGACAAAAATAGAGTTTCTAAACAGTGAAGCAGCAAAATGATGTACAATGTGAAGCTGTGAACCCCCATTGCACAGAGCACATCAGATGACTCTAGATTGCCTTAAGGATTCTGAAGCAAGTTTGTTCTCTGCCCCTAGATAGTGACAGTCCGTGAAGATAATGCTACACTTTTAAATTGTGCCAGTCAGCCAAAAAGTCACTAGACGGAAACTCACTAATCTAGGGGGCATAAGAATAGCCTAGGGAGGTTTGAAGGCATTCTGCTTCCCATGATCTAATACCAGGGGCACAATTTCCTTATACTTTTTCTCTTTCAGAGCCAATGAGAAGATTCTGAGAATGACTTATTGTCATTGAGCATAAGCAAACCCAAGGCCGCTGAGTCTATTCCAATTCATAGCAACTCTATAACAGAATTCCCAGATGACAAATCCTTAGGGGAGGTAGTAGGCAGACCCATCTTACTCCCATGGAGCAACTGTGGGTCATTGGACCCATGACATGTGTTTAACAGCCCAGCCCTTAATCTCCATCAGCACCAGGGCCCACTGAGAAAGACGTTGCTCACTGCCATCAACTCCAGTCTGACTCCCAACAGGACAAAGTACCAACTGTCCAAGGTTTCCGAGACTGTACATCTTTATAGGAACAGAAAGCCTCCCCTCTCTCCTGCAGAGGAGCTCCTGGTCTCGAACTGCTGACTTTATCGTTAGCAACCCAACTCGTAATCTGCTATAATGCCAAGGCTTCTACAAAGAAAGGATTAGGATTCTATGAGTGTCTGGGATGTTTCCAGGGTCATTGGTTCAGTGGTAAAGGTCTCATTTTCATGAAGGAAAACTGGATTCAATTCCCAGTCAAAGCCCCCCCACACATACACACATATCAACTACCTATCAGTGGAGGGCACCCTGTTGCTATGATGCTGAATATGTTATTTAGCAGAGTTTCCTGATTAGGAAGCACTAGGAAGAAAGACTTGACAATCTACATCTGAATATCAGTCAATAAAAAGTGTATAGACCATAGCCATTTTCTCTATAACGAATCATGAGGATGATACAGCTTTTCATAGTATGTTCTGCACTTAATTGACCCAAGAGCCCAACTTCCTGGCAGCTAACAACAATAGGGTAATCAAGATAGGTGGTCCCTAAGTCTCACATTCAGAAACACTACCTTAGAGATTGCTACAGTTAGTTTCTCTGCTCATATACTGCCCTGTATTGGATTTTTTTGGTGAACGTGAGGCATCCAATTTGGCTCCCTTAAGAAAAAGGAGGACGCCGTTTAGTTACATCCATATTTGGATCATGGAAAATATTCAAGGTGTCTGTTCAGCGACTACTAGCCTTCTCCATGCTAAACCCAGGCATCTTGTTAGATTTGCCAGAAGACTGCCTCCTTACCACTAAAAGACGGCTGTATTTTGAGGCGAATTTCAGATTGTGTCATAGGGTCTACAAACACTGCCTACCTAAGTATGGATTTAACACAGTGTCTCCTTCAATGGACTCAAGCGTAACAATTGTGAGGCTGGTGCAGAACAGAGCAGCGTTTCCTTCTGGTGTCCAGAGGGTGGCTATAAGTTGAATCAACTCGACAGCAGCACCTAACAACAACAAATCTGTATTTCAGTGCATGTTTACTTATGAGATTATTTGAGGGAGATAATCTTTAAAATTGGATCTTCAGGAGGCATCACAAAATCAGTCTAACAATGAAAAAATTGAGATAGTCTTAAGTACTTGACTAGTCACCCAAAGGTTGGCCATTAGAACACATGCCTCTGAAAAGTCTCCGCCATGAAAACACCAGGAAACCCAGCTCTACTCTGCTACATAGGAGTTTCCACAAGTTAACAACTTCATGACAACTGGTTAAACTTCTGTTTCAACTCTTTTCATTTGTGAAACCCACAAGCAGATTAGTCAATAAACAAAGGAAGTACTGTGGTGAAAGATATTAGAAGCTCTTTACTACAGATTAGCAAGCTGTGCTTAATGTCTCACTGGGCACTCTGTCCATATTGGGAACAGTGCATTTTTAAAGAGGCTGTGGTTTCATAACAAGGTGCTGTGAGATTGGAAGAGACAGAGGCAAGCCCTACCTAGAAGCAAAAAAATATTAGGGGGCCGCAATTTTATTTCATTTTACAGACAATAGGTATTCCATACAAGTTTTAAATCAGCTTTTTCTCTCTTCAAGCTGTTTTGTGCATTATCAAAAACGGAAAAGCAAAAGTCAGAGAACACAAAAGGCATCCACATCGTTCTGAGGATTTGTAGTTGCAGCTTGACATGCAGAATCTTTGATGTGGGGAGAAAATGTGAAATTGTTCACTACAGATTAGTGAATATGCACAAATAAGATGGTGTTCACCTTGCTTAGGGAGTATGCCAACCCTGTTGGTACCACTCATCATTTGAAATATTCTTGCTGCCCTATGCCCCAGATTTACCCAGTGAAATTCCACTGAGGCACTGAAAATAAAACCAAACTGCTGACATGACCAATGCCCACTCAGAGATATCCTCTATAGAAGCATCTAACTGGCCTGGAAGGGGAGGGGGGTCCAAATATTTTTTTAATTTGTTTTTGTTTTAATCATTTTATTAGGGGCTCATACAACTCTTATCACAATCCGTACATACATCAATTGTGTAATTCACATCTGCACATCCATTGCCCTCATCATTCTCAAAACATTTGCTCTCCACTTAAGCCCTTTGCATCCGGTCCGCATTTTTCCCCTCCCTCGCCGCTCCCCCTCCTTCATGAGCCCTTGATAATTTATAAATTATTATTTTGTCATGTCTTGACCTGTCCGACATCTCCCTTCACCCACTTTTCTGTTGTATGTCCCGCAGGGAGGAGGTCACATGTAGATCCTTGTAATCGGTTCCCCCTATTGAACACACTCTCCCTCTATCCTCACAGTATCGCCACTCACACTCCTAGTCCTGAAGGTATCATCCGCCCTGGATTCCCTGTGTTTCCAGTTCCTATCTGTACCAGTGTAAATCCTCTTGTCTAGCCAGACTTGCAAGGTAAAATTTGGATCATGATAGTTGGGTGGGGGAAGCATTTAGGGACTAGAGGAAAGTTGTATTTTTCATCAGTGCTACATCGCACCTGACTGGCTCATCTCCTCCCCTAGATCCCTCTGCAATGGGATCTCCAGTGGCCGACAAATGGGCTTTGGGTCTCCACTCTGCACTCCTCCCTTCATTCACTATGGTAAGATTTTTTTGTTCTGATGATGCCTCATACCTGATCCCTTCCACATCTCGCGATCACAGAGGCTGGAGTGCTTCTCCTATGTGGGCTTTGTTGTTTCTGAGCTAGATGGCCACTTGTTTACCTTCAAGACTTTATGACCCCAGACACTATACCTTTTGATAGCCGGACACCATCAGCTTTCTCACCACATTTGCTTATGCACACATTTGTCCTCAGCGATCATATCATGGAGGTGTGCACCCAATGATATGATTTTTTGTTCTTTGATGCCTGATAACTGATCCCTTCGGCATCTCGTGATCACACAGGATAGTGTGTTTCTTCCATGTGGGCTTTGTTGCTTTGGAGCTAGATGGCTGCATGTTTATCTTCAAGCTTTTAAAACCCCAGACATTATACCTTTTGATAGCCGGGCACCATCAACTTTCTTCACCACATTTGCTTATTCACCCACATTGTCTTCAGCTGTTGTGTCGGAAGGGTGAGCATCATAGAATGCCAATTTAATAGAAGAAAGTATTCTTGCATTGAAGTAGTACTAGACTGGAGGCCCAATGTCCTTCTGCTACCTTGATATTAAACCTATAAATATAGGCACATAGATCTATTTCCCCATCCTCTTATATAAATATATTTGCATATGTATATGTCTTTATCTAGACCTCTATAAATGCCCTTTGCCTCCCAGCTCTTTCCTCTATTTCCCTTGACTTTCCTCTTGTCCCACTATCATGTTCAGTCTCCACCTGGGTTTCAGCAATTCATCTTGGTTACATTACCCTTGATCATGCCCTACCAGGCCTCCCACACTCACCTCACCACCAATTCGGATCACTTGTTGTTCCCTTTTCCATTGGTTTTTTAACACCACTTCCGTTCCCCCCACCTCACCCTCTCTTATGTCCCCAGAACTGTCGGTCCCATTGTTTTCTCCTCCAGATTGTTCATCCAGCCTATCTTATTTAGACAGACCTGTGGAGATAATTACATGCACAAAAACGAGATAGAGCAAAAAAAAAAAAAAAAAACAAGACAGAGCAAAACTAAGCAACAATATACAACCAGACAACAAAACAACAACAACAAACCACTGACAAAGAACAAAACAAAACACAACAAGAAAAAAAAAGCTTGTAGTTAGTTCAAGGATCATTTGTTGGCCTTTAAGAGTATTTCCCAGTCCAGTCTGTTGGGGCACCACACCCTGGCCCCAAAGTCCACCTCAGTATTCCCTGGGGACCTTGCCACTCCATCTCCTTGCTGTTCCATTGCACACCCCCAGTGCTTTGCCTCGGTGTGGTGGGATCAGGTCAGGCGCAATTCCCACACTGTGTCTCCAGTGCTGTCCCCTGCAGATACATGGGTCAGTGAGGGACATCATGTCTCATAGTGGGGCTGGCCATGTGGACTGGCTGCTCTGTGGACTGGCTGCTCTAATTGGGGTCATAGTCCTCAAGTTCTCATGGTCCAGGATGTGCTCCAATCTTTCCTAATCCCCCTTCATCAGCACCCCTCTGCTCTGATCAGATATGTCCCTCTCCTGGAGCTGCAGATTCAATGCTGTCCTTTGAAATAAATTCTTCTGGAGGAGCAGGTATCCATTTAGTATTTGGTACTGGGGCCAATCGCCCAGACCTTTCCACTGGTTCCCTACTCCACGCAGGAATGTTGCATTCACACCTTGAGGCACTGAGTTGAAGTCCGGTCCCTCTTTCCCTGTGGAGATATAAACAGTACCCTCCCCTTGGGTGGGTTAGCGCCCCATGCCCCCGCTGCCCATTTCTTCCTTATTTTCATCATTTTTTTTCCTTTCCCCACCTCCTCCTCAGTTGTCTACCATGTGCATCCCTGCATTTGATCTGGTCCCTGCCATACTACACGGTCCTCACCCCATGAATGTTTGTATAAGGTACCTTTTTCTCAAGGCCCCTTTTACATATTTTTTCTAAACGCTTACCTCAGCGGACGCATGCTGTACTTGTCCTTGTCCTTTTGTGCCTGACTTAGTTTGCTTAGCATGATTTCCTCCAGTTCTTCCCATGCCGCGAGGTGCTCCATACATTCATCACTGCTTTTTAGCTATGCGTAGTACTCCACTGTATGTATATAGCACAGTTTTTTAATCCAATTGTTAGTTGATAGAAATTTGGTTTCCTTCCAACTCCTTGCAATTGTGAACTGGGCCACAATGAACATTTGAGCACAGATGTCTGGCCTTGGTTTTTTCTTGCCTCTTCTGGGTATATGCCCAGTAGGGAGATTGCTGGGTCATATGGTAACTCTATTTCCATCTGTTTTAGATATCGCCAGATCAATTTCCATAGTGGTTGCACAAACTGACAAGTCCACCAGAAGGGGATGGGAGTTCCTGTCTCCCCACAGCACCTCCAACACTTGTTGCTTTCTGATTTTTTGAAAATGGCTACCTTTGAGGGTGTTAGGTGGTACTTCATTGTTGTTTTAATCTGCATTTCTCTTATGGCTAAAGATCGGGAACATTTTCTCATATGTTTGTTAGCCATACAGATTTCTGCCCCTGTGAAACTTCTGTTCAGTCCTTTGCCCATCTCCCAGGTGGGCAATTCATTTTTTTCTTTTTGGAAGCTAGCAGAGTATTGTAGATTTTAGAAACAAGGCCTTTGTCTGATGTGTCATTGCCAAAGATGTTTCCCAGTCCGTGGACTCTCTTAGTACTCTCTTGGGGAATTCTTTCAATATGCACAGGTGTTTTATCTTCAGTGTATCCCATTTGTCAATTTGTGCCTCCTCTGTGTTTGTGTCCTTCCCTATTTCTGATAGCCTATGCATTTCCTGTGACAAAGTTTTCGAGTTGGTCCCAATTCCCTCATTGATGGCCCTAATAGTTTAGGGTTTAATTTCAAGGTCTGTGATCCACCTTGAGTTTATTCTTGTACGTGGAGTGAGGTAAGGGTCTTGCTTCAATTTTCTGCATGTAAATATCTATTTTTTCCCAACACCACTTGTTAAAGAAGGCATCTGCTTCCCGTCTGATATTTTTGGAGCCCTTATCAACGATCAGTTGTCTGTATGCTGATGATTTTATTCATGGGTTTTCAGTTCTTTTCCTTTGGTCTGAGTATCTGTCATTGTACCAATGCCATGCAGTTTTGACAACTGTAGCTGCATAGTATGTGCCAAAGTCAGATAAAGCTAGTCCTCCCACTGTGTCCTTCTTGAGTTCTCTGCTAATTCTCCCCTCTCCATATGAAGTTGGTAATCAGTTTTTCCATTTTTTTTTTGATGAAAGATGAGGGTAATTGTATCGGGATGGCATTAAACTTATATAGTGCTTTTGGCAGAACTGACATCTTGACTATATTGAGTCTTCCAATCCAAGAGCATGAGATATTCTTCCATTTGTTGAGGTCGCTCTTGGTTTCTTGTAATAGTGTTATGTAGTTTTCCCCGTATAGATCTTTTGTTTTTTTAGTCAGGTATATCCCTAGATATTTCAATTTGTGTTTGGCTATTGTGAAGGGTACCACCTTTTTGATCTCCTCTTCTGTGGTCTTATCCGATGTGTATAACAATCTGATGGACTTCTGTTTGTTGATCTTGTATCCTGCCACTCTGCCAAACTCCTCTATTGCTTCCAGTACTCCCCTTGAGGAACTTTGGGATTTTACATATATAAAATCATATCATCTGCAAATAATAATAATTTTACCTCTTCCTTCCCTAGAAAAATACCTTTGATGTCTCTTCTTTGCCTTATGCTGTTAGCTAAAACCTCCAGCACGATATTAAATAAGAGTGGGGACAAGGGGCATCCTTGTCTGGTCCCCTTTTTCAGTGGGATTGTGTTAGTCTTTTCTCCATTGACTACCACTTTGGCTGTTGGTTTTTCATATATAGCTTATATTGTCTTGAGGAATTTTCCTTCCATTCCTATCTTCACAAGTGTCTTAAACAGGAATTGGTGTTGGATGTTGTTGAATACTTTTTCTGCATCTATCGATATTATCATGTTGCCCTTATAGTTTTTCATGTCAATGTGACGAATAATACTAATGGTCTTTCGTATGTTGAATCATCCCTGCATCCCTGGTATGAATCCCACTTGGTCCTGGTGAATTATTAGTTTTATATACTTTTGTATTCTGTTGGCTAATATTTAATTAAGGATTCTTGCGTTGATGTTCATTAGGGATATTGGTCTGTAGTTCTCGATTCTTGTGGGATCCTTTCCCGGTTTGGGTATCAGAGTTATACTAGCTTCATAGAAGGAGTTCAGGAGTTTGACATCTTTTTCTATGTTCTGGAAGGTCATCACGTCGATTCCAACTCATCACTCACTCACTCATTGCTATTGAGTCAAATCCAACTCCTAGTGACATGAAGACAAGGTAGAAATTCTTGGGTTGTGAAACTGAGACTCTGTGGGAGGAGAATGCCTCATTTTCTTCACTTGACTTATAGTAACCCTATCTATAGGGTCTCTGAGGCTATAATCCTTTACAGAGGCTACCCTCCTCTTGCTCCCAAGGAGTAGCTGGTGGATTTGAACCACAGATTTTGTGGTTAGCAGTCACGCACTTACACAACCCTATGGAGCAGCTCTCCTCTGTCATATGAGGTCAACTGTGGGTCGAAAATCAACTCAATAACACCTAACAACAATAGCAACTGCAAATCCTGTCATCTAAGTCTTTATACCCCTTGAATAGCCAATATCTTTGTGATTCTTGACTAGGACTGAGAGGATCAGTGCTTGAGGTCCAGTCCCCTTATGTACACTCTGAAGATACCTCTCCTTCTGCTTCCGGTGAAGATTTCATTAATTCTCTGGGTCCCTTTTAAGGAAGGGAACACAGTGCTCTACTCCCTGAAAATCCAGACTGTTTTCTATGATCTTTGATCTAATCTACATTCTAGTTTTCTTTCTAGTTCCACTTATCTTTCTAGTTCTTTTTCCTGCATGCCCATCTTTAACAGCCCCTAAGATCATAAAGTAACAGACTTTTAAAGAACAACTATACCAAAGGTAGAGAGATTTTTATGAGAAACCTATTGGATAAGAAAACAGGAAGTTTCCACAAGGCAAGGAACGCAAAAAGCCTTTCTATCCCCTACAAACTGGAGAGGAAATAATGTCCTGGACACAAATTAATATCTCAAGAAATTTTCATCAGATCAATATCCAACTGTTATTAGAATGGTAACTCATTGATGATAGTTAGAATTTATTTCTTTTTACAAACTTTTATTGACCTTCAAAAGGACGCAAAACAAAACAAAACATTCCCAGGGTTATGCCAGGGTTCCTGGCTGCAATTTTAAAGCAAGAGCTTGAATAAATCATTCACACAAAGCAGTGTCACCATTTAAATTCTTCCTCGTGGATGATTTTGTAAAAGAAATGGTTGCTGGTTAAAGAAAAGTACTTATGAGTATTGATGTTGTCTTAATTACTTATTCACAAGCTGCTGACACCCTTTTGCTTACAAGTAGAATTTCTTTTTCTTTCTCCTAACATGTACTTAGAATTGTATTTCCCTAACACCATTTCTCTGCAGTCACCTAACACCTACTCTTCTTCAAATTCTAGATCCCGGGATTGATTACACCACTGTCCTCTGGGACAAAACACTAGATTCTGAAGCTAGCCGTATGAACAGTTGTAAAGAAAAATTAGAGGAAGTTTAGCAAGCGCTCCCACTGACTGCTTTTCACTAATTTTCTGCCCCTATCACACTACTTCTGGGCCACTAAAATTTAGTGGGTTTGACCAACCTAATTATTGTACTGTTGTAACACTCCCACCTAAAGTCCTAGACAATATGTGTCAAGTCATACAAAGGGGGTGAATCAAAAGCAAACAGAGAGGACAAACAGTAGAAAAAGTAGAGAAAAACAAAGTGATTTTCATTAATCCCAGACAGTGCCAACCACTTTACCCTATTTCCATCTCAGCACTTCACATCTGATAGATTTCCAGCATTTGTGCTACATCACCCTCCACCCTGCCCCTCCATTCCAAGTATTACTAAGTGCAGACCTTGGAACTGATCATGGGAACCATCAACCAGTAGCTTCGAGCTGGTTAGCTCTTAACATCCCAAGGTGAATTACAGGTAAATGTGCATAAAGTGAAGTGTATGGGTAATGTACACAGTAGCGGATAAACTCATGGAACTGATGCCAATCCATAGCAACCCTGTGGGGCAGCGTGGACCTGCTCCTGTGGGTTCCTGATTCTGTAACTCCTTACAAGACTAGAAAGCCCTATCTTTCCCGCAGAAGTGGTTTCAACTGCTGACTTTGAGGTTGGCACCCAAAGCTGAAAACCTCTGTGCCCCCAGGACTGTTCACATCAGTGGACAGTCACGAATAATATCTGGTGCTATTTTCTGGACACACATTGGGGGAGATATGCTCCAGATTTTAGGCTCTGAAATCTACTTTGTGCCGTATTTCTCAGGTTTAAGTTATTTTACAGATAGGCTTCAGAAACTAACTTTCACAAATTATTTTGTTTCCAAATAAAAAAGCATATTGAAGTTCAAACAACTAAAATACAAACTTCTGGAAGACAGTTTTATGGCTGGGGACTTTTTATAGAAGTTTATGTAGTCCTTCTATTTTATCTTACCAAACCTGGACCATAGTGTACAAATTGTGAATTTTAAGAGGGTGGGGGAGTTTTCTTAATTTTATTGCCTACATGCCTTATAAGGGAACCCTGTTAATGCCGTGTTTAAAGCCCTCAGATGCTAACCAAAAATCAGTCGTTCAAACATAGCAACTGGTGGGGCTGGGGAAGGCGGGGATGGGCTGAAATATGGCAATCTGCCTTCCAAAGACTTATAGAAAATCTCTGAGATGGCTGTATTGTGTCCTGTCCAGTCACTGAGTTGGAATCAGCTTCTGGGCTGTGGGTGTAATCTGAGTTTTGATGGCCTTGAGAAGTGGTGTTCAGGAAACCTGGAAGTTTAATGATTCAATTAAAGTAGAACACAAGACGATCGGTTGTGAAAGACGGAGTGGGAGAGAAGATTCTGGAGGTGAAACAGTCTCTAGGAAAGTAAAAGCCCGAGCAGATGAGGGGGATGGATTCCTGATGGCCGATGGGACTGAGAGCCCTTCGAGAGCTGTGGCTCTTAATGCTAAGTGAGGCCAATCAGTGCGATGGAGTACTTACTGCAGCCATTCAGGTGTCAGCTGCTCCGAGTAGGCAGTGGGTCGTCCAAGGGAGTACAGCTCAGCAAGCAGTAGGCAAAAGAAGGGGGGGGAAACTCACTCAGAGGGGAGCCACACATTAATTTAGGTGAATGCGCAATAGAAAGGAGGGCAGCAATATGCCGAAGACAGGGGAAGACGCTGAGAATAATTACAAGGATTAAAAGTAACAGGCCAAAGCTGTGATAAATTCATTCCTACAATGACAGTAATCGATGAATTGAAGCATAGATCGACACACAAGCTGATCAGACATGGGAAAGCTAATGGGATCATACACACGAATACATGAGAGTCATTCAGCAGTTCATGGAAAAATACCATTATCTTTTCATTCCATTTCCACACAAATTTCTTAAAGTTCTCCCTCATGAATAGACTTGACAGGGAATATTCCTATATATGTATATATTTATGTTTCACATATGTCGGGAAATATGGTAGCGCATACAGGGGCAGCATGATGAAAGCTTCTTTGACATAACCAAACACCGAGAAAAGGAGTTGATGGGCCTGGAGACCCAGAATCATAGTCTCAGAGGATGCTGAACTCAATCGGGCCAACTTCATTCATAAAGACAGTATGATCCAACTTTGGGGAGTAGCAACCGGAATCTTCAAAGCTGTGAGCAGAGTCCAGCAAGTGGGCACACTGTAGCCGCTGGGTTTGCCGTCTGTCACGCTTCAGAGGTTGAGGTGGAGATAGGGGTGCTCTATCAAAGAGGGAAGTGCAAGGCCCAGGGAAAAGGGTGAAATATGAAGGGTTGCCATGGAAACATCTCATGGAGGAAATAACACAAACACAATGAAGTGCTCTGGACTTCCCATCATTCTCAGGGCTAGTCTCGGGAAATTATAAAAGGCTTACTTAGCATTTCTTTATCAGTCTCTTGTTTATTTCTCATGTGTTGAATGTGGTCATTTGGCTATTTTTGTTCATGTTACAATCTTTATTTTATCGAATCGATGCCCATCACTTCCAACTTTGTGACAGGCACTAGTGTCGTTGGTGTCCTGCCCTTCGAACTAATTCATGATTAAACCAGTGAATGCTGTTTCCTCATTTTCCAACCTCAAAGCTAGCAGTGACTGCCAGAGTAGGGTGCAACCTATGAACAAGAACGCTAACAAGCCATCATTATTAGAGAATGGTAATGCTTTGTACAGAGTATCTAAATACTGAGCTTCTTCTTTGAGAGGAAATAAGCAACAGGAGTTTGTTAAACCGTTCTTCTATAAATTTATGCATCATCCTTGTAGAAGTTACAGTTTTGGTCTATTAGAATTATTTAATCATCACATTTCAAAGGCTCAGTTAGACGGATTGATGAAGCGCCTGAGACAATGGGCTCAATCATAGCAAGGATGGTGAGGATGATCCTGGCAGGGAAGGGTTTCATTCTGCTGGCCAGAGAGTGATTGTGAGTCACCACAACGCAACCACACCTAACAACAAGTATGTGCCAGATATTCTGCTCACAACATTCAGAAATGAATAAGGATCTGGTGCCCTCACAGTGGAGATAGACTTGTAAACAAACAAATTAAAATTCATTTTGAAAATTATAACTACAGACCTATGTCCACGGTACTCAGCGCAGAGCTAAGAAGAGTTATTTCTGTAGGGACTTTAACAACATATCTTCGGCAAGGTTAAAACTCCTTACTAACGGATTTTCATAGCATCATGACCTTATCTTTGATAACAAATTTCTCTGATACAACTTCTCATTTATCGAGGGATCACTTAACCATGCTGGTCTCCTTTGTTCATATGTAAGCTCTATTTGGGAAAAAAAATAAAAAAGAATGTTCTTTCCCACAAAGTTCTCAACCCACAGTGTAGTCTGCAGAAAAATTTCTTAATGACTATTTGGTAAATGCATATACATGTATAGAAAATTATTCCTAATGGAAGAAGAGAACATAACTGATTTGGATTTGGGAAGAAGATTTGGAGGTCTTCAGATGAATGACACAAAAGAGGAAGTCATTAGAAGCAAAGTGTGCAGTGTCCTGTCCAAAGAGCTATGGAAAGTGCGTTTCCATGTTGCTGGAACATACAGTCTGAGATGGACTTTGGAAGCGAGTGCAAACGAGAATAAAGAACATGCATAACATGAAGGATGGCATGCTTAGCCAGTGCAACTGTTGTCCCTTAAGTACTTGCCAGTGATGAGTCTCACTAAACTATCTCAGGTGAGAAGATTTCTTTTAAAATTTAGAATGATCACTTTGTACAGTGGTGTGTTGCTAAAGAAAGCCCTGGTGGTGTAGTAGTTACCACAAAGCGAGCAGTTCAGAACCACTGCCCACTTCTGAAGTACAAAGACAGGGCTTTCTACTCTTGTAAAGAGCTATAGCCTCAGAAACTCACAGGGGCAGTTCTACCCTGGCCTATAAGGTCCCTGTGAGTCAGAATCAACTCAGTGACAGTAAGTCTTGTTTTGTTTGTTTGTTTGATAAAAGTTCTTTGGTTGCCCTCCTTGGAGGACAGACAACAGAAAAGTGAGTGGAGAGACATTTGTCAGTGTAAGATATGAAAAAATAATAATAATTTATAAGTTATGAAGGGTTTGTGAAGGAGGGAGGGAGGGGAAGGGAGGAGGAAAAATGAGGAGCTGATACCAAGGGCTCAAGTAGAAATAAAATGTTTTGAAAATTATGATGGCAACAAATGTACAAATGTGCTTGACATCATGGATGCATGTATGTATCGTGATAAGAGCTGCATGAGCCCCCAATGAAATTGTTTTTTAAAAAGTAATTTGGTTGCAAGAAACAGATATTCAACTACTGTCACATAAGAAAGAAATGTGTATTGTAAAATTAAGCATTAAGTGAAAGCAATGTCATCAATTGAATGGTTAACATAGAGCCAACTTCAATATCTTCAATGATTGTGCCAAGAGCAGTTTCATTTGATATGATAGAAGCAGATGTTTGATTACAATAAGTAGAGAAGTTCATTAAATGGGGCAGAAATGGAGACAACGAATATGAAATGCTATTTCTAGGAGGTTGAAAAGGAGGCTGCCAGGCCAATATGATGTTGCATATTTATGCTTCAACAACAAAAAATGCTGAATGTTAAAAACTATGATAACAACTGTTCTCAATAAAAGATATTTGAATGAATGAGAAACAGAAGAGAAGTGAAGAGTGGAAATGGAGACCCAAGTTACAGATTTGGGATTCTGTAGTTATGGTAAAGAATCCCTGATGGTGTGGTGGGTTATTTGTTGGGCTGTTAACCATAAGTGCAGCAGTTTGAAACCACAGGAGAAAGATGAGACTTTTTTTCTCCCGTAAAACGTTACAGCCTCGGTAACCCACAGGTGCGGTTCAACCCTGTCCTACAGAGTCACCAAGTTGGAATTGATTGAATGGCAGTGACTTATGGTAAAGAATTCAGCAACAGTAAGATAAAGGTGACCAGAAGTCGGCTTTCTGGAATAGGAAAGGACGTGAGTTTTACTATTTTGAGAGGGATTTACCGAGGATTTGCTGATTCATTCTCACTTACAAAAATTGATTGGGAGGAGCATATATGATCTACTGATTGGCTGACGATAGCTAGTGGTATATCCAAAGTGTAGGCCTCGTGATTTTAAAAGCTTGCAAGTGATCAGTCTCGGCATAACAATTCATCTCTATCCATTCACCGGAAGCAATGGCGAAAGAGAGTCAAGGAGAGACTAAGAAAATGGAATGTGAGGCTCATAACCTCTATGAACAACTGACTTCTTTTCCATGGAAACAGATGAACTGAATGGGCCAAACGCCATTCAATCAAATATTCTTCTATTGAATAATTCTGATCCTAAGGGGAAGACTGTGGAACAGATTTTCAAATTCTAATGGAATCAAGACCTTCTGGGACTGTGGATTCTGGATTAATCCCCCCAGATTTCTGTTCTGAGATGATCTTTAAATCTTAAACCAAAACTGTCTCCTGAAACCTTCTGAAAACAAAACAAAAACAAACAGTTTATCTGAACTAGTAAAGACTAACTGTTGCGAGCATTGTATTCTTTTAACATCTATCTATATGAGATCAAATTGATTGCAGTAGTTCAAAAGATTTGGTTGGGAACTAAGAGACAGTGTGTTGATGCGACTAAATGAGAACCAAACTGGAAAATGCGGGTGAAAGTGTTCCCACCACATAAAGAATGTAAGCAACTTCACTGGATCTTACATGTAAAAGCTGTTGGGTTCTTCTGTGTACATTCTCAACAACAA
The DNA here is from genome assembly GCF_050624435.1 of Tenrec ecaudatus. Lineage (NCBI taxonomy): Eukaryota > Metazoa > Chordata > Mammalia > Afrosoricida > Tenrecidae > Tenrec > Tenrec ecaudatus. The sequence continues at coordinate 48,196,047 of NC_134531.1, forward strand.
TAAAAATGGGGAGGACTGTGGGCCCAGGAAGACATTGGGGGGGAAGCCCCACAGATCCATTCTCTTACACTGAATCAAGCTATCTTCTAGTCCATCATATGCTCAACCATCCCACAGGGACAAGTAACTTCAAACTGATTATAAAACATTGTCCTAGAAGAGAGACCAAAAGTATGTAGAAAAAACTAAAAAAACGGAGTCAAGAGCAAAAGGAAGGATGAAAGGAAGTGGGAGTGTGTGTGTGTGTGTGTGTGTGTGTGTGTGTGTGTGTGTGTGTGTGTGTGTGTTGGGCGGGCATGGTACATGAAGTCTACATGAAAGTGAGAGAAAGACAAACCTTCCTATTCAAAATAGCTCAGCACAACAAAATTCCAAAACATATTTTAAAAATATAATACTAACAGGCAAAATCAGCAATAAGGCAATGGAGTTTATATATATTTTTAGAGAACAGTCTGACAAACACTTTTCTAAAAATGCTTGGTATCAAAGAGAAAATTGAAGGCATAATATCCTTTAAATGGAGTAGAAAAAAGTGTGGCTCAAAAACACATACACATTAAAGTTTACATCTCTATATATTATTTTTTGCAAGTAAAAAACTAATCAATTTTAAAATGGAATAGATGGACTAACTTTTAGATCTATTAAAGTTCAAGAATGAATTAGTAAGCTGAAACATAGAAGTGAATAATTCTAACATAAAGAAACTAAGATAAATAAGAAAATGTGTCCACAAGGGCAGGCTGAGAGGCTGCAACATTTATAAATTAACAAAAAGAAAACAAAAAATAATTGTAGTGTGAGGAACATGCATCTCAGAACACTCAGTCTCATGAGACCAAAAGGATAGCATTTACCTAACAACCAAGCTCAAGGAAAGACAGCAAGGAAAGATGGGCAAATGACACCAGGGGATCAGTGGGATGAAGTGGGAAAGTGCTGTTACATTGAGTAGATTGCAAGGAGTCTCAAACAACAAATGTATAAACTGTTAAATGGAAAAATGATTTACTCTGTGAACTTTCACCCAAACCACAATAAAGCAGAGAGCGTGTGAGAAAGAGCATTACAAATGCAATATTTGTAGAAACAATTATTTAAAAGTTTCCACAATTAAAGAAAAAATGAAGTTCTAGGGCTTAAGGGAATACTGGAACCAAGTGGGGTGAATAAAAATGAAAATGAACACATACAAATCATGAGAAAGATAATATTAAAAGCTAACAAAAGAAAGAGTGATTACTTATAGGTAAAGACAATAAATCTAAAAGTAGATATAGCCATAGAATAATTAAAGAAGTCAGAGTTTATTATTTGAGATCAGAAGAAATTATATAAATTTCAAGGAAGTAAAAGAAAACAAGTGCCAATGTATCATTTTATTTCCAACTATTATGGATTGAATTATATCTTCAAAAATATATTTTGAAACCCTAACTTCAGTAGTTGTGAGCTTGTCATTTTGGAAAAATTAAGGATTTAAAATGTATTATCATTTAGCACAAGGTGGGTTGCCATCTACCATGACTGATGTCCTTGCTAAAAAGGAGGCAAAGACTCACAGACTGCCATGTGAGGACTGAGACAGACACTGGAGTTTTGTTGTTGCAACCTAGGGCCACCAGAAGCTTGAAAAAACAAACAAAAAAGAAGGAATTTTTGCCTAGAATATTCAAAGAGAAAATGCTCTGCCAACTCCCTGCACTCAAACTTAAAACTTCAGAAAACGTTTGCTTCTGCACATTCTTTATCTGCCTATCTTATCTAGATAGACCTGCAGAGATATCATGTGCACATAAAATCTCAGCAGCGCCAGACAAAGTGACACAGAAAAACAAGGGGATGATGGCAGCAACAACAACAACAACCAAAAAAGTCAATGACATACAAAATCTAAAAGAATTTTAAAAGGGGCAAAAAAAGAAAGAAAAGTCTGTACATATTCAAGGTCTGTTTGTTGACTGTTGACATTTAGGGATGTTTTCTGGTTTGATGGGGTGCCACGCCCTGGCCCTTAAGTCTATTTTTGGACTCCCTCTGGACTTCCTTGTTCTGCTCCCCTTGCTGTTCTATTGCACGCCTTTAGCCTCGGTGTGGGGGGTCAGTTCGGTCACACTGTGTCTCCAGTGTTGTCCCATGAAGGGCTATGGGTCCGTGCAGGATGTCGCATCTCACAGTGGGGCCAGCCATATGGTCCTTTCTGTGCATTGGCCATTCTGAGAAGAGATATTGTCCTCTGAACTTGGTGGGCCAGGATGTGCTCCACTCCCTTCCACCCCCTTCATTTGCATCCACTTCGGTCTGGGTATGGTAGGTCAGTTCCTTTCCCTCCCAGAGGGTCTATTGTCATGTTCTGTGGCACACCCTTCCATAGTGGGGTCAGGGTGATTCTGGTTGGGGCCGGGCATATAGTCCAGTCTTTTTATGGATTCCTCCTTGTGTTACTTTGCCCCCCTGGTTTGGTGCATCATGGTGTGGTCTGAATGCACATTGCAGTTATGTGGGGACACACCAATACTCTCCCCCTGCATGGGGGGACCTGGGAGAGTGATAGGTGGGGGAAGGGAAGTGGTATTAACCAACCCAGGGACAAAGGAACAAGGAGTGATTCAAAACCAGTGGCAAGGAGGGGGTGGGAGGACTGGTAGGCAGTAATCAAGGGCAATGTAACCTAGAGGAATTACTGAAGCCTAAATGAAGGGTGAGCATGGTAGTGGGACAAGAGGAAAGGAAAAGGAAATAGAGGGGTAAAGTAGGAGGCAAAGGGCATAGAGGCCTAAATACAGGCATGTGCATATGTAAATATATTTATATATTATGATGGGGAAATAGATCTATGTGCATATATTTATAGGTTTAGTAGTAGGGTAGCAGATGGACGTTGGACCTCCACTCATGTACTCCCTCAATATAAGAGCACTTTGCTCAACTAAACCGACATTCCATGATATGCACCATCCCGACATGAAGGTAAACAAGTGACCATCTAGCTCAGAAGCAGCAAAGCCCACATAGAAGAAGCACACCAGCCTGTGTGATCGTGAGGTGAAGGGATCAGGTAGAAGACACCAAATAACAAAAAACATCACTGTGTGCTCACCTTCCCCATACAAATGTTGAAGACAAATGTGTGCATAAGTAAGTGTGGTGAAGAAGGCTGATGGTGCCCAACTATCGAGAGATATAGCATCTGGAGTCTTAAAGGCTTGAAGGTAAACAAATGACCATCAAGTCCAGAAGCAACAAAGCCCACATGCAAGAAGCACACCAACCTGTGTGATCATGAGGAGGTGAGGGGACCAGGTATCAAGCACCAAAGAACAAAAATCATATCATCAGGAATGAGGGTGTGTGCAAAGGGTTGGGGACCCCATGCCCATCTGTAGACAATTGGACATCCCTTGCAGATAGGTAGTGGGGAGAAGATGAATCATTCAGGATGCAGTGTAGCATCGATAAAACACGCAACTTTCGTTTAGTTCCGAAATGCTTCCTCCTCACCCCCCCCCCACTATCATGATTCCAATTCTACCTTACAACCCTGGTTAGACCAGAGGATGCACAGTGGTACAGAAAGGAACTGGAAACACAGGGAATCCAGGATAGATGAACTCCTCAGGATCCGTGGTAAGAGTGGTGATACCAGGAGGGTGGAGGGAAGGTAGGGTAGAAAGAGGTGACCAATTACAAGGATCTACATAATGATAAAATAATAATAACTTATAAATTATTAAGGGGTCATGAGGGATGGGGGAGCATGGAAGGAAGGAAAAAAATGAAACATGAGGAGCTGACTCCAAGAGCCCAAGTGTAAAGCAAATGTTTTGAGAATAATGAGGGCAATGAATATACAAATGTGTTTTACACAATTGATGTATGTATAGACTGTGATAATAGTTGTATGAGCCCCCAATAAAATTATTTTTTTAAACGTTCAGAAAGTGTAGGATCATAAATCTATCATGCTTTAAGCTATCCAGCCTAGGAAACTAATATTTCTGCATCAAAGTCATGAACATAAAGTCCACTCACAAATCCAAGCACACATACACATTCATAAGCTCACCCAAATCACTCGTGACTATTTGCACTCATGTAGACTCATACACATTCACAAGCACGCATATTCACACACACATAACACACACACACACACATACATGCACAGTTCTTAGTCATGAGACATTTTAGTTAGAATGTTAGTGATTCTAGAAGGGCAAAAATAAGTAAAATTTATAAAACACACTAGCACAATTAATTTAATATTGACTATAAAAATCATTTTTAAACAATAATGAGGTAGTAGAGGACAATCTCCATGGATTATTAAACCCTGGAAAAACTCTTAGCATTGTTAGAGAACAGACATACTGCATAATAATGAACTGACATTGATAATTTCGTATTTTAAAATATAGACTCAAATTGTAAATATGACTACCATGTATATATATATATATATATATATATATATAGAGAGAGAGAGAGAGAGAGAGAGAGAGAGAGAGAGAGAGAGAGATTGATGTAGTCATGAGGCAGAGGAGATTTAGCTGAGATGGCCCACTATCACTTAGCAAAGTTTCCTAAAATGAATTTGTTTGTTAAGTGAGTTTGTTAGAAAAGTTTCCTAATATGAGTGGTTAAATAGTCACTAGCGAAATGCCAGCCTATTGAGACTAGAAGTTAATCAAATGCCTTATCACAAATGCTAGCATCAAATGGACAAATGTGTGTCTTCACCTGGGGGCTCCCCACAAATAGGCCTGAAGTGCTGTCAGTGAAACTATGTTTTTCACAATGGACATTACTACAGATGCTGAAATGGTATCTTTCACAAAGTTTCTTCAGGGAAAAGAAATTCTCCAAGTCAAGCCCAGGCCCATTGGAAATTTCAAATTTCACATCTCCTTCAAATGAAACTGGGGCTATCATCCAAAGGGACTATCGAGACTCAGGTCAGGCCCTCAGGACTCCGAAGTGGGACATCTGTCACCTCATGTAGAACAGTTGTTCTCCTGAAAATCCATTTTTTCAACTGAGATACAATAGAAAACAACCTGCCATCAAGTCAATTCTGACTCATAGCAACCCTATAGGACAAAGGGGAGTTGCCTCTGTGGGTTTTCCCACAGGAGTAGAAAGCCCAAACAAAATGGATATTTCTGGAGCACTTCCTGACCCTCGGAACCTCATAAATTCAACCTCTATTAGAGTCTGCTCTCAATGATTCCAAGGAAGCATTCTGTCCTTGCCTGTGCTGTGGGAGAAAGTCTCACAGTGCTAAGAAGGCAGTGCTCCAAACCGAAGACCAAACTCACTGCCATCCAGTCAATTCTGATTTATAGCGACCTTATAGGAAAGGGTAGACATGCCCTTGTGAGTTTCCAAGGCTGTGATTCTTGATGGAAGTAGAAAGCTCTGTCTTTCAATCTCAGAGTAACTGGTGGTTTTGAACTACCATCCTTGAAGTTAGCAGCCTACCGTGTAACCATTACGCCATGAGGGCTTGAGGGCACTGCTGCAGGAATGGTACTTAGAAATGAACGTTTTCCAGATTTCAATTCTGGGTAAGCCAATGCACCACGGTTCAAGTTTGAGACTGGAAAAATCAGTATGAATTCAATCATGTTTGAACCCTCCGCCCCCCGCCCAAACATGCGAGTCAATACAAGTGGACAAGGTTGCAGGTTACAAAAAAAGAAAGGACCTTCTTCTACCACTAAGTGTTCTTATATTCCGTTTCTCACAGGGTGCTGGTTATTTCCGTATTCGTGTCCAAGTCTCTGCTGGATCAAAAATAATGATTGCCACATCAATAATTGCTACTGGGTTACTTTGTCTTTCAAGAAATTTACAGGAAGATTTCATTAATTAAGATTTGAGAAGGCAATATATTTCTGAAAAGCTGTAGCATGCTGCAAATAGTGTTATAAGGTCAGAATGCCAATGGATTTATCCCTAAGTGAACTGTCATAACTTCCTTAAAATGCTCTCTCTGGAATTTGCCCTTCCTATGAAGTGGAATTTAAAATGAATGGGAAAAAAACTAAAACAATGTGCTGAACTAGAGCTAAAATATCAAACCATTAGTTTATTTCTAAGTAACAATAAATGCAAAGGAGAAAATGGAAGAGAATCAACATTTGTTGAAGGCTTACTATAGATGAGACAGGGGTTAGAAAACTTTATCCTTAATATTTAAGCTAGAATACACCATGACACAATGAAAGCATTATATTTAATAAAAACTATTTGTGGGTGAAATAGCAAGGTTGCCTGGTGAACAGATTCATTGCAAAGATGTGGGAGTAAGGAACAGCAAGCCTCTCCTTGCCTGTGCTGTGCTGCAAAGTTGAGCAAGAGACAAGCCCAAGCAGATCATTGCAAAGGTGAAGGACACCCCACCCTGAGGCCACTGTTGGTCCTCGCTGAATCCCAGACACTGGAGAGGAACTGGGAGCACCCTGTGAAAGCCTGCTGACGCACCGGCCCCTTCTCACCTGGGTCTAAGATACTGGGAGATTGCACAGGTGAGAGAATGGTAATGACTTTTGCGATGCATTCACACCTCCCAAGGAGCACATGAGGACAATAAACAGCAACTGCCCAGTCAGCCTTTCCACCTTTGCCTCCAGGACCATTGCCTACCCCATTCTGATGTCCAGGTATATCTTGATTCTCTTTCTACATTTCCGTTTCTTTATCATTTCCCATAGGTTCAGAATTCAAATGCATCGGTAGAGAGCAGCGTATTGTATCAAAAAGAGAGCTAGCCTTGGGATGAGTAGGCTCAGTGTCCTGATCCTGCATGTCGGCATGACTCCACATGAACCTCAATTTATTTATCTATGAATGAAAGAATGGATTGTGGTAAGAGTTGTATGAGCCCTAATAAAATGATTTAAAAACAAAATAAAACCTTTGTAGATCAGCCAGAACAGGTACATATGGTTCTTCTTGAGTCTCGTATCAGTACAAGAAAGACTCAAAGCCTATTAGTGATTTAAAATCTGTGCATGGAGTAAATAAAGATGATGGTGGTAAATAACGCATAAATATAGGTCAATTTAATTATTTATTTATTTTGATTGTTTTATTAGGGGCTCATACATCTCTTATCACAGATCATACATACAACAATTGTGTAAAGCACATTTGTACTTTCATTTCCCTCATCATTCTCAAAACATTTGCTCTCCACCTAAGCTCCTGGCATCAGTTCCTCATTTTCCCCTCCCTCCCCGCTCCACCCTCCTTCATGAACCCTTGATAATTTATAAAGTATTATTTTGTCATATCTTGCTCTGTCCGACTCCTCCCTTCACCCACTTTTCTGCTGTCCGTCCCCCAGGGAGGAGGTCACATGTAGATCCTTGTAATCTGTTCCCCCTTTCCAACCCACCTCCCTCTAATTTCCCAGTATCGCCACTCACCCCACTGGTCCTGAAGGGATCATCCACCCTGGATTCCCTGTGTTTCCAGTTCCTATCTGTGCCAGTGTACATCCTCTGGTCTAGCCAGACTTTCAAGGGAAAATTCGGATCATGATACTGGGGGGAGATGGGGGGGGGTGGGGGGTAGGGGTGATGGGCGGGAGGAAGCATTGAGGAACTAGAGGAAAGTTGTATTTTTCATCGTTGCTACATCGCACCCTGACTGGCTCATCTCCCTGAGACCCTTCTGCCAGGGGATGTCCAGTGGCCTAGAAATGGGCTTTGGGTCTTCACTCCACACTCCCCCCGCTCATTCACTATGGTAAGATTTTTTGTTCTTATGATGCCTGCCTGATACCTGATCCCTTGAACACCTCGTGATCACACTGGCTGGTGTGCTTCTTCCATGTGGGCTTTGTTGCTTCTGAGTTAGATGCCCGCTTGTTTAATTTAATTGTTTAACAGAGAGGGTAATTTCTATAAAATCAAAGGGCAAGAAAGTGTGTCTCCAATTCAAAATAGCCAATATCCACCATTTAAGCTCGTTAATACCAATGAAGCAATCGATTTCATTTGTGTAGATTTGCAATATTCTTGGAATCGCCATTTATACATTCCAAGTCCCAGTTATTAACGATGTCTCCAGCTGTATCTTCTTATCTAAATTGGGCCACCTCAGCAAACGAAGGTCCCGACAGACAGTTTGGCTCCCTCCACATCATTACCGGCAACTCCGCTTTGAGAAGCAGCCCTTGCCACGCAGATTTTGAGTGTCTTACAACTTACGGAGTTTATGTTCTGGCATTATATCTGATCGTTTTTTGCTGCTGTTATGCAGATAATTTTTCAAAAGTATACACGTTCTTCCTTATTCCTAATCTGTCTTTGTCTGCAAATTCTGCTACAACTTGCCCACCACGGGCGGCCTCGGGGACATGTAAACTGCAGGTGCAACACTTCCCGCATCTTCGCAAAGCACAGGTGCCATCGTTTGACAAACTGACAGATCAGTCTGCTATGTCAGAGGTGACAAACTCAAAAAGATTCTGTGACATTTATTAAAGAAAAAGAACATTTCAAGATCTATCTTAAAATACAACACTCTTAGTGATAGGACATATCCCTTGTTTATGCCAGAATTACAGCACGTTTGTATCTGCTCAAATATGCCCAGAGGCACCCCATCAGCCAGTAAGCCTTCTACCTGATGGTGCTCAGCTGTTTCCCTCTATGGGTGGCAACCCGACTGCAAAGGCTTTTATACATACGACTGGAAGTCCACCAGCGCCATCTCACACGAGCCTTCCAGCTCTTGCCATTAATAGTATTACAACACCTTGTGATAACTTGTGACATCTCTCTCAGATTGGCTGAAATCACTATTACTCAAATTTAATGTCAAAGATGAGAAAAATTACCAAATTCTGGAGTCTGAAATTAATTAGAGATGCAACCAAGATACATTGAAAATTGCTCTTGATCGAAATGATGATGAGAGTTGGAAACCAAGAAGATTAGTCCTTGGAAAGTATGGTCTTGGGAATAAACATGAGTTCAAGGGTCTCATGATGGATTTTTGTAAGACAATAAATTTACTCATTGCAAATACCTTCTTCAATGACATAGATGGCAATTATACATGTGGACCTCATCAGAAGGTATACACAAGAATCAAATTAACTAAATCTAACAGTGGAGGAGCTGAGACCTAGCTAGGATTTGCTATGGAACAATTTTTTCTTATAAAACAGGATCATATAAAAGTTCAAGTTACGGCTGAAGATAATTTTTTAAATACCATGAGAGTCAAAATATGGCCATGAGTAACTCCATCCTGAATATAGCGAACATCTCAAGAATAGATTTGACGCATTGAAGATGAATAATAGAAGATCATACATAAAGAAACAAAAGGTCATGAAATAAAAGACCAAATGGATATCAGAAAAGACTTACTCTACAAGGGAGGGAAGTTAAATTGAAAGCAAAAAATGACAAAATGAAGAAATGGACCAGAATATTTCAAGGGACAGCTCAAGAAACAAAGAAACGCAGTATAATGAGACATGTCAAGGCATGGAATTAGGAAATAGAAAAGCACAAGTTCGGAATTTCTGAATCTGGAAGAATATAGAAAATTTGAGCCTGGAATTGAAATATTCTATGGAAAAATATTAAATGTTACTGAAAATAGCCAAAGAAGATGAAATAATAAAAAATCACTGACCAAAAGAATTAGTCAGTGTTCAGTCACTTTAGTGGGTGGAAAATGATCAAAATCTGATGCTACTGAAGGAAGAGGGCCAAGCAACACTGAAGGCATTGTTGGGAAAAAAATGTTAAGGCTTCAGGGACTGATGCTATATCTAACTTTCAGGCCAGCCTCGACTGTTCAATGGTGAATAGAGTAGTAGGCAGGGTAATAGGATTTCAATGACTATCTAATTGAACTACTTAACCAGTTCCAAGAGTTTCAAAATTCTGGAAGATTTCAATTAGTACCCTGAAGTTCATTGTTATTAGCTTATATAGATTTATCAGTTTGCTGCATTATATTTTTTAAAAAATAACAATTTGGTTGCAGGTTTGCCCAAGACCCAGTAATGTAGTCCAATTTGCAAATTTACATAAACCTAATAATTCATGAATAAGTCATTTTTTTCCTGTGAAGCATCTCTTTTCTCTTTGAAAATAATTTAACAATGAATGTATTAGGTCCCATGAATGCAGGGACCTCTCTGGCCAAGTTCAAAACCCACACAAACTGATAAACTAGAACTTTGAAGGCAATCTAAACATTTTATTTTGTGTGCTTATTTACCCAGAACTAACTTCCTATTTTGAAGGGGGAAATTAGTACTTATCCGCATTTGAAAATTCCCAAAGATTTTTCAGGGATTGCTGTTTCTCCAAACTCAGACTGGAATAACAAGCAGAAATAAACAAAAACATGTGGGATTTTGTCTCTTAAAACGTACGTTGTTTTATTTTTGAAGTTCACATAAAGCTTGTTTGAAAAATTCCGAGCTGCACCAAGACCAAACATATGTACTCTGTGGGATTGTGGTGAAAGATCCTGGATTTCCTGTGAGCACATAAGCACCTGATGTTGTGATTAAGTTGGACGTCTAGGATGAAAAAAATCACCTGAATGGTACGCTGCTGCTTTGTTAGTGTTGTGAGTGCCATCAAGTCAGTGTTGGTTCATAGCAACCCCGTGTAACAGAGTAGAATGGCTCCACAGGATTTCCTATGCTCTGATCTTTACAGGGGCAGCTTTACAAATATATCTCCTATAGAGCCACTGTGTTGGCATGAAGAACCAACTTTTAGGTTGATAACCAAGCACTTGACTGTGGGTCCACCAGGACTCCCTCTGAATGGTTCTGACACTTTAACATTATGTAGCTCCACTTCATCGATTCCCTCTAGAACTGAGTAGATCTGTCCATGGGTTGTCGAAGGGTATGCCTAATTATAGAAGAAGATTTCATCTTTTGTTCTGTTTTAGTTTTGCAGGTTGTGAGAAAGTTCACTGAGCATATTCATTGTTCGTTCAACAATTTATACACATTTTGTTCAATCACACTAGTTGCAATCCCCATATGGAAAAGGTACTCTGCTCACTTCCTCCATCATTCCACAATCCCATCCATCCATTTTTAATTCCCTTTCTTGCCTTCTAAGCTTTGCTTTTGGGAAAATGTTGCCTTCTTGGTTTCATATGAAATGAGAAATATATACTTTACCGGTGTACATTCTACAGACCTATTGTTTTTTTGAAAGTTGATCCCTGGCCTGAAAGGCCAATCTCAGAAACCCCATTATTCTCTATCACACCAATAACTCTAGTCACTTTCAGGTTTTTACATTTTGTTCTATATTTATTTTTCCCTCTCTGCCTAGGATTTTCCATTGTGATCCTGATCAAAATGGGAGGTACTGATAGACAAGCGCCCCTAGTTCTGGTCTCTGAGTGGTGAAGGCTGTGGTTCCCATAGTCCATCAGGTTTGTGGGCTCACTGTTTCTTGGAGTCTTGATTTTCTTCACTCTTCTTTGCTCCAGAAGAGGAAAAACCAACAAACTGCCACATCTTTCTCCCAGAAAGTGACTGTTGGGGTGGAAATCTCCAACTTCTGGATTAGCACCTAAGCGTTTAACCACTCCAATACCTTCTGAACAGTATAAAGCCTCCCCCCACCCCACAAAAACCACTGTCATTGCTCCCTTAGACTTTTTACCCTTGGATCTTTACAGAAACAGAGAATCTCATCTTTCTTCTTAGGAGCAGCTAGTCCTCTGATTGCTGACCTTGGGACCAGCAGCCCCACGATTAAACCACTGCAACACCAGGAGTCTTTTCTTTGTAATCAAAAGAAAAATAAAGGACAGTCACAAGAGAAGAACATTTGGCAATTCTACAGATGTTTCTAATTGTAGTATTGCATACAATAGCTCCAAGCCAGATATGACTAGTGAATAATTGAATTATGGCCACTTAGAAGGAGGCATTGGTTTTCTTAATTAAATTTATTTTCAATTTATATAACCTTGTATGACTAGCAATTTCCACATTAATAGTGAGATGCTGCAGAATAGAAATATACCCCCTCCTTGAATAAATCTATATAATAGTAATCATTGTTCATAATGATAAATAGCTAGCACATGTTAAGCACCAAAAGCTTTCCCAGCTTAATTCTTACAGAGCCAGTTCACACTCTCATCAATCCGAGGTTGTTGAGAAGAGCCTATCATTCACTGAGGACTTGGGTGATAATTGTAATAAGAAGCACTAGACCCGAGAGAAAGCAGTATATATATATATATATATATATATATATATATATATATATATATATATATATATATACACATATATAGATATCCATTGATGAAAATCTGGTGGGTGAGTTTAGTGGCTCAGATGGCAAAGAATAAGGAAAGATAGCACAAGTAGAGGATATTTCGTGGGCTATTATTGACTCTCCATAGACAGTGGTTCCCTTTCAAGACAGACAGCTCTAGGTTTCCTGATATCAGTCCTGGCCCCAATAATATTCGTATCCCCTAAAGGGACAGTAAGGAAAAGGGCAATTCAGAAATTCCAAGGTTTAATCAAGTTTGGGGCGTTGGAAGATTTGCAACTTGGTAAGGGCTTGATTTGAGTGAGTCTGAAATCACGTTTGACTGTTCACTTTGGCTCACACTCATTTCTCATTTCTTAAATCGATGAAATTGATTTATCTTTAAAAGGTACCTAGAAATTAACCACTTTTTGACACTTGCACCACTACCACCTTGATCTGAGAACTATTATCTCACATCTGGATTATCACAGTCACTTCCCCCCTGGTCTTCTTGCTTCTGTTGATGTCCTGTTATAGTCTAGTCTCAAAAGAATGTACAGAAGATTTCTTTAGAAAGTACGTGAGATGATGACATGCGCTGGTGCTCTGGCTTCCATTTCTAAGTAAAAGTAAAACCTTTAAATAGCTTAGATTTAATGATTTGGCCTCATCTTTTACCACTTTCTGCTTCACTCACTACGCTCCACCCAGAGGGAGCTCCTGAACACCTCCCTAGGGATACTCTTTATCTAGGCCTAGGCCCTTTGACTATAACTCTTCTTCCCCATGTTCCAACACAGACCTTCTTCCCATCTTTACCCACATGTTACATTTTCAATTACAGCTTTCCTACTTTCCAAAACTCTTTCAAAGTTTCTACCCATGCCTTTTATGCAACATGTTTTTTCTCCTCTATTTCTGACTTATTTTTAACCATCAAATTTTTACTATAAAATATACATATTTCATATCCTATTTATTTCCTATTTCTCTTCTTGAATTTGTAAACCTTACAAATGGAGTTATTATCCTGCTATAGTTCGCTGCTCTATCTCCAGTCTATAGAGAATATCCTCACAGGTGGTCACCATCAATTTATAGTACAATAAATGAATGAAGCTTTCTTGATGGATATTTTATTAAATAGAAGACTAATAAACCTGTAAAAGGTTTATTATTGAAACTAATTTTCCATATAGTTGAGATATATAACTTCTCAAATGTCTTTTTTTCTCTATTTCAATTAACGGCAGATGTTCTAAGAAACTTCTTCCCAAGTAGACTGCTTTGTCCTTTTAGCAGTCCATGCTATTTTCAATAATCTTCTCCAGCACCACCATGCAAATGAACGGATTATATTTTGGTCATCCTTATTCAAAGTCTAACTTTCACATATTAATGAGGCAATATGAAATATCATGACTTGGGTCTGGTGAATCTTAGTCCTCAAAGTAATATCTTTGCTCTTTGATAATCTAAAGAGATCGTGTGCAGCAGATTTACCTAATGCAACTCACCTTTTCATCTCAGCTGCTGATTCCATGAGCATTGGTTGTAGATCCTAGTAAGATGAAATCCTTGACAACAAACTTTTCTTCATATATCATGATGTTACCTATTGGTCCAGTTGTGAGGATTTTGGTCTTTTTTAAATTGAATTGTCATCCATACTAAAGGCTACAATCCTTGATCTTCATCAGCAAGTGCATCAAGTCCTCACTTTCAGCAAACTAGGTTGTGTCATCTGCATATCATAGGTTATTAATAAGCCTTCCTCCAATCCTGATGCTACATTCTTCTTCATATAATCCAGCTTCTCTGATGATTTGCTCAGCATGTTGATTGAACAGTATGGGGAGAGGATACAATCCTGATGCACATCCTTCCTGATTTTAAACCATTCAGTCTGCCTTTGTTCTGTTCTGACAACTACCTCTTGATCCATGTATAAATTCTCAATGAACACAATAAAGAGTTCCGGAAATCTCATCCTTCTAAAGGTTATCCACAGTTTTTATGGACTAGACAAATACCTTTGCATAGTGAATGAAACACAAGCAAACATCTTTCTGGTATTCTGTGCTTTGCGCCAAGAACCATCTCACATAAGTAATGGCATCCTTTGTCCTGAGGCCTCTTCTGAAGCCAGCCTGAACTCTGGATGTTCCCTGCCAATGTACAGCTACAACCATTATTGGATGACCTTAAGCAAAATTGATCATCAATAATTGTCAATGCATCTTGATTGCATGGTTGATCAATTTCCAACTGAAGTTGTTGATAGAATTATTCATCACCAGCTTCTGAGGTTGGTGCATAAGTTTGAAAAATACTTACCGCATATACTCAAATATAAGCCAACCCAAGTGTAAGCCGAGGTACCTAATTATTACCTGGGAAACCAGAAAAACTGATTGACTTGAGTATAAACCTAGGGTGGAAAATGCAGAAGCTATTGGTGAGTTGCAATAATCAAAACAAATGAAAATAAAATTACTAAAAATTGAGACATCAGTGGGGTAATGTATTTAAATATTTATTTTAAATAAAAACATAAATAAAAGGACACATCATTTAACATTAGTAAACCAACACACTAAATGGAAAATAGGTTCAACAAAAACAATAAGGTACCAACAATGATACTTTAAAAATACTATTCCCTCAGCTCAATCAGCAACCACGCTAAAATGTAAAGAGTTAAAATCCTTCAAAACTGTATTCTTCATCATCATCCGTATCCCAATGCAGAGCTTCAGCTGGTGTGAGGTCATCATAGATGCTGTCCTCACTGAGATCACCATTATCACCATCACTGCTGTCATTTTCATACAAAGTACAGCCTTCACTGCCATCTGTAGCATTACTAATACTACATTTCTGGAAGGCACTTCGCACCATGTCTTCTGGAATGTCTTTCCATGCATCTCGAACCCACTTTGCTATTAACTCTTTGTCAGGCTTCATGAGATTTCCTCCTTTTGTTAGTGGGGCTTGACCCGATGACATCCATTCATGCCACATCCTTCACACATGGTCTTTAAAAGGCTTATTCAAAGATACACATCATAGGTCAGCTCTGACTGATTAGATGTGAGTAAACAAACATTCAAAGCCCTGCAGTTTCAGTGGGGCTTTGAATGAACAGGGGAGAAACAACAATCACCCACGAGACAATGGGCGCTGGTCCAGTTATCTGGGGCACGGGGGTGGGGCGGCAGTCAGATGTTACACCTTGCTGGGATACCACTGACCTGTGTATAAGCTTAACCCCAATTTTTCAGCACATTTTTGTGCTGAAAAACGCGGCTTATACACGAGTATATACAGTATATTCATTGGATTTCCTTGAAAGCGGATAGATAGAATCCTTTCACAGACAGCATTGTACTTCATGATGCATTTAGCAAAATCTTTTCTGACAATGAGTGTCACCCCATTCTTCTTGATTGTGTTATTCTGGCATAGTAAATCATATGATTTTCTGATTCAAAATGGTCAATATCAGTTCATTTCAGCTCACTAATGTCTAGCATGTTGATCTTTATGCATTTCATTATTTTTTACCACTTCCATGTATTTTCTAAATTCATATTGACACATTTGAAGTTTCAATTGTTAGATTGGTACCCCTGTTTCTCTTTACCTTGAGTTGTGCCCCATCAGCAAATGAAAATACTGAGGGCTCCACTCCCACAGGCTTTAGATGACTCACACCATCATGGCGACATGCGGAGTGCCTTCTGAAGGGAAAACATCCTAGGGCAGTATCTCTGGCAATGTTTGGCTTCCTTTGTTTATGCTTTCAGTATTTGACAGTACTTTGAAGCTATGCAAAATTATTTCAGCGACTTCCTCCTCCGAAGTGGGGAGCCTCATCCTTCTTCATTGTCTGTTCTCAGTCTGAAGTTCCACTGAAATCTGTTCACTTTGGGTGCTGGCATTTGCGACACCAGTGACACAGCCTCCAGCATCACAGCAACCCTGGAGCCACTGCAGTATGACGAAGTGACAGACAAGCGGTTGGGTTGAGTTCTAGCTGCTGATAATTGAGCTTCTCTGTCATATCTTCCCACAGATGTAGTCAATTTGATTTCTGCGCATTCTTTGTGGGGAAGCCCATGTACACATTCATCCTTTATCTTGTCGGAAAACACACACCCACACAAAGCCACCGTCTTACAGCTAACTAATAGGCAAGCATTGGAAATAGTCCATAGTATATACAAAATTCTTTGCCAACATCATAATTCAGATATCAAATATTTGCCAGTCTTACTAGATTCAGCATTCACATGTATGTGACCCAATCCCACTGTCACCAAGACGTTTCCAACTCACAGTAATCCCTTCGGACAGGACAGACTGCAAGACACTTAAAACTACCATAGCTTGTGTCATGTGTCTTCAAAATGACATCTTTCCTCTTTACTGTTTCCAACGAGTTCTTTCGTAGCAGATTTGCAAAATGGGGTATAACTTTTTTTTCTTGACTGCTGTTTTCATGGCCATGGACTGTGGATCAAAGAAAAATGAAACTTTTGAAAACAACAATATTTTCCCATTTACCATTACGTTACTTGTTAGTAGAGTTGTAAGGACACTGTTTTTTAAATGTTGGGGATCTTGTGGACTTGTTTTGGTTTTCTTCAGCTTCAACCTAAACTTACATATGAGCAACTGATGGTCTTTGGGTGTCCACTCTGCCACCTCTCCTCATTCACATGGATATGATTATTTGCTTGGGGTCTTCTGATGCCTGATCCCTGATCCTGTCAACACCTTGTGTGTGATCACTTTTAGGAAATTTTGTTACTTGTGTTAGACAGTATTCTCTAGAAAGACAAAACCAGGTTGCTAATAATTTATATATATACAGCTAGAGATATAACACAAGAAATGAACTGTTAAATTATATACAGATAGATATATAATACAAGAACTGAACAGTTAAATTGTAAAGCAGTACAAATGGCTCAGTGCAACTCACTCCCATGAGAGAGTTGTGAGACACTGGCAGTCCTTCAAGTCTTCAGGGCCACCAGGTAGTCCTCTGTAAAGAGATTCAGGCTATCCCAGCACAGGCAGCAAACAGCAAGGCAGGTCACTAACTGTCAGCCAGGTCACCAACAGTCAGTCCCCAGCTCAAGAGATGTAAATTCCAATTGTCTGGTGAAGCAGATCTTAAAGAGACCTTAAATTACAGCAACACAGTCCACAGATTAGGTGTCCCACAGGTAGTGTAGCTTGCAAATTGAGGCACAGAACAAGCAAGGCAGCAGCACACTGGTCCAATGATCAAAGAGTGAGAGACAAGAAAGGCGAGGCTCACCGAGCCATTTATCTCTCGGCCCTTCAATTAATCCCACATGTGTTTATCGACCAGGCTGGCAAAATAAACTATCTCATTACTCATATAGTTTATTAGAAAAATAGGTTTGTTTGGGACATAGAAAGGGAGTTGAGTACCCAGAAAATTGTCCCTACGCCGTAGGTTAAATTTTTGAGCAGATGGACTTAGTGCAATAAAATAAATAGCTTAAACGGAAAAAAGAAATCCAATCATTGAGTCTTGCAAAAAGAAAGAAAGAGTATGCAGAAAGATGTGCTGTGTTTTAGCTTTCTGCTACTAGGTGCTGGTGGCCAAATAATTTCTCTTTAAAATCTTCTATTCATCTCTTTTATTGCATCATTTCATCATTCCTTCCACTTCTCGTAGCTGCCCTAAGTTCATAAGGATGTTTCAAAGTCCTTTCTAACATAACTTTGGCCTTCTCTTTCTTCCTTGTCTTTTTAATAACCTTTTACTTTCTTCACCAGTGCTCTCCTTAATGTCATCAGACAACTTATCTGGTCTGTGGGCATTAGTCTTTAATACATCAATCACTTCTTGAGATGGTCTCTAAATTCAAGTAAAAGATTAGACTTCAGCTCTGGAGGACTCATTTCATTTTCTTCTGCTTCAACTTGTACTTGCATATCATCGATTAATGCTCTCTTCCACAGTCAGCTCCTGGATGTATCCTATTTGATAATATTGAGGTTCTCCATTCCCTCTTTACACAGAAATAGTCATTTATATTACTGGGTCTTTCATCTTGGAAGTTTCACAGATGTTGTCCCCATTTATATTGTTGGGAGGAAAAAGGTATCTCCAATCAATCACTAGTCTTGCAATATTTGATCATGTTATCGTCCTGGTTTCTACCACTACAACTGTATTTCCAAAAGTGACCTTTTGTTTCTACCACTACAACTGTATTTCCAACTAGTGACCTTTTTTCCCCAACTTTAGTATTCCAAAAGCTAGTAATTATCATTGCATTTTATTGTCTATTTGATCAACTTAATACTGAAGAAGTTAACAGAAAAATTTTATGGAAAAATTTCTAATATTTGTATATCTCTTCTTGCTTTTTTGTGTGTGTTTTTTTAAACATTTTATTAGGGACTCATACAACTCTTATCACAATCCATACATATACATACATCAGTTGTATAAAGCACATCTGTACATTCTTTGCCCTAATCATTTTCAAAGCATTTGCTCTCCACTTAAGCCCTTTGCATCAAGTCCTCTTTTTTCCCCTCCCTCCCCACCTCCCCTCCCCCATGAGCCCTTGATAATTTATAAATGATTATTTTGTCATATCTTGCCCTATCCAGAGTCTCCCTTCACCCCCCTTTCTGTTGTCCGTCTCCTAGGGAGGAGGTCACATGTAGATCCTTGTAATCGGTTCCCCCTTTCCAACCCACTCACCTTCTACCCTCCCAGTATCGCCCCTCACACCCCTGGTCTTGAAGGGATCATGCGCCCTGGATTCCCTGTGCCTCCAGCTCCTATCTGCACCAGTGTACAACCTCTGCTCTATCCAGACTTGCAAGGTAGAATTCGGATCATGGTAGTGGGGGAGGAGGAAGCACTTAGGAACTGGAGGAAAGCTGTATTCTTCATCGGTGCTACGTCGTATTGTGAGGTGCTCTCTAGTCATCTGAGTCATAGAGACATGGTACAGCAGAAAGAAATATTGCCTGGTCTTCAGCCATCCTCACAATTGTTGCATGTTTAAGTCCATTGTTATAATCACCGTGTCCATAAGTCTTGTTGAGTTTTCTCTAGAGAATGGTCCCTCCTGGTAAAGATGTCCTAATTCGATGCTTGCTTTAAAGGACTTTTCTGTTTGTACTTCTTTCAAGACAGGTTAGCTTGTTTTTCCAACACACTGCATTCAGTATTCTTTGTCAACACCATGATTTGAATCCTTCCATTCTTTGGTGTTCCTTATTTACGGTCCAACATTTACATACATATAAGCAATTGTGTCAGGCACATTGTGACATATTTGCTTTTTAACACTTTAAAGTGATTTCCTACAATAGCTTTTCCCAAATGTCGTACAGTGTTTGATTTCTTGACTGCTTTCAAGGGCACTTATTGTGGACCCAATTTTTATTTAGAAGGTAACTATTTCTCTGGCTCCACACTACTATAAAATTCAGAATAAATCCACTGAGAGTATAATAAATTTCAAGAATATAATTAGTGATATCACATTTTGTGTCGATGAAGCACATTCCTTTATTGTTAATATGCATATAAAATATATCTCTGTGAAACCAGTTGAGTTGTTCTCATATTCCTGCCCAGGTTCTTGTTTTTGCTCGTGATCCTTGTCTTAAAGTCATGATTACTAACTCCATAAATAGATAGTAACTAAAAACCACTGGCTTCCTGTTTGCTTTTCCGTCTGAAGAGTGTTTATGACTTAGAACACTAACCCAGAGCAGACATATGTGTCATGCCTAGTGTCCTTGAAACTCCCTGACTCACCCTCTGCCTGCGGACCCCCACACAAACACACAGAAACTGCTTTTTCAATAAATCAACTCCAAACTCTTCTGTGCTGAGGACACCGTGCCATTGACGGGGCCGTGACTTGAGGGTACCACCATGGACGTGAGCTTCTGAGTCTGCAAGTGGCCTGAGTTTTTCATTAAAATGATTGAACTTGGCACCCTTTTGAATGTTTAAGCTTTACTATGGATATCTCTATAACCAAAATTTTAGCTTCTGGCATCTTGAAAAAAGGTTGCTTACAGGTTAGTCAACTTCTTTGAAAACTGAGTATTTGGTATGTCAAATTCAGAATCATCTAGAACCATAGCTTTCAACCTGTGGCTCACAATTCCTTTGGGGGTCGAATGACCCTTTTACAGGGGTCACCTGATTCATAGCAGTAGCAAAATGACAGTTATGAAGTAGCAACAAAAATAATTTTATGGTTGGGGGCTCACCATAACATGAGGAAATGCATTAAAGGGTCACGACATTAGGAAGGTTGAGGACCACTGATCTAGAAAGATTTCAAAGTTTCTCTTCCAAGGATGTTGACTAATATTTAAAGTGTGTTTCATATTTCTTATGGCATGGGAACTTCCTCTGAAATAGGACCTGCATTTATGTGAAAGTATTTGCAAATCTGGGCAGCATGACTCTACTACACTCAGGGTAAATCAGAAAAGGAAAATGAATGTCCATTTACTCAACCTACAAGTCCAGTTTTAATCTGAATATTTCACTTTTAAAAACTAGATATATCCTTGCCTAGTTTAGTCCTTTCATAATATGAAATTAATCTGTGGTAAGATCTTCTTATATCAATAAGTAGCCATCATAATATGATCCTGGCAGGTCTAAGAGAGGGGTTTTTAAAGATCCCCTTCGCTCCGAAAAGGCCTTGATATCAACACATAGTTGTTCTTTGTTCTGTTTCTTTAAAACACAGGTGCTCAACTTTTATGCAACTAACAGCACAAAGATGAGCAAATTGTCCTGACTTTGCTTGAAATTATTGGATAAGACGTACTCATGACTATACAAGCATTTGTTACCTTAATTATTACCTTGGTTATGTTATGAAATAAACCCAGTTTGAAAAATTCACAGCAAAACTGTGTCTACTTCAATGGGACACTAGCTAGGCACACCACCATTCTCTTGAAACATGAATAAGCCTTTCAAAGCTGCTTTGCTCTTCTTCATCATGATGCCTCATCCGAAGAAATTAAAATGGTTTTAATATTTAATCTCACTCCTCAATTTTCTTATTATAAAATACGCATTTCACTATCCTGATCTCAAAATGCTGCTAAAAATGACAGAATGACCTTGATGGCCACAGTTGACCTGTATTAAAATATTTCTTTACAGACTTGTCTTAAACCAAGCAACCATCTAAATGAAGTGTCAGTTGAGTACATATGGAAGCAGCATGCCAGCTGGTATGATCCAAAAATTTTAAGTAATAAAATCCAAATCCAGAGAAAGGAATGTTCTCAGAGCTTAAACTCTAAACACCTGGCTTGCCGAACCATTTGTGCGATCGTGGAAGCCCCACATTCCTTTACAGGAACCTGCTGTGGTTTAAGTCTACGATGAAGGTTCTCTGACTGTGGTCCAGGAATGTGAACAGCCTTTTGACAGGTGTAGAGCTAACGTGCACTGCCTTATCACTTGATCTCTTTTTTGATCCATTTTAAGTTTGTCCAAAATATTTAATATTTTCTGCCTACTTTTCAATTGGATTTTTTCTGTTTTATTTGGTCATTGTTGATGATTCTTTTTGTTTTTTGTTTTTGTCTTTGATACATGCTTCTGCGTAGGGGATTCAGGATAGCTAAATCTATAGAGACAGTAACTGGATTGACCATTTCTGAGGGCATGGAAGGGGAAGTTGGGGGAAAACAGGAAGTCAAAGAAGACATGTTCTGAAGGTGATGGTGGTGACGATGTAACGTCTCGTCTTGATATGATTGAACTATTTGCATTGTACGATATGGGAATTGACTCGGCAGTGAGTTTTGTGGGCTTTTTATTTTTTGGTTTAGTTTGGTTTAGTTTATTGTGGTTGTTAGGTGCAATAAAGTCAGTTCTGACTCATAGAAAGCCTACATAGAACAGAATTAAACAGTGCTTGGTCCTTCACCATCTTCACAATTATTGTAGTATTTGAGCTAATCGGTGTAGCCACTGTGTCGATCCATCTTGTGAAGGGCCTTCCTCTTTGTGCTTGTTTTCCACCTTACCAAGTGGAATATCCTTCTCCAAGTACCTCATTACATATCAACGTCCATGAGATAAAGTCTTGCCATCCTGACTTCCATGGCATTCTGGCTCTGCTTTTTCCAAGACAGACTTGTTTGTTCTTTTGGGTCCTTGGTACTTTCAATATTCTTTTCCAGCATCATAACTCAAATGCATCAGTTCTTCTTGAGCCTTTCTTGTTCAGTGTTGATCTCTCACCTGCGCATGAGGCAATTGAAACACTGTAGCTTAGGTAAGTCACACTTGATTCCTCAAAGTGAAATGTTTGATCTTCGACACATTAAAGAAGTCTTGTGTAGCATATTTAACCAATGCAATGCAGCCTTTGGTTTCTTGAATACTGCTTCCATGAGCATTGCTGTGGATCCAAGCAAGATAATATCCTAACAACGTCAATCTTTTCTCCATTTACCATGATGTAACCTATTGACACAGTTGTGAAAATTTTGGTTTTCTTTACATTGAATTGCAATGCACATTGAAGGCTGCAATCCTTGATCTTTATCTGCAACTGCTTCAACTTCTCCTCACTCTCAGCAAGCAATGTTATTTTACTCACCTACTGAAGTTTGTTAGTAAGCCTTCCTCCAAACTTAATACCACATTCTCCATATACTTCAGCTTCTAAAATAATTTGTTCACCATAGAGATTGAATAAGTATAATTGAAGGATACAACCCTGACACATACCTCTCCAGATTTTAAGCCATGTAGCATTCCCTTGTCCCATTCAAATAACTTGATTCATGTACAAGTTCCACATGAGTACAATAAAAGTCAAGAAAAGAAACAGGAAAAAAAATCACTGCAGGCAAGATGGTTCTGACTTAGAGCTAGCCCACAGGATAGGGTACAATGACACCACTTAAGTTTCTGAGATGGGAACTCTAGGGCAGTCACACGTCTCATCCTTCTCCCAGAGAGCTGCTGGCAGTTTGGAACTGCTGACCTCGTGGTTAGGAGCCCAACTAGTGAACTCAAGAGAGTGTTCTGGAACTTCCATTCTTCTCAATGCTATCCACGGTTGGTTAGGCTTCAGAGTCAAACATCTTTGTTTAATCAATAAAACATAAGTAAACCTGTTCCTGGTATCAGCCCAGATACATCTGAAATCAGCAATGATATTTCTTGTAACAAGTCCTTTTCTAAATCCAACTTGAATTTCTGGTAATTTCCTGTCAAATCTGTTCTTGAGATCTTCTCAAAATTCAGGTGAAATATATTCAAAGTTGTGCTTTTGGCTCTCCTGGGTCTGTTTTACTTTTCTTCTAATTCAACTTGGGTTTACATAAGAGCAATTTATGATATGTTCGAATGCTCGCCCCTGCCTGGTCTTGGCTGCTGATGTTGAGCTTCGTCAGGTCTAAAATTATTGTCTCTGCCCTATCACTGAGACCTTCCCCGAAAAAAATGGTCCCTCATTCATTGTTGACATTTATATTGGATTCACATCTTTTGTTTCGACTCCTAGCTCTGAGAGCAATTTGGTTGGCTGTGACGATAACATGAATGATTCACTAAATGCTCTCCCCTTCAGAAATTTGGCTTCTATCTATTCACCGCCACTCTCCTCCCTCCCCTTTTGTCATGGCAATAATTTGAAAGAAGTAAATAAGATGAAATGACCATTTCATTTTTATAGTGGACATTTGTTTTACTTTACCATAACTCCTGATTCTTCCAGATCTCCTATTTTATTCCTCTGGAAACACCTCATCTTCTGCCCCATAAAGACTTTTAGATTTATGTCAGTCATCCCCACCTTCACTTTTCTCACTTTCCACTCCAGATCCAAGGTTCTTTACTAAAGTTACACTTGCCCTTTTTCCACACAGCTTGATCCATTACATTTTTGTCACATTTCCCTCACAAAGCCTGAATCCTAGGAATGTCTAGTTCTCTCTAATAAGAGCTTGAAAGCAAAACCAAAATCAAGCAAACAGCACTGCCATCAAGTGAGTTCTAACACAGGGACCCTAAGAGACAGAGCAGAACTAACTAAGCAAGCAGACAGCTCCATCTCTCTTCTGCAGCGCAGCTGAAGGGTTGGAACTACCCACCTTGCAGTTATCAAACCTCGTGTATTTTTATTGGTATTATAATATCCTTCCCGGCCAAGCAAAATTCAGTTTGCCATGGAAGACAAGATGCAAAATGCTTTGTGGGAAAAAAAATGTTCTGAGCCTACCAGCACCACTAAGCAAAAATTAAATAATATCTGTGATATTATATTCTCCTAGAACTAAACCGGTATTAATATTATCTAAGCGCTTTGGAGGAGAAGTTTTCCTATTTTGGCTATTGAATCTCTTTCATTAAGTGACTGCCTTAAAAATTAAACTGTAGGGGAAACAAACGCACTGTCACCAAGTCAATTCTGACTCATAGTGACCCAACTCAGCAGAGTATAACTGCCCCTTCTGAGACTTTCCATCTTTATGGGAGCAGAAAGGCTCATCTTTCTCCCATAGAGGGGCTAGTTGTTTTGAATAGCTGACTTGTAGTTAATAGACAAATGTGTAACCCACTATACCACCAGCCCAATACTTAGCGCACAGCAATATTCCTCTGCCCCAACACATCATGACGGATGCCTGAAGTCTTTCATAAACTCTTTGTAAAAAGCAAACAAGTATCAAAAAGCATTTTAATTATTAATGAGAGATGAAAAGATCAGGAAAACCAATTCAAGGGACTCAGAAACTGAGACATTTAGAGCGGCTGTGAGAAAGAATGATGGGACGAGTTTACTAATATAATGTGTTTTATATATAAAATATTTGGATTACACTTTTCAGATGAAGAAAATCAGAAACCATATGTCTACAGGACGGGTGTATTTTCAGTACAACAACAAAATAGTCAGTGGTGTTATTCAGTGCCATCAAATCTGATCTGACTCATAGCAATCATATGTGCAACAGGCCAAGATGAGGTATCTTTAACCTCAGGTCTCCACCTCCCACCCTTGCTTTCCGCCCCCCAGGATAAATTGTTTGTTCTTCTGACAACCCAGGATACTTTCAATATTCTTCATCAGCAGCATGATTAAAGGGCATTGATTATTCAGTGATATTCCTTATTCATTGTTTAACTTTCACATGCATGTGACGTGATTGAAAATACTTGCTCTCCGACCAGGCTTCAACCCAATGCACCAAGATGTGAATACAACATACCGGCGTGTGCAAGGGAACTAATAGAGAGGTGTGCAAGGCCAGCCCCCAATCCCAACTATGTGGACGCCCCACCTCTACCCCCTCAGAAGAATGCACTTCAGAGGACAGCACTGGGGCTACAACTTGTGGAGAGGGATGTGTCTGATTAAAGCACACAGGAAAACATGCAGAGGGATGGAGAGGGAGGAGAAGACATCTGGCCCAACAAACCCCAAGGACAATGTTCATTCTTGGAGCATACAACGGCATGGGGAGGACCATGGGGCTGGCACTGAACCATGGTGCTGCGGGGGACAGCACTGGAGACCAGTGCGGGAAGAGTGCACGGTCTGCCCCATCACGTTAGGGCGAGGCACTGAGAGCGTGCAGCAGAGAGCAGGGGGATCCAGGATAGATAAACCCCTCAGGGCCAACAAGGGGAGTAGTTGATACCAGGAAGATTAGGGCAGGGGAGGGGAAGAAAGGGAGAACCAATGACAAAGATCAATCTAGAACCTCATTCCAGAGGGATGAATTATGGAAAAGTGTGTGAGGGGTGATGGAGGACAATGTAATATACGGAAAAAATAATCTATAACTTATCAAGGGTTCATGAGGGAGGGCAGGCGGGGGAGGAAGAGGGAAGAAATGGGGAGCAGATATCAGGGGCTCAAGTGGGAAGAGAATGCTTTGAAAATGATGATGGCGGCATGTGTGCAAATGTGCTTGACACACTGGAGGAATGTATGGATAGTGATAAGAGATGTAAGAGTCCCCAGTAAAAGTGTTTTATAAAAGAAGAAGAAAATATTTGCTCTCCAACACTTTAAAGAGATTTGGTGCAACAGATTTACACATTAAAATGAATAATTTGAAATCTTAGTTGCTGTTTCCATGCGCACTAGTTGTTTTTCGGTGTCATTGAGTCTGTTCCGATCTATAGCAACCCTATGGACAATAGAACGAATGATTGCACAGTGCAGCAGCATTGCACAATAATTCCTATGTCTGAGCCTGTTGTTGCAGCCACTGTGTCAATGCACCTCCTTGAGGGCCTTACTTTCCCATACTCACCCTCCACGTGATCAAGCCTGATGTCCTTCCCCAAGGACTGTCTTATCTGACAATATATTCAAAGTCTGTAAGATGAGGTCTTGCCACCCAAGACAGATTTATTTGTCCTTTTAGCTGCAGTCCATGGTACTTTCAATGTTTTTCTCCGGTACAACAATTGAAGCGAATCAAGCATAGGTTGTAGCTCTAGTAAAATGACTTCCTTGACAACTTCAATCTTTTCTCTGTTTAAATTGTCTATTGGTCCATTTGGGAGGATGTTTATCTTTAGATTGAGCTGTAATCTAGACTGAAGTCTTTGACCTTCATCAGCAAATGTTTCAAGACCACTTTGCCTTCAGCAAGGGGTTTTGTCGTCTACATATTACAGATGGATAATGATTCTTCTTCCACACATGATGACACATTCTTGTTCATTTAGTCCAGCTTTTCACATGATTTATTTGGAATAAGTAAAGTGAACTAATACCACCCCGATGCACATCTGTCTTAATTTTAAACCAGATAGTATCTATCCTCTTCATCTGTTGAAAAGACGGAATCTTGGTCTTCAGGTTTCAAATAAGCACAATGAAATAGTACAGAATTCTCACTCTTTGATACGATATCCATAGTTTGTTATGATCCACATAGTCAAATACCTTGGGATAATCAATAAAGCAGAAGTTAATATCTTTTTGGCATTCTCTGTTTGCAGCCAGGATCTGTCTGACATGAGCAATGATAGATGTTCCATGTCCTCTTCTGAAGTGGACCGGGACCTCTGGCAGTGCCCTGTCAGTGTACTGCTACAGTATTACCGGGTTATCGTCATCAACCGATTATGAAAAACTGACAGAGAATGGTGGGTTATCATATTATGGGTGTGTTAATTTGATCAACTATAGAAGGCTAGTTTTAAGTTGATAATAAGCTGTAGATTATATGATAGAATTTTGATAGACCAACATCTTTTTCATAGAAATACCTCTTTTCAATAACTATGCACATGGACTTCTACAGATGGAATATACAGAAATCAAATTGATTATATCTGTGGAAGACATCATGGGGAAGCTCAATATCAGCAGCCAAAACCAGGCTAGGGGTCAAATTTGAAACTGGGACTCAATAGAAGGCTCAAATTATAAAATAAAATCATTTTTATCACATGGAAGTAAAATTTTGCTGAAGATCATGCAACAATGGTTGCAGCAGTTCATAGACAGGGACCTGCAAGAAGTCCAGGCCAAATTCAGAAGAGAACATGGAACAAGGGATATCATTGCTTGTGTGAGATGGATCTTGGTTCCTAAAGGTGAAAACAGTGTTCCCTTTGTTTCTACTGCCAATTCATGGAAATTTTCCCTAAAGTTTTCCCCTTGGGCTATAAACTATATAAGGACTATTCTTGTCCACAAAACGATTGATCTGTTATGTCTTTAGGCCTCACTCAATCAATAAATGGAGGCATAAGTGATAATTGACATATACGATTTCCCTTGTCCCTACAGGGTAATGCCTGGTTGGCACAAACCATCAAGTACTGGGCTACTGTCCAAAAGGTTGGCAGTTTTAGTCCATTCAGAGGCACCCCAGAAGAAAGGTCTGGTGACCTGTTTGGGGCTTTTAATCGGCCATTGAAAACATTATAGAGCACAGCTCTCCACTGATGCGCATGGGGTTGCTAGGAGTCAGAGTTGACTCAGTGGCAACTGGTTTGGTGTTTTGGGTTTTTGCTCCATGAAGGCCAAATAATTAGCTGTCTGGAAACTTTAAAAGGAATCTACAATGTTGTGGAAGTTCGAGTTTTGTATCGACTTGTCTGGGCCAGGATTTTCAGTGGTTTGACAGTTAAGGCCTAGGAAGCCCCATGATGAGATCCCCGCTAGGGTGAAGACTGCTGTCAGCATAGGTAAATGCTACGGAAATTCTTGCTTGCTTGCTTGCTTTCTGCTGGGTCTAGATTGTGCTTCTGGCCCAGTGATCTCTGATTCTTTGGATTTTAACCAATGATATGCTGTGTTGCCTTGTTGTCCCTGGAGTAGCCAGCTGCCTGCCACCTCACCTACTGATCTTGGACTCATTCTCATCTGTAGCTACCAGCCTGACCTGACAACTTTGTATTCATCTGCCTCTGGGGGATTCATTTGGATCTGCAACCAAAAGCCTGTGGTCTTCCTATGATCTTGAGTTCACTAGCCCCTGCAGCTATGTGAGTGAAGAGACGCTGCCAGCCTAGCATGGATTTGGAACTTTACTTCTCTAGAGAAGCCTGCTTTAGACAGATATATTTTCACTAACTTTTATTACTCTGGTTATTATTATTTTACTACTTCATTTTTTCTTCAAAGCCTGAAAAACTAAATTTAAGAACTCTATCTGTACCAGGTTTTAATTGCTGTATCTACAAATGTAGGCTGACACTTTTGCTCATGTTTTGTTTGTTTATTTCGTTTTTACGTTTTTGGCTTTCTCGGTCTGCAAGATTGCATAATTTCTTAGTTACCAGCAAGTGATCTTCTTCCTAGACAGTAAAAGACAAATATCTGACCAGTGATCTAGTCTTTTTGGTGTTTATTGATTTCCCCATAATAAGTTCAGCCCTTACCCACTAATGGTAGGCTCGTCGTGTCTTATTAGACTATTTTCAAATATAGAACTTGGGAAAATTCAAAAAAGTTGGTTTAACAATGTCTAATTAGAGTCTGAAAAGAGGGATCAAGCTCTGATTGTATATATGCAGATAATACTGTTGCCATAAAAAAAAGACAGAGAAGAGTAAAATCATATATTCCTGAATTCTGAGGTTCATTCTGGGCAAGACACCATTTAAAGAAAGGTTAAACAGTGAGATTGTGTCCTTTCTTTCCTCTTCCTGTACAAGTGGGCTTCGCAGGTTTTAAGTCCCACTTAAAGATTTCTGCTTCTGAGACGCTTCCCTTGACCTGCCCAGAGTGGATTAAATGCATATTGTATGTGTTTCCATTACTTTCCAGCCATCTCTGATGAAGCACATGCTGATTAAAGTATTGTTCATAACAGCCCTCAACAAGATGGAAGGACACAGTCACTGCAACAAGGAGCTCACATGTAACGGCCATTGTGAGGATGGCGGGGGACAGGGCAGTGTTTCCCTCTGGGGGAATGCACTCAGCAGCCATTAATAACCGCAGTCAAAACAGAAATAACAATACCAGGACTTGAAAATCATATCAGAGACCACTAAGAGAGGTCATGATAAATCCATGTGATAAACGTAGTAATTAAAAATGATGAGGTGAATGTATATTCAATGTCATGAAAAATAGTCCCAATAAAAAAACTGGTTGTGAAATTAAATAATGAAAATCAGAATACATGAACACACTTTTCACACTATTGTAAGTATGCACACATACCTACATTAGTTTAAGAACTATAAACATTAAGTACCAAAAAAATAAAATTAAATTAAGAAAAATTAAGTACAAAGTTATCACTTGATGGTAAGATTGAACATTAAGTGATTATTATTTTCTAATATCTGTAGTACTTTTGAGCATGAAGTTCTGTTTTTATAAGACATACAATGAAGGTTATTGAAGTAGTCATTCCATGAACAAAGAATTATTTCTTTAAATAATAAAGCATAAGTCATTCAAGGAAAGCACACACAATGCTTTGCTGTTCATTATTATAGATGTGGCATGACATTTTAAAGGAAACTATTTTAAGTGTGTCTTTTTTTTTCTATTTAAGAAAATGAAATGCCTCCCCCTCTCTCGTGCTGTCAGCGAAGGCTGGATTGAAGGTCATCCTCTTCAACAGACATTTAAAATTAGACCCAAAGTTTCTCACAATATTTGTGAATTTCACTCTCTGACAGCCAGATATGCTTCCTAAGCGTGGCCATGTCAGACAGTCACTCTGGAGACTGTGTGTCTCAGTGCTGGGATCTCAACTCGTGCCAGCCTCACGTGGCCGAGGCTTTCACAACTGTCACTTACGTGGCCCTGCCTGGAAACTGGAAATGCAGCTGTTTCGCCGTTTTTCTTACTTGAGCCGTAGTCAGCTCATTGAAGGAGCACATTGGTTGCTGTAGGCTGTTTTCCTTCAACTATTTAGAGTCATCTGCAAACAATTCTGACTCTGTGTGGGCATCTCACAAACTTCGTCCTTCTGGGGGTTCCACCTTCAGCTAGGCTGCTAGAGAAGCCAGCGTGGGAGAAAGAACCTGATATTCGCATGCCAGGACACTCACCCAGGGAGAATGCTGGCAGTCTACTACTCCCTACCATCAAAACCAGCCGATGACGATGCTGCAGATCGCAACCGTCTCATCTGAGAGCAGTCGTGCGAATGATGCCTCAGACAGTGTCTGGTTCTGTTGCCCGCAAGGTTGCTTGAGAGAATGGCCTTCTTAGCAGCAGCTACAACCTCAGCATTAAGACAAAGATTAAAAATTAAGAAAAGGGAACAGTTAATTATGATTATGACTCACTTGTTCTTGTGACTTAAATAAACGTTACCTCCTGAGCGTTGACACCGACTTCATTTCCTATCGTTACTTTTGGTAAAAGAGACTACCATGAGAAATTCTGAACTAAAATGATACTATTAATTATGGATGAAAGTAAAATGAATCTCTAAACAACTCCTTCCAGCCCCACACACATAACTCGCACTGCTTGTTCGAGCACCCCTTTTGCTAGACCTTTCCCTCTCCTAAATCTGCGGGCAGACAAATAAGAAGTAAAAGAACATTCTTCTTTAATAAGCGTGTCCCTTCCATGTTCTCCTTCCTACAGCCCACCTTTAAATCACGCCATAATTCATTTTTACTTGATACAGATTACTACCCTTCAATGCAATTTTCTCCTGGAATTATTTTTCCCAATACTGATGATCACTTTTGCCCAACCTCACAAATTCCCCAACAGGAGAGCACAGGTACAGGCTGTGGGTCCACACAGCTGTGACACTGCACATCATCTCCAGGACAGCTGAGCCTGTTGTTGTTAGTTGTGAGGTTGATTATGACTCCTGGCAACCTCCAGTGTGCAGAGGAAACGGCTCCATGGGTCTCTCAAGGTTGTGTGACCCTTTGGAAGCAGATCCCTGGGCCTGTCTTACAAGTGCCTTTGTGTGAATTTGAACCTCCAACTCTGGCTAATAGCCAAACACTTAACCATTTCCACCCAAGGACTCATTTATATAGTAACAATGGAAACAATAGAAAATATCATGAATTGCCTGTCAGATCTTGGTTCCAAAACTAAAACTCAGTAAGATACCAGTATAATGTGACTTGAGGAAGCTGTTGGGTTAAAAGACATCATTATGCTTATAATTCTCAGCACCGTGAAGAAGTTCCACTGTTATACCACAGCTCCTTCTAACATTTGTTAAATGCCACAAGTGGCGATGTCTATTCTGATCATAGGGAGGATTAAGGAAGCACCTAAACTAGGATTGTGGACTAAGAGGAACATTTTTCATTCCCACGCACTTATATGCCTGAAAATTTTCACAGCAACATCTTAAATTGTGTGTGTGTGTGTGTGTGTGTGTTTCTTTGGCCTTAATTTAAAATCACCACATCCCAACTATTAAAGATGATTCTCTGCAAACATAGCTATGTAAGTTAATTTAGAAAATAAGCAATGCACGGGTGATCCTGTTTCCCAGTGTCACACTGCGTTTCACAAAACGCCATCACATCCTGTGTGACAGGAAAATGGGTGGAGGGCCTTATGTACCAAACTTCCAGAAACCCTTGTTTACAAGGCTGAATTTTGATGTCACTACGTACTGGCTGTCCAAATGTTTTCAGCAGGTCATGGCTTTTTTCTAGGACAGTTATCTTTATCAAACACATTGACAATTATTTCCTGTTTTCTGTGTTAAAAAAAATCTAACAAACACACACATTAGCATGCAAAATTCTTGTTAAAATAAGTTTCTAGACTAGAAAAAATGATAAAAAATATAAATATTAGCATGGTCACTATATAAAGCCCTACATATATTAGATATTTGCTGTATATTTGTTAAGCTACTTGTGAAATGAACCTTCTTAATATAGTTCTTGTATCCATATCTCTGTAAACCCCACGAAAGGTTGGGGTGATATCATGAAATCAAGTGTGTAAAACATGAATAGAGGAGATTAATCAATTTTAGCTGCCACTCCCTTGTCTATAAGATTATGTCATAGCAGCAAGGGACCGGGACAGCTTTCCTATCTGACAGAGATTATTATAAGCTTGATGATGTAGATCAAACTATGGTGGCAGTTGACCTCCTTCGTGACCCAATCTGAATTTCCTCGAGGTTCAAGTATTTCTTGCATGTTCCACAACAGAATTGTCTTCTCAGGCTTTATACATACTGAGGTGGTCCTTTCTTTCTTAATCTTTATTTGTGTTTTTACCTTTATATTATTGATATTTTCTTTATGCTGCTCTGTTTTGTTTTTGTTTATTGTGAAGCACAGGAGGAGTGGACGCGTAGACGCACTAACTGACGCACTGTTTGGAAGGCTTTGTTCTTCAAAATCTTGCATCAGTTATTGAATGACTACTGTGGGTGGAGGGATTATTAGAATTGATTGTGATGATGTATATACAACTCTTTTGAAAAGCAATTTAACTATGGAAGTGTAGGATATCCGAACATTATCTCAAAAAACTACTAAGAAAGAAAGAAACCAAACTTGAGCAATGGTTAACATGGGTGAAGCTGGAAGAGTTGTTCTTTGAAGGGGTGGCGGGGGGCATTGAGTTTACATTCATGCTGGTGAAGTAATTTGGAAAAGGATATCACACAAACACAACACAAAGAGAATAATCAATGGCACTGAATTATACATGTGGAAGTTGTTGAATTGGAGAATAGTTTGTTTTGTATACTTTTGCCACAATTAAAAAAATAATTACATGAGTCATGAGGAGCACAAGAAAGACAAAAATGTTCTAGAATTGATTGTGCTGATAATTGTACAACTCTTCTTGTTATGCTTGAATTATTGAATTGTGTGGCATGTGGATGGAGTGCAAATAAAACTGTTATAAAAAGAAGAAGAAGAAGAAGAAGAAGAAGAAGAAGAAGAAGAAGAAGAAGAAGAAGAAGAAGAAGAAGAAGAAGAAGAAGAAGAAGAAGAATATACCATATCAGAAGCAGGACCAGAGGGAATCCCCAAAACTATCAAGGAAGAATAGCCACTGGCAGAGTATGTTGGAAATCTCTGCCTGAATTGGGAGAGGGGGCAGAAGCCATACCATGCCAAGACCACAGGCTGAGGAAAGGAGGCCATGGGCCAGAGCAAAGAAGTGTGGAGACTACGAGACGGAGGCTACGTATATGGCAGGTTCTCTATCCCATGGAGACAGAGGCCAAGGGACCACAAGAATGAGAGGCTAAGGACCAGAGAGAGTGAGGTGGCTACTGGCAGAGGAGAGAGGTTGCGATGGACCAATGAGTGCATCCTTAACGGTTTCTGCTCCTAACTTGTGGTAACCTGTTAGTTCCCCTATTAAACTCTCTGAATTCTGAGTGGCGCCTGTGAGTTCTGGATGTCCAGTGTAACAGATCACCAAACTCAGAGAAGTAGAATGCCAGGTGAGTAACAATCAGTGTCAGAATAGCGTAAAAGGAGGCAGGGTGGAGGCGTGTCTGATCCCTGCCTTGTGGCACTTGGCCGTGGGCTGCAGCGGGAAAGGATGCTCCTTCTGCCTTTTGTAGCCAGAGAAGGTTAGATATGGTTTTCACCCCACTTACTACTCCAAAACAAGACAGACAACCCTCTGCCTTCAAGTCCCAGTCTCACAGCAACCCTGGGGCAGAGTAGACTTCCCAATAGAGTTTCCAAGGCGTTACATCTTGATGAAAGCTAATCTACAGAACAGGTGGCAGGTTTGAATGCCAGCCTTCTAGTTAGCAGCCAAGCACCTTAACCACTGGGCTACCAGGACTTCCCTGTTAAACTACTAAATGAGAAACTATCAGACAAACTTCCCAAGCCCTCTCTGCTATTTAAGATCTGAAGATGTTTTGCAGGTTTCTGAATAGCAAATATTTTACCTAACACACGTAACGGATCCTACAAATCCCACCCAAACCCACTGCCATCCACTCAATTATGATTCTTAGCAACCCTGTATAGGGTTTCCAGGATGATAAATCTTTATGGGAGCAGGAAATCTTATTTTTCTTCTGCAGACCCCTGGTGGGTTTTGAACCACCAACCTTACAGAGTCAGCAGTGCAATGCCTAACCCACAGTACCACCAAGGCTCTTTGATTCTACTGATAAGCAGGATTAAAAGGCTTACTGATTTTTAAAATTATATATAATGAAGAACTGTTTCCTTTAATTCATCTAAATAATTTAAAGAATTTCCATAGTAATTTTAAATTGCAGCTGTCAATCAAGTTTAAATAATCCCCTACCACCTTCAGCCTCACTCAGCCACAGGAAAACTTGCTCTGGTCTATGCTGCTTTCCTTTGGTGGTTTAGCTCTTTATCAGACTCACCCCAAGGAATGAAAAGTCATTTAGATAATGCAAATGAATGGTTTGTATTTTTCTTGCCTCGGGTTTTAACAATCAGAAGTCCCAGATTCCTATTCTCCTGCCTGTAATGTTTCATAAACTCTCTTTTCCAGCTATGTAGAAAAGTCTTCATTTGGATCAAGCATTGGGCTGCTAGCTACAAGGTTGGCAGTTGAAATCCCCCTGCTGCTCCAAGGGAGAACGATGGTGCTCTCTGCTCTTGAAAAGGCAGACAGCCCGAGACGTCTTCGGCAGGGTCACTGAGTCAAAATTGACTTGACGGCGATGGGTTTTTAGTTTTTCACTTTGCTCATTAATATGAAGTCAGGTATCATGTAAAGACTACTGTGTCTTTCTGGAGTCCTTGGTTGATGCGAAGGGCTAATGTGCTCAGCTGCTAACCAAAAAATTGGAGGTTTGGGTCTACCTAAAGACACCTCAGAAGAAAGGCCTGGTAATCTACTTCTGAAATCTCAGGCATTGAAAAATCCTATGGTACTGTTGAGGTCACAACATGTGGATTCTACTCGACAGCAACTGGTGATGGTGGAACCAGCCTCCTTTTATGGGTCTAGCTAATTTACCTGGCCTCTTTGAAATGTCCCTACTCTCACTCTATAGATTTCTCCTCTCATCCCTAGTCCAATACTTAAGAGACTCTCTTACTTTGGGTTCACAAGTTAAACGAACCAGTAAAACCCTAAATATATCGACAAGAGGCTTCAACTCAGATTTCGTGATTCTTCCCTCTTTCAGGAGACCTGGGAGTGTGGTGGTTGTGTGGTGGACTGGTAACTTCAAGGTAACTGGGGGGGGGGGGGACTTTTACCCCTGTAAAGAGTTACCTTCTCAGAGACCACCCGGCAGTTCTACCCTGGTGTGTAATGCCGCTATGAGTCAGAATTGATTCGATGGCAGTCAGTTTGGGTTTGGTCACTACTTAAATCTTGATTTACAAGAGAAGCAAAAGATTTATACAAAGAACACTACAAAACACTCCTCAAAAATACCAAAAAGCACTAAAACAAATGGAGCAAGTTACTTTGTTTCTGAATAGGAAGGTTAAATATTGTGAAAATGTCAATAGTACTAAAAGTTCAATGCAATTCAAATCCAAATCCCATCATGATTTCTCAAAGAGATGGAAAAACTAATCACTAATTTTAGATAGAAGGTAAAGAAACCTAGGATAAATAAAACACTATTAAAAATGAAAACAAAATAGAACCCTTTCACTCTCAGACATTAAAACCTATTACATAGCCATGATTATCAAAACTGCCTGGTACAGGTACAACGATAGATAAGAGAGCCAATGAACTAGGACTGAAAACCCAGAAATCCTATAGGCATCTAATTTTTTTTAAGTATTTATTGTGAGTTCGGTGAAACTTTACAGAGTAAATCTATTTTCCATTCAGCAATTCATATGCTTTTTGTTTCGGATCATTCATTTCAATCCCCACAATGTAACATCACTCATCCACTGTCTATCTGTGTTTCCCATCTCCATAGTCCTTCTTTCTTAACCCTTTCTGCTCTCTGAACTTTGTCCTTGGGAAAATCCTGACCCTTTGAACTAGAATGTTGAATTTTTCTAAGGAGTGAATACCTCCCTAATGCTATTGGTCACCTGATGTTGTTGGTAAATATTTTTGAGTTGGTACAACAGAAAACAAAGATAACCTTTGTTATTTTGAGCCCATTTTTTCAACCGCTGCCCCAATCCATCTCATCCAGGGCTTCCTCTTTTTAGTGCACTTCAACTTTCCTCACTCTGAAGTCTTCTTTGAGGGACTGAGCTCCTCAGTAACATATTCAAAGTAGGTGAGACAAACATCACACCATCCTCACATTCTGGGACATTCTAGCTGTGTCTCTCTCAAGGCAATTTTTCTTTTGTTCTTCTGGAAACCCATGATACTTTCAATATTCTTCTCCTGCACCCAAATTCAAAAGCATCAATTCTTCTTCAATTTCCCTTTTTCAAACTCCAAATTTTACCTGTATATGAGGTATTTGAAAATACCGTGGCTTGAGTCAGAGCAACCTTAGTCCTCAAAGTCACCTTCTTGTTTACTGTACTTTAAAGAAGATTTCTGCAGATTTGCCCAATGCAATAGCTGGTTGGATTTCTTGACTGCTGCTTCCATGAGCATTAATTGTGGATCCAAGATGTAACACCCTATAATTTGACCTCCCTTTTGTTCATTTAAAATTTTTCCAATTTTTAATATTTTCTGATGTATTTTTATTGATGTTTTTCCTCTGTTTTCTTTTGTTGTTGTTGGTTTTATTTGTTTTTGTTTCAAATGTTGGGCTGTATATGAAGCCCAGGATAGGCAAAACTATGGCGACAGTAACTAGATTAATAATTTCATAGAGGTTAGGCAAGGGGGAAATGGAAAAGTAACAATGAGTATAAGAAAGAATAAAATGTTCTAAAATTGTGATGAGGATTAAACAACTCTTTTAAATATGAGTGAACCTTTGGATTTTATGATATGTGAATTATATATCAATAAAACAATTTCTTTCTAAACCTCATTTTACGAAGAAGGGGGAAAATATTAACTGCTTGACAACTTCAATCTTTTCTCCATTTATTGTGCTGTTATCTCTTGGTTCAGTTGTGAGGATTCTGATTTCCTTTGCATTGAGTTGCAGTTCACACTGAAAGCTGTAGGCCTTGATCTTCATCAGCAAGTGCTAAGTAAGGAAGATGTATCACGAAATTTTTCCACCATCTCTTTTCTCAGATATAGTCCATTTTTTGCAGGTGTTTTACATCGCATTCCTGAAGGACTTGCAGAGGTTAGTCCCAACATCAAGGACTTGAAGGAGCAGGGGTGGTGATTCCCAGCACATCCTCATGTAACTCACTTATTTGGCCTTCTATGGCAAAACAGCATGAATAGTGCTGATGGCTGCAACATGTACAGATACCACGTTAATGGAGAAGAGGCATTGCATGAAGATGCTTCTCTATCCGTGTCACCAGTGACACGATTGAGGGGGCAAGCCTGTTCTTACTTCAGGTCCTACCTCCTGCCACCACCCCAGGTAAACAATCTTCATAGGCATCTAATTTTTAACAGAGAAATAAAACACATTAACGGCAAGAAATAGCCTTTTCAACATATGATAACTATGTCTCCATCAGTAAAGCAATAAAACAAGACCCACACTTCACACCATACACAAAAACAACTCAAGATGGTCAAAGACCTGAACATAAATGACACGATTATTGAGAGCTCAGTGAAATAACGGGGGCAACCTTGACGACCCTACTGCAAGGCACTAGCCCCTTCCCTACTGCAATGAAAACTGTTTGGACAGAGAAGACAAGTAAAGAACTGAGATCTACTGAAAACGCAAGACTTATGCGCAACAAGATACTTCATCAAAGAAGTCAACAGAGACTGCACACATTGGGTAGAAAATAATCCATAATAATACAGAAGATAAAGGGTTAATCTCCAAAATTTATAGAAAACTACAGCATTGTAACAAGGAAAGTACAATAATGCAACTAAACACATTAGCACAAGACGTAAATAGGCAATTTACCAAAGGCAAAATGCAGGTGGCTAACAACCATATGAGTTAATGTCTTGTAACATTAGCAATAAGAGAAATACAAATTAAAACAACAATAAGCTATCACCTCACACAGATATTTTTAGCAATTTTCAATAAAACAGAAAATAATAAATCCTGCAGAGGAAGTGGAGAGATGGGAATGCTTTTACTAGAGGGACTATATAATTGTACAAAGATTATGGAAATCAAAAAGGCATTTCCTTAAACAAATGCAAATCCAAGTAACTTATGGTCCAGCAACCCCTCAACTGGGTATCTCCCAAAAAGGCATTTAGAATTTAACATGAACAGACATACGTACACCTATGTTTACTGCAGCCATTTCCACAATAGCAAAACCATGGAAACAACCCAAAATCCCAACTACAGAGGAATGGATAAACAAGCTCTGGCACATTCATACTATGGAATTTTATGCATCAATTAAAAGACAAGGTGTGGGGAGGAAGGGGAAACCAATCATAATGATCAACGTATAACCGCCACCCCCCTCAAGGGGGGCTAACAATAGAAACATGGGTGAAGGGAGACAGCAGTTGGTGTAAGATATGAAAATAATAATAATGCATAAATTCTCGAGGGTTCATGAGGGAGGGAGGGGGGGAAGGGGGGTAAAAAGGGAGGAGCTGGACCAAGAGCTCAAGTAGAAATAAAATATTTTTAAAAGGATGATGGCAGCATATGTACAAATGTGCTTGACACAGTGCATGTATGGATTGTTATAAGAGTTGTAAGAGTCCCCAGTAAAATGATTTTTAAAAAGAAGAAGACAATGATAATTCTCTTAAACGCCACAAGACATGGACAAAACTAGAGAACATTGTGCTTAGCAAAGTCAGTCAATTTTACAAAGATAAACATCTAAAATCACCATTGTTAAGGGAAAACCAAAAAGAAGCAATGTGGTTTCTACACCAGTAGACAGGACGGAGGTGACAACATAGAGGCCCAGGATTGGGTGGGGGACACAGAGTGGGGGCGGATGTGGGGAGGGGACAAAAATGGAAGGTTTAACATGAAAAAAGTAATTAATTTAATTTAAATTGCTTGATTGGAGGGAAGAACAACTCCCCCCCCTCCCCCAGATTCTTTCCCCTCAAGATCTAAATAGTGGTCTGAGTGGCTTTGAAAAACAGGAAGAAAAGTAAAACCTAAGTGGATTTGAAATCTTTAATGACATACAGGTTCCTTTCAAACAAACAAACAGAAAATATCTTGAGTTAGAAGATAGTTTTTGGCACTCTGAAAGATTAATCACAGACTCAAAGGTGGTTCATTTAATAGCAAAACAGTCTAAAACTGCTATTTCCTATTTCTAAATTTCATATTATCTTTTTCTTTCTGCACTCTAATCTTCAATTTTATACTACATTTTAAACATTGGGGAAAGATCACTGAAGCACATTGTGGTACTTACATGATTTCATGTCCACTTGAAGATACATAACATGCCGAAAGCACACGAAATGAAGTCTCATCATCCTTGCCTCTAAGAAGCATTCTGGTTTTACTTCTTCCAAAACAGAACTGTTTTTTTTCATTTGTCGATTCATGGTATTTTCTTTCTTTCTTTCTTTCTTTTTTAATCATTTTATTGGAGGCTCATACAACTCTTATCACAATCCATACAAGCACCCATTGTATGTCAAGTACATTTGTACATTTGTTGACCTCATCATTCTCAAAACATTTGCTTTCTACTTGAGCCCTTGGTATCAGCTCCTCATTTTTCCCCTTCCTCCTCATTCCCCTCTCCCTCGTGTACCCTTGATAATTTATAAATTATTATTTTGTCATATCTTACACTGTCTGATGTCTCCCTTTACCCATTTTTCTGTTGTCTGTCCCCCAGGGAGGAAGTTATATGTAGATCCTTATAATTGGATCCCCTCTCTACCCCACCTTCCTGGTATTGCCACTTTCACCACTGGTCCTGAAGGGATCATCTCTCCTGGATTCCCTGTGTTTCCGGTTCCTATCCATATCAGTGTACATCCTCTGGTCTAGAAGGATTTCTAAGGTAGAATTCAGATCATGATAGTAGGGGGGAGGAAGCATTAAAGAACTACAGGAAGGTTGTATGTTTCATCGTTGTTACACTGCACCCTGACTGGCTCGTCTCTGAGAACCTTCCATAAGAGTATGTCCAGTTGCCTACAGATGAGCTTATGGTCCTCAATTTGCACTTCCCCTGCTTCACAATGGTATGATATTTTTTATTCTTTGATGTTTGATACCTGATCCCTTCAACACCTCATGATCACACAGGCTGGTGTGCTTCTTCCATGTGGGCTTTGTTGCTTCTGAGCAAGATAGCTGCTTGTTTACCTTCAAGCTTTTAAGACCCCAGATGCTGTATCTTTTAATAGTCGGATCCATGGTATTTTCAATATATTTGCCAACACTATAGTTCAAATGCACCAATTTTTCTTTGGTTTTCCTCATTCAATGTCCAATTTTCACATATATCTGAAGTAATTGAAAATCATTGTCTTCATCTTAGTCACCATATTGAGATGTGTGCAGTGTTTGTACCTCCAGCATAACATAGATGGAAAGTTGTTGAAAAATGCTTCGTTTTATAGAAACATTAATAGATCAGAATTTTAGATAGTTGCAATAAAACTTATTGCCATCAATTCTGATTCCACAAGACAAACAAGAGAGAACAAGGGTTTTCAAAGGTGCAGATCTTTGTGGAAGAAGACTACCACCTTACTCTCCTTAAAATTGCCTGAAAATGTGGACCAACGACCTCTCAGGCCCTCACCAATGTGCCACCAGGGATCTCCACAGGGTGCCAATCAAGCGGATTCTGGAACATGGGTGATGCTTTTTTGAGCACATCCAGAACTAAGGAACTAATATCAGACCTGAATTTGGGACTGGTGTGATAATAAAAGTCTTGATTTGAATGAAGTGGGTGAAGAGGGCTGGCCCGTAGCCTAGCAGATTAAGGGAGCATTCCGGAGTACTTATTCGTATCGAGAGCATGAGGCCATCTACGGTTCTGAACACAACTTCCAGAAACTCTCCCCCTAGAAGATTAGACCCCTGTCTTTGGCTCATTCTAATAAAATACCTCTGGAACAAGAAGAGCCCAAATTCATAGGGGCCCCTAGGGAACAATCACCACTTCAAAACCACTAATGTTGTGAGCTGGCACCGAGTCGGCTCTCACCCCTAGGGACCCTATGCACAGCAGAACAGAACACTGCACGGTCCTGTGTCATCCTCACAGTTGCTCCTGTGCTTGAGCCCATTGCTGCAGGCACCGTGTAATCTACCTTGTCAAGTACCTCTTTTTTTCAACACCCACTAATTCACCAAACACGCTATCTTCTCCCGGGACTGGTCCCTCCTGACAATATGCCCAAAGTATGTAAGAAGAGGCCTTAACTACGTTGTTTCTAAGGAGCATTCTGGCCTTATTCCTTCCAATACAGATGACTGATAATATGAGTCTAGAGGTAAGAGGAGGGGCTTAGCGGCATAGGATTGCAAACCACAAAGTCAGCAGTTCTACACCACAAGCTTCCATGGGAGAAAGATGGGATTTTCTATTCCCATAAAGAGTTACAGTCTCATATTCTCACAGAAAGTTCTACTTTGTCCTATAGAGTCACTTTGAGTGGGCATAGACTGATGGCAGTTAGTCTGGTTTGGGTTTGGAAGGGTAGAGGGCAGAAGCTGAAAGAGACCTGGCTTGCTTTAGTCTGGTGGACCCATGAATCATGTGTGGTCGTCCAACCTTTTGAGAAAGAATGTTCACATACCTAGCACACACACCGACATAGTCAAAACTATGAAAGGTCAGGTTAGATTCCCAAGCTAAGAGGATGAAGCATTAGAAAATGGGGCTTAGTTCTTCTCCATTTGCTACCTTTTTTCTCTGATCAGTGTGCCAGGGGAGACTTACCTCACTCAGTTCATTACAAATAAATCAAAAAGTGTCGCTGGCAGGATATTGAAAAGCAGAGAGAGAGAGAGAGAGAGAGAGAGAGAGAGAGAAGAGGTAGGTATTTTCTCATGCTTCCCACTGATTCCTTCTCATTTTGTGTCCTCCCC
The DNA here is from genome assembly GCF_050624435.1 of Tenrec ecaudatus. Lineage (NCBI taxonomy): Eukaryota > Metazoa > Chordata > Mammalia > Afrosoricida > Tenrecidae > Tenrec > Tenrec ecaudatus. The sequence goes on from NC_134531.1 coordinate 48,238,859, forward strand.
TTTCCTGACTGTTTCTTTTTCTACAATGACAACTTCTTTCGGGGAACCCATGGAGCTCTGTTGGCATAGTGGTTACACGTTGGGCTGTAATTCACAGGGTTGGCAATTCAAAACCACCAACAGCTCCTCCGGAGCAAGATGGGACTTTGGACTCGAGTCTCAGAGACCCACGGGAACCTCTATGAGCTGGCGTTGATTTGAAGGCAGTGAGTTGAGTTTATTCCTTTCCAAGGCTCTAACTCTCACTAGATTCCACTGAGATTTTTTAATTTCTCCTTTTTTCTACATTTGCACCTCCGATTGTAGGGTGGGACAGCTCCCTGAGGTTTGCTGCACTTTTTAAGGTAGTATACTGCTGTGATGCTAGAAGCTGCACCACAGTAGTTCAAATATCAGCCGAGGGAGCGATGGGGGATAGAGTTCAGCAGAAGTCCAAGACCACGACAGATCAGAGAAAAAGGCCTGAGGACCTACTTTCGAGAATTGTTCTTGTTGTTAGGTGCCATCCAGTTGGTTCCGACTCATTGTGACTGTTTGTGCAACAGAATAAATCATGGCTTTATGTCTGGGCACATCAATGTAGCCACTGTGTCCATCCATCTTGATGAAGAGCTTCCTCTTGTTTTGCTGCCCCGCTACTTTGCCAAGCATACTGTACTTTTGCAGGGACTGGTCTTTTCTGAAAATTAGTCAATGAAAACCAATGTATTGTACGAGAAGATCATTGGTTTCTGGGGGGCGGTGAAGCAACTTACTTCATATGACTGCCCTAGGACTTAGGAACTCACCCAAGGGCTACATACAGCCACGCAGATGGAGTACTTGTCCTCTTTTCCTGGGTTAGAGCAAGTGGGGGGGAGATGCTGATGAGATTATAATATAAAAATGTATCTTTTAAAAAAACAAAGCAAGGTGAAGGTATCCATTCCAAAAGAGAAAGACGTTGGAGACTGCCAAAGGCCAGAGAGCCAGGAAGGGTAGAGAATATAGCAGACTAGACAGGATATGTGTCAGCTTTGGAGTAATGGGTGATCATAACCCATGAGAGGGAGAGGAGATATCAAGGAGCCAGTGAAGGGTAAACTTCTGGGAGTGCTTATTAGCAATTTAAACTGCAGAAGACAAAGTTGATGAACCAAAGTACAACCCCCTCGAGCTCAAAGACTTTAAGATTCCTGTGTTCTGAACCTCAAGATTCCTGAGCAATGGATCTCCTTTGAGCTCCAAGATACTTTGTACTCCACGATCCCTGCATGCAGAACCTCGTTGATCCAGGAGGCAAGAATCATGACACCAGACAACTGGCACTAGCAGAGGCAGCGGTATTAAGATCATGAGACAGAGCAGTGGGCTTCCTAGCCCCTAAGTAAGTAAAACTGAGGGCCTACAGACAAGAGGCTCCTTTGAGGAATGCGTGGCCTCCAGGCGCTTAATTGGGAAAGCTAGATTTGCTGACTCACAGAGCTAGAACTGAGATTATGGCCTTTAAATTTGTAAGCACTGCAAGGGAACTTTGTAACATTGGTTATGCCGGTCAGAAATGAAGGGGCACAGCAAGAAGTGGATTCCCTGACTGGAAGAACTGTATCTTGAACACTTCTGATCCTAAATTGTCAGATGTTAACTTCCCTATAACCCCAATAATCATGAATTCAGTTTGAGAGTTCTATGTAGCCATTGAACGTGGCTTTGGGAAATTGGTCAAAAAGGTTGGCAGTGGAAGTATGTCTAACCCCTGCAACAAGGAATTGGGCTTAGACTGATTTTAAGTTTAATTCCCCATTCCCCTTGTCAAGTTAGATGAGGTCAGAGGCTACCGCCACACCATCTGACTCACTGGGTGGCCCACAGTCTTAGCTGGTACTTTTATCCCTTTACCCCTGCCCCCACCTCTGTAAATAGTTCCTTTATTGAATTCTGTTCAGACTCCAAGCTGATTATACTTCTTTTACCTACTGAAACATGAATGAGAGTGATATATAAATAAACATATACTTGTATAGATGTGATAATAACTTATTTTAGAAGAATTAATGCCACACTAGTCCCAAAGAGTTAGAGACTGAAGATGTCCCAACAACTGGACATCCCTTGCAGAGGGGTAGTGGGAGGGGATGAGTCACTCAAGGTTCAATGTAGCAACAATGAAACTCAAAACCTTCCTCTAGTTCTTGAACTCTTCCTCCCCCCCTCCCCCCCCATTATCATGATCCCAATTCGACCTTGCAAACCTGGTTAGACCAGAGGATGCACAGCAGTACAGTTGGGATCTGGAAACACAGGGAATCTTGGACAGATGAACCCCTGAGGACCAACGGTGGGAGTGGCGACACCGGGAGGGAAGGGGGTATAGAAAGGGGGAACTGATCTTGGGGATCTACATATAAGTTCCTCTCTGGGGGATGGGCGACAGGAAAGTGGGTGAAGGGAGATGCCAGGCAGTGTAAGATAAGATAAAATAATAATTTATAAATTATTAAGAGTTCATGAGGGACGGGGGAGTGGAGAGGGAGGGAAAAAAGGAAAATGAGCTGATTCTAGGAACCCAAGTGGAAGGCAAATTATGAGAATGATGCGGGAAACAAATGTATAAGGGTGCTTTACTCAATTGATTTATGTAAGGATTGTGATAAGAGTTATATGAGCCCCATTAAAATGATCTATTAAAAAAAAAAGAAAGAAGGACAAGCCTGGAGATTTGCTTTGGAAAGCCTGGGAAACCTTGTGGAGTAGTCTGACTCTACACATGGAGGATCGCCAGTTCTCTCCATCTCACATATTAGGTTGATCAAGAAATAAATTGTTTTTCATTTCATCAAAACCAAAAAAAAGATGTCCCAAAGGTCCAACTATTCAAAGATGTTGTTCTGCTCCATTCCTCCCCGCCCCCTCTGGCCCCACTCCTCCCTAAAGTATATTCCTTCACATCCCTGGATTCAGCAGTTCACTGCAACTGCCAACAGAAACTCATGAAACTTTAAGAAAATGCCTCCCATGGAAGCAGGTTTTCTTTTCTACCAAAGATCAGTCAGGAAACAGAGCTCACAATAAAGGGTGGCTTTGATGGAGATAGTGATTTTTATCTTTCCGCCAGCCATACCCCCTGAGAAAACAGAGGATGGTGACTTAAGTCACATCTTCCTGTAAAGTGGGATGTAAGATGTATCCCACCCTAATCCAGTAACAGAGATCAAACTGCCATCGAGTCAAGGCCAACTCACTCCTGTGAAGAGTTACAGTGTCAGAAACTCACAAGATCAGTTCTACCCTGTTTTACAGGGTTTTACGAGATGATAAAGCAGAGAACCCCTGTGGATTTCCAAAACTACAACTCTTTATGGGAGGAGAAAGTCCCAAATTTAATAGTGGTCCCCAAAAGATATGTTTACTCTTAAATGAACACAGTGCTTATTTAGAATAAGTATCTTTATGGATGTATTAAAGTAAGAATCTTGAGACAAGAATGTCTTGGATGTAGGACCGTTTGATAAGGCAAAGGGGTAGAAGATCTCTCTTTCTCTCTATCTCTCTCTCTCTCTCTCTCTCTCTCTCTCTCTCTCTCTCTCTCTCTCTCTCTCTCACACACACACACACACACACACACACACACACAGAGGAGTCATGTGAAGACAGGCAGAAATTGAAGTCATTAACGCCCATGTAAATGCCAGCCAATGGAAGCTACCAGAAAGGCTTCTAGTGGCTGCAGAACCTTCAAGGAGAACAACCTCTGCTGACAAATTTATTTTGGACTTAGGACCTTCCAACTGTGAAAATATATTTTGTTTATTAAGTCACTCACTTTGTAGTAGATTGATATCACACCTCCAGGAAACTCCACCATGTTTGGAAGGAGGTATAAAAGGACAGAAGACAGAAGAAGAAGACTCACAGATGCCATTTCTTTGTCTTACTACATTTTGGTTTCTCCGTCCTTCAATAAACAGACTCAATTTAAAATAAAAATCTGTTATGCTTCTCTTCATTTCCCCATTTTTTAGGCCCAGTCCCTTCATTTGAATATCATTCGATGCAATCCTCTGGAGTAGGATCTAAAGCAAACTCACGTGTACATTTTATTTTTTACAAGTTAGCACCCCATGCACAATAACTTAGTTACATTAAAGCTGTGTGTCTATCCTATTTAAGCAGATCACTTGTTCTGGTGCTTTCATCAAATGTGTTATGAAAGACAGAATAATATAGATTATACAAACACAGCCATCGACTGAGGGCAGGAGCATAAAATTCACAAACGCAACCCGACTTTAAGAAACGCTGCATTAACAGGAGAGCGAAAGATAAAATATCATTCGGTGCTTGGCCGAAGCTCTTAGCTGCTGCTATTGAAAATCATAGTGTCTCAAGGCCTATTTCCTGAGGATAGTCTAAGACACTCTTCATCTTATAACGCTTTTGAGGTGATCCGTTCCCACATGATTAATGAGAGTCAAAAACCATCATCGCTGCTGCTGTTGTCATTTCTTGGCATTTCCGAATGCCACTTTTCACTCCAGAAGCTTACAACATGAGGTGCACCATGAACAGGAAACAGATGTGTCCCAGAGGTTTAGTCAGGTATTTTCTGTGTATTTACAACAGCATGAAACTATTGAATTAACATAAAGCCAATTCTTTCAAAGCTATCTTTAAAAATGTTCCCAGATAGAGAGTTATGGATTTTAAAAAAAAAAGAAGAAGAAGAAAGGTTTTAGGTTTAATCCTTGCAATTCCCTTTACTGTGTGGCTGTGAATTTCCTACAACGCTAGAGAAACAGAAAGATCTGCCCACCCTTCCTAAGGGGGTAATTGTGAACATCAAGTACAATCATAAATGATTTATCTTCAATTAATTCTAAAACTCCATACAAATAACATTTATTCTGATTCTCCTATAAAATTTGTAAAGTGCCAAAAGTCCTCTTCAGTTTGGAGAGAGGATCATGAACTCTGCAAACAATGGTGAAAAAAATGATACCATTTAGAAGCTTCTGAAGCGGAAATGAAAAGACCATAAAGCGAAGAGAAGAGTAAAATATTAGGACAAATCGTGCAGTTAAAGAGATGCCTGTGCCTTGCTGTGACATGAGCGTAGACACCGTGCCCATGTGTGTGTCTGTTGAAATGTCAGGCCATCACTGGTCTCTAGCTTTACTTTAACATTTGTAAGAAACTCTGAAAAACCCCCAGGATGCAAGGTCACTTTAAGTCTATTTCATTTTATCAACTTTGAATTCCATGTAATTGCTTTAAAATGAAGGGCTGGGATAATACTTAAGCAACTGGAGTTAGTTACAGGCCCCTCGCAAGTCTTTTACTTGTTAGGATCTTGTTTCCAGAATTTCTTCCTGTTTTCAGTGTGAGGACATCTAACTTCATTAGGATAGCTCTAAGCTCACAGTCCAAGCACTCGCCTGAGAGCCCTTTGCACCAATAGCCTTCCTTGCCTATGGACTCAGGTTGATGTAGAGAGGTTTCCCACTGGGAGAGCTCTCCACACCACAGCCACAGCCCCATCTACTGTAGGCATGTGCCTAAAAATTTTATGATCAAGTGAGACATGGATTGAATTTTGCATTTTCTAACATGTTATTCTAATTCATCGATATTATTAAATCAGTGCCTCAGGCTATTCAGTAAATGAACTACCACTATAAAAACTGACAGTATTTAGTTTAAAGAAGTTTAGTGACTTGTTCATGAGATCAGACTTGGCTATTAAGTGAACGGTCAATGGGAGAAGTGTCCGGTGAGCTACCCTGGTGGAGATTTCTGCCCAGGAAACCGATTAGACATTTTTGTCTCTGACCTGCCAGGTTGTTATGTGTCAGGATTCACTTGAAAGGATGCAGCAACAACAATAACTTGTTTATTTCTACGTGTCAGTGTAACATTTTGAGTTATTCTCTGGAATTTTTCCCTGCCTCAAACTGAGAATTGAAAAAGAATCATTTATTTTTCATTTGTCCTGCACTAATGAGTATCAGAAAAATTCTTGCAAGGTGGTTTAGATTACAACTTAAAATCAAGTGGATTAGAAGTAAAAAAAATCTATGCATTGCTAAAGAGAAGGATAGGAGTGATTGGGAATCACTGACCATTACCAAGATGCCAATCAGTTTTACCAAAAGTTTAGAGAATCATTCTTCTCTACTTTCACTACTGTGTCTAGAGATGAGGGTCTTTGGTCTCCACAGCCCCCGTCATCTTTCATAAGAGCATTATTATATTCTAAATAGCTTTATTGAGATCGCACAAAATTAACGATGTGCTATGTGCCTGCCATTCCCTGGTTTTAGTCTAGTCACCGAATTGTGCACTGAGCACCAATATCTATAACATTATAACATCTTGGGTTTGGGGAGATAGTTCGATGCCATTTTAAACATCTTCTTAAAAAGAAAAAAAATTACACGTTTATAATTATTCCCTACCCCCTCGTCCCAACCTACTCCATGCCCTGAGAATCACTAATCTACTTTCTGTCTTTAAGGTTTTGCCTATTCTGGGTATTTCGCATAAATAGAGCTTTAAAATATATGTCATTTTTGTCGGGTGTGTTTCAATTAGCATAATGTTTTCAAGCCTCATCCATGTTGTACTTTGTTCCTTTTAATAGCTGAATAATATTCCATGAGTGGATATAATGTCCTTTACATTTTACTTATCCATGCCTCCGTTAATGGCATTCCTGATCTATCCACTTCTTTGTTCTTAGGAACAGTGCTGCTGTAATGTCTAGATACAGGCACGTGTTTTCAGCTTGATCAAGTATTTGGGTAAGATTAGAATGGCTGTGTCATATGGTAACTGGAACTGCCAAATTGTTTCCAGAACAAATGCACTATTTTATAATCCCACCATCAATGTATAAGGATTCTAGTTTTTCCACATTTTGGTCAATATTCGTTAGTGTCTGCCTTTGATTTTAGCTATTCTAATTGGCATGAAGTAGCATCTCATTGTGGTTTAAATGTGAAGTTCCCTGTTAGGTAATGGCAAAGAACATTTTTTCATGGACTAATTAGCTGTTTTCAAATCCTGTTTGGAGAAATATCTAATCACATCCACTGTTTGTTTTCAAATTGGGTTGGCCTTCTTAATTAGTCATAGTTCTTTATGTATTCCAGATAAATGTCTTTGTCAATTTTATGTTTTTCAAATGTCTTCTACCAATTTGTCTTATTTTTATTTTTAAAAGTGTCTTCTAAAAGCAGAAGGTTTAAGTTCATGAAGTTTAATGAATCAAGTTACTTCTTTTATCATTTCAGTTCGTCTTTTCAATTCAGTTTTGCAAATCAAAGATCACTGCAATTTACTACTGCAATGTCTTCCAAAAATCTTGTAATTACAGCTATTATATTTAAGCCTATGTCCAATTGTGAATTCATTTTTAGTTATGACATTAGGAAGAGGTAAAATTTTTTGCTTATTCTATATTTATTTGTTTATAATGTAGATATCTTGTTATCCCATAACCATTTGTTGAAAAGACTATTCTTTCAACTAGTTGACCTTGGCACTATTGCTACAAATCAAATGGGAAGAAATATAAAGATAAATTCCTATCTCAATATCAACTATTGTTCTATATACTAAAGTTAGAATACCAAAAAGATATTTATCTATGTTTCCTTAACTATGCAAAGACATTGCACGGTGTAGATCATAACAAATTAGCGATAACATGGTCAAGAATGACAATTTCAGAACATTTACTTGTGCTCATGAGGAACCTAGATATAGACCAAGAGGCAATGGCTGGAAAAGAATAAGGGAAAATATGTATAAGAGACTGTAGAGACTGGCTCTTATCTTACAATATGAAGGGGTTCCAGAAGGTACCATCTGCAGGAGAAAACTTACATACAAAAAAGATAGCCCAAGTTAGGGTGCAGTATAGACATGCCAGGACCCTGTACTTTATTCACAGCAGGATTGAATACATTCCCTGTATGTAGCCTACAACATGTGACAGGATTACACAATGGAACCGTTCACAGTTCCTTGAAGGTTTACAAAGAAGCATTAGCACATCAGCCAAGTTCTTCACCTGCAGGAGTGGAGGATAAGATTGGGACCGTGAAGTAACTGATGTTTGCCGACCTCTGCCTTCTGTAGCTTGAGTCAGGGACCAGGAGGCAAGTGTCCATTTATGTGAGGAGGAGAAACAGGCCAGCCATGGCTTCATCGGCTCCTGTGACTGAGCCCTCAGAGTTTCCCCAGGCCAGGAACCATGGAAGGCAGTGGTCCTGTCCCATTTGCCGAAGGAACAACCAACTTTCCCCTCACAGTCATGCATAGCTTAAAATCAGGACTGGTGTGCCACATGGACTCCCTCTTTCACTAGATGTGCTCATTCTGTATGCTCAGCAAATAGGCTGAACTCTATGAGACAGAATGTAGCTGCTAGGAGGGGGTGGGACCTGCAATAAACACAAGGTATGACCTTGTTTGCTGAAAGCAGAGAAAACTTGAAGCATTTGGCTGATGAAGATCAAAGACTGCAGCCTTTGGTATGGATAATCACAAAGAAAACAAAATCCTCTCAATTGGTCCAATAAGCAACATCATGCTACTTAGAGAAAAGACTGGCGTCATTAAGAATTTCATTTTATTTGGATCTATAATCAAAGCCCATGGAAATAGCAGTCCAGTAATTAATGGTGTATTGCATTAGGTGACACTGATACAAAGGATCTTTTTAAAGTATTAGAAAGTAAAGATGTCACTTGGAAGAATAAGGTGAGCTTGATGCTCACCTCATTGAGTAGGTGATAAATAAGGGAGCCCCAGAAGAATTGATGTTTTTGAATATGGTGTTGACAAATAAACATTAGCAATAGTGTGGGCTCCAGAGGAGCAGATACACGTTGGAAGAAGGACAGCAAGTATGGCAGACTTTGTTGCAAAGACTTTGGGCTTTTCATCGAGAGGGGCCTTCCTTGGAGAAGGCTATCTGAGATTGTTAGTTTATGGTGCCAGCCTGGCCGATAAACACAAGTGGGATTAATTGAAGGGCGGAGAGGTAAATGGCTCAGTGAGCCTCACCTTTCTTGTCTCTCGCTCTTGGATGAGCGGACCAGTGTGCTTGTTCTGTGCCTCAATTTACAGGCTACACTACTTGTGGGACGCCTAGCCTATGGACTATGTCACCGTAAGTTGAGGTCCCTTAGGACCACATGATCGGAATGTACATCTCTGGAGCTGGGGACTGACTGTTGGTGACCTGGCTGACAGTTGGTGACCAGCCTTGCTGTTTGCTGCCTGTGCTGGGATAGCCTAGCTCTCTCTACAGAGGACTACCTGGCGGCCCTCAAGACTTGAAGAATTGCCAGTGTCTAACAAGTCTCTCTTGAGAGTGAGTTGCACTGACCCATTTGTACTGTTTTATAATTTAACAGTTCATTTCTTGTGCTTTATATATATATAATTATCAGCAATCTGGTTTTATCTCTCTAGAGAACCCTGTCTAACACACTGTCAAACGGGGTTAAGCGGAGGGTCAGTGTAAAACAGGAAAACCCTCCATGACATAGACTACTGACAAAAACTGCAGTCTACAATATTGCAATGCTTGCCAGGAGGGTACAGGACCAGGAAGCATTTTGTTCTGTTGTAGGGTCACTATAGGTCAGAAATAGCTAGCTAGACCAAGGGTGTGAGGGGTAATGCTGGGAGAGCAGAGGGTGAGTGGGTTGGAAAGGGGGAACTGATTACAAGGATCCACATGTGACCTCCTCCCTGGGAGATGGACAACAGAGAATGGGGTGGGGGGGAGACTCCGGATAGGGCAAGATATGACAAAATAACAATGTATAAATTACCAAGGGCACATGAGGGAGCGGGGAGTGGGAGGGAAGGGGGAAAAAAAAGAGGACCTGATGCAAAGGGCTTAAGTGGAGAGCAAATGCTTTGAGAATGATTGGGGCAGGGGATGTGCAGATGTGCTTTATACAATTGATGTATGTATATGTATGGATTGTGGTAAGAATTGTATGAGCCCCTAATAAAATGTCTTTTAAAAAAAAGAGCTGTAAGAGCCCCAAGTAAGAAAGCACATGTTTTGAGAATGATGATGGTGACAAATGTATACGTGTTTGACACAATGGATGTATACATGGATTGTGATCAGAGTTGTACGAGCCCCCAATAAAATGATTTAATAAAGGGAAAAAATAACAACTAACTAGAAGGCTGCTAACAACAAGCAAGACAATTACCCTAGCTAAAGTATAAAATATGGCTTCCACAAGTATTTTGAGGTGACATAGTACATGGCCTTCTCATAGTTTTCTAGACATGGTGCTTGTTGTTGCTGTTGCTGCTGTTGTTATTGTGAGGTATCATCCAGTCAGTTCTGAATCATAGCATCTCTGTGTACAGAACAAAGCACTGCCCATTCCTGCACGAGCTTCACACGTTTCTGTGTCTGAGCTCATTGTATCAGCCCCTGGCTCAATTCATGCTGCTGGGGCTTGACACAATGCATGTGTCAATTCCTCTGCTTCACTGCCCCTCTACTTTACCAAGCATGACGTCCTTCTCCAGGGACTAGTCTCTCTTGACGTGTCCAAAGTATCTAAAACAATTCTCATCTTTCTTGCTTCTTAGGAACATTCATTCAGGTTGTACTTCTTCCAAGATATATTTGTTGACTCTTCGGGGCAGTTCATTGTGCTTTCAATATTCTTTGCCAGCACCCTAAGTCAAATGTTTTGGTTCCTCGTTGGTCTTCCTAAAACAATGTCCAACTTTCACATATATATGAAAATACGATGGCTTGGGTCAGGTGTACCTTAGTCCTCAAAGTAGCACCCTTGCTTTTCAACCCTTTGAAGAGGTCTTGTAAAGCGGATTTACCCAGTGCAATGTATCATTTGATCTGTTGACTGCTTTTTCCAAGTGCATCAATTGTGGATGCTAGCAAGACTAAATCCTGGACTTCAACCTCTTTCTCGCTTATCATGAAGTTACCTATTGGTCCAGTTGTCAAGATTTTGACTTTCTTTACATTAATCCATACTGAAGGCTGCAATCCTCAATCTTCATCAGCAAGTGCTGCAAGTCCTCATCACTTTTCAGCAAGCAACTTTGTGTCATCTGTATATGACAGGTTAATAAGCCTTCCTCAAATCCTGATTCCGCCTTCTTCTGAGCATAATACATCTTTTTATTATTTGTTCAGGATGTAGATTTAACAATTATTATGAGAGAATACAACCTGATGCACACCCTTCTTGATTTTACACCATGCAAGGCATCCATACTGTCCCGCTACACGCATGACTTTCTAGAGTCTCAGACACAGACCCTTTCGAAGTTTCATAGGTGTAGTTCATTGCCCAGGTTTCCCTGTTATGTGTTTTAGTCAGTTTCTTATTAGCCCCAACTGATATTGTTGCCTTTGTAAACTATGATTTAAACCCTTGACACTGATATACTATTTTTTTGCCAAATAACTTAAAAATAGAACTGATGAAGAAGCACACCAGCCTGTGTGACCACGAGGTGTAGAAGGGGCCAGGAATCAGACACCAAAGAACAAAAAATCATATCAGTGGGTTCCCACCTTCCCGATATGATCACTGAAGACAAACTTGTGCATAAGCAAATGTGGTGAAGAAAGTTGATGGTGCCTACCTGTCAAAAGATATAGTGTCTGGGGTCTTAAAGGCTTGACGATACACAAGCAGCCATCTAGCTCATAAGCAACAAAGCCCACATGGAAGAAGCACACCAGCCTGTGTGACCACGAGGTGTCAACGGGATGAAGTATCAGGCATCAAAAAACAAAAAATCATATCATTGTAAATGAGGGTGAGTGCAGAGTGGAGACTCAAAGCCCATTGGTAGGCAACTGGGCACCCCCTTACAGAAGGGTTGTGGGGAGAAGATGAGCCAGCCAGGGTGCAGGGTAGAAATGATGAAACATATAACTTTCCTCTAGTTCTTAAATGCTTCCCCACCCCCAACCCAACTATCAGGATCCCAATTCTGCCTTACAAATCTGGCTGGACCAGAGGACGTACATTTGTACATTGGTACAGATAGGAAGTGGAAACACCGGGAATCCAGAACAGATGATCCCTTCAGGACCAGTGGTGAGAGTGGCAATGCTTGGAGGGTGGAGGGAATGTGGGTTGGAAAGGGGGAACCTATTAAAAGAATCTACGTATAGCCTCCTCCCTGGAGGATGGACAACAGAGAAGTGGGCAAGGAGAGACATTGGACAGTGTAAGCTGTGACAAAATAATAATTTATGAATTATGAAGGTTTCATGAGGGAGGGAGCAGTGGGGAGGGAGGAGGAAAAATGAGGAACTGATGTTAAGGGCTCAAGTTGAAGGCAACTGTTTTGAGAATGACGAGGGCAACAAATGTACAAATGTGCTTGAAATAATGGATGGATGGATGGATGGATTGTGGTAAGAGTTGTACGAGCCCCCAATAAAATGATTTTTTAAATAGAACTAATTTCACAAATAACACATTCAAAGAATGGAAAATTTCTGAGTATTCCAGATATGTCAGAATCCCTTGATTGGGCAAATAGTTATATGATGTACAACTGGCCTTCAGGTCAGTGAGTAGAGACCCGCCCAAGGTTGCCGTGGAAGACAGAAATTGTGGTCTGCTTCCAAAAGATCACAGCCTGAAAAACTTTATGGAGCAATTCTACTGCACATTCCTGGGACCGACATGAGGTCCAATCACTCTGTGGCCACTAACGACAACACACAGATAGGTCAGGTAGAGCTAATGCCCTGGGAGCGGGGCTGCTGAGGAGCTCCACGCCTATTCTTGCCCTTACACGTGCACTAGACTGCGGACACTTGCAGTTATATTGAGTTGTGAGGCCATCCATTTTGAAGGCTAGCTCTGAAAACGGGAAGTGGGGTGAAAAGATAATTAATTAAAACATAGAGTTGGCTGTTCTCCCTAAGGTTCAGCTGTTTTCCATAGTTTTTAAGATGTTGCAAGCCTTTGTCTAATTACTTCCAGAGTCTGAAAAAGTTGACTTTAACAATTTTTAACAGCGTACTCATTGCTTTTATGAAGAAGCAGATTTTTAGAGATCCTTATTCCACAATTCCCAAAATGTTCCCCCCTACTTTTTCATTTTAATATTATGCAAATATGAACTTTTCAGGAAGACACTTTCATGAAATAAAAAATAAATTCTTTCTCAAGAGGCATCAAGGTCAATTGGCGTAATAGAGTCCACAAAGAGAGTGTTCCATAGCCTCCTCTAGAGATTGATAACTGGGGTCTCACAGGTTCATGCGCTGACATCTTAGGTGCAACTACTGGTCTATCTAAAAAAAATCAAAGACACATGGAAATAATTAGCACAAAGGATTATTGAACATGTGAACATCAGTCTCTGTGATCCTGAGACCAGACAAATTCAATAGTGCCTGGCTTTCACTGTGAACTACTTGAATAGGGATCTCATTACTAGGCCCTGAGAAAAACATGGAAGAAAACCCAAAACAAAAATAATCAATCATTTAAGATGAAAAGGACAATATTTGACCAAGGACGAAGTTTAGAAATTTAAGAAATAAGGAAGACTGGAAACAGCAAACACATGAAGGAAGTAGGGTAAGTGATTGGACATCAAGCAGACAGCAAAGTGTGAGCTGAAATAAGCTGTATGAATTCTGGAATACAAAACTGATGATCTGGACTATGGCTCTTCTTAGTCAACCTTCAGCTCTAGAAATGTATTCATTTCTATGACTCAATTTTCAACCAAACAATAGGTTTATCATTTGAACAATTACACTAGTGAAGTACTGTGAGGGTAAAGTTGTTTGCTCTTTAGGCAAACGGGACAGTAGTATCACCACTTTCCACACTTCATGGCCCATGGGAGATTGCTGATGGCTCAGCCATGGGAGCTGATGAAGCAGTGGCTGGCCTGTATCTCCACCTGAGAGAAATGGAAACTTGCTTCCTGTTCCCTGATTAAGTTCCAGGAGGCAGCAGTCTGCAAACTTACCAGGTACTTCATGTCCCCACCTTATCATCCCCTCCCATCTGTGAGTAACGTGGCTGATATGTTACGCTTCTGTGTAAACCTTCAAAGAATTGTGAACTATGCCACTGTGTAATCTTGTCAGAAGTTGCAGGCTATGTGCAAAGAAGGTATTTAAGTCTGCCTCTAATAAAGTTCGGGGTTTGGGAGTACCTATACTGCAGGGCCCCTGCACCTCAACTTTTGGCTATCTTTTGGAGGGTACCCCCTCAAATGTCAAAAGCACATGAGATAAAGTCTTGTCATCCTCACTGTTGAGGTCTACGTGGGCTGCACTGCTTCTAAAGCAGATCTCTCCACTCTCATGGCGGTCCATGGTGCTTTCAATGTCCTTCAGCACCATAATCCAAAGGCATCGTCCTCCTTTGGTCTTCCTCAATGTCCAACGTGCACTTGCATACGAAGGAACTGGATATACCATGACTTGGGTCCCCAAAGTGGCATCTTTGCTCTTCAACACTTTAAAGAGGTTTTGTGCAATACATTTACCCAATGCAATGTGCTGTTTGGTCTCTTAAATGCTGCTTCCATGAGCATCGGTTATAGAACCAAACAAGATAAAAATCTTGGACCATCTCCATATTTTCTCAGCTTATCATGATGTTACCTATTGATCCAGTTATGAAATTTCCTTACATTGACTTGCAATCCATATTGAAGGCTGCAATCCTTGATCTCCATCAGCAAGTGCTTCAAGCCATCCTTCCTTTTAGCAAGCAACGTGCATCTGTATATTGCAGGTTGTTAAGAAGCCCTAACCCAGTCTGGATACCAAGTTCTTCATATAGTCCATTCTGGGGATTATTTGCTCAGCATAAAGTTTGAATAGGTACGATGAAAGGATATGGCCCTTACAAACACCTTCCCTGATTTAAAACCAGTAGTAAATTTGGGGTAGTCCTTGCAACATTGGTTTCAGAAGCTGGATTCTTTGTAACACCTCCAGATTCATGAAAGATGGGCTTTGTAAGAGAAAGAAGGCTGGGCATGGAAAGAGAAACTTCATTTTTGCATGGTTGTTTCAGTTGTTTCTATCTAAGCTGGCTAAAAGGAATGCAAATGACTACAAACAGCAGCGGAGGGGAGAAAATCCGTTTCTGGAGGGAGCTGAGGTAAAAGCCAGGCTGCTTAAACAAGACTATTGACAAAAGGCTAGGGCCTGTGCTGAACACTACCACAGACCTCAATTCATACGCAAATGCAAAGGATACCCCACTTGTCTGTTACTCTGCCAAGCTGGTGCCCTCCCTGCTGCCGTGATGCTGGCAGTGATACCACTGGCGTTTCAAATGCCATCGGGGTCACCCAAAGTGAACAGGGCTTAGCAGAGCTTCCAGACTAAGAGCAGACAATGAAGAACAAATATACTGTCCACTTTGGAAGAATTCTATTGGGCAAAATATTGAACAATTCAGGGATCATCAAAGGATAATGGAAAGAACAGTCACTGTACCAAAAGGAACCAGTCAACAGTCACCCATTTAAGTAATCGCACATGATCAAGAACCAAAGTAACTGAAGGAAGAGGTCCAAGCTGCACTGAAGGCTTTACCAAGAACAAGACTCCAGGAACTGATGGAATACCAACTGGAAGATTATAGTCATCACAGTCGCACATTGACAGGGAGCTTCCAGAAATTCAGGCTGGATTCAGATTTGGATGTGAAAAAAAGGCTATCGTTGCTGATATCTGATGAATCTTGGTTGAACATAGATAAGACAACAAAGATGTTTGTGCAAAGGCCTTCTAGTATGCTGTCCATAATAAACTATAGATCACCTTGTAAAGAATTGGAATTCCAGAACACTCAACTGTGCTCATGTGGACCTGTACATGGATCCAGATGAAGTCTTTCAAAGAGAACAAGAGAATACTGCCTGACTTAAAATGAAGAAAAATGTGTCAAGGTTGTAAAATCACACCATATTTAATTTAATCTGTATGCTGAGCAAATCAGAAGCTGGGTTATATGAAGAAGAATGTGGCATCTGGATTGGAGGAAAGTTTAATAACAACCTGTGATATGTAGATGAAACAACCTCACTCACTGAAAGTGAAGAGGACTTGAAATCCTTGCTGATTAAGATAAACAATTGCAGTCTGCGATCTAGCTTACAACTCAATGTAAAAAAAAAATCAAAATCATCACAACTGGCCCCAAAAGAAGCATCATGATAAATAGAAAAAGACAGAAGTTGCCAAGGATTTCATCTTGCTTGGATTCACAACAATGATCAAGGAAGCAGCAGTCAAAAGATCAAAAGACACATTGCACTTGGTAAATAAATCTGCTGCACAAGACCCCTTTGACGTGTTGACAAACAAGGATGTCATTTGAAGGACTAAAGTGTGCCTGACACGAACCATAGAATTTCCAGTTGCTTCATATGCATCGTAAAGTCGGACATTGCATAAGGAAGACAAGAAGCATTGACACATTGGAGTCATGGTACTGGTGAAGTACCACGGACTGCCAAAAGAATAAACTAATCTATCTTCGAAGAAGTATAGCCAGAACTCTCCTTAAAATTAAGGATGGCAAGACTTGGTCTCACATACTTTAAACTTGCTGTCAGGAAAGACCAGTCCCTAGAAAAGGACATCATTCTTGATAAAGTAGAGGGGAAACAAAAGAAAGATCTTCAAGAAAATGGATTGCCATGGATGATGCAACTCTTTTTAAATGATTGAGCTATAAATTGTATAATATGACAATCATATACCAAGAAACCTGTTAAAAATAAAATCCCTCCTGCTCCCACAGAAATAAATGGAATTCATAGTGACCACAACAGGGGACTCAAGCATAAGAACAATTGTGAGGCTTGTGCAGGAGCAGGCAGTGCTCTCGGTCCGTTGTACATAAGGCTGCTGCAAGTCGGAACCGATTTGACAGCCTTAACGATAACAACAGCATGAACAGGGCAGTCTGTAGTAGGGAAGAGAAAGCTGAACGTGAGTGCTTTAAAAACAGATTGAGGTTAGTGGTAGGCAGTCAGCTTTCTTGCAACAGTACATTGACAGGGAACTGCCAGAAGTTCAGACCGGATTCTGAAGAGTAAGTGGACCAAGGGATATCATTGCTAATGTCAGATGGATCTTGAAAAATGTCAGATGGATATTGAAAGACGGGAATATCAGGAAGATGTTTACTTGTGTTTCACTGACTATGTAAAGGCATTTTACTGTGTGGGCCAATAATAGACTGTGCATAACTTTGAGAGGCCTAGGCATTCCGGATCATTTTATTGTGTTCATTTGGAACTTGTACTTGGATCAAAACACATTTGTGCCCACAGAACAACTGAATACTGCATGGTTTACAATCGGGAAAGGTGTGTGTCAGGGATTTATCCTCTCACCATACTTGTTCAATCTGTATGCCGAGCATCTGCATCAGAGAAGATGGATAATGTGAAGAAGAGTGTGGCATTGGGATTGGAGGAAGGTTGATTAACAACCTGTGATATTCATATGACACAGACTTGCTTGCTGAAAGTGAGGAGGAATTGAAGCACTTGCTGACAAAGATCAAGGATTGTAGCCTTCAGTATTGATTACAACTCAATGTAAGGAAGACCAAAATTCTCACAACAGAACCAATAGGTAACCTCATGAAGAATAGAGAAAGGTTGAAATTATCAAGGATTTTGTCTTGTTTGAATCTGATGGATGCAGCAGTCAAGAGATCAAAATACAAGTCACATTTGGTCAATCTGCTGCATGAGACCTCTTTAGAGTATTGAAGAGCAAGGAGTACTTTGAGGATTCAGATGCACCTGACCCAAGCCACAATGTTCTCCTGTCTCTTGTACGCATGTGGAAGTTGGATATTGAATAAGGAAGATCAAAGAACAATCCTTGCATTTGAAAAAGAATATGGAAAGTTCCATGGAGTGCTAAGAGGACAAACACATCTCTCTTGGAAGAATTGCAGCCCGAGTGCTCCTGAGAGACAAGAATGGCAAGATTTTGTCTCACATGCTTTGGACACATTGTCAGGAAATACCAGTCTCTGGAGAAGAACATTATGTTTCGTAAAGTGCGAAAAAGATGAAGGTCCTCAACAAGATGGCTTGTTACGGTGACTGCAACAGTGGCTCTGAGCGCAGGAACAATTGTAGGATGGCATAGGACCAGGCTGTGTTTTGCTCTGTTGTGCTTAGGGTCACTTTGCGTCAGAGCCGACTCGATGGCACCTAACAACCACAACTCTTAGCGTTCTATGCTATGAATATTGGGTTTTGCTACCTAGTGTTACAGAATAGACATTCATATTAGCTAGAAATGAATGGTGTAAATTATAACTAGAGAGAACTTGTCATTCTGTATTTGATTGGGTTGGATAAAAGGGAAGTTAGGAATTTGCCTGGAAGAAATAAGCTTTTTATTTTAAACCAATGTAGAGTAAGCTCTACCCAGAATATAGGCCTGCTAGAAACTGGTGAGAAAATAGGAGATTTACTATTGAAGGTGTGTTTGTCTTCCCTGAGTAATAGGTTGATAGGGATGAACAATTTAGAAATTGGATACCTAAAACAACGTGAAAAAGGCACGCAGAGGCTGGCTTACAAGATTTGATGGACGTCTCTAGACCCGAAATGAGCAGGAAAAGGAGAACCTCACTGAAGTGTTCCTCTTGTCCTGGTGGGTCCGGGGAAATGTAAGGCTTAGCTGTGACTATAAGGACTGTGATTGTAGAAGACGTAACTGGAAAAGGGTGGGAGTTAATTTTCGATGTGTAAGTGGCTGGAAGATCTAGAGGGCGGCCTGTAGTAAACGTAAAAAGGTACCGCTCTCAATATCCATGTCTTTGAGACTCCAACCTCGATTGAGTAACCTCATGAGTGAGTGGAGCCGTGCAAATAAAGTGTTTGCAGCACTAGGGAGAGTGGTCAGTCTGCCATTAACCCGGGGGTATAAATGAGTCATCTCAAAAGCAAGAAAAGAGAGAATCTAGTGACTGTATCAAGAAACAGGAGTCCTCAGCTGAGTGTATGTGAGATGCCTGTCTGGTGAGGCAACATAGGCACCACAGCAACATAGGGCTGCAGAACTGAGCCCATGAGACAGAGCAGGGAAGCAGCACCAAGACCATGAGACAGAGCAGAGCAGCAGCACTGGTGCTGTGAGGCACAGTGGGGGGTCCCAGCCCAGGAAACAAGGCAGAGGCCAAACACTACATGACTGAGAGGTAAGAAAATCAGAGTAAAATTTCCTGCCTTCGTGGTTGAGACAAGGCAGAGTAAACAGAAGAACTGCATTCTTAAAAGTTTGCAATTTGTTAGCTTCTCTAATAAACCTCATAATTGTGAGTATTGTCTATGGAACTCTCTGTGGTCATTGCAGGATCTAACAGATAGGTAGAGTGTTGTGGGAGCGATATCAGAATAGGGTAAATAGGAATGGAGGGTAGAGGGTGTTTGTGGCAATTGGCCTTGGCTGAGTGGAGGAGAATTTTTCTACATTGCATAGCCAGTGGAGGTCAGACGTGGCCTCCCCACACCACATCAAAACCTCAAACTGAGAAGACGCATGCTGCCACACTTTATCCTCCAAAGTGACTGGTGAGTTTGAGTAAGCAGTTTCACCACTTTTCAGTGTGGTCCCATCTCACTTGCCTTTCTTAACTAGAGTCCCCAGCTATTCATCCAATTCATGTTGCCTCTCCTAGAATGCCCACGCCCCTGTTTCCATAGTACTTATAACACCCTCTGCCCACTTCTTTAAAATTTACATTTCAGTGCCACCATCCCTATCAAACCTTATTATATGGTTCATCATATGCTTTTAGAAAGATTCTTCAATAAATCTCCCTATGTAGTCTGTGCATTTTCTTGAAAATGGGGCCTAACCCTTAGTCATCTCCAATCCCCTGGATCAAATGGACACCCTGCTTTATTTTAGAATTAACACCATAAAAGTTTAAGTGAATTAATTCTACAAAGGCATATGCTGCAAGCGATAAAAATGATAATTGACTGTCATTGCACTGGTTCTTAATTTCAATTTTATTTACTTTTAGCAAGACTCAAATTAAAAAAGAAACACTAAAGAAAGGGAGGTAGGGGGAAAAAGTGAATTAATTTAGG
This sequence comes from Tenrec ecaudatus, assembly GCF_050624435.1. Classification (NCBI taxonomy): domain Eukaryota; kingdom Metazoa; phylum Chordata; class Mammalia; order Afrosoricida; family Tenrecidae; genus Tenrec; species Tenrec ecaudatus. The sequence continues at coordinate 48,258,995 of NC_134531.1, forward strand.
AAACCTAAATTGATTAACTTTACCCTGAATTGACTATTGGGGGTTTAAGAGAGAGATTGAGTCTCTTAAAAAAATTTTTTTGTTTGTTTTTTCTTTCCTTTTTTTTTAAAAATCTTTTTATTGGGGGCTTGTACAATTCTTATCAATATCCATACAGACATCCATTGTTTCAAGCACATTTGTACATTTTGCCATCGTCATTCTCAAAACATTTGCTTTCTACTTGAGCCCTTAATTATCAGCTCCTCATTTTCCCCGTCCTTCCCCACTCCCCGCTCTCTCATGAACCCTTAATAATTTATAAATTATTTTGTCATGTCTTACACTGTCTGATGTCTCCCTTCACCCACTTTTCTGTTGTATGTCCCCCAGGCCGGGAGGAAGTTATATGTAGATCATTGTGATCAGTTCTATATATCTTGCTTTCATGACTGTTAATGTTCCCCACTGCCTCCTCACCTCCACCTAAGGTAATCTTACCGCAAGATTGGCAGGTCAAACCAACCAGCTACTGCATGAGAGAAAAATGAGGTTTTCTGCTCCACTAAAGATTTACAGTCTTGGAAACCCAAAGAGGCAGCTCTATTTTGCATGACAAGTTTATTATAGGTCAAATCAGCTCTATGGCAGAGATTTTAAAAATAATAAATACATAAAACTGTTTCATTGAAATTTTAATATTAGTCTTACTAATGAAAATATGCATATAATCATAAAACAAGTTATTTAAATGTAATCTCTTCAAAAAATAATCTATTTTCTATCCTTGGATGTATGCATTTATTTAAGTTAAAGGTAAAGAGTATATTACCCATTTGTATGTTTAGCAATTCAATCCTGTTACAAAGAAGGCCAGTCTTCTTAGTTTAAAATACTAATTGATCATTTATTTGCTAAAAGTATGGAGATGCCTCATTAGGCATTTTGGACCTGGCTAAAATAAAAAACTAACTAAACCAACTTACTCAAGCATTCCTAGAGTGGACTGATAGCTTAAAATATGTTTTAAAAATTCACATTTCAAATGGCAGAATCCAGAAAGGCAGTTAAAATGTTACTGTCCATCAATGGTTGTTATTCTAAGTCAGAGAGTGCCACAAATTGAGTCGTCTTGCCAGGACACCACCCTGGTATGGCCTCCCCTACTGCAGCATCACTCACGTTGAAGTTTGCCAATAAGTCTCAGGGAAGACAGTGCCTCGCCAGGAGTCTGAAGTCAAATATTTTTCCTAAGTGCCAGTCGCCCAAATGTCCTTGGATCAGGTTTCTGGCACAGAGTGTTTCAGGAAATAGGGCGGGAGAAATACCTATTTTATAATTTAAGTGAAAAATCACACACAAGAACATGACGCAGTAACAACAAAAGAAAAATGGTTGGCAGTGAAGTTAAACTCCACATCACTGTTGACTTTGTTTTGTTTAAAGTCAAAGGAATCATGACTTCTCACGATATAGCAATAATAACCAATCTGGTGCTTCCACTCGACTGGATCATTTGAGGCTTAAATTGAAATATGTAAATATTAGAATTGAGGACAAACCTATTTGTTTTCTGTTCCTAGTAACAAGTGAAAGAAATTAATAGACACCAGATTTGCAGTTGAAAAATAGCTGTCTTACTCATTTTTCCTCTGCCGAACATAGTTCTAAAGCCCAATACAGAATAGGAGCTTAAAATGGTTGGATTAGTTTAAGGCATGCACTTATGTTAGCCCTGTGGGTCAGCATCCCTGTCTTGGAGTAGATTCTCCCAAATAGAAAAATATTCAAATCTGAATTTAGCAGCTCTACCCATTCCAAATCATCACATTGACTTTCTTCACATCAAATCAATGCAAGCATATTTTTCAACCCTTCAAATTCACTACATCAAGTCAATTCTGACTCACAGTGACCCTACAGAGACAGGGCATGATGTTCTGATACTGTAGCTCGTTGGGAATAGAAAGCCTCGTCTTTCTCCTGTAGAGCTGGCTGGTGCTTTCGAACTATGGATCTGCAGTTAGCAGTCTAATAGTAACCACTACCCCAGAAAATCAAATAGAGACACTGAGAAAATAGCTCTTGTTGGAGAATTAAATTTAAAATAAATGCTTATTTCTGAACTTAAATCTCAATAAACCTAAACATAAATCTGTGTCCCAGTAACTTTTAGTGATGCATATTATGATATGAAAATATGTTACTGAATTATTTTATATATGCGATTCTAGAATTGAGAACAACTTCAATTTCAGGTGTACTATAAAATATGCAAGGTCAAGAGAAGAGATTCAATTCAGTCACAAACCCAGGTGGGTTTCAGTCAGCAAAGTTTATTTCTCCCCTGGGTGCAGACAAACTAAGGCAGAAGAGGGCATCCTGGCCTGAGGCTTTAATGTGGTGGTTTTCAACCTTCTCAATGCCACGATCCTTTAATACAGTTCCTAATGTTGTGGTGACGCCTCCCCCAACCATAAAATGATTTTCATTGCTACTTCATAACCATAATTTTACTACTGTTTGTGACCCCTGTGAATGGGTCGTTCGACAACACCCCCGAGGGGTCGCGACCCACAAGTTGAGAACCACTGCAAACGGAGCTCAGGGAGTAGTGCCCCTATATCCCAGACAGAAATGATCAATTAGCCTCATGAGATAGTCATTTTCAGTTGTCATTGTTTGTGATTTGCTGATTCCTTCGTGGTGTTACTGTCCTTGGTTTGCTGGATTCTGACAAAGGCACATTGTTTCCTGTTTGTGCAGAGCTTTTTACCAGGTCAACCTTGGGACATAACTTTATAGGGTGGGCTCAGGGGCAAACGTGGAGGAGCTTTGGTTCTTAGCAGACTCTATTAAATCTTACAAAATATTTTCTGTTTTGATCATCCACTAACTTTATTATCCATCATTAAGTAATGATTCCCATGAATCATGAGATTTTCAAGTTTAAATAAAGTAAATATAATACTGGATTACTGTTCCTAAAAATTAAGGTTATTGGGGGGGAACTAATTTTATAAAAATAAAATAAATTGCTATATTATTTAAATATGTCCTGTAGAGTTGTTATGAGTTGGAATTGACTCAATGGCATTGCTTTGGTGTTTTTATTTTCTTTTAGGATTTGAAAATATGGACACAACTTCTGAGTCCACTGAGAGGTTCAGCAGGTGCCCTGGTAGCATCTGAGTTGGTTATGCATTGTGTTACAGTAAGGTCCACGTTTCGAAACCAATAGCTACCCCAAAAGGGAAAGTCCAAGCTCCCATCCCATAGTTACAGTCACAGAGAATCATGGGTACAGTTCTACTTTGTCCTGTAAGATCCCTATGACTTGAAATCCATTTGATGACAGTGGGTTTGGGAAGATGTCACAAACCAAAAGTCCACTGCAATTGAGTCGATTGATCCCAACCCATGGTGACCTTATATAGGGTGTATACAGGATGAGCTAGCCTCATCTCTTTCCTAGGGAATGGCTGGTGGGTTTGAATGGCCAACCTTGTGGTTAACAGTCCAACACTTATCCAAGAGTGCCATAAGGACTCCCCTGAGAGTCTAGAGACTGAATTTATTGAGAATTTTCCAAATTCTCAATAGTTTTTATTTTTTATACCAACCTATGTTAGATTTTATTTATGTTCCCAATCCCTTTGGATACATAACACAAATGTATCCTTCAAAAAAACATTATCTGGTATTTTTAATGATTTTTTAAATCATTTTATTGGGGGCTCATACAATTCTTATCAAAATCCATACATACATCCATTGTGTCAAAATGCACATATGTACATTTGTTGCCATCATCATTCTCAAAACATTTGCCTTCTACTTGAGCCTTTAATATCAGCTGCTCATTTTCCCCCTCCCTCCCCACTACCCCATACCTCATGAACCCATCATAATTCATAAATTATTATTATTTTGTCATATGTTACACTGTCCAACGTCTCCCCCCGCCCTCTTCTCTGCTGTCCATCCCCAAGGGAGGAGGCTATATGTAGATTCTTGTAATCAGTTCCCCCTTTCTACCCCACATTCCCTCCACCCTCCAGGCATCGCCACTCTAACCACTGGTCCTGAAGGAGTCATCTGTCCTGGATTCCCTGTGTTTCCAGTTGCTATCTGTACCAATGGACATCTTCTGGTCTAGCCAGATTTTTAAACTGCAGCAAAAGTAATGGTTAATACTGGTAATAATCTGAAAAGGAGAAAATTACCATTTACAAAGTATTCTCCTTGGAGGCGATATAATAATCTAAGTCAGTAGTTCTCAACCTTCCTAATGCCGTAACCCTTTAATACAGTTCCTTATGTTGTGGTGAGCACCCCCCCCCCACAAGCATAAAATTATTTTTGTTACTACTTCATCACTGTAATTTTGCTACTGATATGGATTGGGCAACCCCTGCAAAAGGGTTGTTCGACCACCAAAAGGGCTGCTACCCACTGATGTAAGTAAAATCATAAGTCCTGGAGTGAAGTGTTTTGATTCAAGTCCTGGGACCGTCACGTGGAAAAGCTGTCCAGTTTCTCTAAGACCAGGCTGCAAAGGATTAAACACAGTGCTCGCCCTTTTTTCCACTAGGAGCTGTGGGTGATGAGAGAGACCAATAAGCCTTGGAAATGAGCATAGTCCCTGGGTAGGATGGCCTCTTTAGGAAGTGGTGCAGTGTGATGAGAAACAAAAGAAAACGAGTATTTAGCTAAAACCAACACCATCAACTCCTATGCTTGATCAACTTTTAGATTATTTACATTAGACGAGGGAATTACTTAGATGATAAACCTATAAAATAGGCACACAAAACATAATGATCTGATCGTAGGTTTTCCATTCAAATTAGCTAGCTGTCCTAAGGGGATTTTCTTTTAATATGAATATTTTATTAAGGGATGGAGAGTGGAGAGGATTTAGAGGGTTGCTTCTGGTGTACGCCAGGATTCTTTGGTGGTAAGCTCACAGTTTTCCAAAACCTCATGGTGAGGAGGGGTAGTGTCTATTTTATGCCACAATAAATAATTCAAAAGCTGTTGCATGCTAAAATAAACAGATTTTTTAATTGTGTTTTTTGAAAAGTAAAGATTTGAGATTTGAAATAAACTTTAAGGTCACTTCAAAGTGTACGTTCACACACGCTCTCCACCCTCCCTTTCCCAGGCTGAAGTGTTCAGCTCAGTTCCAACCAAATCCTACGCTATGCTCAACAGAAGGAAACACTGCCCTGGCCTGCACCCTCTTCACAATTTTTCCTAGGCCTGAGCCCATCGCTGCAGGCACTGTACCAATCCATTCAAGGCTGTTCTCTTTCACGTCCCCTCTACTGTACCAAATAGAATGTCTTTCTGTAGGGCAGGTATCTCCTGACAACATGTCCACAGAAGGTAAAGTCTCACCACCCTTGCCTCCAAAGAACACTCTGCCCTTAATTCTTCCAAAACAGATGGGTTTGTCCTTTCGACACTCCATGATTCTTGTATAGTCTTCTCCAACACCACACTTCAAATGCATCAATTCCTCTTTGGTCTTCCTCGTTGAATGATGTCCAACTTTCACATGCATATGAGACAAGTGAAATAACCACGGCTTGGGTTAGCTGCATCCTAGTCTTCAAAGTAACATCCTTGCTTTTCCAAACTCTAAAGAGGTCGGGGGAAGCACCTTTACCGAATGCAGCTGGTCTTGATTTCTTGACTGTTGCTTCCATGAGCATTGATTGTGGAGCCAAGCAGGACAACTTTAACTTTTTCTCCATGTATCATTGACAACTTTAACTTTTTCTCCATGTATCATGATGTGACCTATTGGTCCAGTTGTGCAGATCTGGGTCTTCTGGACATTCCGCTGTAATCCGTACAGAAGGCTGCAACTCTTCATCTTCATCCATGAGTGCTTCAGGCGTTCCTCACTGTCAGCAACCAAGGTTGTGTCATATACACATTGCAGGTTAATAGGCTTCCTTCAGTACTGAGGCCACACTCTTCTTCTTATCATCCAGCTTCTCTGATAATTTCCTTAGCATAGAATTCATATGGTGCAATGTTTATATTACAGCGCTGACACATACCTTTCCTGATTTTAAATCATGCAGTATTCCCTTGTTCTGTTTTCACAACTGCATCTTGACCCATGTACACGTTCTGTATGAGCACAATCAAGTGTTCCAGAATACCCATTTTTCTCAAGGTTACACATAGTTTGTTATGCTCCACACAGTCTCATGCCTTGTCATTGTCAATGAAGCACAAGTAAACATTTTTCAGGTCTTCTCTGCTTTCAGGCAATGGTATTCCTTGTTCCAAGCCATCGTCTGAATCTGGCCTGAACCCCTGTCAACTGTACTTCTGCAACTATTGTTGGATGATCTTCAACAAAAAGTTACTTGCATGTGATATCAATGATCTTGCTCTCTAATATCAGCATTTTGTTAGGTCATCTTTCTTTGGAATGGATACAAATATGGATCTTTTCTAGTCAATGAGCTATCTTCCAAATTTCCTGGCATAGATGAGGAAATGCTTCCAGTGCTTCATCAGCTTGTGGAAACATTTCAGTCAGTGGCCCATAAATTCCTGGATCCTTGTTTATGAAAAATGCTGTCAGTGCAGTTTGAATGTCTCCCTTTAGCACCATTGGTTCTTGCTCATTTGCTACCTAATACTTCTATAACATATATATAAAGATATATAAAAAGATATCTTAACTAAAGTTCTAGTAATAGTGATTATGACTGAATTTTGTAAATCATAGAGGAGAGGATAAAAAATTAAATTTAAATTAACTATCAGCTCCTATCAAAAGACATACCATCTGGGGTCTTAAAGGCTTGATACAGAAGCGGCCATCTAGCTCAGAAGCAACAAAGCCCACATGGAAGAACACACCACCTCGTGTAATCACGAGGTTCCAAAGGGATCAGTTATCAGGCATCAAAGGACAAAAATTCATATCATTGGGTACACACCTCCCCGATACAATCGCTGAAGACAAATGGGTGCATAAGCAAATGTGGTGAAGAAAGCTGATGGTTCCCGGCTATCAAAAGATATAACGTCTGGGGTCTTAAATGCTTAAAGGTAAACAAGCAGCTATCTAGCTCAGAAACAACAGAGGCCACATGGAAGAAGCACACCAGCCTGTGCGATCACGAGGTGTTGAAGGGATTAGGGATCAGACATCATCAGAACAAAAAATCATATCATTGTGAATGAGGGGGAGTGCAGAGTGAAGACCCAAAGCCCATCTATAGGCAATTGGACATCCCCTTATGGAAGGGCCGAGGGGAGGAGAAGAATCAGTCAGGGTGTAGTGTAGTAACGATGAAACATACAACTTTCCTCTAGTTCCTCAATGCTTCCCTCCCTTCCCCCACTATCATGATCTCAATTCTGCCTTACAAATCTGGCTTGACCAGAGGATGTACACTGGTACAGATAGGAACTGGAAACACAGGGAACCCAGGGCAGATGATCCCTTCAGGACCAGTAGTGAGAATGGCGATACCAGGAGGGTGGAGGGAGGGTGAGGTGGAAAGGGGGGACCGATTACAAGGATCTACAGATAACCTCCTCCCTGGGGGACGGACAACAGAAAAGTGGAGGAAGGGAGACATTGGACAGTGTAAGATAGGACAAGATAATAATTTATAAATTATCAAACGTTTATAAGGTGGGGGGCGGCAATGAGGAGCTGATGCCAGGGGTTTAAATGGAGAGCAAATGTTTTGAAAATGATGAGGGCAATGAATGTACAAATGTGCTTTACACAATTGATATATGTATGGATTATGATAATAGTTGTATGATTTTTAATAAATAAAATATTTATCAGCCCAACATATAAAAATAAATTCTGCAATAATTATAGTTTTGATCATATTATAGCTGTGTCTTAACCAGATTTTATTTTATTAACATATCATTTTATAATTTCTCTATTTATCTTTCCCTAATTAAGTATATTGTCAGTTTTTTAGGATCTTTTACTTATATATGGTAACTAACTCCCTGCTCTCAAGTTTATTCCAACTCATAGCAACCCTATAAAAGAGACTGGAACCACTCCTGTGAGCTTCACGGACTATGCTTTTTACAGTATTGAAAGCTTCTTCTTTCTCCCAAAGAGGGACTGGTGGTTTTGAACTGCTTACCATGCATTTAGCAGACCAAAGCATAACCACTAAACCAGGAGTACTGGGAACTGCATGGTTTGTAGTTCGAAACCACCAGCATCTCAGTTGGAGAAAGTCTAGACTACACTATCCACTCCTAGAAAATGTTACAATGTCTTTAGCCCACAGGGAAGGTGGCTATGAGTCTCATTGATTTTATGACAGTGAGTTTGGTGCGAGAGAGTTCTGGGGTGCACTGGTTATGGCTGCTAAATGCAAGGTCAGCAATTTGAAATTGCTAGTAATTCAAGAGAAAAAGGAGACTTTCTGTTCCTGTAAAGAGTTACAATCTTTCTGGAACCCTTTAGTAGTCTGGAAGATCTGTGAATGAGCTTGGCTAGGGTTGGGGGAGTGATGAGTAAAATACAGAGTGTGTATCTCCATTTTAACTTGACATATTAGCCACTAGTCTGCGCAGTTCTTGTGAAAAATGAGAAAGTCGCAATAAAGTTATTTACTTCAAAAAGAAAAAGACTTACAGTTCTAGAAACCTTCAGGTATGGTTCCACCCCACCCTATACTAATGCGCTGAGTGGGTATTGACTCAATGGTAGTGAGTTTTATATGTTCCTATGCGTATGTATAGGTATTTATAAAGAATTGGGGGAAGACTTATTAACAACCTCCCATATACTCTTGGAAAAACTCTTTTAATTGCATTTCCCATGAACTCTTTGAAATCCCCGTGTGTGTGTGTGTGTATTTAGACTTTCCCAAGTGGGAAAACAGCAGTAAGCTGGATGATGATATCACTAGAAACACATGCACCTAGCTCTGTATATATATATATATACAAACACACACATATATATATATACACACACACACAAACACACATATATTTATATATACATACATAAACACATGCGCACGCACACATTAGGGGGCTTCAAAAAGTGCCTGGTAAATGAAATTAAAAGAGTTTTTCTAAGAGTTTTTGAAGCCACTTTATATACATACATATATATATATTCAGTTGATTTTCATAATTTGTGTTTATTCATTTCTGTAAAGTTACCATGTATAATGAATTAGCCCATACCGAACCATTGCAACTAAATAAAATATCGTTAGGTTTTTTCCTGCAAGCCTCTGATAACAACAATTTCATCAAATAACCAAAACAACTTTTTTTCTGTGTGTTTTTTAAGACACCTTCTTTAATATATACTGTTGATTCCCTAAAGAGTCACAGTGACACTATGGGATAGACCTTGGGGTACTAACTGCTAGGTCAGTGGTTTGAAACCACCAGCCATTTGTGGGGAGAAAGACGAAGGCTGTCTCCTCTCAGAAAGACGTGCGGTCTTGAATATCCTTCATAGGGTCACGAGGAATTGGGAACAACTTAATTGAAGTGAGTTCTTGGTGTTAGTTGACTTTATGAGCATTGAACTTACAACCATCAGCACTATAGCCCGTGCCTGACAAAGAGTAATTAACACGCAAGTTTCTTTGCAGGCACATCACAGCCTTCTGGGACTAAGACCACTAGGCAATAATTCAGCCCTGCACTTGGGGCCATTTTAAACAGCAAAATCATCAGCAAATACCCCAAAATGCAATAAACAATAGCACTAAATAGACTATGAAACAGACCCAGGTGTCTACCGTGGAGAACTGAAGTGAAAAGACAGCATATTTTATGTGGCCTCAGCTGGGAGCACATGCATAATTATTTTCAGCTCTGCACTTGTCCACAAATGACTCTGGGAGTTCTTCAGGTATTGGTTTGGGGTTACAAATACATTTTTGCAAGTAAGTAAGATAAGAAAGATGAAACTGCAAATAATGAGGATTGACTCCATGTGGACGTGTATACATAGTCAGTCAATGTGGGTCTAAATATCCACTAAAGAAGTAGGGAGAGTAAGAGCCGTGGTGGGGGTCAGTTAACTGCTTGACTGCTAGCTGGAAAAGTTGTGGTTCTGGTTTGTTTTTGTTTTGTTCTATTTTTTATAGCTCTAAGCAATTTAAGGAAATATTCTGGGGAAAAATACTTTTGTCATTGTTAAATGTTCAAGAATTGATCAACTAATTAGTCCATATTGATTGTTCTACTGCTGTGCAAGGTTCTATGGGCCTCAGTGTAAGGTCAGAGACATAGAAGGGGCTCTGGACAGGGAGATGAGAAACACAATGGAAAAGGCTTTCATTGGCAAGGCTTTCCAAGGTGAGAAAACAGCAGGAAGCAGGATGACGATATCAGGTTAATCAAGATTTTGAGAGCCAAGTTGGGAGATTAGAGCAATGAATGTCTACAAAGGCGTCTAAGTAATAATTAATGGGACAGGACTATGATCCAACATGATGCAATTTTTTTCTGGAGAATAATTTCTGCAATTTTGAAGTCAGAACTAGGAAATGAAAATATAAATACTGAGAATGAGAAAATGAGATATTCGGGATATTCCCTAATGATTCACTCCAGGTATATCAAAATTCCATAGCTAATGGATTATGTTGACTTAAATTTGTCAGCTCTGCTCAGTCGTCAAACTTGGCGGTTCTCAACCTGTGGGTTTCGACCCCTTTGGGGGTCAAATGACCCTTTCACAGGGGTCACCTGATTCATAACAGTAGCAAATTTACAGTTATGAAGTAGCAACAAAAACAATTTTATGGTTGGGGGGTCACCACAACTTGAGGAACCGGATTAAAAGGTCGCAGCATTAGGAAGGTTGAGACCCACTGCATTAAACTTCTCAATGAACTTCAGGGTGGTGCAAACATTACGAGCCCAAATGATAAGAGCCACAGAGGATAAGCCTGGCAATCTGCTTCCATAAGCTTAAAAACCTCAGAGAGCATAATTCTATTCTGCACGCCTGCAGTTACCATGAGTGGAATTTCCTCAGTGGCAACACTCCCAAATTCTTGACAGCCATGAGTTGAGCCTGACTCCACAGCAGCTACTAAAATAGACTTGTAATTATTTTCTCCAATGTTAGGCTGCTGAAATCTCTTACTTGTCTGTCAGGGGAAACCAGCTGCTATAATATACAAAGATTATAGTAAAACAGGGTGTCAAACCGGTAGCCTGCAGGCCACATACAGCCCCCGAGGTAATTTTTTGTGGCCAGTGATGCACTGAAATAAAACTAAAATAGAAAAAAAATGTTATGAAGAAAATAGCACTTCAGGGAGACCAAGGCAATACTGTACACACAATTCCCTCATTAACCCTTTAAATACTGCAGGCAAGTATACACGTAGCCCAGTGCCTTTCCTGGGGGCCTGTGGCCATGTATAAACGCGCGGACTCGGTTCCAGCGATGTTTGGAAGCGTTATGTCTGCCACTCTCAGTGTCACATCATGTAAACAGATCCCAATAACGAAAAGGTTAAAAAGAGCGCTCTGGGTTGTGCTGTTATGAATTATACCTGGCAGCAGCGCTAGTTAACATTTTTAGAGGGAAGCCATTATGATTGTGCATCACGTTTGTCAGCTGTCCAACAGTTTGTGTTTTTTATTAGTTACTTTGTTATATTTTCTGGTCACTACATAAGAGGTAAGTAAAAACTAGTAGAAGGAAAGCACTGGCAAGTTTAAGGTAAAAAAGAATAATTCAGTTTTATAAATGTACTAAATAAAATAAATGTTTGCATAAAAGCAATTATATATATTTTTAATTATCCTATCCATATTTCTGAATCCTCACTTCAAAATATAAATTTAACAAAATTTGTAAATGTGATGTGGCCCACATGAATCTTGCCTGTTGCACCAAACAGCCAACATTTTAATTGAGTTTGACACACTTGTAGGAAATATAGGAGAGAGAGGAAAATAAAGAAGTCAGACACATTTCATGGTAGCATGACCACTCCAGCCCTTCTTGGTGGTCCACGTGGGGATGCAGGAGGACAGAGGGGCAGGAGAGAGGGCCATTTATTTCTAATGAAGCCCCCTAATTACAGTAAAGACATACATCACAGGAAGGGGTTGTACTATAGGTAATACAGTGATGGGAGGGGGACAATCTAGGGACACGATGGGGACACGTGCTATGGGAAGAGGAGGGGTTAAGGGTATGCATGTGACAAGATGGATGGATCCTAGATTCATGATGGTGGCCTAAACTCGATTGTTTTTGAGCTGGAGATTTGATTTACTATAAACTTCTCAGGGAGAGCAATCTATTATCCTTAACAGTAGGGAGTGAGCTCCACCTATGATGGACAGACAATAGGGTCTTCTTGCTCCAGATGGCTAATAACTTTGACAATCATTTGCCATTAGTTGCAAGCAGTGCCCTAGGTCTGACATATTTGGGGAGAGAAGCTTGGGAAAAGTCTTTTAGTATCCAACAATTCCCCCTTTTGTTTTATATATATAATTCAACAGAGCCACAGGTGTGACATGGTTATTTTCTATACATTGAAAGCTGTCAAGGAAAATTTAATGACAAAAGTAATGTAGCCAAGCCAAAAGCCAGGCTTATGGCAAACATTTTGAATCCAAATTCAGGGGATAAAGTCCCCTTTTGTCCAATACTATTGGGGGAAGGTGTGAGAGGGCTTGGATGCCTCAGCGGGAACAAATGGAGGAAATAAGAATGTCTGCTTCTACAAGGAGACAGAATCCACCATGTGCTCATTATAAGGCAACACAGCTGTAAGGGGAGAAACTGTGGAAATGATAGTTAACGCAAGAAAAGGTACTTGGACTATATCTCTAACTTTCCAAAGTGGTGGCTTTCCTACCGTGGAATACTAGCTTTCCAGATTCCCTCTGTAATAGTCAGGGAATAAGTCCCAGTCATATTTACCTCAGAGTTACTTTCACATATTTCTCCCTTCTGTATTATGGTTAATATTTAATAGCATCACAGAGACAACATGATCTCTCTTCATATCTCTCAGCTTCCTATAGAAGCAGCACAAGATGGCAAGCATCAAAATGATGATGAACAACATAGTCAGACTAGAACTTAAGCTGTGTGAAATACTTTTAACCCAAGCACGTGGAATCTGGCCTCTTTCTATGCCATCACCATTTGTTTAATCACCTCAGCGCCAGTGGAAGCCTTTAGCCTATCTTTGAACGCATAGAAAATATCCTTTTTTGGCTGAATCAACATCTAACGAAATGTTCCCCTTAAACCCTTGCAAATGTTTTCTAATCAAATCCCAATTAAGTAAGATTACATTATATACATAAGGGGTTACACAGAAATCAGTTACATTCCAATCACATTTTAGCATTAATTAATAAGTCCAAAATCTTGATCTTTTAGCAAAAGAATAGTCTGTTGTAATAATCCAGTAACTATTGTATAAAATGTTCAGTTATGATTGTTTGGACTAAGCTGAAGCAGGTCAGGGCCCTGCATGTGTTTCCCTGCACGTCCCCAGAGATCAGCAGCAGACAACGTCAGATAAGATAACCGGTGTAACCAGATGTTCCAGGTTTGAAGAAACCAGCCAGGAGTCAACAAGCAATTCTCGGAGTTTCCAGACCCCATATGATAATTGCAATAATTACCATACATTCCTCACCACCCCCTTAAAAACCCAAGCACCCAGGCTTCTGAGCACGACTTCCTTGACCTGTTGGCCTAAGTCACAGAACCTCCTCTGGGAGTTCCCCTAATAAAGTTATTTCTATTTCTGCTCTACCTTGTCCTGTCAGTTATGTCTGTCTGTCTCCCTGTACCTCAGTTTCACCTTTACAATGATAAGAGTTCCAGAGTGTCCCATAGACAGCATCAGCAATGGAAGAAATATCTCAGCAGGCAGTGATCGCCATTCTCAGGAATCTGTGAGGTCTTCTTGACATTTTGGATAACTTCAATAACAGGACAGGGTCAGGTCGTAGCGTCAACTTCCCTCCTTTCTTCTGGGCCTTGCTGGCTGAAGAGAAAGCCACCTTTTTGCCTGTGAAAACATAAGCAAATACCCCCTCTCTTTGGGGTGTCAGCAACCTGGAAACAGAATCACAATTAAGATTAGGTTATTTATTCATCTCTTCCTTGTCCATCTTTCTCCAAACGTGGTTGCATCCTTCTAAAGGGAGTCCACTGACTTTATTCTGCAAAAGCATAAATGTATAGCCCTTTCTCCAGGTGACAAATTGGCCTGGATCCCAAAGACGATTGCCGTTTTCCTGGGACTTCTTAGGATCAGCTTTTCCTGCACAAGTGAAAATGTGTTTATCTGTTTTAATTCTGTTACAAGCTTTTAGTAAGGAGAAAAAGGTTTTAGATAAAATGACTGAGTGAAGTTTGTCACACATAGCATCTCTCTTTCCCCCACCCTCCTTCTGTTTTAACAGTGGAGACTTTAAAACATTATAACCAATCACAGGGAGCTTGCCTGGTTTCAAACTAGTACAACTTGTTAGATTGGCTGCATTGTTATGTAAACTTTGGCTCTTAGTTTTCAGAGAATCCAGCGAGCTGACTGTGAGGTAAATTGAGGCATAAGGACAAACAAGGAGAGAAAAAGTTAAGAGGCTGTAACAGTTCTTTATAGCAAAAGAAACTCCTGGGCGAGTTCCGTGGTCTAGCAAGTAGCCCAGGGGTTTGGTGAGGGAGGCTGCATCTGCTGGTGATTTTCAACTGCTGTTAGGTGTTGCTTATCTGCCTGGGTGTTGCAGGTGGGGCGAGGTCAATTTTGCTTGGGGCTAGTTCTGAGAATTTTCTGTCAGTTTCATTTCCTGGTACGCATGGGGGAAGGGTAGAGGCCCTGCGACCTGTCCCTGACCCAACATCCCATACTTTTTGGTGATTGCAGGTGACGTACGTCATTCTAGCTACTTCCTGCTGACCAGAGGACATTGTGGGGGTAAAGACCAGTATGTGCTGGGACAGGTTCCATAGGCAGGGGGCTGTAAAGGTACAGAAGATGCTGATTAACAGTTAAATTGGTTATATCCCTTATCCTTCTTTTGGATGAACTTGAAAAAACAAGGCGATTAACAACAAAAAGCGTATAATTACCAACGGCCAACAAGGAGGGAAAGCCAAGAGACAAAGGGGTTTTGAAACATTGATGAAGTGCTGTCTCTCTTGCAGTTTCTAATTTCATCCACCATTTGCTGAGAACTTTTACATTTTGTTCTACTATTCCTGATTCATTAATGTAATACCAGGACTCCTAAAAACATACAGATGCTGCCTTTTTCTGCAGTTAGGAGATCTAAATCCCCTAGGTTTGGGAGGGTTACCTATGCAAGGGAAATGAGCAGTCTCTGTGAGCAGGTAAGGAATTCTGAGGGGGAATCCATGACCAAGTGGAGTCTTTTCTCAAAATGTGCCTTGGGCACACTATGGCCTAGGGTCCTACTAGAGGGCCCAGCTTCCACAAGTGAGGAGGCGAAACTAAGTCCAACCAATACAGGTAGTAAAACAGCCCTTTTGTTGTGTGGGTTGGTTTGGGGACCCCTTGCCATTCAAATTCATCAGTCCCGTACATACTAATTTGGGGAAGTACAATGTTTGGGAAGCAAGGACCTGCTATGGAATCTGATACATTTAGTAAGGGTGTCATTGCACCAAAGGAACATGCCCAGGGGAGCTTTGATAACCCCAGATATACTGTGGGTGCTGCTGCACTGGTGGCGTAAGGGCAGAGATTTTTTATAACAAATGGGATAAGTTTTATTCTGGCTGGTGTTTGAGGGGTTATACAGGGGAATTCCCTTCAAGGGGACAGGGCACTCCTCAGACTTATTTGAAGGATAAAAAGTTAACAGGGGCACAGCAGCTAATAGAGGGCACTGTAGAGTGGCACAAAGAGAGCCAGTGATCATATTGATAACTGCTAAGACATCGAGGAGGGCAGCAGCCTCTTGGATCACTTTTAACCAGGTAAATGGGCTGTTGGGGTCTGTTGTTTGTTATAGTTTTGTTTGTGACAAGCCCGCTTTTATCTGTGATGAGTCCTCTACTGCCAGTTGACCAAGGATTTTAAACTCCTAGATCTCCTGTGCCACTTGGTCTAATTTATCAAAACTCTTAGTAAGAACTCTTTTTTTAAAAAAAAAATCATGTTATTGAGGGCTCATACAACTCTTATCACAATCCATACATCCATCCATTGTGTCAAGCACATTTGTACACTTGTTGCCATCATCATTCTCAAAACATTTGCTTCCTACTTGAGCCCTTGGTATCAGCTCCTCATTTTTCCCTCCCTTCCTGCCCCCACTCCCTCATGAACCCTTGATAATTTATAAATTATTATTTTGTCATGTATTACACTGTCCAACATCTCCCTTCATCCACTTTTCTATTATCTGGCCCCTAGGGAGGAGGCTATATGTAGATCCTTATAATTGATTTCCCATTTCTTCCCCACTTTCCCTCCGCCCTCGCGGTATCACCACTTTCACCACTGCTTCTGAAGGGTTCATCTGTTCTGGATTCCCTGTGTTTCTACTTCCTATCTGTACCAATGTACATCCTTTGGTCTACACAGATTTGTAAGGTAGAATTGGGATCATGATAGTGGAGGGAGGAAGCATTTAAGGACTAGAGGACAAATGCAAAATTCATTGTTGCTACACTATACCCTGACTGGCTCTTCTCCTCCCTGAGACCTTCTGTAAGGGGATATACAGTTTTCTACAGATGGGCTTTGGGTCCCCACTTTGCACTGCCCCTGATTCTCAATGACATAATTTTTTGTTGTTGTTTATTGAAGCCTGATACCTGATTTCTTTGACACCTCATGATCACACAGACTGGTGTGCTTTTTCCATGTGGGTTTTGTTGCTTCTGAGCTAGAAGGCCACTTGTTTATCTTCAAACTTTTAAGACCCCAGATGCTATATATAGCCGGGTACCATCAGCTTTCTTCACCACATTAGCTTATGCACCCACTTTGTCTTCAGTGATCCTATCAGGAAGGTAAACATCATGGAAGGCCAGTTTAATAGAACAAAGTGTTCTTGCATTGAGGGAGTAATTGAGTGGAGGCCCATCTGTCCATCTGCGACCTTAATATTAAACCTATTAATATATGTGCATAGAACTATTCCCCATTATATGTATACATATGTACATGCCTGTATTTCGACCTCTATAAGTGCCCTTTGCCTCCTAGTTCTTTCCTCTATTTCCTTTTACTTTCTTCTTATCCCA
This sequence comes from Tenrec ecaudatus, assembly GCF_050624435.1. Lineage (NCBI taxonomy): Eukaryota > Metazoa > Chordata > Mammalia > Afrosoricida > Tenrecidae > Tenrec > Tenrec ecaudatus. The sequence continues at coordinate 48,276,240 of NC_134531.1, forward strand.
CTATCATGCTCAATTTTCATTTGGGTTTCAGTAATTCCTCTCAGTTACATCACCCTTCATCAAGCCTCACCAGTCTGCTTACACCCTCCTCACCACTGATTTTGGATCACTTGTTGTTCCCTTGTCCCTGGGTTTGTTAACACCACTTCCTATCCTCCCCCTCTCCCATGTCCATCTGGAACCATCTATCCCGCTGTTTTCTCCTCCAGATTATTTATCCAGTCTACCTTATCTAGATAGACCTGCAGAGGTAATAATTTGCACAAAAACAAGAGCGAGCAAAACAAAGCAACAACAACAAAAATCCAATGACAAAAAAAGAAAATCCTGTAAATTGTTCAAAGTCTGTTTGTTGAACTTTAGGAGTGTTTTCCTGTCGAGTCTGATGGAGTGTCATGTCCTGGACCCAAAGTCTAATTTTGGTACTCCCTCGGGACTTCCTTGCTCTGTTCCCTTTGCTGTTCTGTTGCACGCCCTTAATGTTTTGCCTCGGTGTGGTGGGATCAGATGGGGCACAATTCCCACAGTGTCTTCAGTGTTGTTCCCTGAAGGGATATGAAGAGTCTCCTAAAGGGTCAGTGAGGTATGTCGTGTCTCGTAGTGGGGCTGGCCATATGGTCTTCTCTGTGCATTGGCTGCTCTGAACAGGGATATCATCCATGAGGCTTTGTGGTCCAGGATGTGCTCAAATCTCTCAGAAAGAGCTCTTACATACAGCCGATAGATTCTAATGGTGTCAGAGGGTTTACCAGTGCACGCCCAGAGCGCCTTCTACCACTGACAGCCATCTGCTGTGCCAGGGGTCTGCAATGTTGCGGCAATAGGTTCTGTGCATATTCCCTAAAAAACACCTTTTCGTTTTAGTCTCCATTCTTCCTTCCAGGGTAAAGCTTCATGTATGTTACAAGAACAATATGGGCACCCACCATACGTTTCTGGCCATCGGCGACAATAATATTTTGTCTGGTCTTAAAGGAAACACAGAATGGGGCCAGCATGGCCAGCAGGAATATGATTCGGTACTTATTTGAAAGAATCAAAAGGAAATTCAATTGAGACTGGTGACTCGCACCCTGCTGTGGTGCAATATCTCTTCCGGAAACAAGCGTGTGGGTGGCATCGTTAGCCCAGTAAGTCTCATGGACAATGAATTCCCACACAAAAGGGTTTGCTCTGGACTGTGGAGTTTTACCTTGGCTTAGGGTGGCTTGCAGAAGGCACCTTAGTAAAGCAAATGTGAGTGGGTCCCACAACGTGGGTAGAATAACAGGGGCCCATTACTTGGAGCTGCTTGCTTGACCCAGCTGAGATGGTGCCAGTTGGGGTCGACAAGTACTTAACCACTCTATGGGTGGTGAGGGTTACAGTGTAAGGTCCTTTCCACTTTGGCTGGAAGACTTTGGGTTGTAGTTCCTTTAGGAGAATTGTGCTGATAGCTGGCAAGTCATGTCTGGGCTGAGCAGGCACTGATCTGTGTGTTCCTGAAGAAGCTGTCTTAGAACAGAAAGGTAAGAAAGGTAGGTGGCTAAAGAAAGAAGTTGTGTTGTCAAGTTGTGATTAATTAGGAAAGTTCTGCCATGCATTAGCTCAAAGGGACTTAAAAAGGAGGGGGAACAGGGAGCTGCGCAGATGTGTGCTAGTGCTATGGGTAGTAAGTTCCCCCAGTGTTTGTGGAACTTTGATAGGTGACTTTTATGATGCCATTCATGCTTTCCACCTTTCCAGAAGATGGTGGCCAATTAATTGTTAATAACAATCCACCCTTCTGGTGTGACATTTCCACCCTCGATGATTAGGGAGGCCTGCTTGTGAGACATGCGTGAGGGTTTGAGATTGGACAAGCTAAGAACATGATGGGGCCTGGCTGCTTGGAGTCTTTAGTAAGGCTCCTGGCTATGGCAGCTGCCCTATTGTTCACTTGCGAGACTGTGGAATCATCATCTTGTGTGACTGTGGATAGTAGCCACTTGAGCAGGTAATTGGAGGGGTCTAGAAGATGAAATTTTAGTTTGCTACTGATTATAGGGATCCTTTGGTGGAAAGGAATCCCCTTTATTTTCAAACTGCAGCGTGACAAAGGGCGTTTAAGAAGGAATATTCTGAATCCATGTAGATGTTAGCGATTTCCCTGTGGTCAGATGAAGTGCCCCAGTGAGGGTGCTAAGTTCAGCCTTCTGAGAAGCGGTGCCCTCGGGGACATGCATTGCTTCCCATGTTTTGTTAAGTGAAACAACCGCATATGCTGCCTACCTGTGTCCCTGGGGTCTATGTAGGAGCTTCCATCCACATAAAAATGTGGTCAGGGTTAGGTAAGGGCTGGTCTTGGAGGTCAGGTAGGGGTCCGGTAAGCTCCTTGATGACCTGTGGGCACAAACGGTTACAGGGGACAGCAGAAATATTTGGGAGGAGAGTGGGTGGCTTAAGCAAGGGGGAATGATGCAAGCTTAAGTCACGATTTTTGAGAAAAAATAGATGAATTTCTTGCATCCTACCCAGGGGAAGTAAGGAGAGGAAATGGTGTGACAATAGATTTTGGAGTCTGTGGGGAGAAAAGGTTTGATAGTGCTGTCCCAGAATTATCTTGAGAGCTTCCTTGGTGAGGGCAGCGGCAGTTTCCAGGGCCTGGAGACACGGCTGCCATCCCCGGACTGTTGTGTCTAGCTGTTTGGATAAGTATACAATTGGAGAGTGGATGGGTCCCAGAGGCTGGGTGAGGACTCGAACTGCCATGCCCTGCTTTTCGTTGGTGACAAGAATAAAGGGTTTGTCAGGATTGGCAAACACAAAGTGGGGGGATTATAAAATCATTTCCTGTAGCTTTTTAAAAGCCACCTCGACCACCCACAGGGAGCCCATGGATCCAATGGGAGTAGCTTTTTCTATATCATACAGTGGCTTAGCTATGAGGGAAAAATTGGGGATCCAATGTCCAAAATAACCCGCAAAGCTAAAGAAGGAAAGTATCTGCTCAGCTGAGGTAGATGTTTGGAGGTCCCTCCCTGCCTGTCATCAGTCTAACATCCAGCCCTGGGTGGTAGGCACCAAAGGAGGCACTAAACCTGGTCTGCATGTTGTTTTCTTTGGGGCTATCATCAGTTTCATTTCCTGGTACATGGCAGGAGTGGGGAGAGGTGGGGGAGGGGAGGATTAAGGTCCTGCTGCCTGTCCCTGACCCAACACTGACTAATTGTGAGAAATTCTTACCACATTCAGGATGATTTGATAGACTGAAAAAAATTCATAATAAATTTGTTCCAAAAAAAATTTGTTCAGCTGTTTTTGAACTAAGGCATTGGACATTTTTTCTCAAAGTTTACCAGTAAGGTTACAGGTTCAATTAAGTCATATAGCCCCTCAGTCTTTTACACTGTAGGATTTTACCATCTTGCGATGTGCTGTCTTGGTTAACTTCTCTCTTTCCTTCCATGATTTTTTTAGGGGAAGTTAGTGGGCGGGTCTTAGGCCCTAAGGAAATGCCCCCATGTCCAGATTTGAATGCCCTAAGGAAATGACCCCATGTTCAGATTTGAAAAACCTTTTTCCTCCAATTTCTAATTCCATGTGGGGGCACTGTTGTTTCCCCACAATAGCATTCCCAAAGACCATTTGATTTATAGAGTGGTCATACTTCTCAAGTACTCTTTCCTGATAGGTATAAATTTTAACTCTAGAAATGCAAGGAAAAAATTGGCTTAAGCATTTTTCTTTCTTTATAAACCCTAGTATATCAGATTTAATCACTGCCTTAATTTCTTCTTCATTTTCCTGATCAATAACTCCAGCAACAATCTGAACACTTTGAGAATTTAGATTGGACCTCCCTAATAGACATCCCATAGTTCTTTTAGGTAGAAGACCCCAATTACCACTCTTAATAATTTCTGATTTAAATTCAATTTCTGGCTTTCCTTCACACCTCTGAATAACTCCAGTATCAATTTGAAATTCTTGAGTACTTAGGTTAAATCTTCCTGATAAAACCTGTATTACTGTTTCAAGCAGAGCCTCTTGAACTTCAGTTTTAACAAGCTATGGGGGGAAATCTTTAACCTTTTCTTGGCTAGTTCACGTTATATCAATATAGGTTGGGCTCTTGCAAGTTTGGCCAGGTCGGGTCTCCTGCTGTAAGGCTAGGGGGATACCTGTGATTGTCCTTCAAAGATTCTTTTGCTGGGTTAGGTAGAGACCATGCCTTCCATGCTCTGTTGGGCGGGGCTTAGATCAAGCTCCTTACTCTATTTCCCTGCCTGGAAGCATTTGCTAATGGAAATCCCTTACTGTTGAATCTTGACCAAAATTGACTTGCCCAATGAGTTCCTTTTTCTGCAGTGGGAGTAAAATCCAGGTACTTTTAAACCTGAGCTTGGAGGTCCTGGCCCATGCTCTGGTGCAAACCACAACTTGATTTTTACGGCCAGGCTGATTGGCCTGTGCTGTCTGCACTCTCTTCAAAGATGACTTATTTTCCCACAACTAAAGCATTTTCCTTTATGCCTGGTCTGATTTGCTAAAGTGGAGGTTAGCAAGTTCACCCTGTATTCATCTGTTCCTACATTCTTACGTATTCTGAGATAATCTAACAGCATGTCTTGTTCCCTGTAGGGACGCAAGGCATTTTTACAGTGTTTATTAGAGAAATCATAAGATAGTTGTGAACTAGATATTCCACTACCTGTGCATTTCTTAAACATTTGCGCACAGAATTTTCTAATTGGGACGCAACGTCAACATAGGATTCATCATTCTGCTGTCTTATAGCTGTGTAACTTGGCCTTCTCTCTCCTGATGGTATCCCACCTCCCACCCTCACCCCCCCACCCCGATGCCCCCCCCTCGCCGCCATTAGGCAAACCTTGTTAACCTGTGCTATTGCTTGTTCAGCAAACTGTAGTTGTGACTCACCTGTACTATAACTCTCATCCTCTAGCAACTGATGTATTCCTATATCTATCCCATTCTCAGTATTTTCACGAGCTGTCCATGTGCTGTTTCATCCCATCAGATATGATATTGTAAAAATTCTGAAGGATAAATACACACATTTGCCAAAGCTTTCCAGTCAGTAGGGATTCAGCTCTCAGACTGCCAGAGATTTTATCATGCTATTTACAAAATGAGAGTCTGGGCCATAGTTAGTGACCTTGTGCTTGAGATATTTTAGCAACTCAAAGGGGAAAGTACTGTGAATTCCTGTGGGTGTTTCCTGGTCTGTTAATAACTTGGACAGGATAAAACATTCTAATCTCTGTCTCCTTCTGCAATCCCTCTTTCTACCCTTGAAAGTAAAGGTGCTTTACTATTCTTTGCCTCTTTGCTTCTATTTTCTGCTCTGGTCTTCTTAACCTGTATATCTTGAAACGGCACTTCCCGAACTTCTTCTGTGTTAGCTCTCTTAATTTGCACTTCTTTGAAGCTAATCTCTCTCCCTCCAGCACTGACTTGCTTAATTGTTTTGTGATTCCTAGGCTTCTCTACACTATATTCTGGTTATGGGACGGATGATTCTAATCTAATATCGCCTTCTGATTCAGGCTTAGTTTTCTCAGCTCTGTCTAAAATCACTTCATCGGTCTGCTACTTGTTCTGCCTGCCTTTCACCCAATTTAAGTCGGGGTAGTTTATAGGCGTCTCACTACTCTGCTGGTTTTGTTTCTTTGCTTTCTCTGCCTTTGAAAGAAAGGGAGCTTCCTGGCATTGTTTAATAGCCTCACTTTGGATCTTAGAATTCACTTCCTGTAGTGCTTTCTCACCTTTGAACCTCGGGAGGCTGCAATGCCCCGAAAGGCATAGAGGCTTTGGCCATGAGGTTGGTTTAGAATCAGAGGCTTTAGATAACCAATCAGTCCCTGCTTCTTCAGTTTTTTTTTCTAAAATTTCATCACCTAATTCATACTCATCACACCTAACTCATCACACCTAATTCATTTAAAGAGATTTTAGCTTGCTCTTCTAGATTTGGATAGATCACACAAGACTTCTCACTGGACTGATAATCCTCTTTCTCTTCCTCCTGCAAAGATTCTAAAATCATCTTAACTTGAGCCCATAGAGACCATGTCTCCATGGGGATATTCTCCCCATAGGGTATGCTTTCTTTTAGTTTGTATATATTTCCTCCCAAGTTTCTAGATCTAAGGTTCCTTTCTCTGGGAACCATGGATCATGCCTTTTCACCACTTGTAGAAAACTTTGCATCGTTTTATTCATTTTCTTTCAGTATATGTGTGACAGTAACAGCATAAGTCTTGGGTTTACTTCCATCTTACCCCATTGTCTTTTAATACACACACACATATACTATTTTTATTCTTACTTATTTGCTAATCCCCATACCAGACCCTCACTTCACACAATTTCCAGGATTCACTCTACTGTCCAGTAGGACCGTACAATTGTTACATGGGGTATAACTCAAAAGAATTCTTTTCCTACCGGACCCTATGTGATCGGTGCCATATGTCAGGGGAAACCAGCCCCTGAGACTATCATGGGTTCTGTAAATCCAATTGTACAGTTATGACATATAAAAATTATAGTAAAGTCATAGAGTATAGGAGAGAGAGTAAATAAAGAAGTCAGACACATTTCATGGTGGTATGCTCACCTCAGCCCTTCTTGGGGGTCCACGTAGGGATGCAGGAGGAGGAGGGCAGGAGAGAGGGTGATTTATATCTAACCAAAGCTTATATGTTTGGGGCGTGCAAGGCCCCTAATTACAGGTAAAGATATACGTCACAGGAAGGGGTTGTACTACAGGTAATACAGTGATGGGAGGGGGATAATCTAGGGTTACACATACTATAGGAAGAGGAGGGAGTAAGGGTATGCATGTGACAAGATGGGTGGATCCTAGATTCATGATAGTGGCCTAATCTTGATTGTCCTTGAGCTGGAGACTTGATTTACTCTCAGCTTCCCAGGGAGAGCAATCTCCTATCCTTAACAATAGGGAGTGAGCCCCACCCATGGCGGGACAGGCAGTAGGGACTGTTTGCTTCTGATGGCCGATGCCTTCAGGGAGATAACTTTGACAATCATTTACCATTAGTTGCCAGCAGTGCCCTAGGTCTGACATATTTGGGGAAGAGAAGCTGGGGAAAAGTCTTTTTGTATCACACATTTGTCAGTTTATTCAATCATCCTTGTGAGGCTTTCTACCCCTTCTCTTTCATTCCCTTGTGTTGTCTATACCATGTCATAGGTTTTGTGTCAACTTAGCTAGGCCAGAATTTCAGTGGTTTGGCAGTTAAGGTCTAGTAATTGCCCATGAAAGAGCCCTGATGGGATAGTACTTATGCATTGGGCTGCTAAACACAAGGTCAGTAATTCTGAACAACCAGGTACTCTGAGGAAGAAAGAGGAAGCTTTACATTTCTGTAAAAGTTACAGTCTCAAAACCCACAAGGGTACTTCTACCTCATCTTCCAGGGTCACCATGAGTTGGAATTGACTCGATGTCAGTGTATTTAAATTTTGAATCCACCATACTCTGACATAACATAATGTTAGTTCATCTCCCCCAACCCCAGCCCAGAACCCCAGCCCAGGACCAAGTGTGGCTACCCTGGTGGCCCTAGACTGAGTGCTCCCTGCAGCCCCTCCCATCTCCCTCTTTACCCTGAGTACAGCACAGATCAATTACTCTGGGTAAGGGGTAATGCTTGATGAGAGTGAAGAGGACTCAAAGGACAAACTGATGAAGATCAAAGACTACAGACTACAATTTGAATTATATCCTTAATGTAAAGAAAAGCAACATTCTCACAACTGGACCAGGAAGCCACATCATGATAAATGAAGATGTTGAACTTTCCTAGGAGTTGATTTTATTTGGGTTCACAATCAACATTCATAGAAGCAGGTGTCAAGAAACTCAACACTGTGTTACATGGGATCATTCTGCTGCAAAAGCAATGGCATCAGGAGGCTTAGAGTCACGCAGCAAGATCACTCACGTTTTCACACTCCTATCCTTTGGGTCAGTGGGTGAACCTTCTCCAGTGGATGGAGGACGGATCTTACACTATTCTTCCCACCAGGGCCAAGTGCTGCTGTACGCTGTCCCAAGCTTGGTTGCTCCCTGCATCTCCCCAGCCACTCCACACCTTGATTGATGGGTGCTGGGGTGGGAAGATGAGTTGTTGTACTAAGTCAGATCACAGCTAACACCAACCCTAGTGATGTCATTATCTCTTGGAAGTCTTCTCCATGTCATGTCAGACCATTTGCCACTGGGAACCCTGGTGTCACAGTTTCAGGGATGGGTTCTGAACCCTTTGAACCTACTAGTGACCCCCCTGGGTAAAGTCCTCTTTAAAGTGTTAAGAAGCAAAGATGCCACGTAGGGGACTAAGGTGAGCCTGACCCACGTCATGGTATTTAATATATTTTTAATCACCTCATATACATGTGAAAGTTGGACAATGAACGAAGATGGAACAGTTGATGCATTTGAATTATGGGTTTGGTGAAGAATATTGAATGCATATTTAATACTCAGTGTGTATATGGGCTGCCAGAAGAATGAACAAAATTATCGCTTGAAGATGTACAGACAAAAGGAAGGATGGCCAGACTCTGGCTCATGTATTTGAATACGTTACCAGGAGGGGCGAGTTCCTGGAGAAGGCCATCATGCTTGGTAAATTAGAGGGTCAGCGAGGGAAAAGAAAGACCCTCGAAGAGATGGATTGGTACAGCGGCTGCAACGATCATCTCAGACAGCGCGATAAGTATGACGATGTCACAGGACTTCACAGTGCTCCGGTTCTTGACACATAGGCTTTCTCCCTTAGAACCGATTTCATCGCACTTAACTTGGGATATGTTTTTAGGAGAGCCCTTTCTCTGGAGAAGGACAGCATGCGTGGTAAAACGGAGGGACAGTGAAAAAGAGGAAGGCCCTCTAGGAGATGGATTCACACAATGGCTGCAACAGTAAGGTCAAGCACAGGAACAATCATGAGGATGGGCAGCATCTCTTTCAGGGGTGCACTGTGAGTGAGAATTGACTTGGTCGGACCTAAGAGCAATGAAAAGGATACCCTTCTATCTAACCTTACCCTGCCAGTTAATGACAATCAATTACCCACAGGGAATTTAACTGGATTGCATTGAATTGAATTGCTTTGGATTGGATTGAAATCCATTGATTCCCCCATCACCTCTAACTAATCCATCCATCCATTCCTTCCCTCCCTTTGATATTTTCAAAACCATGAGGGCACAATTGCTTCGAAAATAGCAAGTATTCTACGCAGCTAACATTTACACGTGGTTCTTGGCTCAGGGAAGGCGTGACAAGTCACCAGGCAAAAATGTCTTCCAAACCCCGATGACTCCTGTTTCCCAGGGACAGGAACCAAGTCCTAGCCTTTTGACCACCAATCTAAATTTCAACTCTCAGTCCCTCTGGGAAGGCGGAGGAGGATGGCGGCTATGGCGCTCTTATCTATGAACGTCTGTAGGAAGGAGAAGCCAACCAGTGCCCCGAATCTTTAATTGGGTTAAATTCCCAGCGTACAAACATTCTAACGCATCTAAAACAAAATATCCCACACACATCCCACTTATAAGGAGGCTGTTTTTCCTCTCTTCCTTGCCCGCCTCCTTCTGTCTTGGCGGGTCTTTCTACCCTTACTTTAAATCTCCCCCAGGCTAATTTCTCCTTTGCACACACGCCCCCCTCCTTTACCAAAATCGTTCCAAGCCCCCGCCCGACAAAAGTTTATCCACCACCCATCCAGGTGCCACTCAGCACCGCCCTAAGCGAGTCGGGGGCGTGTCGGGCGCTGAGGACAGCCCTCTGAGGCGGAGACCCTGTCACTGCGAAGTTCAGTGTCCCCTGGCGAGCCCAGGCTGAGCCCGTTCCGCTCACCGCTCTCACCGGCCTCCCGGCAGCTCCGGCGCCAGCGAATCCGGCAAAGGGCCCGGGAGTCCCTAAACTTGCCCAGGTCCAAACCCGGAGAAGCCAAGCGTGCGAAGGCGAAGCCCCGGGTTTGGCCACACCTCCCCGCGCCCCAGCCCTCTCGCCCTCCCCAACACCTTAGGGAGCTGGCTGAAGAAGGGGAACCCCCCGCCCCCAATGAAAGGCCGATGTCCCTTTAAGCCGGGCCATTCAGCCCGCGGACTTTAGCCCAAACCCGGCCGGACCCTGCGCTGGCTCTGTTTGTCCGCGTCTCGGACCGCGGCTGGGCGGCTGCCAGCGGCGTTTGGGAGACGCCGCGCGCGAAGGGGCGGGCGGGGTGGCAAGCGGGCTGGGATGTGAGAAGTGCGGAGCGGCCTTGGAGGCATTCGTCCAAAAAAGGAAAACCACAGACGCCGCCACCGCACAGGACACCACTCCTCCTCCGCTCGCGACCTGAGTTCGCGGCTCGGCGCCGGCTCCTCCTGCAACCTCCTTCCCGGACAGGCGACCATGGCTCCCCGGCGCCGCGCCAGCCCAGGAGTCGCTGCCGTCTGCTGCTGGCTCCTCACCGGTGAGCACCCCGCTGTCCCCCGAGCAGCCCCCGCGCGCAGGGCTCCCGGCGGGGAGCGGGCAGGGGCGCCCCAGTCACTTGGGCGCTCCAGGTAGGGTGGCGGGGTCAGCGCCCCCAAAGCACGGCCGGGCAGCTCGGTGGGGCGGCCGCGGGGCGTCCCAAGCGTCCACCCCTGTGGCAGGAGGGAGGCGGTGCTGACCGCGTTCCTGGCTGCCTGGATTCGTTTGATTTTGCGAGTTAAAAATCGGTTTATACTGGTGTTTGTACTTTTAATTTAGGTCTTGGATGAATGGGTCTTTTTTTTTTCTTTTTCCTTTCTATTTTGCGGGGATGGGGTGGGAGTGACGAGAGGGCGTTTGATTTTCGTATAAAGTTCCTCCCTCAGGCGGGGTAGGGGTAAACGCTCATGCTGAAGGTGGGCATTTCAGGCTGGATATTCAGAATCTTTTCTGTTACCTGAGGGGAGCGACGCAAGTCGAAGCGAGTATCCCTTGTCCCTCGATGATGGCTTTTTAATGTCGTGTCCGGAAAGAGGAAGGTTTGGGAACCGAGAAGGGACTAGTGAAAGTATACTCCGCAAAGATCACAGAGCAGACTCCCCTGTGCCCCATTTAAAGCAAAACATGGTATTGTTACGTTCGTGTAAATACACACTTTAAAGAGGGAGACCTGCAAAACACAGTTGAGGTACAGTTATGTTCCAAGTTGAATTAGAGTCTTTCCTGATTTTCTAAATGATTAATAATCTTTTTTTTTTTACCAGTTACAGATTGATGGGGGGTGGGGGTGGTTTTTGGCGCTTGAAAGGGTGAAAGAAATAAGTCGGATGGGTAGAGGTAAATTGTTGGAAATTTTCTGTGAAGGAAAATCACCTTATTAACGTATCTATTAAAAGTTGGCTTTGGCAGATCATAGATACTCATCTGGCTAATGCTTTTTACTGTTGGAGTGCTTAGTACAACTAGCAAATTTAGCGTTTTCCCCTTAAAAAGGGGGGCAAGGCAGCCAATTCAGTCTTGCCATAGATGGCCAAGCACTGCTAACTTTCATGATATCACTTAACAGTGAAGTATTAGATTATTTATGCCATTTCCTTAAAAAGTATAATAATGAGCTACTGATTCTTTATCCAAATATTTTCCACTACCCAGGAAATGCCTAGTAATCTAAACAGTGGTAACTTCAGAGCAGCCCTGCAGCCAGGGAGGGGCGTCTCACTCACCAGCTACTGCCTCTGCCCTGCACACAGATTTCACCCAGGAGTTTTCTCTGACTCAGACTTTTGGAGTTTCTTTCGACTTTGCTGTTGTTCTTGTACAAACTGAACAATTTACTAATTACACAGCCTGTACTTTTTCATTTGGCCAAATAAGAAGTTGCTAATGTAGAAATGAGGAAAAAGAAAAGTAAGCATGAAACAACACACGAGAGAAAAGTTAATTAGTTATATAGACACTTAACTGAGGTTTCTTTTTTTTAGGTTTGACTACTTTGTTTTTCATTTGTAAAGGAAACATGTGTTGTCTAGTGTGTGTTTCCTATAAATGTTAAGGTAAAATACCCTGCTGAAGGCAGGAAGGAACATCAAAGAAATTGTAGATATATTTCTAAATTATAATATTTAATCATATATCAGCTCACTGTCTTTGAGCCTATTCCAATTCATAGTGACTGTAGAACAGCGTAAACCTGCCTCTGTGGGTTTCAGAGCCTTATGGGAGTAGAAAGCACCATCTTTCTCCCTCAGAGGAGCCGGTGGTTTCGAAGTACTGGACTTAGGGTTAGAACCTATTCTGAACGCATTCGGCCCCAGGGTTCCTCTGGTCATATATACAGGTTCCTCATGTGCACTGTAGTAAGACTCATTTTATGACATAAGGAAGAGTTCTGAAATATGCTGCTTTCCCTATCGGTCACCCTGTTCTGTTGGTTCCCTCGTAAATGTGGAAACGTCTCATCAGTTCGTAGAGCCCACCTTCCGTACGCACCTGTACACACCCATCTGAAACCCCGTCGGAAACGCTCCCTCCTCATCTGTCCTTTCCACGATATCATAGCACATCGTTCTAGTTCTCTGGTGAATTTTTGCAGCCTTTCCCATGCAATCCCAAATTCTCCACTGACCACTCATGGTCTGGCCTACTTGAGCAATCTTCCATCTCCTACTGACCAGAGTCCTTTTGCTGCTGTAAAAATTTGTCCAGAGTTACTGGCTTAAAATAGCACATGTTTACTATTTTACAGTTCTCCATGTCAGAAACCTCACTGGGCTGAAATGAAGGTGTCCTCAGCCTTGTGTTGGGAAAACTCTAGGGGAAAGGTTACTCCCTTGCCTGTTCCGGGCTGTGTTCCTTAGTTTGTGGCTGCTGACTGCCTTCAAAATCAGCAGCATGGCTTGCTCCTCTGGCTCTGCTTTATCCTCACACCTGTGATTCTGCTTCTCTTGCCTACTTGTTATAAGGGCCCTTGTGATTACATAAGGCCCGACCCCGCCTAGGTAATCCAAGATGATCTCCCCATACCAAGGTCTTTAATGGTTACACATCAGGCTGCGAACCACAAGGTCCAGAGTTCAAAACCTCCAGCAGGTCCATGGAATAAAGATTGGGCTTTCTACTCCCAGCAAGAGTTACAGTCTCAGAAATTCACAAGGGCAGTCCTACCCTACCATATAGGGTCATTATGATTCAGCATCTATTCGATGGCAATTCATTTTGTATTGTTTTGATTTTTGTTGATTTGCTTTGGCCAAGTCTTGTGGGCCATGTCGGGTGACATATTCACAGGTTCCAGGGACCAGGATATGACTGTTTTTGAGAGACATTATTTTGACTTTCACAACCCATAAACATAAGCATAGCCGATTCTAGTCACTCATATCTTTTAATCTCGAACTCTCAGGCTCATTTTGCCACTGGGGATAGGATCTCGTTCTTTGCATCTAGAAGTGAACTCCACCCTTCCTTCCCAGAGTCCCCACCTCCCCCCACGCCACCATCTAAACAAACTCCAGTTTTAAAAGCTGAGTTTGCATCACAGATACAACAAATCACCACAACCTCAATAAACTTCCCATTGGATTCCGATTCCCAAAAGCCTTTAGCATAACGATCTGTGAAGGAAGATGATCTCCCTTAAGTCCAAATACATTCTTCAATGTTATGTATGCATGTCAGAGTCCTAGCCAAACAAGCACCCAAGCACAAACGGACAGCATACCTAAAGGATTTCATTGAAGAAGGGGTAGTCAAAGGACTGCTTGCAGAGGTGTTGAAGGGGCTGACTGAAGAAGCTGGGGCCCAGAGGAGGAGCAAGAGTGGCAAGAAAGAACTAAAAACAAAAGTGCCATCGCCGTCCTTAAGAACGAAGTGTTGGGCTGCTAACTGCACAGATGACGGTTCAAACCCACCAGCCCGTCCCAGAGAGAATGATGAGACTTTCTGGTCCCCTAAGGGGCGAGGATGCTTTCAGAACCCCTAAGGAGTAGTTAGGGTCACTATGAATCAGAACCGACTTGATGGCAGTGGTTTATTTCTAGGCCAGAGGGCACAGCCATGTTAACCTGACTTTAAACTGTAGCTGTGGAGCAGGGGCCTTTGGAAAGGATCTGTGCCTGTGGTAGAGACTGCAGACAGGAGACAGCAGAAGAAAGAAATGCCTTCTCCAGGCAGTGTTAGCTACACAGGGTTGCTATGAGTCAGGGTTAGTTTCGTGATACCTAACAATCTCTACCTAAAAGGAGCCCTGGTGGTACAGGGTGTGCTGCTTGGCTGCTGAAAGAAGGTTTGCAGGAGACAGCTGTGGAAGTCTGGTTCTGTAAAGCGCACGGCGTTTGAAACCCTGCAGGCAATTCCACTTTGGAGGACAGGGTCCCTACGAAGAAGACTTGCTTGGATACAAGAGGGTTCCTTGCACATCGGGTCACCGTGAGTCAAAATAGACTCCGTGGCACCTATAACTACAAAAGCCCTCCTCCTACCCTCTGGGATCCTGCCCAGTCTTTCCATTGGCCAGACCTAATCACAGGCTTTAGCCACCCAGACCAGGGCAAGACAGATAATGACAGAGAATCACTGTTAGGTGCCATCCAGTTGGTTGAGAACCTATGCATAACAGAACAACAATAACGACAACAAAACACTGCCTGGTCCTGCGCCATGCTCACAGTTCTTCCTATGTCAGAGCCCATCATTGCAGCCACTGTGTCAATCCATCTAATTGAGGGTCTTCCTCCCCATTACTAAGCATGATGTCCTCCAGGAACTGATACCTCCTGACAATATGGCCAATGTTTGTAAGATAAAGCCTTGCCATCCTTGCCTCTAAGGAACACTGTGGCCATACTTCTAGTAGAGAAGGGGTTGTCCTTTAAGCAGCCCACAGTATTTTCAGTATTCTTCTCTAGAACCATAATTCCAATGTATCAATTCTGCTTTGATCTTCTTCACTCACTGTCCAACTTTCACAAGCACATGAGGCAATGGGAATACCCTGGCTTGGGTCAGGAGCACCGTAGTCCTCAAAGTAACATCCTGGAGCTCCAAAACTCTAGAGAGGTCTTGTGCAGCAGACTTATCTAATGTCTTGCTTTTATTGTCAAAATAAAAGCAAACCCTGGATGTGTGTCACCGCTCCTCGTACAGTAGAGATGAGGCAACTGAAGTACTAGGAAGTTAAGTTCAGTTGTCCCAAGTCACACCACGAGTAATGGTAGAGTCAGCCTGTGTTAGATTTGGAGCCCCGGTGCCTATTGGTTTAGCCTTGGGCTACTAATTGCAAGGTCAGCAGTTCAAAGCCACTCGTAGCTATGAGGGAGAAAGATGAATAGAGAGTAAGTCTCCGAAATCCACAGGGGCAGTTCTTCCTTGTGCTACGAGTAGAAATGGACTTGATCGTTGTGAGTTTTTGTTTTCTTTTTTGAGTTGGTGCTCAGTTCAGATCTCTGACCCCAATTTGCGTGCATTGAAATAAAATACCATAGAGGTTGCTCAAATGCAAGTCCACTTCCCTCGTCTTACCTGCTCCAAAGGAGTTCTGCTGGTATACTGGGTCATACGCTGGACTGCCAATCACAAGGTGGGGAGTTAAAATCCATCAGCTTCTGGGGGGCAGGGGTCAAAGATGAGGCCCTCTGCTCCCATGAAGACATACAGCCTTAGAAACCCCCGCGGGCAGTTCTACTCTAGCCGACAGGGTTTGCTGTGAATCAAACTCGACCCAATGGCGGTGAGTTTGTTTTGTGGCTTAGTTACTGTAAATGACTGCTAAGCATAATTATCTAAAAGATTTTGATAATTAATGAAACAGTGCTGTTTTCATGATATTTAGTTATGCTAACAGATTAGATGATATCCCATCCTATATTTCTCATACATTAGTTAGCCGTAAGTAGCCTGGCTGGAGCTGTCAGGCAAGCGTTGAATTGCTAAACCCAGGGTCAGTAGTTCAAACCCGCCAGCCACTTCGCTGCGAGAGAGAGGGAGGTATCTGCTCCCTTAGAGATTTATAACTTTGGAAACGCTGCGTAGGGGTGCTTTGAGTCCGAACCACCTCGATAGCAGTAGGTTTGGCTTTTTGTTTTGTTTCCATATTTGTCATAAGTCAAATAAGGTCACTATCTCTAGTTATTAAGACAATAAATATAGAACGATCTCTAAGTTAAATTGTATCTTCTCCCCAGAAACATTTTAGCTTCCCTGTGTATTCAGAGCTTAAATTCTAAAGCAGTTGGTTTCTGGAAGACGGGTGTTTACGGTGAGGGCCCTAACTCCCTTTTGAATCTTGAATTCAACTTCCATTTGAGTTTACTCTGGCTTGAACCCGCAATGTGAAAAGCGTTGTCCGCTAGCAAAGTGCCTCTGAAAGATTACCACTCCCCCAAGAAGCCCTGGTGGTGGCGTGCAATATATGTTGGGTTGCTAACTGCAAGGTCAGCAGTTCAAAACTACCAGTCACTCCTCGGGGGAAAGATGAGGCTTTTTGTCCATAAAGTGTAACACTTTCAAAACCCACAGGGTCAATTCTTCTCTGACACAATGGCAGTAAGAAGGGGTACTAGTGGTGTAGTGACTATGCATGGTTCGAACTCACCAGCTTCTGTGGAGAGATGAAGCTGTCAAACAAACAAAAAACACTGCCGTTGAGTCAATTCCAGCTCATAGCGACCTTATAGGACAGAGTAGAACTGTTTCTGTGAGTTTCTAAGACTGTAACTCCTTAAAGGAGCAGAAAGCCTCCTCTTTCTCCTGAGGATTCAAACTTCCACCCACTTTACCACCTCAAACTTCCACCCACTTTACCACCAGGGTTTCAAAACACTGTGGAGGGTCCTTAAGAATTGGAATTGACTCTCCGGCAGTGGGTTTTCTTGTTTGCTTTTATTAAAGCATTTGCACTGAGGATTCTTTTTCATAGAACAACTAGAATCAACTTCTCTGTCTTTTTAATATTTTTTGCACACACAAGATTTCCTACTAACAATGACGTCTAGTAGGGAGATAGCTGAATATGGGAAGGAAGTCAGCTACTTACCCACAACAATGAATGGCCTTCAACGACAGACAATGTATTGGCAGGAATTATGGAAGAAGGTGAAAATCACCTATCCTAGTGTCTAAACGCAGCAATAATTCACAGTGTTGCTTGTTTATTTTTAGTAAATAGGCAAGGGTAATAGCAATGAAATGTGTCTGCTAAACTTACTGATCTCCTCCTTCCACCCGTTTTCATGAGGCCATCGAGTTATTTTTGATAAATGAGTTCATCCTCCTGCTGTCTATGAATACTCCCCTGCCATGTGCCTTGTTCCTTCATCAAGAACCCAACAAAATGCCCATCAGGATGAGAACTTGATGCGTTTTGTATGCCTCTGAAACCTGTTGAGTAGGAACAAGGAAGAGCACGTATCTTACTTTGAACTTGAGGTTTTTCTTATCCATCCCACCAAACATTAACTACAAAAAGCCTGGAAACTGCAGAAGCCTCTCAGAAACTGCTCTAATGGGAAGGTGGAAACTGTTCTAATGGGAAGGTGGAAAAGAACAGCTGGCACGTCCTTACCTCTGAATTGGAATCTTAAACACGGTGTCATGGCTGCAGGTGAGCAGTAGCCTGGTCAGAAGTAACCTGATGGCCAGTTGCTCTCTGTAAATGAGGAAGGCGAGTTCAGTCACACTAAGCTTAGCCCCACACTTG
Organism: Tenrec ecaudatus; assembly: GCF_050624435.1. Lineage (NCBI taxonomy): Eukaryota > Metazoa > Chordata > Mammalia > Afrosoricida > Tenrecidae > Tenrec > Tenrec ecaudatus. The sequence goes on from NC_134531.1 coordinate 48,293,912, forward strand.
GTCTTTGTAAGCCTCATTGCACCTGTGCCTTCTCTGGAATCTGAATGGTCTTCTCACACGCATGGAAAATAATGGCTCAGAATAACTCTGAGATTCAAATTTCCCTGAGTTTGGATGATATTAACAAAAGACTTCCTAAAACAGCTCATGCTCAAAACACACTTCTCAGAATTGGAGATCAAATTGCTCTTCTTTACCTACACTCTACTCTCTTGTATGAAATACAAAATAGCGTGACATGACTTTGGGCCAAGAAGCCTGAGATGAAAGCAATTTGGGAATTCTGGCTGCAGTGCTGAAGTCAGAGTAGATGGCCTATGCAGAGGAATCTGCCTGGAGGGTTGTAGTCTCCCTCAAAGCAAGCACAGTAAAGTTTTGAGAGATGTAAATGAGCGGAATATATTCCTGTCCTTGAGCTTCCTGGGTTTCTTTCAACTCCCCCATTGTGCCAGTTGCTCTGAAGTCTCCTCTGGGCCTTTGCCTAAGTGCCTACTTGCATGGTTACAATCCTTCAAGCTCCCCCATGAGTGTGATTTCTGAGTAACCTCCTGGAGTATACTGGGCCCTAACCCCCACTGGACCTGTAGTTATTTAATATCCTTTCTTTGTTCATAATTAACTGTCTAATTACTGTCTTTTCAACTTGCCATGAGGGTAGGATCTATTCGACTAGCACCTGTTGTTGTTGTTCCTAGGTGCTGTCTAGTGTTCCAAATCATAGCTCCCGGAAATACAACAGCATGAAAGGCCATGTGGTCCTGCACCATCCCCACAGTTTTTTTCTCTCACAATTGTCTTTATGTTTGAGCCCATTGTTACAACCACTGTGTCAATCCATCTTGTCAATTGGCTCCCTCTTTTCCTCTTCCCAACTACTTTACCAAGCATAATGTCCTTTGTATGGACTGGTCTCTCTCTTGTGATAGCATGATCAAAGTATGTGAGATAAAGTCTTGCCATCATGATTCTAAGGAGCATTCAGACTGTACTTCTTCCAAGACAGATCTGTTTGTTGTTTAATTAACCCATGATGCTTTCAATATTCTTTGTGAGCACCCTAATCCAAATGCATCAATTCTTCTTCAGTCCTTCTTATTCAATGTCCTACTTTCACATGCATATGAGGCAATTGAGAAGTTCATGGCTTAAGTTTTGGGCTGGTCCTCAAGGTAACATCCTTGCTTTTCAAGAGTTTAAAGAGATCTTCTGTAGCAGATTTAACCAGTGCAATGTGTCCCCAATGCACTGTATCCTTCGATCTTTTTGATGGCTGCTTCTATGAGCATTGATTGTGGATCCGAAAAACAATGAAATCTTTGAATATTTTCAGTCTTTTGTCCCTTTATCATGATGTTACCTCTCAGTCCAGTTGTGAGGATTTGGTTTTTGTTTGCATTTGTGTTATATTCAATGAGGACTGGAGACTGGAACCCTTGATTTCATCACTAAGGGCATTAAGCCCACCTCGTTTTCAGCAAATATGGTTGTGTCGTCTGCATATCACATATTGTTAATAAGCCTTCCTTCAATACTGATAAGGCATTCTTCTTCATATAAGCCAACATCTCTGATTATTTGCTCAGCATACAGATTGAATAAATATGGTGAAAGGATACAACCTCGATGCATAACTTACTTAATTTTAAACCATGCAATACTACCTAATAGTTCTAGACACACAACTAACTGCCTCTTGATCCACGTACAAGTTTTGTATCAGTATGAAATGTTCTGGAATTTCCCTTCTTCTCTTGGCTGTCTAGAATTTGTTATGATCCATACAGCCAAATGCCTTTGCATAATTAATAAAACACAAGTAAACAACTTTCTAGTATACGCCGTTTTCAGCCAAGATCAATTTGACATCAGCAGTGATGTCCTTCCTTGTTCCATGTCCTCCTTTGAATCCAGCTTGGATCTCTGGCTGCTCGCTGTCAATGTACTGCTTCAGCCATTGTTGGGTGTTCTCCAGTAAAATTTTGCCTACATGTGCTTTTAATGATATTATTCTATAATTTGTACATCCTGTTAGGTCACCTTTATTTTAAATGGGTACAAATACAGATCTCTTCCAGCTGCATGCAAGGCATTAGCCAAAAACAAGGCCCAGGGATTGACAGAATACCAATCGAAATGTCTCAGCAAGCTGACGAAGCACTGGAAACAGTTACTCAGCCATCGAACATAGGAATCACAAGAAATAAAACAATCAAAAAGCTAACCTCAATTCTGACTCACAATAACCTCTATGACATGGTAGAATTGCCCCATGGTTTCCAAAACTGGGAAGGAGTCGTGAACAAGCAAGCTATAAATGCCTAGGTTTCTTGAAAAAGTGCCCCTTCGATGAGATCCCTACCTGAAATACTTCAGTAGAAGTATTCTTACTTGTAATTCATTGAGTGGATGGCATCATCAATTGAAGGGTTCACTATTATTTTATGTCCTACTCAGAAAAAAATGCTGCCAACTGTAACTGAGAGAGGCATTCAACTTTCAGAGATGGTGAAATGTAGAAAACGGGCATAAGAAATGTAGACTAAATATCATGCATCATATCTAAATGGTTAATTTTCTATTATTTAAAAAATTAATATATGTATATATCACAATTTCAAACAGGCAGATATATGATATACCTTCTGAGTACAATCATATGAACATCGCTTCTCCTTTTGGTTCTGTTTCAGAAACTTGTTTATACCTGATTCAGGGAAGAATTGTTCCACTGGTCACACTGCCACATCAGATCCCAAGAACAGAGCTTCCTCCAATTAGCCTGTCTTTAAAAGGAAGCCTCCAGCGAAAGGTGACCTTAAAGGCACCAGAACTGTTCTGTTCATGCAGGACCAATGGCCACACTTGGGCAAGCCCGAAAGTTCCTATCAAATTGGTGATAGGCACTGGGCAAGCACTTTGTAGGAGGAGACTAATTGTTTTTTCTCTCACCTGTTATCATTTAAAAGAAGAAAGATTAAAAGTGAATTGTGTCCTCACATTGAATGAGATTAACATTCCTACACTGGTTGGTGTTAGAGTTTACTCTATGTAAAGATTTGCATTTGAGCAGTAGCTCTTTACAAATAAAACAATAGAGGTGTATGTGTGCGTGTATACATAAATAAATACGACGCACAAAATTTTATAGAGCCCTAATATATTTTCTGGTAATGCATTCTCAAAACGATGCTGATTTGTAGAGTGAGTAAGTACACGCAGACGTGCATACACACCCACATTCCTTTGTAGAGAGGATTGTGCTTATTTGATAGGTGGTTTTGCATTGGTTTATGACAAATACAAGTAAGTATTTTCAGTCACAGGAAATCTAGACAGTACGTGAGAACAGCAAGTTTCTCATTTAACACGCACGCACGCACACACACACACACACACAAACACAGCTTTCCCTTTTACCCTTTGCCTGAGTAAGCTGAATTGTCCCAGTTGTCCTTAGCTTTGCTTGTGGAGGTCATGTGAGAGTCCTTGTACACTCTGAAGCTAGTACATTTTTTCTTTCTTTTTCTCTAAATAGATGATTACATGCAGCACTAGATAGTCCTCATCAGAGCGCTGGCGATTTATTCAGTAACATGGCTATTTATTTCCAGTATATATCTAACACGACATTTTTTCAAAAACCTTTTCCTCAGGGAGATATGGTCAAATAATTTTTTTCTTATCCAAGTGTGGGTGTCTTGAAATGTAAAGCAGATTGACAAAAACATACCGTAAGAGTAGTCTCTCGAAGAGGATTTCCAAATTGTAGGAAGTGAGTGATAGCAAAGCGAAACACTGAACTACAAGAAAATGAGCCACCACTCATTCCTGCAGATGCCACACATGCCTGCGCACTGGGTCGGTGCCAGAAACACCAGGAGAAATCAAAGGAAAGGGGTCTCTGCTCTTACGAGAGTCACAATCTGGTCTGGACGAGGCAACCAGCATGCAAAGAAGTGTTGACACAGGAAGATGCTGCAAGTGGAGGGCTGGAAAGTTTACGTTTGTATTACAGGGAAATAAGTCTTAACAAAACAGAAGATGGAAATGTGAAAATGTTTATAGCTTTAACTGCGTAAAAGTCACTGGGTTGTGTTACAGGTAGGAAGCCCCAGTGGCATAGGCTGAATCAGTGCGACTTACCCTATGGGATTGCTATGAGTCTGAATCAACTTGATGGCAGGGAGTTTGGCTTGGTTTGGTGCTGTACTACAGACAGGGAGCACTGATCCTTTCGTGGGTTAGGTGCTGGGCTGCTAACAGTCCCAAGGGAGAAAGATGAGGCTTTCTGCTCCCATGAATCTTTACAGCCTTAGAACCCTTAAGAGCCAGGTCCTATTGGGTCACTATGAATCTTAATTAACTCAAGTGGAAACCCAGGGAGCTCTGTTAGTGCTCTTGGCAAGACCCTTGAGTCAGATTGCTAACCCCAAGGTTGGCATGCTTGGTGGGAGAAACATGAGGCTTTCTGTTCCCGTAAAGATTTCTAGTCTCAGCAACTCTACGTAGGTTTGTACGAATTGTAATAAACTTGATTGGCCGGAAGCCTTATCTTTCTGCAGATGAGCAACTGGCAGGTTAGAATTGCTGACCTTACAATTAGAAGTTCAATACAAATCTTCTCTCCCAACAGGTCTCCTTAAAGACGTTGCTGCTGTTAGGTACCATTGAGTGCGTTCCAATGCTTAGCGACCCTTTGGACAACAGAGAGAAATACTGTCGGGCCCTGTGTCCTCACAATTGTTCTTAAGTTTGAGCTCATTGTTGCAGCCACTGGATCAATCCATTTCATCAAGGGTCTTCCTCTTTTCTGTTGACCTTTTTCTACTTGACCAAGCATGATGCCTTTCTCCAAGAACTATCTCTCCTGACATGTACAAAGTAACCAGACAGAGTTTAGTCATCTTTGCCTCTTTGGAGAATTCTGACTGTACTTCTCCCAAGGCTGATTTGTGTGTATTTTGGTACTCCATAATATTTTCAATATTCTTCACAAGCACCAAAATTCAAATGCTTTGATTCTTCCTTGTTTGTTTTTTTACTTCATGTCAAGCTCCTTAAAAAGAGGATGAATGGAAGCAGGGGTGAGAGAGGTGACACCACTGTGTGATGCTTTCACAAGTCTAAACTGTAGAAATATATGTATATTTCTCTAAATAATTATTTATATTTCTCTAAATATATGATTTTTTTTTCAAGAACTATGTCGAGACCGGATAGAAGGAAGACTATGTAGAAAAAAAACAATGTTAAGAGAAACAAGAGAGCAGAGAAGTGACCTTTGCTTTTTTTTTTTTTTTAACATTTTATTAGGGGTGCATACAACTCTTATCACAATCCATACATATACATACATCAATTATATAAAGCACATGTTTACATTCTTTGCCCTAATCATTTTCAAAGCATTTGCTCTCCACTTAAGCCCTTTGCATCAGGTCCTGTTTTTCCCCCTCCCTCCCTGCTCCCCTCTCCCTCATGAGCCCATGATAATTTATAAATTATTATTTTGTCATATCTTGCCCTATCCAGCGTCTCCCTTCACCCTCTTTTCTGTTGTCCATCCCCCAGGGAGGAGGTCCCATGTAGATCCCTGTAATCGGTTCCCCCTTTCCAACCCACTCACCCTTTACTCTTCCACTATCACCCCTCACACCCCTGGTCCTGAAGGTATCATCCACCCTGGATTCCCTGTGCCCCCAGCTCATATATGCACCAGTGTACAACCTCGGCTCTATCTAGACTTGCAAGGTAGAATTCAGATCATGGTAGTGGGGGAGGTGGAAGGAAGCATTTAGGACCTGGAGGAAAGCTGTATTCTTCATCGGTGCTATGTTGCACCCTGACTGACCAATCTCCTCCTCTAGACCCCTCTGTGAGGGGATCTCCAGTGGCCGACAAATGGGCTTTGGGTCTCCACTCTGGATATCCCCCTTTATTCACTATGGTAAGATTTTTTTTTTTGATGATGCCTTATACCTGATCCCTTTGACACCTCATGATCTCACAGGCTGATGTGCTTCTTCCATGTGGGCTTTGTTGCTTCTGAGCTAGATGGCCGCTTGTTCACCTTCAAGCCTTTAAGACCCGAGACACTATCTCTTTTGATAGCCGGGCACCATCAACTTTCTTCGCCACATTTGCGTATGCACCCGTTTGTCCTCGGCGATCATATCATGGAGGTGTGCAGCCAGTGATATGACATTTTGTTCTTTGATGCCTGATAACTGATCCCTTTAGAACCACGTGATCACACAGGCTGGTGTGTTCTTCCATGTGGGCTTTGTTGCTTCTGAGCTAGATGGCCGCTTGTTTATCTTCAAGCCTTTAAGACCCCAGATGCTATCTCTTTTGATAGCCGGGCACCATCAGATTTCTTCACCACATTTACTTGTTCACCTGCTTTGGCTTCAGCAGTTGTGTCCGGAGGGTGAGCATCATAGAATGCCATTTAATAGAAGAAAGTATTCATGTATTGAGGGAGTGCTTGAGTAGAGGCCCAATGTCCTTCCACCACCTTAATACTAAACCTATAAATATAGACATATAGATCTATTTCCCCATCCTCATATATATATTTGCATGTATATGTCTTTGTCTAGACCTCTATAAATACCCTTTGCCTCCTAGCTCTTTCCTTTATTTCCCTTGACTTTCCTCCTACCCCACTATCATGCTCCGTCCCCTCTTCTTTACGTTACCTTACCCTTGATCATTCCCTACCAGGCCTGCCACTGCCCCCTCACCATCAATTTGTATCCCATGTTGTTCCCTTGTCTCTGGGTTAGTTAACACCACTTCCTTACCCCCCACCTCCCCCTATCCCAAGTCCCCCCGGAACTGTCGGTCCCATTGTTTTTCCTCCAGATAGTTCATCCGGCCTATCTTATTTAGACAGACCTGTGGAGATAATAACATGCACAAAAACAAGACAGAGGAAAACAGAGCAATAGTATACAACAAAACAACAACAAACCATTGTCAAAGAACAAAACAAAACACATCAAGAAAGAAAAGCTTGTAGTTAGTTCAAGGATCCTTTGTTGGCCTTTAGGAGTGTTTTCTAGTCCAGTCTGTTGGGGTACCCCACCCTGGCCCCAAAGTCCACTTTCAGTATTCCCTGGGGACCTTGCTGCTCCATTCCCTTGCTATTCCGCTGCACTCCCCCAGTGCTTTGCCTTGGTGTGGTGGGATCAGGTCAGGCGCAATTCCCACACTGTGTCTCCGGTGCTGTCCCCTGTAGCGCCATGGGCCAGTGAGGGGCATCATGTCTCATAGTGGGGCCAGCCATGTTGTCCTCTCTGTGGACTGGCTGCTCTAATCAGGAACATCATCCTCATGGCCTGATGGGCCAGGCTGTGCTCCACTGTCTCCTCCTCCGCCTTCATCTGCTCCCGTGTGCTCTGATCAGATATGTCCCTCTCCCGGAGCTGCAGAATCAATGTCGTCCTTTGTAACAAATTCTTCTGGGGGGAGGGGCAGGAATCCACTTAATTTTTGCTACTGGGGCCAGCCTCCCAGACCTCTCCACTGGTTCCCTACTCCACGCCGGAGACCATTCCTTTTCAAATAATATACGTGGGCCTTCATGCTATAGGTCTTTGTTTACCGAGTTAAAGTAAATGCCAGGGAGGATTGGCAGTGGACAACAGCATTCATAATTTATTAGCTAGTGTATACGATATACTATAATACAGTGGCAGAAAGGGGAGGGGTTGTGGAGTTACAATGAAGAAGTCCTGAGTTTGGATGCTGGCTATGTCATCTTGTCATTTTAACTCATTCTTTTCATTTAAATATAGGATTACAAATATTTATCTGTGAGTGAGGGTTAGAAAAAAACCTGGGAAATTTCACACCTGGAGGATATTCAATCAATGATAACTGTTCATTCAAAATCTAGCATTTCTTAACATCCCATTGGGAGTTTCTGGGAAGTGTAAGCCCTTAATCCCCACCCAGAGGTACCTTGAGAGAAGGGGGAGAAAGGCCTGGCAATCAGCCAGGAAAACAGCAACACACACTTCTGTTCTACACTCAGCGCCACCTCAGCAATGGATTTGCTTTTTCTTTGTTTGATGTGCTTCCCAGGTGATTCTGAGACGTTAATGTTGTTGCTGGGTTTTGCCTTGAGGTGGACAGAAGCCGGAGTATTGGGAAGTGCTTCCTCGAAATACTGGTGAATAGGAAATCAGAAACCCAACTCAAGCCATCGCCATGGGGACCACATGACTCACAGTGGCTGTAAGTCCTCACAGGAGCAGATGGCCTCAGCGTTCTCACTGGGAGTGGCTGGGGGTGGGGGTTGAACCTCCCACCTTGAGGTTAGCAAGCAGAGTAACAGTAGCAGCATCACAATTTAACTTCTAGACAGTAAAGGTGAAGAAGTGGGAGGTTGAGGTGCCCTACACACACATGGGTTACCCATTCTCTTCCTACGAAGTGTGACTTAGAAAGGAGTCATCATCTCACTTAACCAAACTCACTGCTGTCAAGTCAGTCCCATCCATAGCGACCTTGTAGGACCTTGTAGGGTTTCAGAGATTGGAACTCTTCACAGCTAAGGAAAGCCTCGCCTTTCTCTTGTGTAGTTGGCTGGTAGTTTTGAACTCTTGAGCTTGTTTTTAGCAGCCCAATGCCTGCTGGGTTCCTCCTTCTACTTGAGGGTTTTTAGAAATCTGTTCTGTAGCTCTTACACTGGGGGAGGTCACAGTCTATTAACTGTGTTTCCCTCGGCCCACACTCACTGGCTCTTGGTTTAAGCCTGTAACGCTCCACCTACCCCAAACCAACCCTCACCGTAGACATTTCACAGGCCACTAAGCACTACTTGAGATTCTGGGATTCCCAGGATATCAGGTCAAGCAGCTGAGTCCACCGAGGGGTAAATTCCACAAATGGTTTCCTCTCTATCAGGGAGCAGTGCTTTGACATCTGGTTTAATCAGATAATAACAGTGACACGGAAGCTTACAAAACAGCTGGACACGCTGCGCTAAGGCAGGTGGTGCTTCCCAAACGACACTATAAATCGCCAGCCCCAACAGGCCTGTGGCGTCTGTGTGTGGAGAAAGCAGGAGCAAAAAAGCGTGGATCTGTGGGGGTGGAGGGAGTGAAGTGTGCGCTTTCCAGTGTTCTCTTTACTTTCAGATATTTTGGTTTAAAAAAAAAACAAAACGGATTCAGCCCGAGGAAGGAGAGTGTCCTATGTCAATTGCAGCCCGTTGAAAATGATGTTTGGTTAAACATCATCCTCAGGTTCTTCGCAAACCATGCAGGAAGCGGAAATGTAGGAAATCCGAGTTTCGCATTAAGATCAAGCCCCCCATCCACACCAGCAACGCCAGAGTGGATAGGTAGCTTGCTTAAAGTTTGCTGGCCGGGAGCTCCTGTGCCTGTAGGGCGCGAACCGCGGCCACGCCCCCGCTGCTGACGTCAGCCGTGCGCCGAGAGCGCGGGAGGCGGGGCGAGTGCGGGCTGCGCATGCGCCGACATTGCATCAGCCGCCTGGTCCTTGCCGGCCGCGGCGCCTTCCGTGGCGCCTTCGTCCCTATGGCTTCTCACGCCGTGGCGCGCCGCGCGCCGAGACTGACCGGGAGAAGAGAGCTGTTAACGTAAGTGCTCCGCCAGGCCGCTCGAGTCAGACTCAGGATAGTCCTTTCCCGGTAGGCAGGCGCCCGTCGGATCCCGCCCCGCCCCCTTCCGCTCTCGCTGCCCCTTTCCGGGTCCTGGACGCGCGCTTTTTCCGTGCCGGAGCCCCTTTGGCGATCATGAAGCTCGTGAGGAAGGACATTGAGAAGGACAACGCGGGCCAGGTGACCCTGGTCCCCGAGGAGCCCGAGGACATGTGGCACACTTACAACCTAGTGCAGGTGGGCGACAGCCTGCGCGCCTCCACCATCCGCAAGGTGCAGACCGAGTCCTCCACGGGCAGCGTGGGCAGCAACCGGGTCCGCACGACCCTCACCCTCTGCGTGGAGGCCATCGACTTCGACTCGCAAGCCTGCCAGCTGCGCGTCAAGGGCACCAACATCCAGGAGAACGAGTATGTCAAGATGGGGGCGTACCACACCATCGAGCTGGAGCCCAACCGCCAGTTCACCCTGGCCAAGAAGCAGTGGGACAGTGTGGTCCTGGAGCGCATCGAGCAGGCCTGTGACCCTGCGTGGAGCGCTGATGTGGCCGCTGTGGTCATGCAGGAAGGCCTCGCCCATATCTGCTTAGTCACTCCCAGCATGACCCTAACTCGGGCCAAAGTGGAGGTGACCATCCCGAGGAAGCGGAGAGGCAACTGCTCCCAGCATGACCGCGCCTTGGAGCGCTTCTATGAACAGGTGGTCCAGGCCATCCAGCGCCACATACACTTCGATGTTGTCAAGTGCATCCTGGTGGCCAGTCCGGGCTTTGTGAGGGAGCAGTTCTGCGACTACATGTTTCAGCAAGCAGTGAAGACTGACAACAAGTTGCTGCTGGAAAACCGGTCCAAATTCCTTCAGGTAAAGAGCAGGCTGACACGCAGGGATCGTGGAGAATGGGCAGAGGGAATTGGTTCAAATCAGTCTCCCCAGTTAAGTTTTATACAGGGGGGAGGGCAGGGTTAGTCAAGGGAGTACAAGGTTTTCCTTGGCCGGGAGTGCACTTATAAGTGAATTAGTGAAATGGGGGAAATAGAGCACAAGGTTTGGTTTGCTTTTATTTTACAGAAGAGAATTGTTAACACCAGCAAACGTATCGAGAAATCTTTGCTGAAAGAATGAGTACTTTTGGTCATAGGTCATTCTGGGCTGATTAATGGATTCTCTAACTCTTCTCATTGTGATTGCAGGTACATGCCTCCTCTGGACACAAGTACTCCCTGAAAGAGGCGCTCTGTGACCCTGCTGTCGCCAGTCGCCTTTCAGACACTAAAGCTGCCGGGGAAGTGAAAGCCTTGGATGACTTCTATAAAATGTTACAGCATGAACCTGACCGTGCTTTTTACGGACTCAAGCAGGTGGAAAAGGCCAATGAGGCCATGGCGATTGACACCTTGCTCATCAGTGATGAGCTTTTCAGGCACCAGGACGTTGCCACGCGGAGTCGCTACGTGAGGCTGGTGGACAGCGTGAAAGAGAACGCAGGCACAGTTAGGATCTTTTCAAGTCTTCATGTATCTGGGGAACAGCTCAGCCAGCTGACTGGAGTGGCTGCCATTCTCCGCTTCCCTGTCCCTGAACTCTCCGACCAAGAGGATGACTCCAGTTCTGAGGACGATTAATGACTGGAGCGCATAATTGAGGCAGGCTGACGCCTCACTACTTCACTGTTAAAATAATAGGTATCCAGGTGTCCTTGTGACAGCGTTGCAAGAGTGACACTAACTGATCCATCCAGGGCTTTCTAATGTAGTGGTCACACTAAATCACAACCACAGTTTTTTGGTTGGCAGGACATTTACTCAACCTTAAAAATAAACTAAAAAAAGAATAAATCTGCCTGTAATGCCACCTCTTAATTACGATCATTTTATATGGGAATGATCAGTTACTTGTAGGACTAGAAATGCTATGTGTATCTAACAATAAATACTTATGTATTGGGGACAAAGCACAATACCATGTGCTTTGAGATACAGTTTTCTATAGGAAAAGTTAATCCCTCATGATTCTCAGGTTACATTGTGTTTAATTTTGCAGGGTGTTCTATATAATGATCCTTTCTGCCCCCAACACCCTATATATTCTATTTCTTCTTAGGGTTAAATTTATTTGCCAGTTTGATAATAGACGAACTATTAGGAGACTTTTCTGGAAGATACTTAACATGGGATTTTTCTTAAGAGATTTGTTTGATGAATGGTGTTCAAAGTAAACTAGATATTTCCATTTTGTTGGCCTAGTATGACCTGCTGGCTTGTGTTTACATGGGGGGCAAAACTGGAAGTAGCCCTAAGTCCAGACTCCATTGAAAGACTTTTTTTGTGTAGGGTAGAGATTTGGGAAAGTATTTCATTCTGTTTAATCTTTGTGCTTCTCAATTCTTGGTGGACTTTCACCATATCCAATTTTAGGGTTGAAAAAAATGATCAGAAAGTGTGACTTAACAGCCAAATCATTAGTATGTAGCACTTGAATGCCAGTAAGTTTAAAAAAAATAAATCCAGCTCATCATCAAGTGGATTTCAATTCATGCAATGATGTGTTAAGAGCAGAACTTCTTTGTAGCTATAGTGGATATGTGTTGGGCTGCTAATTGCAGCAGGATAAAAGACTCAATTCCTGCAAAGAAATTAAATTCTTGGAAACTCTGGGTCAATTCTACCCCGTCCTATAGAGTCACCCTGAGTCAGAACTGACCTGCATAGTGACTTTGTGTTGGTAGGCTTTCGTGGGTGTCATCTTCATGGAAGTGGTTTGCCATGCCTTTTCCATTTGATGTTGAGTGGATTTGAACCACTAACCTTCAGATTAGTAACCCATAGCAAACGATTGTGCTATCCAGGGTCCTTTGCACGCTAGTACACTGCTATAATTGGGTTAGCGTTAAAAGAGCTTTCTTAATGAGCTTATTCAACTAATATGACCCTTATCTAGAGTTGGGAACAGACACATTTGTTATAAAAATCATATATTTTTGATAATTACCCCAATCTGAAAAATAATTCAGATCATTTCATCAAAATTCTAAGAATATTTAAGTTTAAAGGATTATATAATATATATAGGCTTATAAAATGATTATGGAGGCATAATTATAATTTAGGAGGCATATACAATCGCAAGAGTCCCTGAGTGGTGCAGTTAACTGCTGGCTGACTAAAGGCAATTTGAAGGCTCACATCTACCCATAGGCAGTGTGGAAGCAAGGCTTGGCTATCTAACTGAAAAATCAGCCATTGAAAACGGATCTTTATTCCATTTTGATACACATAGAATCTCTGAATCGGAATTGACTCAATGGCAAAACAGAAACCTCTTGATAGTCCTAAATTTAGAACTTGACTGATAATCATACTCAGAATTTGGGGATTTGATGCATGTTAATCTTAATCAGTGCATTACTAGTTATTTCTAGTCCTCTTGTTTGGTATAATAGAAACTAAGGGGAACCTAATACTTTTGGGTTATAACCAACTATAATCCAGTCTGCTCTGTCAGCCTTCTTGGGGTAGAACTGTCTCTGGATTTGTGAGGCTGCACCTCTTCATGGGACTATTTAACCTCACCTTTCTCCTGCGGAGCAGCTGGTGGGTTCAAACTGTTGATCTGTGGTTAGCATCCCAATTCAAAACCCACTTACCCACTATGGGTCTTTATTTTAGTGTCTCAGATTTAGCTGCCTGTTAGCTTTACCTGAGGAACTATTACAACTCAAGGTCCAGACTGGACTTCAGAATAACATTTCACCCCAAGAACTAGTCCTTATAACTGTCCTGGGCAATTGCAATATGTGCCCAAAGTTGAGTCTGCCCGAGGCCTTGCCATTCTAAGTCAGACCCATGGTCCAGCAGCACACCCCAAGAGCTAGTTAGACTCTAGATGACATGGTCCTACCCCAGACCTATTGCATCAGAATCTACATTTTAACACCTGAGGTGATTACTTAAGACTGTGAAATCACAGGCAAGAGTGGATCACTTTCATTATTTATTTTTCCCTGTAAATTCTTTGTTGATAAAATGGCTTTTCATTAATAGAATGAATGCTGAGTAATTGTGTCCCTCTGAACTGTGGGGGTAGTGTTGTTGGACCCATTTACCCCTCTAGCTGCCTGCACTTGGGGAATAGGGTTGGTGGGATGCATATGTCCCATTGCTTGTGGGACATATTTCTCAGAACTGTCACAAGTTGGTGGGACACATAGCTGTAAAAACAATTATTTGTAGCACATCCCTGTTCTGTTTCACCAAGCTATGCAAGGCAACTCCTGCATGCCGTCAGTGAGAAAGCAACTGCCCATAAATCCCAGAGGAGGAACATGAGGCAGAGAGGTGCTCTGCACACTGGGTCATGAAAGGGTTATTTCTTCCTTTGCTAGTCTATCATTCTCAGGCAGAAGAAGAGAAGGTCTTTCAAGGGGGTTAACTGGCCAGTATTCAATTCGTTTTATCCAACATTTCTCAAATATTTACATCTATAAAAGGTTTTAAAAACTTAAAGGACTTTAGAATCCCTATTTCTAAAAAATCACCTATACAATTAGCAAGAGGATAATTCTTCCTAGATACATAAAAAAAAACAAAACTCACTGCCATCTAGTCAGTGCTAGCTCCTAGTGACTCCTGTGGGTTTCTGAGACTGTCACTGTTTACTGGAGTAAAAAGTTCAGTCTCTCCCATAGAGCTGCTGGTGATTTTGAACAGCCAACCATGCAAATCACAGCCCAATGCATAAACGCTGTTGCACCAAGGTTGCATAAGTGGGATTATTGAAATCGGTACTCAAAGGCCATTAGCTGTTGTCCATTCTAACCAATGGCAACCCAGGTGTTTTTGAGCAAAATCAGTTCACGGGATTTTCCATGGCTGTGTTCTTTCTAAAGAACATTACTAGGTGTCTTTGAACCACTGAATCTTTAACAGCCCACGGATTCCAAAATAGGTATGTTGTTAGGTACTGTCAAGTGATAGTAGCATATCAAGTTAAAAAAATAATAATTTCTGATTATTCCGTAGTAAAATGAATCAAAAGTCTGGAAATCATTAAATATCTAGTTCCAATGACTATTCATTCAAAAATGATTCTATGGTAATAAATGAAAACATCAGTAACATATCTAGAATCAATATAATGGATTATGCATTTTCTATTGACCATTGATCTGCTTTTTGTAAAAGATGTGCTTCCACCACAGCTCCGTGTTTAAGATTAGAAATGATTGCTTCATTTTTCTTTGCATATATATCAAATTACATGATATACCTAACCACCCCCACCACCACCAAGATTTATATGGTCAATACCTTGTTAATATTATGTGTGTAAGTCTGGGTACTTTAGAGAAACAAATCCACAGAAACTCATGTATAAGAGAGTTTTATTTAAAGTTTAAGTGCGCATCATGAAAACATCCCGACCCAGTTCTGCCCAAGCCCACAAGTCCAACATTAACCCATATTTCCAACACCAATCCACAAAGTCCTCCTCCATCTCACAAAACAGACACAATGATGCCGACTGCAGGAGGAAAGCCAAGTCAGTGAATGTGTAAACATTTCAGCGCTGGCAGGGGTCTCCACACGGCTGCTCCAGCGCCCAGGGCTGCATTGGGGTAGGTCAATAGGGCTTCTCAGGGATGTCTTGCAGGAAGTGAGCATTGTCAGCTGAAGCAGGGAACTGGCTAAGGCAGCTGCACCGTGGTCCAATCAGAAAGCAAGAGACCCGAGAACTAGAAAGGTGAGATTTACTGAGCCATTTATCCCTCCACCCTTCAGTTTACCCCACATGCGTTTATCCTCCAGGTTGGCACAATAAACTACCTCATTATGCTTGGATTGTTGGTCCTAGATTTTATGTTCATTATCCTGTATTTTGCAAATTGCATGTTAACTCCTCCCAGGTGCCTCTGGACTAGATTTGTAAAGCTCATTTTCTTAACTGTTTGGTTTCTGCACTTCATTCTGTTTTCCTCCTTTTGTTCCCACAACCGGTTCTCTGAACCTCAAATTGACTTCAGCAAACACAGGAAGTCCTAACTGATTCATATTGACGCTACATAGAGTTTCTGCAACTATAAACCTTGGTGGGAGCAGACAGCCTCAGCTTTCTTCCGCAGAGCAGCTAGTCAGTTTGAACTGCCCTCCTCGAGACTGGCAGCCCAACGCCTAACCTCAGCACCACCACGGATCTTTGGCTTTAGCAAAAAGGGACTCATAATTCTTGCAATTCAAATGTCCTGGAACAGGAATTCTCTTGGTTGCTACAAAAAGTGTAGTAGGGATGAAACTTGTTATATACACAAATTCCTTATAAGAGAAGTTATGTGATTGGGATTATTATGTTTTTAAATCGGATAGTTTCCCAAGAGAATAAGATTAACTAATTGTATACAGCCTCAACATTCGGGTTCTTAGAGTGATTCAGAGGATTTTAGGAACCTTTTTAGGTTTTAGGAACCCAATTGCCTGAGACTAGAATTTAGAAGTAGAGTGGGGTGGGGTGGGTGTCTATAATGTTAGTATTCCCATCATTAAGAAAATTCTATTTTATTTATTCAGTTGCTTAGTCCCAACTTTGAACAACACAGTGGTCTAGATTTGGGAGGAGGGGCGTGTGCATGTAAAGAAATCACTGTGTGTATGAACAAGAAGTTTCACTCATAGCAATGCACTTTTCCTTACTCTTGAATGTCACTTAGAGATGCATACGAGGACTAACGTGCGGGAAGTGTGACTTTTAGAAATAACTTTGTAGAGAAGGACCAATAACCAATACATTTACTTAAAATGATAAAAAAAAAAAAAAAAAAACCTAATCCCACAGAAACCTGCAAAGATAAATGGGGATTGGGGCCGGGTGGGGGCAAGGCAGTAAGGGAGGAGGGATTTGAGGGAGGAGCTTGTGTTGATGACATAATGTCCTCCATGCCACAAGGAAGGGTGAGGATTTGACCCCAGAAAGCCCTATATAGTTGAGAGACGGGAATGACATGAGGCATTTTGCATTTCACAGGGTTTGGCCGCACCAATGATGGATTAAAGGTAGCAATATAGGATGCAGCAAGACAAATTAGGAGAATGCACAAACAATTCGAAGGGAAAATGATGGAGACCTGGAAGTAATATTCTTTGAAATGGGAATGGAAAGTCAGTAGAAACTAAGAGATAAGATGAAAAGAACTTGAATTGTAGATCATGAGGATGACTGAAAGGGTCCAAATCCACTGTTATTGAGTTGATTCCAATCCAGAGCAACTCTAATAGAGGACAGAATAGAATTGCCCCATGGAGTTTCCCAAGGGCCCTGCTGGCATAGTAGTTATGCTTTGGGCTGCTTTCTACAAGGTCAGCAGTTTGAAACCACCAGCAGCTCCGTTGGAGACAGATGAGGCTTTCTACTCCCGTAAAGAGTTACAAGCTTGGAAAACCACAGGGCAAGTTCTGCCCTGTCTTGCAAGGGCACTATGAGTCAGAATCAACTATATACTCGATGGCAGTGAGTTTGAGCTTTTTTTTTTTGAACTGTTAGGAAAATCAACTGTAACATCTTGCATACACAGAGCAACTGATGGATTTGAACTTCCAATCTTTCGGTTAACAGCTGAGTATTTAACACAATGCTACTATGACTCCTTACTGAACAGTAGCATCTAGAATAAAGGTAAAGATTTTTCTTAAATGGCGCAAGAGCTGATGGTGCAATTCAAAGAAATGGAACCAACGGGAAGAGGAGCTGGTTTGGAAGGGAAAGGGAAATTCAGGTTTGAGTCAGAGTTTCAAGTGCCCATGAAACATTCGGAATGCTTTTCAACCATATGCCGATATATTCCTTCACCCCCTTGCGGTTTTTGCTCAGCAAGGCCTCCCTAATCAACCTTTAGGGGAAAACAAGCTTCTCCAAGATCCCCTTCCCTTGTCCTATTTTTTTCTCTAGAACATTTTGGTTAATTTTGTTTGTTGAATGTAAATTACGTGAGATTAATGTCTGTATTATTCATTGCTTTGCTTCCAACACTGAAAACAACCTGATTCCGAGTAGGTGCTTGAAAAGTCATTGCTCAAATGAATGAATCTAAGTAAGAAGGTCCAGGAGGCAATTGTACCTACAAGTCTGGAGTCTAGTGGTTTCCTGGAAATAATGACCCAAGAGCTGTCAGCCTATAGGCAGACTTCAAATCATTGAAAAACTGACCGTGCAAGAACTAGTAAAACCAGAAACAACGGCCCAAAATGAAACAAGCAATTCTTCATCTCTTAAATGCCACATGACTCAATTACCTGATTATAATCATTCAAAGCAGAGATGTTTATATCTTTTAACCACCATGGTCGGATATTAGTCTGATTTCCAGAACAGAGCTCCTTAGGTTGTCTTGTTAGGTGGCATTGAATTAATTTGCCCTCACTGTGACCCATGTACCAGAGTAGAACTGCCACCATAGTTTCTTGGCTGGAATCTGCACAGAAATAAATTGCAAGACTTTTTTCTTAGCCCTTGACTAGCTCCCAACCACCCATATTCCAGTTCCCAGTAGAACATTGAAGTCCACTAGGGTGTCTTAAAAATTTTCGTGGCAAAATTCCATTTGAATTCCATTTTTCCACACAGGTTTGAAACCACCTCGTAGTTCCACAGAGTAAAGTATGAACCCAAAGGGGTTGTTGAGTATCGTTTTAAAAACAAAAAAGATGTTCGGCTTATACATGGTTTTTAGGTGGGTCTTTGTATATATAAAGAAATTTCATAAATGAAAAAATACTTTTGAAGCTCCCATCAGGTTGCAGTGACTGAATTTACTAATGGTATTCTTTTCAGTACTCCCGTAGTGAAGGAAGTAGCAAGTTATATCTCACTTAGGCCAACAGGTTACTGCTATTGGATTCGCAGCCCTGTGTTTCCGTGCTAAAAGGGATGGGACTTCCCTCCGACTTCCCCCACCACAGAGCTCACTTTGACTTCTCCGTTGAAATCCACCAGCACCAGGATCAGAAAGGTCACATGAGGTGTGCAAAGTTTTATGTACAATTTTTCAGGATTTGAAAATGTCTTCTGACATTCACTTTGATCTTTTTTTTTCTTTACTGCTTTTCATGTATGATGCTCCTGATGTTTTCACACGGCTCATCAGGTCTTCTGTCATTAGGATTCAATATCTCAAATCTGTTCTTAAGATGGACTCAGAATTCAGGTGTGATAGATTCAAGGTCATCTATTGGCTCTCATGACTTGTTTGAATTTTCTCCAGCTTCAACCTGAACTCATATGAGCATCTGAAGGTCTATTCCACAGGTGAACCCTGGCCTGCTGGTATTGAGCTTCTTCAGCATTTCCATCCACAGATGCAGTCAAGTTGACTCATGGTTTCCATCTGGAGAAGTCCATGTGCATAGTTGCCTTTTGTGCGGTTGGAAAACGGTATTTAGGATGAGGAAGTCTTTGGCCTTGCAAAATTCTACCATGCAATCTCCAGCTTCGTTTTTAGCATGCAAACCATATTTTCCAACTACTCTCCCTTTCTCTTTATTTCCAACTTTGGCTTTCCAATCACCGATAATTATTAATGAAACTTGGTTGCCTCTTCGGTCAATTTCAGACTGAAGACACTGGTAGAATTCTTCAATTTCTGCATCATTAGTTTCAGTAGTAGGTGCATGAATTTGAATAAATAGTTATGCTGACTGTATTTCCTTGTATGCTGGTCAATGTTATCCTGTCACAGACAGCATTGTGTGTCATGGCCGAGCTTGAATTGTGCTTTATGAGAAGAATGCAGTGCCGTTCACCTTGAATCTGTCTTTCCTGGAACCGTCTGGATAGCACCTAACAGCAACAATAACACGGGTTATTCTGTGTACAGCCGAAGGAAATGCCACTTGGTTCTGCGCCATCCCCACAATTGTTTTTTCCCCAACAAAATATGTTTTATTGTTTTTGTTGTTTTGTTTTTAAAACCGTTAGCTTGGCATCTCGTTAGTAGGAAGAAGCAATTCTGAGATCGTGTTTCATATAATTGAAGGACTCCAAAGTGACTCTTTTTTTTCATTACCGGAAACTATGCTTTATTATGAGATGATTCCCAAAGGTCTTCTTATTTGTTTGGGTTTTGTTTGTTTTTTTTGTAAAATACTTTCATTGGCATATACTTCACATATTATAATATTTGATTGTTCAATCATATTAAGATTTGTGCAATCCTCACCACAATTAATGTCAGAGCATTTTCTTTTCATACTCATTGTTAGCTCCCCATTTGTTCTCATCCCTGCCTGCTATGCCCCAATCCAGTTACTATGTGCAGAGATCAACCTATCTTGAATTTCATATACAGAAAATCATACAAAACAAAATGCAAATATAAAAAAATCATACAAAGCAAACAAGTAAACACCACCCCTCAAAACCCCAATAACGATGAATAGAAACAAAGCAATGATAAACCTGAAAGAAAACAATATATTCAAAACTCAAACAACTTTAAAATGGGTCAAAATGGGTTAAAAAGGAGATCAAATGGTTGGGTATCACATTTTAATGTAACTACATCTGTCATAATCCACTTTATTATATTCCCTATGTTCTCTGATTATTCATATCTCTCAACCATGGTCAGAGGCGATTCACCAGAAACTTAATCCAGGTGGAGACCCTGCAGTTGGATTTTTGGCTTCCGGTGTTATCCATACAGCCTTCTGCAAACTGGGTGTTCACACCTCATGTACTTTGAACATGTTGCCAGGAGAGACCAGCGCCTGCAGAAGGCATCATACTTGGTAAAGTGGAGGGACAATGAAACAGAGAAAGAGGAAGGTCTTCATCGAGATCGAATGGCACCATGGCTGCAACAATGGGAGCCAAGGAACGTAAATAATAAAACCAAATCTGAAGGAGGGAATAGTATCAGAACTTAAATTGTGTCCACCCAGTTCGCCTTTTGGTGTATGTGAATCTAGGAATTGAAAAATACATTTGATGTCAATAGTTTTTGTAAAATCATTTTATTGGGGGCTCTTACACCTCTTAGCACAACCCATACACATACCCATTTTGTCACACACATCTGTACATATGTTGTCATCATCTTTTTCAAAACCTTTTCTTTTTACTTGAGCCCCTGGCCTCAGCTTCTCATTTTAACCTCTCCCTACCCCACCCTCCCTTCCCATGCCCCCTGGATAATTTATAAAATTATTCTTTTTCCCCCCTCATTTTTCACACCAACTGCTATCTCATTTCACCCACTTTACTGCTGTTCGTCCCCCTGAGATGGAGCCATATGTTGATTGTACTTATTGGTTTCCCCCTTGTCCTCCTACCCCAACCATTACCCTTCTAGTATGGCTGCTCCCCTTATTGGTCCTGAGGGGTTTATCTCTTCTAGATTCTCCGTGTTGCAAGCTCTTATCTGTACTAGTATATATGTTCTGGCCTAGCCAGATTTGTAAGTTAGTATTGGGGTCATGGTAGTGAGGGGACGGGGGAGACAAGGAAACATTAAAGAACCAGAGGAAGGTGGTATGTTTTATTGGTGCTATACTACACCCTGACTGGCTCTTCTCTTCCTTGTGGCCATTCTGACAGGGGGTGTCCAATTGATTACTGATGGGCTTTGGATCTGCACTCTGCCCTCCCCCTCAATCCCATTGATGTGCTTTTTATTTGTTTTGTTTTGGGTCTTTGATGCCTGATACCTGATCCCATCAACACCTCATGATCACATAGGCTGGTGTGCTTCTTCCATGTGGGCTTTGTTGCTTCCCAGATAGGTGCTTATTTATCTTCAATTCTTTAAGACCCCAGACGCTATATCTTTTGATAGCTGGCACCATCAGCTTTCTTCACCACATTTGCTTATGCACCTATTTTGCCTATAAGTGATCATGTTGGACAGGTGAACATCATAGGATGCCAGGTTTTTAGAACAGTGTTCTTGCATTGAGGGAGCACTTGAGTGGAGGCTCAGTGTCCATCTGCTGCCTTAATACTTAACATATATATTTACCTATCATCATAGTTTAACAATTATATGTATTGGTCACTTCCTGGGATTCAATCTAGCTGGTGTTCTTTAGGCCTCCTGGATGGTTGCCTGGTTTTCATTTATTAAGCTGTGGACGTTTTCCTCCAAGAATTCCATCACTATTTTTGACATTGATTTCTTTGATGTGGTTTCCTCCGGTAACCCAATTATTCTGAAGTTGTTCCTCCTCATAGCATCATACATAACTCTGCGATTTTCTTCAGCTTCTCTGATGGACTTGTTTGACTTTTTTTTTTTTTTCACATTTATTAATTTCTGCTTGGCAGTCTGTTAGGTCACTGATGCAGTTATTTGCCACCTCCATTCAGTGGGTGAAGTCTGAGTTTGTTATTTTTGTTATCTCGCCCCTTTGTATTTCCCTTTGGTGCATGGCCTTTATTTCCTCTATCATTTCATCCTTTCTCTGTATTGCTTCCCTCATGTCCTATATGACTCTAAGCAGCATTCTGAACATTTCTTTCTGTGGGAGGTCAATGTCTACCTTTTCTATGACTGCTATTAAGTCCAGGGCATCTTCTGACACTGGATGTCGTTTCTCTTTTCTTGTTGAAACCGTGGAAGCAGCTTGCTGCTTTTTTGTCAATTTATTGGATCTCGGTGCTGTTTTCCCTGGATTCTCTCTTTGGGAAGTTGGTCTTGGTGTTTCTACAGGCTGCCTATGGCCACCTGCCTTGAGGGGTTGTGTTTCACCTTTGTCCCACTGGGGCTTCCTTCTCCCCTTAGCCTATGCTTGTTCCAGCCACCCTTGGGCCTCTGTAGAGGCTGTTTGCAGCTGTGCACACTGTGGTCTGAAGGAACGTGTTGGTCCAAGTGTGGGGGTGTGTGGTTCGGGGGTGGGGATGGGGTGAGGATTTGGTGGTCTATTCCTGGCTAGGAGCACTTGGGTCAGGAAGCAGGGTAGGAAGCAGGGGCAAGCTACTTCTGTTAGCACACAGTTCCACTGCTGGGCGCACAGAGGACAAGGACGTTGCAGAGGGAGAAGGGAGAAGGGAGAATGCAGTTGGAGAGCCTCTTGTGTCACTAACCCACAGCTGCACAAGCTTCTGCCAGACTAGTGCTGGATGCCTGGAAGGCCTGGAGCATTGAGGTGGAACAGGAACCTTGGGGGCGTGGGGGTGAGGGGTTGCTGGCTGGTGGGTCTGTGAGGAGTGGCAAGGTGGGGCAGGAGCAGGGGCTGGAGGGTAACTGGCTGGGGTTTTTTCACAGAGCACCGAGGGTGGGTGGAAGCCTCTGCCTATGCTGGCTGGCCTGTGGTGCTGGTCAAGGTAGGGCGGCACCTGGAGGACCGCAAAAGAGGCTTCTGGTAGGCCTGGTTCCTGGAGAATCCACAGGGAGTGCAGGCAATGGGATTGAAGTCAGCTTCTGGTTCAGAGAAATGCTCTGTTGTCTCAGGGATCAACCGACAGCCTTGACACCCCTAGCTGGCCCTCAAATCTACTCACTCACCGACCTCAATGGAGCTCCGAGTGTGAAAAATCTACCTGGTCTCTATCTTGCCACTCTCCAGCAGCCGATGTCAATACATTTTACAGAATTAACCAGAGTTTATGCAATGGCTTTCTATGTTTTAAAATAAGTTTTTCATTTATGTATAACTCATGAAAAACCAGAAACTCAGTCTCATGACACACTAGTCTATCTGAAATATAGTTGGGAATTAGAGACTTTATAGAAAATGCTACAAATTTATGTATTGAAGAAATTCTCTCATGTCTTTTCTCAAAGTCCTTTTATACATTCATACCTAGCTTTTGCAAGCTTCACTTTTTACAAAATCAGTTATAAAAGTTATGGATTACACTTCAATATAAAGAAAACAGAAATCCTCAAACTGGACCAATAAGCAAAATCATGATAAATAGAGGCAAGATGGAAGTGGTCAAGGCTGCTATTTTAATTGGATCCACAACCGTTGTCAGACAACATATTTGTGGTAATGTGAAGCATTTTAATATGGCTCTTCTATCCGTGCCTCTGCAACTCCCACCAAATGATTGGCTTGGAATGTGCAAATCGGATGTGTGACACACTAATACTGGGGCTTGATCAGCTCCAATTGCTATTCCCTGTATATGAAAGAGCCATCTCAGAGGCAGAATCAGACAATTCCTGAAATCGTCAAGAAAAGCTTCTGGAAGAACACATTGAAGATCCCTGTTTGAAGTGGCAGAGGCCACCAAAGCCATGTCTTATGGAGATCAGAGGCTGAAGCAAGGAGACCATGAGACTGAGCAGAGGAACAGTACCAGGACTGTGAGATGAAGAGGCAGAGCAGTGGGTGAGTTTCAAGGCCAAGGGGCCATGTGGGCTGAGAGGTTAAGGACCAAAGAGAGAATCTAGGCTGCTGCTTGAGCATCTTTAATGTTTTCTGCTCCTGGCTCGTGTGAACCTGTTAACTTTCCTAATAAATCTTCATCATCGTGAGTGAGTGTGGCATGTGAGTTCTGTGTGACTACTACAGAGAATTATTCAATGCAGCTGAAAAGCAGTGTCATTGGGAGTTCTAGTTAATGCCAGAATGGGGTAAAAAATGGGTAGTGGAGGCAGGTCTGACCTCTCTGTCTTCGGGCAACTAGCCCCTGGCTGGTATGGAGAGCAATTCTCCTTTTGCCTTCTGTAGCAAGAGGAGGTCAGGTGTGGCCTCCACGTTGTTTCTTCAGCATTGCATTGGGCAAATTTGCTCCCCTGGCCCTTTTGTGTTAAAAAGCAAAGATGTCACTTTAAGGACTGAGGTGTACGTGACCCAAGCCACGGTCTTTTCCATCACCGCCAGTGGCTGTGAGAGCTGTGGAGTGAGTAAGGAAGGCTAGGGACGCAGCGGTGCATTTGAATTATGGAGTTGGCAAATTAAGGACATTGAAAGCAGGGTGGACTACCAGAAGAATGAATAAGTGTCGTGGAAGAAGTACTGCCCGATGATTCCTTAACATCAAGAGTAATAAGACTTTGTCTCGTTTGTTTGGCCATGTTATCAGGAGAGACCAAATCCTGGAACAGGCTAGCATGCTAAGTAAAGTAGATGTTGAGCAGAAAAGAGGAGAACCCTCCAAGAGACGGATTAATACAATAGTCCCCAAAATCGTCGCAAGCAACACGGTGACCGGAACAGGATTAGGCAGTGTTCTGTTGTCCATAGAATTGCTATGAATTAGACTATCCCGACAATGACGTAACGGCAACATAGTGATTTTTTTTTCGTGTTTTGATAAGCATATATATGTACTGAGCATCCTAAGTTGCAGAAACTATATGAACCTTTGGTTGAAATATGAATTCAGAAGCACTTCCCTGTCCTTTTAAGAAAACTAGACCTTAGGGGGAAATTGCCACAGGTATCAAGCTGACAGAGAGGGGACAGTCAAGTTGACAGCCAGAGATGACCGACAGGGCAATGAGTATTCTAAAGCATTATCAGAAGAGCGTCTGAGGCTTTGACTATCTCACTTGGCCCCAAAGGTACTACTGTGTCAGAGGAGCTGGTGTTGATGGTGTGAAGCAGATTAAACTCTCCTCAGTGTATTCTGTTACAGAATCCAGGGAATGTAATGTCTGTCAAATGATGCTCACCCAAAATGTCTGAAGAGAATGGGCCGTAACAAAATCCATCTTTAGCTACCTGCCATCCATAGAACGACAGCTCTGGGCAACAAGAACTTTAATAGATGTCAATCATCCCGCGAAGAAATCTCAGATCGTTGTAAAAGGGGGAGTTCTTGTTATAGGGGTGGGGGCTGGGGGATAAACCACAAGATTCTAGTTTTGTAAAATGTATTCAGAGGTGAGAGGTCCTTTGAGTTCAAGCCCAAGTTCCAGAAGTTTTATGTCTGGAAATTTTCATCAACTCTTAGAGTAAACATTGACCAGAACTTTTTGTTTGACAGCGCCGTGAAAAATTGTTCTGTGGCTATAAAACAAGAGTTTTAATCTTGTTCCCTAGCGTATCTGATCCTGCAGCCGTAATTCATAGTTCATTCTGTCTCGCGGTAATGGTTGAAGTTGCTCTCGCGATGAGGTGGAGGAGGAGAACATAGAAACTGCATTCCAGCATATGGCTCTCACTCATGTAGAATCACACTGGTTAAAGCTGGATGGAAACTTCTGTACCATTTTACCTGCTTCCTTCAGGTTACAGATGTGAACTAAGACTTAGGGAAAGCTGGCAACTTGCTTTGAGTCACACAAACAAGCTTTTTCATGGGGGTAACTTGCTTTATAAGTCACACAAACAAGCTTTTTCATGGGGTTCTTATTACTTTAAAATACAACCTGTACCAACTTTTTACCTATTTTCTTATCACCATGCATATTGGCAGCAGGTAGACTTCTAGTGCCTTGTTGCGGTTGTTATAGGCCGTCTTCCCGTGGGGTCTCACTCCTGGAATCCCTCTGGGCCAGAGCAGAGCTGCTCCTTAGGAGGGTCAAGGATGTGGCCATTTGGAAGCAGATTGCCAGACTGTTTTCTGGGATGCTTCCATGTAGCCAAGTCTTTTGACTAGGTGCTCACCCATTTTATGACACCCAGGGCCCCCCAACAATTTCTCGAAACCATGCATGTTATGACTCCTCTGCCCAGGACACGGCAGTATTCAAAGGAGTGTCACAGAGCTCCCAAAGGAAAGGAGGGGCGGTGGGGGGGGGGGAGTATGGACATTCTCTGGAATATCTCTGGAGATAGGCTAAGCCTGCTTTTATTCTTCTGAGACACATTCCATTCTTCTGACCAACTTGTACCAAGTTCCCACTATGTAACAGCCACTCTGCTAGTCCTGAAGGTAGGAAGAAAATAAGAGATCACATTTCCTGAATGCTAATTAAACCCATTTCATAGGAGAAGCAGATGAGGAACCAGTGATCTCAGTAATGTGACAGAGGCAGGAATGGAGAGCTCAGGAGGACACTCTGAGCCTGACTCCAATGAAGAGATGCCTTCAGATCATTCCAGAAGCCACACTGACCTCCCATTACTCTCCAGAGAGCCCTCAGAGCTTGACTCTGCTAACGGTTTTGCTTCTACGTAGCCCCTGTAATCCCTCAGCTCTCTAGAAGATAGTAAATATTTACAGTAAAGAGTCAACATATTTGAGAAGAAGAGACATCATGGAAAAAAGATTACATGACCCACTACTGTCAGGAACAAGGGATAAAGGTATTAGTGGAATCAGACATGGCTTTGGGGCCATGACTGAAAGGACTTTGAAAGGGCCTAGAATTCCCTGCTTTTTGTTACTTCCCGTTTCTCTGTGATGACTAACAGTCAAACCAGAAAAGGGGGCTTGTTTTCAGGAAAGATAGGCAGTGGGGGCATTGGGAAGTCTTGCCTAACTTCATAGCCATTCTTGGCAGAGTGAATGTCCAGCTTGGGGTGGTGGGTGAAGGCCGACTCAGGGAGACGGAAAACCAACCACCGTCACTGAGTCAATTCAGATGTGTAGGAGCCCTGATGGCATGGTTGGTTATGCACGGGAAACCCATTAAAAAGTCAGAAGTGTGACCAGTCACTCCAAAGGCAAGAGGTGAGGCTGGGGGCGTAGTGGATACAGCTTTGGCTGCTAACCACAAAACCAGCATTTTGAAACCATCAGTCATTCCCTGGGAGAAAAATGAGGCTTTCTACTCCCATAAAGAATCAGTCTCTTGGGAAGCTGATGATGCTGGCTTGAAGATAAACCAGCGGCCATCTAGCTGAGAAGCAATCAGGTGTTGATGGGATCAGGTCCCTGGCAACAAAGACCCAGAACAAAAAAATCATATGGATGTGAATGAGGGGGATGGTGGAGTGTTGACCCAAAGCCCATCTGTAGACAGTTGGACATCCCCTTACAGAAAGATCTTATGGAAGAGACCAGCCAGTCAGGGTGCAGTATAGCACTGATGAAACATACAACTTTCCTCTAGTTCTTTAATGCTTCTTTCCTCCCCACTATCATGACCCCAGTTCTACCTTAAAAATCCAGCTTGATCAGAGTATATAAGAACTTGCAACACAGGGAATCCAAGACAGATAAACCCTTCATGACCAATAATGAGAGTAGCAATACCAGAAGGGTAGAGGGGATAGGGGGAACTGATCACAATGATTGACATATAATCTCCCCCAGGGGGATGAACAACAGAAAAGTGGGTGAAGGGAGTAGTTGGTGTAAGCATGAAAAAAAATAATAATTTATAAATTATGAAGGGTTCAGGAGGTAGTGAGAGTAGAGAAGGAGGGAAAATGAGCTGATCAAGGGCTCAAGTAGAAAGAAAATGTTTTGAAGATGATGATGGCAACACATGTGAAAATGTGCTTGACACAACGAATGGATGTTTGGATTGTGATAAGAGATGTATGAGCCCCTAATAAAATGATTTTTTTTAAAGTTAGTCTTGGAAACTCACAGGGGCAGTTTTACTATGTCCTATAAGATTGCTATAAGTTGGAATTGACTCAAAAGCAGTGAGTATACGAGTAAAGCAGACTTACAACCTCAGAAACCCAAAGGATCATTCTTCTCCGCTTCGTAGGGCTGCTCTGAGGGAAAGGGCAGCAGGCAGCTCTGGAGAGACCTGAGCGTGGACAGGAGAAATCCCCACAGGGAATCTTCCTTATCTAGAATCCACAATTCTACCCAGGGTTGTGAAATTCTGACAAAACTCCCTCAACCCAAAATTACAACTTTTGCCTTGAATAGTACATGTCGTGAAGGCAAACACAGACTGGGTGGGTGGGGGGGGGTGCGGAAAGGACATTTTCTGCAGAAGGGAGAGAAAAACATAATGTTTTATGAGAAGGAATGAACTATGGGACTAGTTGTCTGACCCTTTGTACCTCAATGGTGCCTTAGAGTAAACAAAGAAAACAGAATTAAAAGTGGAATGCAGAGAGGTACGGAGAATCGCGACAAAATCAACCATCTGTCTCAGTAAGTGTAGTCACTTTTCTTTAAAAAAGAAAATAACCCTGTCATCACCACAGTTAACTTCTCGCTCTGAACTTCACTTCTTGACAAGATTCTGTTGTTGTTGTTAAGTGCAGTGGAGCTGGTTTCACTCATGATGATCCTGTGCGCACCAGATGAAGATGTCTCATCATGCGCCAACCTGACAATTATCACTATGCTTGATCCCATTGTTGCAGCCGCTGTCTCAATCCTCTCTTTTACAATCTTTCTTTTTTTAAAAATTAATCTTCTGTGCTATCCTTCCCCAGGGATGGTCCCTCCTGCTATTCTCTCCAAGGTACACGAGACAAAAGCTCACCGTCCTCACTTGCAAAGAGAATTCTGACTGGACTTTTTCTAAGACAGATTTTTTCTTTCTTCCTGGCTGTCTATGGCATTAAATATGCTTTTCCAATACCATAATGCAGATGCAGCAGTTCCTCTCCGGGCTTCTTTATTCATTGTTCTACTTTTGCATGCATAGGCGGGTATTGAACCTACCTTGGCATGGGTCAGGCACTCCTTCGTCTTCAAAGTACAGAGCTCTTAACACCAAGCTCTCCGTTACCCTCAAAGCCTGCAGTGCAATGTGGTCCGTGGTAACGTAATACCCAGCTGCCTATGAGCAAAACTAGCTAATGCAACCATTGCTCCGACTTTGAACCAGGCAATCATATTAAATATGAAGATGTGGATGATTTTTACCACCTGCCATCTGGCACTGGTCAAGTATGTGATCAAGATGCATTGATAACTACTGGTGGCAGGAATTGGGGAATTGGGATTTGAGAATTCATCAAAACAAGCCCTTCCTGAGTAAATGCTGTGCTTATCCCTTGCCTGCGAACCAAAAGATTGGAAGTTCGAACTCAATAGCTGCTTGTGGAGACATAGATGACACGCTGCTTCCATAAAGATGTCAGCCTTGGAAACTCTTTGGAGCAGGTCTTCTCCATCTTACGAGGGTCACTATTGGTGGGGAACAGCTTGGCGACAGTGGAATATCGCCATGAATCAATGTCTGTATCATTGTCAGAGGACATTGTGGGATGTGGTAGGGCAAACATTATCCTTGGCCTGGGGATCAAAATATGCCGAAGCCTTACAATTACAATTGTGTGAGTAGAGGAAATCTTTTTGAGCTCAGGTTTCTTCATCTGCGTGTGAAGGAAGAAACATAGCCTTTAATTTATTAATCTCGGGCATATCCCTGATCCTACTTCTACAGTAGCAATAATTTCTTGGTATCCTAAAAACTCAGATCTTTGCAGAAAAATTAGTCTTTAGGAATTATTCTCAATTTTTAAGAGTCTTATTTTGCACCATGTTCCAAAAACTACAAATGTTGTAGCTGATGGCCATTTATTTGCAGGGCTTCATCGGAGAATTATATCTTTCTACCTTCTTAGGGCCTCTAACATTGGGCATTTGGGAGAAAACAGCTGTTTAAATGGCTTTGTCCATAGTTAATGAAAAATCTTGATGTTGATGATGATTTTTAGTAATTTGCCACATTCCAATGGGATGTTGAAGAAATGGGGGCCACATTGCACCTCCTCTGGCTACGCAAGAGGGAGAATCTTGAACTCTATATCTTCCCAAGAAGGATGTGTCAAGGTCAGATGGACCTCCACCATCCATCCTCTCTCTTATTCTGACACTGTCCCTCTCACAGCTCTGTTTCTCTGCTGGATTTTGATAATCCGTTACATTGGCCACACACCATTCACAGACAATAGATTACCAATGGGAGCTTATAAGAGAAGTAAACAGATTAGTATAAGTCAGGATCATAAAACAAGACAAGGATACAGTCCTCTGGTCTGCAACACTTCTCAGTGATGCCAACAGGCATGGCTGTCTCCAGTCTCTGACCCATCAGCACCATGACCCTTTGGTTCCTTCCCTACACAGCGCCGATAAATTTCCAGAGGGCATCCTACTCGAGGAGCCAGGCTCCTGTCCAAAGGCACCCAGCTTTACTCCATATGTGAGCCCAAAAGCCTGGTGCAGAGAAGTATGTACCAATTGTGAAGCTCATATTCACGGACATTACTGTGTGCACACAGACCATCCTAACCGCCCTCCCAGAAGGTTGTGACTTTGAGTGTGGGAACTATGCAAATGGGTGTGGCTCCAGTGTGCTCAGGTTGCTTCCATATCAGACACAATTCATCATTTAATCTTCAGTTTTTTGAAAATAATGCTTCCTTATTCTAACTCATAAATGCAGTCTTTCTCTGCATTTAAAAATGTGTAACTACACTGGTACCTGGAGATAGGATTCAGTGCTCTCTGTACTCTTTTCCTGTCCTGAAAGGACAGCCAGAATGTTTCTTGAAAGCAAAGATGTAATTGTATATTAACTGGAGATCCCCTCATAGAGGGGTTTAGGAGAGGAGATGGGTCAGTCAGGGTGCGATGTAGTACCAATGAAGAACACAGCTTTCCCCCAGATCCTGGGTGCTACCTCCCCCCAACTACCATGATCCGAATTCTACCTTGTAGGACTGGATAGGGCAGAGGTTGTACACTGGGGCATATGGGAGCTGGAGGCACAGGGAATCCAGGGTGGACGATACCTTCAGGACCAAGGGTGTGAGGGGAGATGCTGGGAGAGTGGAGGGTGAGTGAGTTGGAAAGGGGGAACTGATTACAAGGATCCACATGTGACCTCCTCCCTGGGAGATGGACGGCAGAGAAGGGGGGGAAGGGAGACTCCAGATAGGGCAAGATATGACAAAATAACAATCTGTGGATTATCAAGGGCTCATGAGGGATGGGAGGAGCGGGGAGGGAGGTGGAAAAAAAGAGGACCTGATGCAGAGGGCTTAAGTGGAGAGCAAATGCTTTGAGAGTGATTAGGGCAAAGAATGTATGGATGTGCTTTATACAATTGATGTATGTATATGTGTGGATTGTGATAAGAGTTGTATGAGCCCCTAATAAAATGTAAAAAATGAAAAGAAAATGATTAGGGCAAAGAATGTACAGATGTGCTTTATACAATTGATGTATGTATATGTATGCATTGTGATAAGAGTTGTATGAGCCCCTAATAAAATGTTTAAAAGAAAACATCCCAGCCCAGTCCAGACCAAGTCCGTAAGTCTGATATTAGCCCATATGTCCAATACCAATCTATATAGTCCTCTTCAGACTCATGAAACACATTCAATGAAGCCAACTGCAGGATGATCACAAGCTAGTGGGTAGGAAGTCTTTGGGTCCAGTGGTGTGGTCAGCATCTCAGTGCTAGCAGGGGTCTC
Organism: Tenrec ecaudatus; assembly: GCF_050624435.1. Lineage (NCBI taxonomy): Eukaryota > Metazoa > Chordata > Mammalia > Afrosoricida > Tenrecidae > Tenrec > Tenrec ecaudatus. The sequence continues at coordinate 48,325,775 of NC_134531.1, forward strand.
TCTATGGATTCTCTGGCTTCCGAAGTCTGTTTTGCACCCATGTGACTTGTCTTCTGCAATGTCTCCCAGGAAGTACTAGAGAGAGAGAGAGGTGTCTTCCACCTCCAAGGAGGAAGGACCAGATTTCCCAGAATTCTCAGGAGAAGGCCATGCCCACACAGAAGTCTCATTGGCTATCTCCAGATTGACAGCTTAGACTCCATTCCTATACTCTTGTTCCTTAAATTGACAACAGATTAGGTGACTACCACACCAGTCCAGATCAAGTCCATAAGTTTGATATTAGGCCATATGTCTGATAACAGACTATAAATTCCTCTTCAGACTCACCCAACATATGCGATGACACCAAATGCAGGAAGCTCACAGGCCAGGGGGTGGAAAGTCTTGTGGATCCAGTGGTGACAGAAGCATCTCAGCGATGGTGGTGGGTCTCCACGTGGCTCCTTTCAGTTCCAGGGCTCTGGCTCCATCAGCATAGCTCCATGTAGCTTGTCAACAGGAATGTTTCACAGGGAGAGTGTGTATTTCGCCTCCATGGAGGAAGGCAGGGGTTCCCAGACTCCTTAGGAGAAGGCCATACCCATGCAGAGGCCTCATTGGCTATGGCCTGATTGACAGGCTAGACTCCACCCCTTCCCTCAAGTTGACAGAAGATTATGCCACACTGCCCCTCCACTTTTCCCAGAAGGATGTCCTTCTCCAGGCACTAGTCATTTTTGACAATATGTCCGGAGTATGTAAGATGAAGTCTTGCTTTTGCCTCTAAGGAGCACTCTGGCTGTACTTCTTTCAAAACAGATCAGTTGTTCCTTTTAGCAATCCATGGTACTTTTAATATTCTCCACCACACCAAAATGCAAGCACCTGTGCTTGGGGGGTGGTACCCCAAACTCTCATCATATGAATTATTTTAATTACTGATAGCGATGTTTTCCTCTGACTTGACCCAACACCCCCTCGATAGTTCCTTTAATTTGTGATTCCAATTTGCACCTGGCATCAAGGGCTCAGGGCCCTCCCCTAGGCTCAGGTGGGATAAACCTACTCTTGATTTTGGAACGAGACCCCGCTCACGTGCAAGAATTTAGGAAGCAGTCCTATTGTTTTCTTGAAAATAGAGGTTACGTTAAAGGCTAAAAGTCAGTTGACCTCTTCCTTCTTAGCCTGCGAAACCCTCAAGGCGAGGAGATTCCTCACCAGTCGCAAAGCATCAGCACCAGGAAAACGCAGGTGCTCTGAGAATTCTTGGCTTCTACCCTCTCGGCTCTCTTTGGAGGGTCACGTCAGGACACATAGGTTTCTTATCTCTGTCTTTGCGCAGCTGACATTTGTGGCTGGAAGGAAATGGAAGCTAGGAAAAAGGAAGATGATGCACCTCCCCACCTTCCAACACACACTTGACCTTAGCCTTGACATTGTTTTCTAATTCAGCTGTCTCACTGTCGGCATAGGAGAGAAGAATCAGCTAGCACGCAGACTCAGATTTCCTGTTGGGCTCAAACGGAAGCTAAAAGGTGAGCCACGTGTGTTCAACCCAAAAGAACAGGTTCCACCAACGCTTCTTCTCTTCTAAAATTAAGGCAGGATTTGGAGGTAGGCCAAGTTTAAAAATATAAATTAGATCAAAATGAAATAAAAGGTGAAACAGAAACCTAGAGCAAATGTTTCTCTACCCCTCTCATAGGATTGTCATACTTTTGAAAAAGAAGAAAAACAGTAAGTGGGGCATACCTATTTTTAAAATATATTTATTTATTTATTTAAAATCTGGAAGCCAGGTTTAACTGACTGGCTGGCAACCATACAATCACCCATTGCTCTTTAACGCCACTGGCCGTGGTTGGCTAGAAAGAGACATCTATGTGTGTTTAACTTGGGATAGGCAAGGATGAAGATGAGTGGTGTACTATGAACTATTGGATATATCAGTCACTCAGATTTGGAGGCTTCAAGAAGCTAGTGTTTATTTCTTTTCATCTTTATAAACAATTGTTCTTAAAGACATGGAGAACTTCAGTGCTTGGGCAGGGTTGTTAGGGTGAGTGGCATTGGAATGAACTATTTTTGAATTAGACTGAAAGAGTGTTGAGTAGACTCAACATTGGTTTTCATTTGTTTTCTTGGAGGCCAGCTTCTTGATGGCCAAGGGAAAACCACACGGCCCTGCGTAGAGGGAGCTCATTCGCCTCCCAGAACTCCTAAAGTATAGCCTGCTGGGAAGTGGTTCAACTACAGCAAAGCTCATTAACAAAACACTGCATTTTTGGCGTCTTCATTCCCTCCCAGATCTTTGCACTTTTATTCAGAATCATAAGAAAAATAACGGCAGTAAAAGCCTGCCTGTATTATGACTGAACACGGGATACAAGGATTTTCTTTGTAAAACTGCTTTTAAGTAGCATTACCTAGCAGCCGGATTCCTTCTTTTAGACAGAATTAGCACCCCAAAGCAAAGGAGATACATGATATAGGGTACAATAAGAAGAACATGAAAGCAATTGGAGTGATAAATTTGCATCCGCATAGTACCTATATAGAACCATTTTAAACCGCTCAACGTAGAAAGAGTCAAGTGTTAGGCGCTATCCACTATGAAATCACATCGGAGGAATGTTTTCCCATTAAACACTTAGGCTGGTTTAAGCCTAATAAGATGCTAATCTTTTCAAACCCTATTCTCCCATATTTGGAGTTCTGTCTCTGTACCAGTGAGCCAGAGTTTAATATAGCAGAATCGCTGCACCAAGGCATGGAGAAGAAAATGCCCTGGCCTTGCTTTCAGGAAACTTAGCTCCAACCCAGAGTCCATAATTAAGTAGGTCCATAGCCTTGGGCATCCCTCAGCCACTGGGAACCTCATCTAGAAGGTGGGACTAAAACCACCTAGAAATGATTAAATTATGGATTTTTATTTTAAAAATGTTTATCCTGGCAAAAGATTTTTCAGATTACTCAGGTGTAAGATTAGGTGGCATTCACTGTCTTCAGAATTACCTTTGGCAAGCATCACTAGTGACTAATGATGTGAAGTAATTTTTCTAGGGTTACTAGGTATTGTCTCTTTGGAGAAATGTTCTTTTATCCCAGTGTTAGTGGGTAATTTGCCCTTTAGTTTTTGAGCTGTAAAAGCCAAACTCACTGCCATCAAGTCAATGCTGACTCATGGTGACCCCTGTGGGTTTCCAAGATTGTAAACTGTGGGAGTAGAAAGCCCAGTCTTTCTCCCGAAGAGCTGCTGGTGGTTGGTTTGAACTGCTGATCATTTGAATCCCAGCCCAGCTCGTAACCACTAAACTAACCAGGGCTCCTCCTTTTGAGCTATAGAAACTCTATATGTCCTTAACACCCTGGAGGATGAACCTTAATTAGAAATATGATCCAAATATTTCCTCTCATTCTGTAGCATGCTGTAGTTCTCCGTTCACTTTCTTGGTATTTTTCTTTGATACACAGAAATTAGATTTTGATGAAATTCAGGTTTTGTTTTTTTCCTATTCTTCATGCTTTAATGTTGTAGCTAAGAATCTACTGTTAGAGCTGAAGTCCTGAAGATGCATCTCTATGCTTTCTTCTCGGCGTGCTATACTTAGCTCTTATATTTAGGTTGTTGCTTCATGTTGAGCTCTCTCTCTCTCTCTCTCTCTCTCTCTCTCTCTCTCTCTCTCTCTCTGTGGTGTGAGATCCAGGTTCAACGACTTCCTTCTACATATGGAAATCCATTTGTGCCAGCATTATTTCTTGAAAAACATTTTGAAATTATTTTATAAGCACTGCTATTGAGTCCATTTTGATCCAGGATAACCCCACAGGACAGCGTAGAACTGCACTTCTCGATTTCCGAGGCTGCACATCTTCACTAGAGAAGAACGCCTCATTTGTCCCCTGCAGCATGGCCGATGGGTTTTAACTGCCCGCTTTGCTGCCAGCAGCCCAACTCCGAACTCGCTACACTGCCAGGGCTTTTCGCATACACATAATGACACTGCCATTGAGTCCATGCCGCCCCATCGCGACCCTATAAAACAACACAAAACAACAAGCTCACTGCCACTGAGTTGATGCCCACTCACAGCGACCCTGTAGAACAGGACAGAATTGCCCCTGTAAGTTTCTAAAACTAATTATTTTTTGGAAAAGATCGTCTCAGTTTTCATCCTTGGAATGTGGTGGTTTTGAACTGTTGACCTTGCAGTTATCAAGCCAATGTGTAACTACTAAGCCACCAGGGCCCCTATTGCATATACAATAGGTATTCAATAAGTATTGAATAGGCGACTTCAGGAAAAAGCTGTGGCTCGAAGAACAGAGCAGAATGGCTCAGTGGGGTTTTTAGGACTTCATGGGGACAGAGAGCCTCCTCTGTCCTCCTTAGAGTGGCTGGTGAGTTTGGGCTGCCCTCCTTGCTTAGCACCCTAGTACTGAACCCACCATGCCACCAGAACTCCTTAAAGCAGCCCTGGCTAAGCATACATAAAGGGGTCTGGATGTATTCCAGTGAAAGTTTATTTACCCAAACATATGGACACAGGACACAGGTTGCAATTTCTTGGCCCTTCGCCTAAAACATGAGAACAATTACACTGACAACTGCTCAAGGTACTTCATACTTACTTAAGTTAATTCAGCTGAGGAAGTCCACACATATGCACATAATTCTTAAATGAATAGCTCAGAAATTGTATAAAAGAACCGTAGTCTATACATCTACTTCTTCAGTACCCTGGCCTGCCAAGTTAAAAAAGGAAAATGTGTGGGTCTCAAAGTGCGGTCAGCGGAGATGCCAGTGTGTGCAGCACAGATTGTAAATATGGCTTTTCACCCGGGATTTCCCCCCCTCTGCCCTAACATAGAGCCATGCTCATTTGCACAAAGGCTTCTACTGTTTTCTGTGGCGGACAGATTTCGAACTCTGACTCTGCCCCAGTCCACGAATGTCCAGGGCAGGATTTCCTTTTGGAGCACAGCATGTTTTCTGAATTTCCTGGGAAGCCCATTCAAGACTGGCTTACCTGACAGCACCATTGTACTGGTAGGAATTTCCTGCAGAGACGAAGCCCCTTAGGCTTTGACCTCAGTATTTTACTATTTCCACATCCACCTTAAACAATCCCTCTTAAAAGAATGTTGTCATGGGATTCCTTTCTGCAGGATGACTTCTTTTTTTAAAAAGAAGAGAGAAAGAAATGTTGGGAACCATCCTTTTTTACATAATCCTTCTGGCAGCGAGCTCTCTCTTCAGTGCCAGCATCCAGTCTTGACTTTAGAAGGCATTTCCTTGGGACAGAATCTCTAGTGTTTGAGATTCTACTTCTAATTTTAGGAAATCTAACTATAATGTATTTGAGATTATCTAGTAACCAGAAACTTCATGCAACATACTAGTAAATATATTAATCAAAGCAAACATTTTTACCTACTTCAAAAGACAAAATCTCCCAAATTCCAGGCTCTTAATGCCAAGCGGCTTAGGGGTAACATGTTGGGCTGCTAACTGCAAGGTCAGTAGTTTGAAGCCACCAGCCACTCCTTGGAAGAAAGATGAGGCTTTGTGCTCCTATCAAGATTTATACCGTAGGAAATGCAGAGGACACTTCTGCCCTGTCCTATGGGGTCACTATGCGTCCGAATTAACTCATTAACTCAATGGCAGTGAATTTGCTGTTGATGTTTGGGGCTGTTTTTGGTTGTTGTTGTTAGTACCACAGGGGTGTATTTTTCCCTTGTGCCTCAACCCAATGTGGGTTGGTAACACGTGCTCTGCCTGTACTCTGCCCTTGGGAGCACAGTCACTGAGGTCGCAGCAATTATAGACAGCAATGTGACGGTCAGTCTAAGGGTATTATGACTTGGATCTAGTCCATGCATATACTGGCTTATTCCCCTCCTCCCTACTAACCGCCCCCACCCAAAAAAACCTGTTTAAACATGTCTCTGTGATCCATGAGAGAACTGAAGACAAGTTCCCTCAGTAATATGTTTGTCTCATCTGTCAGTTTGTCTTATGGTGGTGGCTGGCATGTTGTTGGAATGTAAGAAACTGTGCTTGTGGGATTTCACAATGCCAGCAGCATCACCTGTGGTGGATAGGTTTCGGCAGAGCTTCCAAACTAGGAACAGATGTGAAGAAGGATGAAGCTATCCAAGACTAAGCTTCTGAAGGATTAGCCAGAGCCTAGCTTATGAATAACCATAGAGCACTGGCAGACACAGGAGCCAGGAGATGAACCCTGCAGGTGGGAAGGAACTGAAAGCAGGGTTTCATCCTGTTGTACATAGGGTTGCTATGAGTTGGAATGTCGAAGGTAACATTGACTTTCAGAAGAGCAAACACGTCTATCTCAGAATTACAACAGAAAGCTTCTCAGAAGCCGGAACGGCAAGGCTTGGTCTCATGTACTTTGGCCATGTCGGAGAGACTAGTCCCTGGAAAAGAACATTACGCTTGGTGAAGTAGAGACAAAAGGTAAAGGTCAGGAAAAAGAGGAATACTCTCAAGGACATGGAGCCCGACAGCAACAATGTGCTCAAACTGAGCAGCAGGTGAAGGAGGATGCGGGGCTGGGCAGTGCGTCCTTCTGTGGCACATAGGCTTACTATGGATTAGAACTGGCTCAGTGACACCTAACAACAACCATTGCTGGGAAAGGATCACCAGGCCTTTCTTACTAGTCTTAGTCTTATAACTACTGAAACCTGTTTACTAACGTGATCCTGCTGCTGTTTGACATAGAGGTGGCATAGCTTCCAGTATCATAGCAGCACACCGGCGTCCGTTATACAATAAATGGACGGATAGGGGGTGGAATTCGTTCAGGCATAACTGGTAAATAATGAAATGATGTCACTATAATACACAAATCACTGTAATGTGGCTTTGTCTAACATCTCACCTTGGATGCCACCACGTGACAGCACGTGATTCCAAGTACTCTTAAAAGTGAACGTAGCAAGTGTGGACCAATACAGGATTGTACATCATGCTCATCCTCCTCAAATTCTTTCTCTTGGCTTCATTTGCCAGGTGAGATTTCTTGGAAAAGTTGACTTATGTGGCTGGTCCCAAATGGTGTTCATCTTGTCATTGTCTCCATAACCCCTGCGACTTCAACACTTTCCTACTCATTTTCATTGAAATCTTACGAGGGGGTACCCAAAAAGAACCAGAAAAAAACTCCACCCAGGGAAGCTTTCCTAGTACACATGTTTCCAACTAGATGATCACCCAGCAACAAGCTCAGACTCAGTGCACTTAGTGGTGTCACCTGGGAAGGTTCTCGCTGTCACAGTGAATTTTTTCTTAAAAAAAAGATTTGCTCGAACCTCATTTTTTTGTGATGGCCAATTTCAGAGAAAAGTGTGTGGCTGTGAAATTTTGTCTCCTGTTCCAGAAAAATGATGCAGAAACTGTTGTGATGTGGAACACAGCTTACGAGGACAGCACTATGGGAAAACTCAAGTGTACGGGTGGTTTTTCTCATTTCAAAAAATGTGAAATGTCAATTGATGACAAACCTTGTTCTAGATATCTGTCAACTTCCCAAATGTACGAACACGTTGACAAAATGCATGCACTTGTGCTTGGACACCAACAATGGACCATTGAAAAGATGAGGAAGTTATCTGGACTATTTTGGAGCTCAGTTCAATGAATTTTAATGAAAGATTTGGAAATAAGAAGGCTCGCTTTGAAATTGGCCCCGGGCTTATATGAGAAGTTTCCATGGGGAGGCAGTTTTCTGACCTTTATCTTTATGTTTGTAGCATCCTTTCAGAGTTCATCCTTTCAGATGGTGTTCACATGTAGAATCTCTTTTCAGCCTCAGAACACCACCACGGAGGATATCATTCTGCATGTCTACTTCCCTGGCTTGAGCACTGAGGCTCAGAGAGGAGAAAAGTCATTAGCGGTGCATTCCTGTTTATAATTGGTCATTTCTAATCACATTACCATATTTGGAGCATCTGTTCTCTACACGGCACTAACATACAGAGATAAATAAGAATCACCCACCTTTTCCCTATCGTGGTGCTGGAGACCCTTTTCAGCCAGGATGGAGTAGGACTTAGCAATGTCCTCAAACCCAGAGAAGTACCAGCATTGGTGATTTCTAAAATGACTGGCTGTTGAGTACCTGTACTGCTTTGCATGGGGCAGTAGATCATTTGGGCGACTCCTGACTGTGACTCCACGTGACCACAGCCTGCTGTAGACTGGAGCCTGTTGCTTGATTCTGTTCCTGCATCAGTCCCTAGTTTAGCTTCTACCATGAATATTAGCTCAATTAAGAGTGGCTACTCCATCTGCCATGTATGAGCTGTATGCTATCTGAAGGGTACATAGCAATGATGACTCATAACTGATTCATATGATAGTGCTTGGTGAGAGTGAGGTAACAGCAAGGAAGCCATTTCCTGGTCTGGCCCTGTCAGTAAACTTGGATATTGGAAAGCTATTACTTCAGGGTCCTCTTCATGTAAGGATACAGTCTTAGTAGATGGTCTAAGCAAGGTCTTTTCAGCTATAGCCTTCTGAGGTACATTAATGGCATGCTTGGGATTGCTCAAGTTTGGGTCTCCAATGAGCCAATCCAGAGTGCTTTATGGCAAGTGGGTCTCTTCTTAATGGGGTCCTGAATTCCCCAAGATTCTCCTGAGCATCATTCAGCCTCAGAAGAAGCAGACACCCGAATGATCAAAATGGCGGCACCTGAACTGTACTGAAGCGTTTAAGCATTTTAGAAGATGCTGCTGATGGGACACCCTTTACAGAAGGGTCGCGGGGAAGAGATGAGCCAGTCAGGGTGCAGTAGCAACAAAGAAACATACAACTTTCCTCTAGTTCCTAAATGCTTCCTCCTCCCCCCGGCCCCCCACTATCATGATCCCAATTCTACCTTGAAAATCTGGCTAGACCAGAGGATGTACACTGGTACAGATAGGAACTGGAGACACAGGGAATCCAGGACAGATGATCCCTTCAGGACCAGTGGTGAGAGTAGCAATATCTGGAAGGCAGAGGGAAAGTCGGGGACAAAAGGAAAACCAATTGCAAGGATCTACCTCCCTGGGGGACGGACAACACAAAAGTGGGTGAAGGGAGACATTGGACAGTGTAACATATGACAAAATAATAATAATTTATAAATTATCAAGGGTTCCTGAGGGAGGAGGAGCATAGAGAGGGGAAAAATGAGGAGCTGATACCAAGGGCTCAAGTAGAAAGCAAATGTTTTGAGAATGACGATGGCAATGAATGTGCAAATGTGCTTGACACAATGGATGTATGTGTGGATTGTGATAAGAGTTGTATGAGCCCCCAGTAAAATGATTTAGAACAAAGATGGTGCTATTTTAGAAACAATTTGTAAGGAAATTTAAGAAGAGGAGAGAGAGAGAGATGTTTGGGGCTGATTCAAATGATTGATGGATAAACTATTTGAAAAGACTAGGATTTGAATATTAATTTGGAAGTATATATGACTTTCATATTACTACTCATGTAGTTACTTGATTACAAATATTTAAATCTCAAGTAAACATTGAAATGTATATTTAGGGTCAGTGGAATTGAAGGTTCTTTTCTGCCTTAGGGAAATAAAACGTCATCTAACTCCAGAAACCTCTTCTAGTTATACTTTGGATCCCACGATTCTGCTGAAGGCCGAGCTGCCAACGAGCTCAGTGTTGATTGACTTGGCCAACGTTTAGCCTGTGGTTGGGCATGGAGAAATCCCAGTGAAGACTGAGAGAGGCATGCAGGCAGTAGTGAAGTGCAAGGAAAGGAGGAGAGACGATTGGAAACTGGGAAAAAAATAAATGAAAACTAAGGGGAAAGAGTGAAAAGAGCCCATTTTCAATTCCTTGATAGCCTCCCCCTGACATGAGTGCAATAGGTGTCTGTGCTTTAGTGTTAACCTTACACATAGGTTACAGCTGCGATTAGCTCTTCCCCATTGTGTCACAAGCAGACAAAATACCATGTGCAATTTCTGCATGTCTGCCATACATTGCAAGTCAGGTGTTTGAAGGACGATAGTTTGATGGAAAGTGCTGTGCTTTGAGAGTGCTGTATTTCTCTTACAGTCTCATTCTTAATGGTCTGTGACCTAATTTATTTCTGCCCCAAGCCATGCTTTGTTCCCTGGTTAAAAAAAAACAAAAAACAAGAAAAAAAAAGGTGTACACTTTTTGAAGAGTGATTATAGAAGTCCTGGAAGGAATTAAATATGGAAACTATATCTGGATATGTCCATGATTCATAACAATACCAATATTTTTTCTCTTTTGTGTTTCTTTTTGTCTCCCATTAAAAGATAAAACATCTAGGAAGCTGTTCTAACTGGGCTGATAAGTAACCAAGTAAAGCATACTGTACTTTTACCAGTGTTTGTGGCAGGAGGCCCAGGCTGCAGAATGCCCAGTTACACAATCCCGAATTAGACACTGAGCAGAAGGGTAGTTGTTGAACTACTTTAAACAATTTTTTTATATGACAGGAATCAGGACAGACGTTTTATTTTGTTTTTAAAGGAACACGGGAGCTCTCTGGGTTGTGATTTATGACAATGACATGTGACGCTACAAACACCTCAAAAAGTTTAAGTTTTAAAAATGCAAATTGATGTAAGCTTAGAGTAACCAATTGGGCTATTTTTTATATTAAAAATAAATAGACCGTAGGGGCTTCGGGTGTGACAGTCTGAGTCGTTGCCTAGGCCTTGGAGGTGGCTCCATGGATGTGCTCCCTCCGTGACGTCCGTGACATTCGGTATATCCCTCAAGGTCCCGGTACACAAGGTTTGTGCTCCACTAATAACCTCCGAGTTGAGTCTTCACACCAGGAAGCCGTGGAAGTCAGCTTCCACAAAGATCCTCATACAACAGGATTTGGTCTATGATCATCACGCAGATTCCGAGTCACGGCGACCCGGAATGTTACAGAAAATAATTAATCACAGGGTTTTCTTGGTGGTGGTCATTGCTGACAGCAGATCGCTGGGTCTTTCCCCTGAAAAGCCACGTGTGGGATTGAGCCACCCACGGCGCCACGCTGGCACCTGGGGTCTCCGGGAACGAACTTCATGGCACTGGAGCGATTTCTCAGCTGTGATCCTGTGCGCCCCTTCCTAGCATGCCCCACATGTGCTTCAACCCAAAAGAAGATTTGCAGAAGAGAAATGAAAAGCAACGTGGTCTGCGTTTGTAAAATGTGGCCATTAGGGTTTCTGCATCAACTCTGAGTTCATCTTTAAATCAGGGAGAATATTGGGAGGAAGGTGCTGTGACTGTGGTGACTCAGGTAGCCCAATTTGAGAACATGACACCCAGCCCCTTTGTGTCTTAGCCCCCCAGGAAACGCCCAGCCTGGTTGAATCAATTAAAGAAGCAGGTAAATCAATTTATCCTTACTTCCCAAGAATAAGATTTGATTACATTTATTAACATGTTGTTTGAGTTCCTAAACACAAAAACGCAGTTAGAATAGAGTAGCTCTGTGAAAAGCCATTCCAATATGGAAACACAGAGATTTAAGGAGTCTAACAATGCCCTGATTCAGAAAATGAACAGCGTTAGGTCCCAGATTTGGACTCTCGTGCCATTTGGGATTTTTTTCCCCTTCTCCTTTTTTTGGACAGCCCTGTTAGGACATGTGTGACAAAGGCTGCAATTCACTACACTTTCCAGTTGCTCCCCACTATAGAACATGTTCTCAAAGATAAATTTAGAAAGCTTTCCTATGCAGGACTCTATGAAGGTTTGGAAAAATCCTGATTATTTCACCAGAGTCTACTTGAAAAATAAAAAACAATGTTTTCCTTATTTTACTTCACAGGTATATTTTAAAAAAAGAAAGAATTCAGCCATTTTAAGCGGACTGGAGTTCATCCTGAACAAAGTTGTTACTTGTTGGTAAAAGTTTAGAAAATTAGGGGGACAATTTTTGAAGTAACTTTTTAAAAAAATACAGAGCTCTTTTTAGACTTTTAGGGTGGTCACAGGCCAAGTATTTTATAAACTGTTGGCACAAATGATGTTACTGATCTTTGATCAGACTATGGGAAAGTGCTTACACTCAAGATGAAAAGGAAGAAAATGACAAAGGTTTTGGTTGAGAAGTAACTGAAATACAGCAAAATCACTCACCCTAGAAGTTATTCTGTAGCCCCAGTGGCACAATGGGTTATGTATTACCCTGCTAAGCACAAGATCAGCAGTTCGAAACCACTAGCTGCTCCATGGGGAAAGAGGAGGCTTTCTGCTCCTGTAAAGAGTTACAGTCTCAGAAACTCAAAGGGGGCACACCTCCCCTACCCTTTAGGGCTGCTACGAGTTAGGGCTGACTCGGTGGCGGTGAGTTTGAGTTTCGTTTGAGGAGCAAGCTATTCACCTTAAGCAGCTGTCAGGGGTGTCAGTTTGTGGAGGACTAACTAAGCTTGCATTCATTTCTTCTCTGTCTACCAAATAAGACCAGCCTGAACAAAGCTGTGATTGTTCTGGGATGACATCAACTCTGTCCTGCCCTTTCATTTGTATTGCAGTGAATTATTATGTTGTATAAGGCAGGACTTTAATGTTCAGTTTGACCTAGCAGTGAATGTCAGTGTGAATTCTGGGTCACATTTCATCCTTTATTTTCACTTCCTGGCACGACCTAGGGAGAGATAAACAATTATAAAAGAAATATACAACTTTCAAAGGAATGCCCTCTCTCTCCGCCAGTGCTTTGCATATTTGATCACCTGCCTCATCAACTCAAAAAAGCCCTGTAGGCACTATCAGGTTAGCATTGGACTGCTAACCGAAAGACCAGCTGCTCAAACTTACTAGCTGTAGCCCACACCCCTCCCCAAACAAAGTCTGAGGATGTCTGCTCTCACAATGATATAGAGCATCGGAAACCTTCTATAGGGCTGTTCTCAGCCGAAATTGACCCCTTGGTCAATTCTCCCACTCTGCCCAGGACTTTCCAATGTGATCCTATTCAGAGCCCTTTTCCAGGGGTAGCCAGGCACGATCTACTTTTGGTCTCAAGATCATGGAGTCTGATGTTCGGATGGTTTCAAAGTATCTTTGATTTTCTTCACTTTTGGTTGCTCTGGCTGTAGTGAACATCATAGCGGAATCTTAGGTGGAAGCTCACAAGCTTTTCAAAGCCCAACCGTGATTCACTTAAGTAGGATGTAGAGCATTTTCTTTGTGGATTATCATGCCAGTGGGTGTTGGTGTCCCTCAAGACTCTGATCCTGAGTTCCTGGGCCCAGCATTTCATTCTCTCACAGTGTTGTTACATCTGAGATGTTAACATAACATACGCAGCACAGGTAAATATACTTCCTTCCACGTAGTAGACGTGTATTAACATTCACTTAATGAATATAGCATATCCTAATGAATATAGTATATCCTAATGAAGTTTTCATGAAGAGCGCCAATGGCACATCGATTAAGCACTTGGCTGTTATCAAGACATGGGTGGTTTGCCCCCAACCAATCACTGCTGGAGAAAGATCTGCTGATTCGCTTTCATGGAGATTACAGCCTAGAACACCCCACAAGGCAGTGCTACTCTGCGATATTGCGTCCCCATGAGTCTCAGGGGACTTGATGGCGCCTCCCCACAGCATCAGTAACAAACGTGATCATATGCGTGTCCTTATTTACATACCCTGGTGCATAGTGGTTGCGTGTTGGGCTGGGAACTCCAAGGTCAGTTGTTCAAAACCACCAGCTGCTCCTTGAGAGAAAGAGAGCTTTCTAGTCCCTTAAAAGTTACTCTCAGAAACCCACAGGGGCAATTCTACCCTGCCCTCTAGTGTCCCTATAAGTTGGTATCAACTTGATAGCAGAGTTTGGTTTGGCTTTCCGCTATCCAAGTAGCTCTGCGGATATGGTGGTGAAGCATTCAGCTGCTAATAAAAATGTCCGGAGTTTGAAACTGTCCATTATTTGATGGGAGAAAGATATGGCAGTCTACTTCCATAAATATTACAGCCTTGGAAACCCTAGGGGCAGTTCTATTTTGTCATTGTGGGTCAGCATTGACTCAATGGCAAGGGGTTGATTGGTTGGTATTTGTTATCTATGTACAATCTCCTTTCTTAATGTCTTCCATTTGAAATTTTGGTTTTGTTTTGGTGGGGGCGGGGAGTAGCAGAGGAGTAGAGATATAAGAGGAGCCTCTTTAGAATAGTGGTCATGTATAGGGATCATAAACGGCAACAGTTGAAAGCCACCACTTGCACGAAGGGAGAAAGCTGAGGCTTTCTACTCCTGTAAAGAGTGACCATCTCAGAAACATGCAGGGGCAGTTCTGCCCTATCCTGTAATGTTGCTCTGAGTTGGAACTGACTTTAGGGCAGTGAGTTTGGTTTGGAGAGGCATAAGAAGGAAACACCGAGTCAAGCCATCGTATCCTCCCTTTTCCTTAGCTATTTTGCTTTATTTTTTCTTCAAGGAAGCCCTTATTGGACTAAATCATCTCACAGTTCCTGGATCTATGTGGGGACTTTCTTCTTCCTGAGGTTTCGCTTCTCATGTTGTAAACCCACACCCTGTGAGAAAACAAAACCCTGTCAGTTTCTAAACCTCCTGCTCCATGGCCTTCTCTGCGAGGAGAGAAGTCTATACCAAGACATCAGCACGGGACTACGGAGTTGGGTGCTCTGATTACTGCCTACAAAATTAATCCCCTGGGCTTAGGACAGTGAGGCGCTAGGTGGCTCGGTTTATAGCTGATGCTCTTTCCTTGGCTCACCAGTCCATGGCTTGGGTATTTCATCCCTTAAAATTCACCAAGTCCAACCATAGAAAGGTGTCTCCTAAACCTTTCAACACAGATTCTGTGATTTACCACCAATGCAATCACATATTTGAAATATTTATTCTATCAAGGTTTCCCTATATTTCAGAAGTTATTAGGTCAAAGACAAATGGATTTCTTTTGAAGTAATTATAATAAATAATCGAATATTAGATCACGAGTGGCATGAATTTTACATTGGGCTGCTTACCTGCAAGGTGGGCAGTGCAAACCCACCAGCTACTTCATGAGAGACAGATGAGGCTTTCTGCACCTGTAAAGATCTGCAGTCTTGGAAACCCATAGAGAGACATACGTTCTGTCTTATAGAGTAGATATGAGCAGGGATCTACCCAGTGGTAGTGGGTTATTTCAATCTGGTTACAGGTTATGGTGATAGTGTTCATTTGCGGTTATAACTTAAATAAACCAAACTCACCACCATCAAGTAGATTCCTACTCATGTTGACCCTACAGGAGCCAGAAAACCCGTTCCCTTTGGTTTTGGAGAAAATCTCTAGGGGAACAACCAGGCTCATCTTTTCTCCTTCGAAGCAGCTAGTGGATTTGAGCCACTGACCCTTTAATTAGTGGCTCAGTGCTTAACTGACTGCATGACGAGGGCTCCTTCAAGTCGGGCAGGCCGCCCCAATTCTCTACTATGGAAGCAGACGACAAGGCCTGGAAGGATGTATTGGAGGAGACAAATTGGCCACTCACGCCCTCTTTAAAGTGTCAGAAAGTAAAGATGCCACTTTATGGACTGGGGTGTGCCCGATGCAAGCCGTGTGTGGGAAAGCCGGGCGGTGTGGAAAGAAGTCCAACAGAGACTGATGCATTTTAATGATATTATTGGTGAAATCTTGGAAGTACTGCAGACTGCCACAAGAATGGGAATTCTAGAACACTTCATTGTGCTCCTGCAAAACCTGTACGTGGACCAAGAGACGGACAGACAGAGCAAGGAAATACTGCACGGTTTAAAATGAGGAAAAGTATGTGTCAGGGCTGTAGCCTTTCGTCATACTGTTAATTCTGTCTGATGAGCAAATAATCAGAGAAGCTGTATTCTATGACTAAGAATGCAACAGGGGGATCGGAGGAAGGGTTTCAACCATCTATGTACACCTGCACAGGTGACACAACCTCGCTCGCTGAAAGTGAGAAGGACGCAAAGCACTTGCTGAGGAAGATCAAGGATTGCAGCCTTCAGTGTGGATGACAGCTGGGTTAGCCTGGGTGACTAGAGAAACAAATCCATAGACACTCATCTGTATATAAGAAAGAGCTTTGTATACAAGAGCAATTGAATATTGAGAAAACGTTTCAACTCAGTCCAGATCAAGTCCATAAGTCCGATATTAGCCCATATGTCTAATACCAACTGAGATAGTTAAGATTTATTGTGCCGACCTGGCCAATTAACACATTTGGGAATAATTGAAGGGTGGCGAAATAAATGGCTCAGTGAGCCTCACCTTTCTAGGTCTCACGTCTCTTGCTTTCTGATGGTCCTACAAGGGTGCAGCTGCCTTAGCCAGTGTCCTGCTTCAGCTGGTAAGGCTCACTTCCTTCGAGATATCTCTGAGGAGAAGCCACATGGACCTACCCCGATGCAGCCCTGGGTGCTGGAGAAGCCGTGTGGAGACCCCTGCCAGTGCTGAGATGGTTACACGTTCACTGATTCGGCTTTCCTCCTGCAGTTGGCTTCATTGTATGTGTTTTATGAGATGGAGGAGAGCTTTGTAGATTGCTGTCGGACATATGGGCTAATGTTGGACTTATGGGCTTGGGAGGTTCTGTGGATTTGTTTCCCTAGTTAACCTAGACTGACATACCAATCTATAACATCCTCTTCAGACTCACAAAATACATGCAATGGTGTCGAATGTGGGAAAAATCACAGGTCAGTGGTTGGAAGTCTTGTGGATTCAGTGGAGTTGTAAGCTTATCCACGTGGATTCTCTGGCTTCAGAGATCTGGTTGCATCAGGGTAGGTCCCTGTGGCTTCTCCAGGTTCCAGGCTGTAGCGTCATGTGTCTTGTCAGTAGAGTGTCTCTCAGGGAGTGATGAGAGAGAGAGAGAGAGAGACTCTGAAGACTAAGGTATACCTGACCCAAGCCCTAGCATTTTCAATCATGTCATATATATGTGAAAGCTGGACAATGAATAAGCAAGCTAAGAATTGATGCATTTTAATGATATTATTGGTGAAGAATATTGAAAGTGCCATGGACTGCCAGAAGAAAAAAACACATCTGTCCTCGAGGAGTTACAGCCAGAATGCTCCGCAGAGGCAGTGACAGCAAAACATTTCCTTCATTGCTGTTAGATTAATTAATTCTTGGATTCTTTATCATATTAACTTACTCCCGTATAAGAACACAGGGTGTTCATACATCTCAAAATCTCACTTGAACGTTTCCACATGGATATTTTATTTATTGTTTTTGTGAATTACATAAAAGCTTACGGAGGAGATCATCAGTCTTACTGTCAACAATTCAGATGGTTTTAAACTCATCCGTTGTATCCCCCTCAACGTGCCATCATGTATTCCACTTCCTCCCCGTGCTTCCTGTTTGCATGCTTCCTCCTTTCTTTAATCTCTGAACTTTGTCCCTCCATCAAGGCTGCCCTTTTGAACTCAAATTGTTGATTATTCTAACACGGGGTAAGTTCAGTTCTCAACCTGCAGAGCGACTAGACGATGGTCTTGGGGAGGAGGGGGAGGTCTCTATCTAGCCAGTGACACTGGCCTCCTGAATAATTTTTAAGGTTTGTACCATATTTTCTCCCACTCGCTGCAGAATCTTCTACTGTGCTCTTTTTCAGAGCAGTTGGGAGTGGTAGGCAGGCACTATCCGTTCTTCGGGACTCAGGGCTGTGGAGACTGATATTTGTGCGGCTTGTGACTCCAATGGACTAATTGTTTCGGTGTTTTCCTATTTTCATCACGCCTCTGTCCTCTGAATGGGGAGAGACCAATGGTTGCACCTTAGATGGCTGCTCCTGAGCTTTAAGGCCTCCAGTCACTACTTACTAAAATAGGACTTTGTGAACTGTATTCTGCCAGTTACCCTCCTTGGTGTTTCCCCAAACTGCAGTCCTCGTCCTCCAGGCCCAGGGACTCACAACCTCATTATGTTTGTCCATGTTGAAAAGTTAGATGGAGATGCTTTGTCTTATACTTTGGCATGTTATTGTGAGCAACCAGTCCCTGGAAGAAGGTGGCATAGAGGGTTAGCAAAACAGAGGAAAACCCTCAAGAATATGGATTGACACAGTGGCTTCAACAATGGGCTCAGGTGTAACAATGAGAGGCTGTCATAGGACCTGGTAGCGTTTCATCTGTCGTTCACAGAATTGGTATGGTATGAGTTTGAGCTGACTCATCAGCACCCAACAATAGTTGAGACAGAAATATATAAATATTTTTGTGGGTTTTTTTTCTGATGACATTTCTTTAAAAAGCTAGTATGGTTTTATAAGAAAGTTTGTGTTTTGTTTTGACTCTGGTTTCTTTTCGATAAACTGTCGATAGCTTTGAAATGGAACTGCTGTTTCTGTAGCATCGATGGAAGGATAAGTCCATCTTTGAAAAGTGAAAGTACATCATTTTACTAGAGGAAGTAAGTAGCTATATAGGATCCGCAGGATCTTCACTGTCGCCTCATAAAAATGTGCATTTTGTCTAATGCCACTTAATTAGCTGCACGTTATTAGAAGATGCACTCTCCCCAGAATTCTACCTTGTTTCAGCCCCCATCATAACCTTATGTGATGCATTAGTCGTTCCATAAAGTGCATGAGGATATATTTTCTGCAGAAGGGTTTCTTCGTGAACATTCATATTCCAGATATTTTACCATCCATTTAAATTATTCCATCTGATTTTACTACCCTGCTCTTGGCTAGAGTTAAGAGTTTTCTGACCTTTCTGCAATATTATCAAGTAGCAATAGGGGAATAGAACATATTAGCTAGTTGCCTGTAATATGCCATCATTCAGCCAACAGGGTAAAAATATCCAGGCTTTATCAGATCACAGAGGAAGAATTCTTATCAAAGGGAGGAGTTAAGTAGGCCGTGGTAGGTAGCTTTTGGAAGATGAGTAAGAATTCCTCAGACAAAGAGGGAAAGGAAGGAATTTCAGAAAGAGACAATACTTTGAACTGAGGTCTAGATGAGAAAACAAGATGTTCCAAGGAACTGCAAACATTGAAGGGCCACTGTAATTGAGTGCTTTCACTTGAAGTGGTGTTGAACTTGAAAAGATGCCATGTTGTCTCCTTTTAAGAGATCTAAAATTTGATTTTAGGGAATGAGGTAGCATTCACTAGACTCTGGAGAGATATTCAATAATAGGACAGTATGACCACCCGGCATATATTTAAAATCAACACTTTTTGTAAAACAGTGTGATTATTGACAGACAATCCTGAGTGTGTGTGTTTTAATACAAGAAACCTCCCTGAGGAAATGGAATATCGGATTCCACTGATGTAACAGCAGATGATAATTGTTCTTACTGTTGATTCAGTTATTCTCATTCAGATCCCTTTGAAAAGTCCAATCGCCCTTAAAACACAGCTCTTCATTCTGCAGGAAGTCTCCTTTAAGAGACTGAAGAGGAGGCAAGACTATCCGTGTGTAGCTTCCCTTTCCAGACTCACCAATCAGATTGGTGTAAGAGGAGGCTGAAACAGGCTGGGATATTATAACTAGGGAACTTCATGGCACAAAAGTAGGGAGCAAACATGTTCTGTAAAAACATATAAAATTGAAGCCCTGTATACCCATTTTTATCTCCTTTATGATTCTTTTTGTCCCCCTTATCTCCACTCCAGAAGTAACCACGAGTCCAAAGTTTAAGATCATTGTACATAATGAAAGCACCTTAATAGAGCAGTGGTTTAAGTGGTAGGCTGCAAACTGGCATTAGAATCTACCAGAGAAAGATGAGGCAGTCTGCTTCCATAAAGTTTACACCTTTAGAAACCCTATGCAACAGTTCTAGTCTTTCCCATGTTAGGGGGCATCAAGTCACTTCCACCTTTCAGCGACCCTTTGTGCAATACACTGACATGCTGCCCGGTCCTCACCATCCTCACAAGCCTTCTTGCGTTTAACCCATTGCTGCATCCACTGGGTCAATCCAGCTCATCAAGGACCTTCCTCTTTTTTGCTGCCCTACAAGTTTACCAAACATGATGCCCTTCTCTAGGGACCAGTCTCTCCTGTCAATATGCCTTAAGTATGTGAGACAAAAATTTTCCATCCTTGCTTCTACGGAGCTTTCTGGTTGTATGAGACAGATTATTTATTTGTTCCTTTCCTGTCTCACTACCATCAAGTCGATGCCAACTCACAGTGACACGATAGGACAGGGTAGCACTGCCCCTGTGGGTTTCTGAGACTTAACTCTTCACAGGAGTAGAAAGTCTCATGTTTCTGCCATAGAACCAATGTTGGTTTCAAACTGCTTTCCTTGCGGCTAGCATCCAACACATAACCACTACACTAGACAGGGCTCCTTTCCTATAGGGTCATGCTATAAATCAGAATTAACTCAACAGTAATGAGTTTGGATTTGGGTTCGGTGGTGCAAATGGTGAAGCACTCAACCACTACCCAGAAGGTTGTCAATTCAAATATGCCCAGAAGTGTCAGGGGAAGCCAGCCCTCAGCACATCATTATGGGTCCAATAGACACAATTGTACAGCGATAATAAGTAAAGATCATAGTAAAGTTACAGAGAGCATGAGAGATAGAAGTGAAGTATTGAAATAAATGGAGTCAGACACGATTCATAGTAGCCTGCTCACCTTAGCTCCACTCGATGGTCCACGTGGAGGGAGAGAGAGAGATCTTTAATGTTAGCCCAGGCTTTTTATCATCTCTGGGGACATGCAAGCCCCCTAATTACAGGTGAGGACATACGTCACAGGAAGGGACTGTACTATAGGTAATACAGTAATCAGAAGGGGTGGTCTAGGGACATACATGCAATAGGAAGAGGGATTGGGGGTATACATGTGACAAGATGGGCAGACCCTAGATTCAAGATGGCAGCCTAACCTTGGTCATCCTTGGGCGGATTTGACCTCTCTGGGGTCTCCTTCAAGGAAACAGACTGCTACTATCCTTATCAGAAGGGAGTGGGCCCTACTTGTGGGATAAATAGTGGTGACTACTTGCTCTAGATGGTTGATAGCTCTCGGGAAAAATAACCCCTGACCTACTTCTGATGACCTCCAAGTGTAGTCATTCCCAAGCAGCTGTCTGGCATATATTTGGGGGAGACAGCTTGGGAGAAATCCTTCTGTATCTCACACAAAAGCTCTTCAAAAGAAAGGTCTGGCGAACACTTTCCAACGAGTACAGCCATTGAAAAGCCAATGAGCACAGCCTACCATGAATCACAATCCACTCCAAGGAAACCGGCTTGACTTTTTATAATGACAAGCACTTAGTCAATAGGGTTATGATTTTCAAGTATCAGAAGATATCTTTTTTAAGGAAATACTTCCTGCCGGTCATTGGGGATATCAATTTCAATTTATATTTACTTCATTTTCAAGACAATAGTAAGCTAATCAGAGGACTCTAAAGGTGATGCTAACTGAGGGGAATAGAGTTTATTTTCCTGTATGTTCCTGCTCAGTTTGTGCTCTAAGTGCTAACAGATCATCATGGTTCAGCAAAAACCAGTATAGTTAAGAAAATAAATATTTAGCACTTTCTCAAAACAGAAAAGCATCATAAGGTTATCTCTTTCCCTGAAAAAGAAAACAAGCTTGCTATTGACCCTTGCCTTCTGAGGTCGTTGTACATTCCAGGCTACTGAGATTTTTGTCCAGAAATAATTTCCAATGTCCTCAAAAATCCTTTCTGATTTATTTCAGTAAATAACAAATTCTACTCTTTTGCCTTACATTGTTTCCTCTCAACAACAACAACAACAAAAAGATGGTTTTCACATTGAGCATAGGAACCAGAAAGTCTTTTGAAGCCTTGGTAGTGAATGATATAATGATATAATGGAAATAGGAAGTCGCATAACAGCCTTTCCATTGAAGTGGTGATGTACGATTGGGGTAGTACTTATACATTCAAAAAATTAGCTTAGGTACATAAGCAAAACCCAACTCATTGCTATCAAGTCACTTTTTTAAAATTGGAGTTTTATTGGGGGCTCTTACAGTTCTTATCACAATCCATATGAGTCAATTTTGACTTTTAGAGAACCTAGAGGCCAGAATCAAACTGTCCCTGTGAGTTTTCTAGGTTGTAAATACTATGAGAGGAGAACGCCCTATCTTCTGCAGAATAACTTGTGAGTTCACATGCTGACTTTCTGAGAAGCAGCCCTAAGCATAACCCACTATGACACCATGGCTGGGTGCCCAGTTTAGGTATAGGAGGGTCAGCAATGGCGACAGTGGGTTGATGCCTGGCATTGAAACTGTTCATTAAAGCTACTAGTAGATCTAGGGTGAGCAAGCATTATTTTACACATTTTATTTTGGTTGCAATCTATTAATGCAGTTTGCCCACATCTCATTTAGTTTGTCTGTTTCATGAAGTCATTAATTTTTTAGTGTTAATAGTTAGTTAATTAATGTGTTAAACCAGAAGGTATTTTAATAACTATAGCCCATCAAGAATTTTCTAAGTCTATATACTTTGACTCCTACTTTTGAACAATCTGGCAAGGAAAAATGATAATTCAATGCAAGCTAAATCTAATTTCCCTTTGGGGTTCATAGAAAAGTAAAATGAATGTAGGCCTTATTCTATATGCTGGTTGCTGATTATTTTCTTAAAAGCTGCTTAAAAATTAGTATATTAACAAGAAAACAAAATCCTAATTGTATTCCTTCCTTAAAAGAAAGTTTTGGCCCACTAAAAAGGGGCCAGCAAATACTGTGACGTTTCTGTTATTATCAACTCCTCCAAGTGACATTTTAATGAAACTGCATTTAGTGAAATGCAAGCAGGTGAGGAACACCTATAGCATTTTATCACCTATCAGATGGCAGCATGACAGATCACCTTGCTCCCAGAGCTTTAAACTCTTTCCTCAAAGTTGAATAATCTGAGTTAAGCCTTGAGGTAATAAGTACATTTGAAAAGCTAAAGTTAGTCCTCTTTCAGTCATTTTGATTTTACTTTCAATGCCCTTGCATGCGATTTCCCTACAACTTGAACTCTAAACAGAAAACTGTTCAATTTGTGAATGAGAAAATAGCTTGAAGGTCCTTTGGAAGTATTTGGACATTAGAAAATTGAATAATATTTTCCCACAGATTTGAGATTTCATTGAGTCTATGTTCATGTCAAACCTTATCCAACTACCATAAGCACCCTACCTACCCATTGATGTCTTAAAAGAAAGATCCTGAATAAAGACTTGTACCATTGTTAACAACAGCTCGTTTTCAAAACTTATATGTAAAAACGTGTGATACTTATGACCTTCACAGTGACAATTATGAGCGAGGTAGATCTTGCAATTGTTAAGATTAGTTTTCATTAGTACTTTTGAGAGTCAGGAGAAAAAAAGAGATCATATACATGGTGAACTTCAGGATTCAAAATTTCCTAATTTGTAGTGGAGTTATTAAACATAAAGAAAAAAAGAAAACAAGTGGGATAACTCACTATCACCAGTAGGCAACAAAATAGCTGAAGTAATAACTCATCCCCCATTAAAACAGCCCATTAAATAGTATAGGGAAATCAGCAGTGGAGTCTCTTAATACCGATAATTATGAAATTACTAGTTCAAGCGACAAGCTAAATTGAAAATTAATTATTTCACAATGTATACTACCTCTGTTTTCCCATCCCTCAAAATTGCTAGTTACACATACTCACAAAAATAACCTGAGAATATACAAATATTGGCTCATATACCACACTGAGAAGAAATTGTATGTAAGTTGATAAAATTCACTGAAAAGGATCCATTTAAAAAGCCACATCTTTTATTCAGGTTCTTTTTTTCATTAATAAATCATTTTATTGGGGGGCTCTTAGAACAACCCATACATTAATTGTATCGAACAGGTTTGTACATATGCTGTCATCATAATTTTCAAAACTCTTTCTGCTTGAACACTTTATGTCTCGGACTTTCAGGTGAATACTTGTATTAGAATGTCAGCTCTGTTATGTCTTGTAGTTTAATGTGGCCTTCCACACACAGCGCCTCCTTGCTCTTGCAGATGAGCTCAGCCCTCGGGACCCCACGCAGCTGGAGAACAGAGTCCTGAGCTCAAGTTGCCTGCACAAACAAGAGTTGTGTTTCCCACAGTGGGATGCTGGGACCCCCTGATGCTGGGCAGCTTTTTTATCCTGTGAAATACAGAGCCAGAAGATGACGCTGATAAGGCGGAGGGAGTTGGGCTCTGAGACTGTTTTAGAATCTCAGAGTCAGGCGCCATCTGAGAGGAGCTGGCAAAGAAGGCAATTGTGTGTGGTGGGAGGATATGGGAACGCACAGTTGTCTGTAGATACTACAAAGAAAAACAATCACTGTAGAAGAGCAAACTTATGTAGAAAAAAGTTAAAGGGAGATTTTTTTAAACTAAGGATGTTTGGGAAACTCTCTACGGGAGCATAGTACTCTGGGTAGCATTTATGAAAGGAAACCCATTATCTCAGCAGAATCACCTGCATACTACCCAACCGCATTTCTCAGTTTACCCTATTGTGTGCTACTTAACAAGCATGTATTAAACACCTACTGTGAGCCAAGAATTCTGCCTCCTTGCCTCCTGCCCACCTGCCATCTACACACACACACACGCATGCGTACATGCACTTCCTTTGAAATTCAAATGTCATCTGTCATAACTAGAGGCTCATAGACCTCAGCACTGAGAGCCCAGATCGTTTACTCACTAAGCAGCTTCCCAGGATGAAACTTGGAAAATTCTTGGCTATCGAGGTATTTATTTGGATTGGCTTTTTGAACTTGTTGATGGAAGTGGCTATCTTGCTGACATATTACATCATTTCCTGATAAGAGTGGTGAGATTTACTGGGCCGGATTTTCTTCTTACATGGCTATATAGGATAGTGCCACTGATTGAAGGAGTCACTGAGTTGGATATAATAACTTTTCCAGCAAATTCATATTTCCTCTACTTGCGATTAGTATGTCAGTTCCTAAGTGTGAAGCGAGTCTGTGCAATTTGATCATAGTTCTTTGGTCATTTTTTCTTGTTTGCCTTCTACCTTTATTTGCCATGCTTCTCTCTACCACCGAAATTCTTTGGCTCATCCTGCTTATTACACTGTAAAATTAGTTCTATCCGGTTTCAAGTCAACTCTACTGATGCAGTACTATAGAACATGCTTTAGACAGATTCCATTATACTATCAGTCAAAATGTATCCTTTAAGGCAACCATGTACATGACAGTTGAGATCCAATTTGTTTCGCCCATTAAGAGTAATGAACCTAATTAAGATTTCAGATTCAAAGCAGTGGGATTATTTTTTTAAATGCCTGATTACATATATTACAAGGTGGGAAAAAGGCTTCTACTTTCACTAATATTTTGCGTTAAAATGGTTT
Source organism: Tenrec ecaudatus (assembly GCF_050624435.1). Classification (NCBI taxonomy): domain Eukaryota; kingdom Metazoa; phylum Chordata; class Mammalia; order Afrosoricida; family Tenrecidae; genus Tenrec; species Tenrec ecaudatus. The sequence continues at coordinate 48,351,169 of NC_134531.1, forward strand.
TCTCCTGGCTCCTTAGAATGCTTCCAAGTTGAACATGTATAATCTGAATTTAAAGAGGTGTCATTATTACGTTATAGTGAGTATATATTACTTTAGGAGTTTACGTTCATTCCAGCTGTGGGGGATGAGCTCTTTGCATTGGGTCATTTGACACATAAAGAGATCAGAGCCGTCAGGATGTGTCAGCATTCCGCTTTATACAGTATCTGGGGCTGCGTAGCCTGTACCATAGAAGTCAACCCTGCCTGTGGTGGCTCTATGAGTCTCAGTGAATCCATGACTCCATGGATATGGCCAGAATATACTAGAAAGAACCACTGCCGATATGTAGTCTGTCCTTGGAATAAATAGGCTTGTAATCCTTGAAGTAGGTTAGAGGACCCTAGATGGTCATGAGAGTGAATGAAGGTTCCCCTTCTGTTAGTCTGGGTGCCTAGAGAAACAAATCCAGGGAGACGCAAATGTGTATAGGAAAGAGCTTTTTATACAAAAACAGTTGAATATTGAGAAAACATCCCAGCCTGATCAAGCCCATACATCCAATGTTAGTCCATATGTTCGATACCAATCTATAAAGTCCTCTTCAGACTCACAAAACACATGCAATGACGCCAAATGCAGGAAGAGCACAGGCCAGTCTTGTGGATCCAGTGGTGTTGTAAGCATCTCAGTGCTGGCAGGGGTCTCCATGTGGCTTCTCCAGCTCAGGGTACTAGCATAATTGCATGTGTCTTGTCAGCTGCTATGTCTCCCAAGGTGTGAGCAGCAGAGAAAGAGTGTCTCCCTCCTCCAAGGAGGAAATACAGTTATTCCCAGAATCCTAAGGGGAAGGCCATACCGTCTCTAGAGGAACTGAGATGAGAATGCAAAGGCCATATTGACATTGTTACGGTTATATTTTGCAAGGACAGGTGTTACCTGTATTCCTTCCCTTTGGCCAGCTCTTCCACTGGGAAGAACGAATGCTCTTGCCTCATATTGTCTCTACAGGCCATTGCAGCCAGATTTAGAAACAGGAAATTTTTTATGGAAGTGAGAAAATGCACCTGCCTCCCTTGCTGATGTAACACATCTGCTTTACTGTTCAAGCTAAAATCCTCTTTTGAAAGAAAACTCAACTGCCAGATGGCGAACTGACTAGAATTCCACCACCACACGGTACATACAAACAACATCTAGAAGATCATTTTAAGTGCAGGTCAAATATGATAGACTGAGATCTATAGAGGCTGTAAGCTCTGTAAGCACAGAGCATTATTTTTCTTTCTTTCTTCTTCTTCTTCTTTTTTTAAATAACCCCACAGTCATTGAATCTATTCCAGAGAGAGTAGTACTGCCCCATTTGGGTTGCCAAGACTTTAAATACTCCTGGGAGCAGACAGCTTTCTCTTTCTCTTGCAGAGTGGTGGTGGGTTCTGACTGATGGCCTTGCCCCTCGGTATGCGGTGTGCTGTGTCACCAGGATTCTCCCCATTCTTCACACAGACAGGTCCATGATTTAAGTCTTCCATCATGTATGGAACTTTCACCAGAGCACTATTTAAAAAAAAAATCAAATCTATCAATAGTGCCTAGCATACTTCAGACACAAAGACTTGGTTGATACTAAAGGAACAGACAGCTGTGAATGACTGGAGAAATAGTGCACGTAAAGGGCGAGGTCTCGCTCCCCAGTCCACTATATTTCCGTATCACCAAGGCATTTGTTTGAAAGGACCCATATTTTATGGTAAAAGGAGCCCAGTGGTGTCGTGGTTACAAGTTGGGCTGAAAACTTCCTGGTTAACAGTTCAAAACTCTCAGCAGCTCTTGGGGGATAAAGACTGGGCTTTCTACTCCTATAAACAGTTACAGTCTCTGAACCTCACAGGGAGGTTGTTATGTGTGACTCAGCATTGACTCAATGATGGCGAGTGTGGTTTGGTTTGATTTTTACTATAAAAACACATGTATTATATCCTTAGTTGTGTGTCATTTCATTTTTATATTAAAAATAATAAAAGTAATTTTCCTTTCTTCCTCAAATTCCATAGAGTCAGTAAACCTATGTAGGAATGTATTGAAAGGAAAGTCAGTAGCATTTTAACACATCTCTCCTTGTTAACATCTATTCAAACCTTTTTGCCTTGAGCTTGAACTTAAAGCCTATTGAGCATTTGTTTGGTAATTAAACATAGATGCTTGACCCAGATGTTACTAGATCAGACGTTTGGCCTCACCCTGCCATAGACAAACTCTCTTCATTAAGGAGCTAAGCAATCAGCAGGCTACAATGGCCTTTGTTAGAACTCAGGAGTGTGGAGAAAGGAGGCTTTCCTTCAGCCAGCATAGCCATGTCCTTGGGAGATGGCCAGACGTTTCTGTCATCATTCCTGCATGATTCCACCCGTTAACCGCTCCAAGGCCATGTGATGACCAAGGGTTCTCATGGACAATTGAGGGTGTGTTCAACGGAGTTTTAATTCATCTGCCCAGCTCAAAAGCACTGAAAGTCTCAGCAAGGTCACGGTTTGACCTCAGGAGACCTCAGTGCCTCTGCCACTAACACACTCTAACCTTGGACAAGTCACTGAAACCATCTGAGCTTCAGCTTCCCTGAGCACTTAAAAGGAGACAAGGACTGTGGGCCTGCCAAGCCTCCTGGAATGGATCAGAGAGCTCCGTGGGATCACATATTTCAAGGAAATGTGTTGGACAACAAAGTGCTACAGAGCTATCGGTCAGTTCCCTATTTCTGCTCTCTATATCTTATGTAGCAGATTCCTTTCCAAGAAAAAGATGATTGCACAAGATGGTCTGTTTTTCAAGGGATTTTCTTCTTCTGTGATAAGATTTTAGACACGGAGCATATATAACCAGATCTGAAGGGGAGCATTTCTTATCATTTCTGCGTAGACTCCCCTGTTTCAGCGGAAGCTCTTGATGCAGAGTAATGTGGAGCTCTGTGTTCAGTCCCGCTCCCCATCATGACTATCTCCATGGTACAAGAGTCCCCCACAGTGGCTATCTCTCAGGAATATTCTCTGACCCTTCCCAGTTTTAGGGGTGATATGTAAAAACCAGAAATGGTGTGAATGGTGTTTAATACTTGGGAGTTGAGGATCCTTTGAAAACGTGAGCCAATGGCCGTAAGGAGATCTTGAGCCTCAGCTGCACAATGGGAATGATAATGGTATTGATTTTAGGGCTATGGACCGATTCCATGAGGTAAGAGATGTAAGAAATAGCACACAGTACCACATGCCTTCGACTCCAGAGCCACCAATCGCTTGTTAATAGACCAGCTCTTAATCACCCGCACCAGTTAGCGACCCCTTTTATGGTGCATGAGGAATTAGAATGAACATTTGATATCTTTTGTATTTTATTAAGTCCTCTTCAATATTTCTAACAATCTTGCCCCTTCATCCCCATTCATCTCTTTTAACTTTTGGCTTCTGGTTGGGAATAAATACGATTGTGTTACACTCCTGGTATATACAGTTCCGGGACAATTTAATACAAAATGAACATTGAACTAAGAGTTATGAGAAGCTGCTTGACTGTTTATGCACCCCTTTAAGTGAAAAGAGTGAGATATAGCTATTTTTATATGGCATCTCCTGTGCTTCAGGCTCCTTGGTGCCACAGAGAACATGAAAACAGCGGAGTTACAATCTCTTTGGGCAAATTTCCTGTTGAATTCTAAGGACGGGAACTTGGGGGGAAAAGTGTAGCAAATCCCTTACCCCCGGACACTCCACCCAACATGTCAAATAAACAAACAGGCCCCAAATGGAAACCAAAAGCTCTTGGTCCTCTGTTGAAAGGGGCCACACACAGCTGAGGTGTACAAGTGCTGGAAAAAACCCTTCAAAGGGGGTGCAATCAGTCCTTAGTGAAAAGAAGCCTTCATTTGAATGAGACTGCTTTCAACCTGAGTACTCTCTATGAGACGTGCTCACGCTAGAGGGGGGCTGGGGACACGGTGTTTACACACCATACCACTCACCAAAAGGCCAATAGTTGGGAACAATCTTGGGAGAGAGGCAAGGCTTTCTACTCCTGTAAAGAGTTGCAATCTTAGAAACCCAAAGGGGCATTTCTATTTTGACCGATAGTGTCACTGTGAGTCAGAAGTAACTGGAGGGCAATGAGTTTGATTGGGGTTCGGCACCCACACTGAAAATGAGGGACTCTTGCTACAGGCCTGCACGTCTCAAACGTCAGCAGGAACACCGCTCTGCTGGGTAGGTTGCCAGTCAGAATCCATCCCGTGGCAGTGGGCTTGGTTTTGTGTAGCCTGTTGCTCTAGTCTCTGGGTGGTGCCGTCGAAGAAAGGCTTAGTGATCAGTTTTTGTTGTCTGTTACCGAGAAGGAAAGCCGTATCGGCCTCGGTTCTGGTCTGTAACACAGGGGGTTGCCATGAGTTAGAACTGACTTCTTGACAACCAGGTTTCTGAGAATGCCCCCACACACTCTGGGCATCTTTTTAGGCTGTATTCAGTAGATATTCAGTAGATAGGTGATGCTGGAGAATCTGTAATTATCATAAGCTCCCAAGTGACGTGGATCCTTCCGGACTTGGGGCCATAGTTGATTTCCAGTCACCTTCATCAATAAGGAAGATAATTAGTGTTTTTGTTCTGGTCCTTATCTGTAGGAATAATAATTGTTTTCACTGAGTATTTCTGACCCTAGGAGAGATCCAGTGATATCTGGAGACATTGTAATGGTCACAACTGAAGTAGTAGCTGCGACATCAATGTGGTCAGGGGCATCTGGTTAAGTAGCCGTCATCCACAAGACCATCCTGAGTGACAACAAGTTTCCTCATCCCAAATGTTGGGCAGCCTACTGTAGACGTTCCAGTTTCTGCATTTCTCACGATCAGAAGTAGTCTCTTCAAGTGACTCAAAAGAGAAGCAAACCTATGATGAAAGAGTTGGCCCGGGCACAATTTAGTGATGAGTAGATAGCAGCCCTGCCTTCGAGTACATGAGAATAATAACGCACAAGACGGTGGCCAGCTGCTCGCCTGCACGCTTGCAGAAGGAACGTGGAATGTAATCAGTGTCCCTGAGCCACCCAGCTCTTCTCCTGTGTCCTCCACAGTCAGGTGGATCCCTGTGCCCTCACAATGGTGTCTCTCCCATCTTGTGGCTTGCTGTGTGCCGGGACCTTCCCACGTCTTTTGGACACATTTTCTTCCCCCTGCCAAGCTGAATTTCTCCTTTCCCCTTAAAATAAGAACAAACAACTCCCCCCAAGCTAAACTAACTTTAAAATCTTCACATACATCCCCCCAAAAGTACTCTTTAACTTCAATGGAGTATTTTCCAGTTTCATCTCTATTTACTATTAAGATACTTCTTCCTTTAATGTCTTATCTTTCCTTCTATAAGTGGATCATTGCCCATGTGTAGTCAGGGAACTGGATGAAATTTTGACAAGAGATAAGAAAGATGAATCACTGTGCCCCTGACTTTCAGAAATTCCCAATCTAGGGGAAAATCTGGCACAGATAACTAAAAGGCCGACAAGATATGATAATTATCTTTGTGAGTGGTCTAAAATGAAAAGGGGTAAGTTTTAAAATTCAGTGAGAACATTATTTGAAAATAGGGGAGATCAAGAAAGGCTTTATAAATGAATAAAAATACCCCTTTTTGGTTTGTTTCCTTGAGAATAGGTGTTCAGCAAAGGACAGATATTGTATGAGCCCACGGCTGTAAGGTAAATGCCAAGATGAAGACTCTGTTCCCAGGACACGTATTCTTCGAATCCAGTCCTCTACCCAACAAGGCAGAGAGCCTGCCTAGCGTCCATAACACATATATCGACCCCACTAAACAGAGGAGACCGCAGCTCAGCTTGGGTCGCTTTCTCAAGATGGGAGGCGAGGGAGAAGATTGTTCAGTAGCTGCCTTACACAATTGTGCTACGGTCACCTCACTTCCACAGACATTCCCACCAGAGTGACAAGGAAACCTTACTGGAAATTCAAGTCAAGATGAGGGAGGGGGCATGTAGGCCTCCGAGAAGGCAAGGGCAATCTCTGTTGGCAGGAAATCGGGGACGAGCAGCCTCCCAACGGAAGAAAGATGCTTCACAATACTTACGTGGAACCCAGGGGGAGAATACACTTGGTACTCGATTCCCAATTAGACATTTTATATTTAGTTTTTATAAAGCCTCTGGTGACCCTGTCCGTGTGTTATAGACTACTGGGACATTAGACTGTTCTTTTAAGGCATATGACATCCTTCAGTGGCCACACCAGAAAGACTCAATGTGGAAACCCTACTCAGTGAATTGAGCTTCACCTCAAACCTACTTGTTGGGGGAGCAAACCATGCTGAAGGGAAAGAACTGATTTTTATCACACACTCATATTAAAATCAATTTAACCATAAAAAAGAGAAAAAACATTCTAAAATTGATTGGGGTCATGATTGTATAATTCTTCATAATATGATTGAACTAACTATTGAATTGTATTATATGCGATATATGTTCCAATAAAACTGGGGGAAAAAAAGATCTACACAGGCTCAGATACTCCCAGGGACAGTTCTTCTTTGCCCTGTAGGGTCACCCTGAGTCAACATTGGTTTGAGGGCAGTGGAAGTGATGCCCCAGGGGGATGATTTATAATGTTCTCTCACATTAAATGACAATGATGTATCTAAGGTGAACCAGAGACACATATAAGCCATAGATGGATGATTGAATGGATTTGGGGCTTGCACTTAATTTTAGCCCCAATCTAAGACCAATTCGTTCTTATGGATTGACCCTGCTTGATGTTCAGCCTCATGAAGAGATCACCAAAGCTATGAATGCTATAGCAAAGTATGGGGAAAAAACTAGATGGTGTCTGGCTATCAGAAAGAATAGCATCTGGGGTCTTCAAGGCTTGTTTTCCAACAAGCAGTCATCTAAGTGAGGTGTAACTAATTCCACATGGAAGGACTGTAAACAATATACTCCAAATCTAAAAGAGGGAGCAGCGTCAGAGCTTAAATTGTGAATACCTGGTTTGCAAAAAGCTATAGGTGACAGCAAAAGCCTAACATCCATTTGCAGGGTCCACAAATGGAATAAGCTTCTGGTAAATCCCCTCTGATCATAGTTGAGTGATGTACATAGCCTTCTTATCAGAGAGAGCATTGTCAACTTGATTATGGCAGATGTAGTTAGGTCAAAATGTAACATCTTAACATTTGATCTCCCTTTTGTCCATTGTAAAGCTGTTTGAGTTTTTTGGGTTTTTTTTTTTAAGTGAAGGCGAAATACACATGGATTAAGCCCCTGGTTTATCCCCTTGATCATAGACCAGGGATGCAAGCAGCCTCGCTTAACATGCAGAACGCATTGGAAAGTGAATTATTGCAGAGGCAGTGAAGTTAAAATTTACCACCCTATCATTTGATCTCCCTTATGGTTCATTTCAATTCACTCTAGTTTTTAATAGTTTCTGCTTTCTTTTCCATTGAGGTTTTTATCTGTTTGCTCTGTTATTCTTGTTAAATTTTGTTTTTCAGTGATTTTTCTGTATATGAAATCTAGGATAAATCTTCAGAGACAGGAACTGGACAGTTCCCTGGTGGTATGGCAGGAGGTAGGGGGGTGAAGTGGGGCTAATAATGATGAGCACAAAGATAAAGGTAGTGATAATTGCACAATTCTTTTTGATGTGATTGTACTAATGAATTGTATGATATGTGAATTATATGCCAAATGAAACTGAATATGTGAAAAAAGAATATACGTTCTCCCAATTAGGTACAACCCTGTGCACAAAATAGCACTTAATGTTATCTAATTTTAAAGATTATTAGTTATAACTGTCTGAACAGAGTTGTGGAAGAGGTCTAATCTGAAACAGATAGGGCTACCAAAAGTCAGAATCAAGCCAATGGCAACCAGCGTGATTTGGTTTGATTCCGTTGCAGTAGGTGATGTTAAGAGGTAAGAGTTAATTAATTTCTTGATGGTAACCAAAGAGAGTTTTTCTACATCCATGTGGCTATAACAAAGGAAATATAACTCAATTATTGGTGAGTGGACCTTATAGTGTTCCGTGATTTTTCTGAAGAAGTGGTCTTGGAAAGATTTTTTAGGAGGAGCTATTTTGGAACTTCACAAGTAGACTTCAAAAAGCAGTAGCAAAGATGAAATTTGGAACCATGCATTTATAGTAAATGATTCCAGAACTCAGTTAGGAGAAAGTCTACTTATAATGGCCTTCTGTTACTTGAACAAAGGACCCTTAACCCTCATTGAATCTCGAGTATGTGGCAGGTGTTGAATGCGCCCTGTAGATAGGTCTTCTGGTTTAGTCTCAAAAGCAAGCTATGCGGTTAGCAACACTGTAAGGAGATTTAGGGTGAGCATCCACCCACTGCTGACTTGAGTGAGGGTAGCAGAGCAGATCTCAGGCTGCCATCCAAATCTCTGTCTGGGTGGAGACAATTGGTTTGCCCATCTGTCTGAAGCAGAGGGAAAAGTATCCCCTCTGGAGACGTTAAAGGTGATGTTTTGTATAGCCCAAATGGACAATGAGCCCGTTTCTATTGAGCCAGTGACCGTGTTTTTTTGTGGGGTCACTACAACGCTATCTGCAACTGTAGGAGTCATCTGTGAGCACAGCCTCTGCCAATTCTTTCTTGAACATTCTGAAGTCTTTAGTTCTGAGGATGACACAGACACTAAATTACCATGGCATTTTGTTTGAACATGAATATTTGCATGCTTTGAAGCTTTTGTGTTGATAATTCTTTCTGGAATAAGCTTAATATCATAGGCCTTTCTTACGGTTGTTTTGTTTGGAGCATCGTTGCTCCTTTAAATAAGCTTGCAACTTTTAAGGATAACCTTCTCTAATTCAATATGTGATGGAACCTTGCTTTACTCTGTGTAACTGGATTTTTTTTCTCTCTCGCCTCTTTTAAAGCTCTTTTAGGCTTCTGTGTATCATTCAACGTCGATGTGAAGAACTCAATGACTTTCAGTGGTCCTGTGGAGGATATGTTTGGATATACCGTTCAACAGTATGAGAATGAAGAAGGGAAATGGTAAGTCAGGGAGTTTTCTGTTGTTGTTCTTCAGTTATACAATAATGGAAAAGGTCATTAGGATCCTGTTTGGTTTATGAGTGAAACCTCTTCGGCAGAATGAATCAGGTATGGTGTAAAAGACAGGCTAAACATTTGGTAGTGGAAGCTGACTTAAAGTAAAATCAGAAACTTTTATTGGCATTATTGCTTAAAGAAATTGGTTAGTAATTTCTCCTGAAGCCTTGACTGGCCTAAAGGAAGCTCTTTATCCAAAAGAGCTATTCTTTCTGAATTGCAGAACTCCGACAAGAGCTCTACCATTGCTCCCGTAGTAGGGCAGCTCGAATGTCCTGGATCTAAATTCAGCAGGAGGGGTGAAGAGGCAGATGAGAGGAGGCTGCCTTAAAGAGATAATATAGACTTAAGATATTATACTATTATAAAATACTGTATACATTTTAATAATATTACATTGGGATTACGTTTTGCTCTTTTATTGATCTATTGGATTTGGACTACAGTTTATTATGACCTTCATTAGGTTTATTGTTATACATTTTTAAATGCTGATACTAGCTTCACCTATTTTAGGGATGGATGTTTATGTTTATCTAAGTTTTTATCATACAAAATGAATATTAGAATATTAGAACACTTGGTTTATATTTAGCAATATTTTTCATGTGTGGTTTTGATTTTTTTGTAATTGTACCTTAGAGTAAAGAAAACAGGAAAAAACAAATGAACAAACAAAAAAACCAAGACTTAGTTAAACTTGTCTTTAGTGGCTCCACGGACCCAACATGAGGTTGACTGCTCCCGTAAGGACTGAATTCTAGAAACCTTAGGAAGCGGCTCTACTCTGTCCTTTGGATCTTTGTGGTTGGAATCTACTCGATGGCAGTGGGTTTTTGTGGTAGTTACATAATTTCATGTCAACTTGAAGATATAAAACTGTAGGGGTGGAGTCTAGCCTGTCAATCAGGTTACAGCTGGATGGTAGGTACTTCCTGGTGGGTGTGACCTTCTCATAAGAAGGGTCCTGGGAACTTCCCCTTCTCTCAGCCTTCGCGTTCCTGCTGTGGAATCACTTGGAGAGCCACCACCATTGAATCCATGGGACTCTGAACCCACCAATGATGTTCCTGCATTTTGCATCATTGCCTGTGGCTTCATGAGTCTGAAGAGGAATTTATGCACTAGTGTTAGACTTATGGAGTAATATAAGACATATGGACTTGATCTGGACTGGGCTGGGATGTTTGTTTGACTTATAATTTACTCCTTGACATAAAGCTCTTTCTTATACATATATGAGTGTCCCTGGATTTGTTTCTCTAGTCACCCCAGCCTAACACAGTTTAGCTTTAGGTCATTTTAAAAACTTAAATGAAATATGAAAAATTTTCTAATAATGACAATAAACAGAGGCAGATTTATATTAACCTGGATAACAGTGAGCTACCATTTTATTATTTCACAAATAAAAATAATGTAATCTTTTTATATGCTGTCATCTTAAACTAAACTATATATACTAACTACTGCTATTGAGTCTATTCTGACTATGAGTGATCCCATTTCAACAAGCTGAAGAAGCTAGAACTCACTTGCTTATGCCAAGAAATTTGGAATACAGCTACTTGGCCAACTGAGTGGAAGAAATTAATACTTGTGCCCATTCCAAAGAAAGGTAACTCACAAGACTGCTCAAATTATAGAACAATATCATCCCTATTGCTTGTAAGTAAAATTTTGCCGAAGATCATCTAACAAAGATTGCAGCAGTACATTGACAGGGAACTGCCAGCAGTTCACACCAGATTCAGAAGAGGACATGGGACAAGACTTATCATTGCTGATGTCAGATGCATCTTGGCTCAAAGCAGAGAACACCAGAAAGATGTTTCCTTGTGTTTTATAGACTTTGCAAAGGCACTGGACTGGGTGGGCTATGATAAAATATGGATACACTTGAAAAGAATGGGTATGCCAAAACATTTCACTGTATTCATGAGGCAGTTGTGCTAATCGGGGCTACTGCATGGTTTAAAATCAGGAAAAGTATAAATCAGTGTTGTATAGCCTCTCACTCGTTCAATCTGTGTGCTGAGCAAATAATCAGACAACCTGGCTTAAATGAAGAAGAATGTGGCATCAAGATTGGAGATTGGAGAAAGGCTTATTAACAAACTGCAATATGCGTATGACATAACCTTGCTTGCTTAAAGTGAAGAGGATATGAAGCATTTACAGATAAAGACCAAGGATTGCAACCTTCAGTATGGATGACAACTCAATGTAAGGAAGACCAAAATCCTCACTACTAGACCAATAGATAACATCATTAACATTCTTAAGCTTATATTTTACAAAAATATACATAGAAGTGTCTAAAGGTTGGGAAGTCTACAAGCAAGCAAGAAGACTGCTATACTAAAGGAAAGAGGTCCTAGGCTGGATTGGGGCAATTGAACTAAAAAATGAATATATTTATATGAATCATTCAGTTTTGATGAGAGTTTCAAACTAGTAAATTCCAAATTTTCTGGACTGGATTATTGGGAAATGGGTTGACATATATTGGGATCTGAAATTGTATCAAGAACTAGATAAATTTTATTAAGAACTTGATTTTCATTTTATCTTAATAGATCTGGTTTTAAACAGCTGGACTTTAAGGTGATGTGTAGTAGTTAGAAATTTCAAACTGGAATACAGAAAGGAACTGCTTGTTTGTTGTTAGGTGCCGTTGAGTTGGTTCCACCCATAGGGAACTTCTGCACAACAGAATGAATGAAATACTGCACATCCTCATAATAGTTCCTGTGTTTGCGTCCATTGTTGCAGCCAGAGTGCCAATCCAGCTCTCGAAGGAAGGGCCTTCCTGTTTTGGGATACCCTTCTACTTTACCAAACATGGTGTCCTTCTCCAAGGATTGGTTGTCTCCTGATAACATGTCCAAACTATGTAAGATAAAATCTCGCCTTTGGCTCTAAGGAGAACTCTAACTTTCCTTCCTCCTAGATAGATTTGTTGGTCCTTTTAGCAGCCTGTGGTACTCTCAATATTCTTTGCCAGCACCGCAATTCAAATGCACAGATGCTACTTCAGTCTTGCTTATTCAGTGTCCAACTTCCACATGCATACACTCTATACCCTAACGAGGTCTTGTGCAGCAGACTGACCTAATGCAATATATCTTTTGATAGCTTGCGGCTGCTTCCATGTGGATCCAAGCAAAACAAAATCCTTGACAATTACAATCTTTTCTCCATGCATCAGGATGCTACCTAGTGGTCCTTTTTAAATGACGATTTTGACAGAAAAGAGGTAGAATTTAGCATATCAGAAGTACCCGAAGAGCAAAACTATTTTTAATGCCTAGTCTCAACCCAGTGCCCTGTCCAGCTTTGATTACTTTTTTGGATGAACACTGGTCTAGTTTAACTTACTACTCCTACTGACAAGGCTACGGGTACACAAAACACAAAGCCAAAAGCAACTCTCCCAGGGAAATAAAGCTACTTGGAGTCAGGACTGAAAACAGAACAGTTTTCTTTCTTTTTTTTTTTTTTACTACCAGTCTAACATTTTTTTTCTTATGCAAAAGGTATTAAAAGGGAAATCAAAACATTGTGGCCAACTAAATTTAAAAATAAGCAAACTTATGAAAAACCACACTGAAGCCATTGAGTCAATTCTGACTCATAGCAACCCTCTAGGACAGGGTAGAACTGTCTGTCCCCTGTGGATTTCTAAGAATGTAACTTTTCATGGAGAAAGAAAGCCCTATCTTTCTCTGGAGGAGTGTCTGGTGGTTTCGCATTGCAGAACTTTTGGATCGCAGTCTAACTTGTGACCACTGCTCCAACTGGGCTCCTGAGCAATACATCAGGTAACTATACATAGTAAGTAGGAATGTGAGAAACCTCTAGTAACAGCAATGAATCTGGAGGACATCACGCTTAGTGAAATAATGCCTTGACAAAAGGACAGGGATTTTATGGTGCCACTATTATAACAAGCTAGAAATAGAAAGAACAGTCTTTGTTGGTCATCAGGGAGGGAAGGAAAATCACTCTCTCCAGATAGTAGACACTAGTTATTTTTGGTGATGAGAAAGATAATACGAAATAAAAATGAAGTTCATACGACTTCCCCAAAGTAAATGACTCCTGATTACAAGATTCACAGCCCTCTGAACCACAGTCTCTGCGTTAGCCAGGCTCTCTAGAGAAACAAAGCTAGTGAAGCTTGTATACAGAGGCATGTGTATTTCAAGGAAATAACTCACACATTGGTAGAGGAGGCAAGTTCCAAGTCTGTGGGTAAGATAGACTTGAGGCTTCTCCTGACTTACACAGCTGCTTGGGCCGATTAATCTAAGATCTGCAGGTCAGATAACGGATGCCGGGCTGCGGAAGTGCAGGTAAGATGCCAGGCTGCGGAACATTCACCGAATCAATAGGCAACACAGTGAGCCTCTGGCTCCAGTCCAAAGAACTGGAGGTTATATAGCAGTAGGCCACACCCTGAAAGAAATCCCATCACGGGTGACTACTATGCCTTAAAGGCCAACAGACTGACGACTTGGCCATGGCCTAGCCAAGTTGACACAACACCTCAATTATCATACTCTTCTCACCTGAGACCAGAAGCTCAGAAGCACGTAAATATTTTGACAAGGGACACAACAGAAGGTCCCAATTAGAGCGGGAAAAAAATGTAGATGAAAATTTTTAGAAAGACAAGACCTACTGGACTGATACTAACTGGAGGACCCCAAGACTAACACCCTAAGGTGCCTTTTAGCCTAATCTTAAAGCCATCCTGGAGTTAAACTTTCAGTCAAACAATAGATTACATTATAAAATAAGCAATATCATTTACAAATAATGTGTAAGTAATGTGAGTATAATATAGCAATTAACTAGGTGAGTCAACGTTTGCTCAAAAAAAGAAAAGAAGGCGGGGGAGTGTACAAGGAAACAGGATACTGACACAATGTGAAAATTATAAACAAGGTCACTGAACAATCAGTATAAAATTGCTGAATTGGAGCCCAATTCTCTATATAAACCGTCTCTTAAATAATAGCATGCAGAATATTTTTTAATAAAATGAAAAACAAAATTTTCAAATTTTGTTTTAAGGATTGCATGGTAGCAGCATATGGCACGAACGAAACACAGGCACTGGGAATACAAAGGAAAGTGTAGAAACATGTGGGTGTTCTGTAAGTGTCTACAGAAGCTGATAGAATGCTGACATACTCAAAGAAATGGACGTGGAATAACTGACACGTTTGATGGGATTTGAGCTTCATTCTTTAACTTTTCCACAGGTGGAATCATATTTACTGCTTATATTTGGGAAGCTCATCAACATCAAATTAAAATATATCATCCTGACCCATTTACTATTTTGGCTATTCTACAACCCCAAAGGAGTGCCCATTGATCCATGACAAGTACAGTCTGTATATTTGAGGAACTTCTTTAATACTTATTGAAAGAATGAAAAGTTAATAGAAGAAGTAGCTTCGTGTCTTCTGAAGAGTTCCCTGTGAAGTACATTTTAAATTATAACTCTGGCTAAGAAGCCACATAGCTTCTCAGTAGCAGAACACATTATATCTATGATTAAGGCCAGCTGTGGTTCATTAGGAAGCACATGAGCTGGAGCATCCAAGTAATTGCAGTGGTCCAGAAGTACTGAGAGAGCATAATTGGTTCAATAATTTTGCTTTGAAGAGAAGAAACTTAAACATGGTCAGCATTTCACAAGCCTTCTGGATTTCCTGCTAATCATTAGCTTGGCAAGGTCTTAGTTAGCGAGGGAAATACAAGATGTTGTTTAAAACTTTTCATATTCAGTGGTTACTTTGCTTCATTTCTCCCAGTGTATCTGTCTACATTTTTACCTTGCCATGACCTGAGGGACTTACAGTGCTGTGGTGATTACATAATCTGTGAACTTTTGAAGGGGTGGAGTCTACTTTGTCACTCCGGTCATAGCCAATGGGGCCTCTGTGTGGGCATGGCCTTCTCCAAAGGATTCTGGGAACTCTGGTCTTCCTCCCAGGAAGTGGGACACAGACTCTCTGCTTGACATTCCTGCTGACAAGCTACATGGAATTAGGCTGATGAAGCCAGAACCTTGGAGCTGGAGGAGCCACATGGAGACCCACACTAGCACTGAGATGCTTCCACCGCCACTGGATCCACGAGACTTTCCACCCACTGGCCTGCGATCCTCCTGCATTTTACATCATTGCATGTGTTGCAGGAGTCTGAAGAGGAATTTTCGGACTAGTATCGGACATATGGGCTACTATCAGACATATGGGCTACTATCAGATTTATGGATCTAGACTGGGCTGGGATGTTTTCTTAATATACAATTACTTTTTTATATAAAGCTCATTCTTGTACACATATGACTGTCTCTGAATTTGTTTCTTTAGTCAACCAGACTAACACAAGTGCTCACTTACATATTTGGACATTTAGTGGGAAGCAGCTATCCCACTTTTAGTGAGTTCTGTCACCTGGTGATGCTCTATAGAACTGTGTTAATCTGGGGAAGGGAGCATCTCTTCTCATAAATCCGGTATGAGAGAGCCATTGGGATTAATTGTATCAAAAATATTTTGCCCCATTACCTTCAAACTAGCTCCCATAGCTGAAAATACACGATTTTAATCGAAATATTTAAAGCAGGGAATAATTCTGTTTTGAAAAGTTCATTAATTGAAGTTCAAACAATATTTCTTGAAAACTTCAGTGGATCTGATGACTATCTCTAAGATTTCCATGATGCGTATACTTTTCTAGACAATGTACAGTGTCATATATATCAAATTATACTGACCGTTTTTATCTAGGATTTGATTTATGCCAAGTATTGGGAATAGTTGGCTCATGTTATCCATAGGTTTTATTGATGCCATGTTTACAATGAAACTAGCCTCAAGTTCACTGTCCTAACGCCCAAGATACCATAGAAAAGCCTAACTTTTGTGCTGTGATGCTCACTGCTTCCCTTCCCAACATGCACACTCCAGCTCACCACAAGGTGTCCTGTCCCTTGTCTTCTTTTCCTTCCTGATCTCCCTTGGGAAAACTTATACTCGCTACAGTCGCTGGATGATTTTATGTCAACTTGACACTTCTGGCTGGGTGTCGAGTCAGACCTATCAATCAAGTGGTAAGTTAATGATACCATCTTTGTGGTGTGGCTTTTTATAGGAGAGTGAGGGACTCTGAGAACTTCCTCTCTCTCTGACATTTTGACTTCCTCCTTACTGGGATTTCACTGGGACTCTGTGTCGGCCCCCAGAGGTGGACCCATCTGAGACACCCAACCCTGAGAGCTGACGGGGCCCTGCCATGCTTCCAACACCTTGGATCCACGGGACTGCACACATCAGCCTGTGACACCCCTGCCTCCTGCTGTACCTTTCTGTACCATGGGTCTGGCTAGCATTGCATGAATGCACATGAATTAGAATGGGGTAGGGTACCTTCTTGATGAAAAGTTGCTTCTTCATATAAAGTTATTTCTTGTATATAGATGAGTGTTATTTGTTTCTCTAGACATTCTGCCCTAATACACTCACTTGATTACTCTGTATTAAAGTAAGAGGGAGCCCTGGTGCTATAATGGGTTACCTGTTTGGCTGCTAACCACAGGTCATCATTTCAACTCCCCCAGTGGCTTTATGGGAGAAAGATGAGGCTTTCTGCTCCCATAAAGATTTACAGCCTCAGCAACCCAAAGGGGAAGTTCTACTCTGACTTATAGGGTCTTTATGCATCATAATCAACTCTGTAGCAACAAGTTTGGTTTTGATTAGATGGTCTACTGAATTATTTAATACAGATCTTCTATCTTAAATCCTACTAAATGAGCTGGTGGGTACATGCAAATACGGTATCAGAAACTCACAACTCATTGCCATTGAGTTGGTGCCAACTCATAGTGACCCTATAGGACAGGGTAGAACTTTGCCTGAGCACTGTAGCTCTTTATGGGAGTGGAAAGTCCTGCTGGCCTTGTGGATTGCAGCCCAAAGTACTTCGCCATGTTACACTCTAATGAGCTGATAAGTCAATGTGCCATCCTGCAGGGTTTTAAATGAGTCAACCCGAAAGCCGAAACACAGGCTCCCACTGCCATCAGGAGCCAGGTGCGGAGTATGCACGCTTGCACTGCAAACTGAACGCCTCTAGTCTGGAGACCAAAGGCTGTGTCACCGGAGATATGGTAGAAGAGCGGCGGCAGCAGAAGCAGCAGCATCAAACGCCACAGCATGTGTGATGCCAGTGGGCTTCCCAGGCCACGCAGCAGGAATTCTGAGTGTTTTCAGACAGAAGGCTTGCTTGTGGAGTGAGGGGGCTTCCAGGCACTTAAGTAGGGAAGCTAACTTTGCTGATCCCAGGAGCGAGAGTCCAATTCTTTCTAGATGAGATGGGGCGGTAGAAGAGTGTCATGCCCTTGGGCAGTTATAGACAGCTTTAAAAGAGCTTCCTAACACTCGTCCAAGCAGAGCAAAGGCTAAGGGATTGTGTGCTTAGGAGACAAAGAAGCACAAGGCCAGCCCTTCTGCACGGCTTGTGAGGTGCTTGTGAGGGCACAACTGTATTCCAGGCATTTCTGATCATGAATTATAACTTATCAACTTCCCTAATAGGCCCTGTAATTGTGAGTATTGTTTGTTGTGACCATTGAAATGAATTTTTGAGTCCACCAGGGAAGCAGAGTGCTAGGGGAGGGATGTCTGGTGTCATGTAAGACTTGGTAAAGGGAAAAAAAAAGACTTGGTAAAGAAGATTGAAGGATGGAGGCATATCTGACCTCAACCTCAAAGGAATTGACCTTGGGCTGATGCGTTTGATTCTTTTTCCCCCTTGTGAAGTCAGAGGTGGTCAGATGTGACTGCCACATCATTCTTACACCATTCCTTGATGAATCCTTCCTAGATCTCTTTGGAATAGATTACAGCATCAGATGCATCCCAGCATTCTTCAATATATTTCCCTTAGAATTTACATTTGTCTGCCATCTATTGAGTTATGTGCTTACTCTTTACTTACACATTTATTGAGTGTCTCTTGTGTGCCAGACACTAATCTAAGCTTCGAGGCCACAGCAATGAATGACACAGACATAGTTTCTCCTTTTGTGTATCTTATGTTCAGGTTGTTTCCACCAATGACTGAATCTCGTTCTGCCTAGGTGCACCCTTCTACTTTCATGCCATCGTTTTGAGGGCAGAGAACGTATCTTATTCAATTTTGCACCCAAGGACAGATTGTTATAGACCAAGCCCGTGGCTGTTGAGTCCACTGGGACTCAGAATGGCCTAATAATGCGAAGTAGAACTGCCCTATTGGATCCAGAGTGGACCATCCGCAGAACACTGAGTAGAACTTCCCCCAGGCAGACATATGTACAGAAGCAGACTTCTCACACCTGATTCCCAAGGAGCAGCTGGTGAATTCAAACCTCTGACCTTGGGGTCAGTGGCCACGTACTTAGCCACTGTGTCACCAGCATTTTTCTGTGTAGCCATTAAAATTAATTGGCCCTTCCATCATCTTCACCTCACGACCACTCCATGCATGTCCGAGTCGAACTATGCTCCCTAGGATTTTCAGTGGCTGATTCCTTCCACGGCCGAGCACCAGGCTTTTCTTTTGAGGCCCTTTTGGGAGGACTCGCATTGCCCACCTTTAGGTTACCCGCTATACATATACATTTGTGTCATCCCGGAACTCCACGGTGCCTAGTAAAAGTCCACAGGGATTACAGTGGCTAGCACTAGAGAAGACAGCTTGAGGAGATAGAATGGTCAATGGAAGCGACTTCTGAGACCCCAGCAAAGGCACTCCCAGCCATGGGCACTGCCTATGTATCAAAATAGTCTTGCCCACTGACTCACATCATCTGAGATCCTCATAGTTTATTTGTAAAACAAGAAGTGGTCAGATATTTCTGATAATAGAAAAAATTAGAAAAGAGGCAAGTAGTTTAGATTATCTATATTCCCATTACTCCAAGTTCACTGCCACTGAATTGATTCTGGCTCGTAGCAGCCCTGTAGAATACAAGGTAGAACTACCCCTGTGGGTGCCTGAGGCTGTTGATCTTTGCAGGAGTACAGAGCCCCATCTTTCTTCTGCACAGTGGCTGCAGAGTCGGGACTGCCTACATTGAGGTTAGTAGCCCAACACAAAACTCACTAGGCCCACCCAGCTCCTTTCTAATACACCCAAATTTCATTAAATAGTAATATATTTTATCCTTTGTTTTTGCACCAGAGCTGAATTTTCCATCCATGTTGTTCTATAGCATTTTAAGGTCCCAAAGGAGAAGATGTGGAGATGAAATCTCTTGAAGAAAGGGGGATTTTCCCTTGGGGCAGCCACCATTATCAGAACCCCATGAATGTATTTGAAATAAAATCTAATTGAGCTTGAAGGGAAACATGATTTTTTAAAAGGAATATCCTTTTTTGTTTCCGGTAAATTGTTACACAGTGTTTAACATTGTTTAGAATGATTTTAGGAATTGACATTTTCTCTTTGCTAAACTTGTCATTTCTTTGGCTCACCTCATTCTCCCCGCATCTACCCCACATGACCAAATGCACGGATGCCGATGAGATAACTGTATAAACCTCCCACAGCCAAACACTCCATCTATGTAATTTTTTAAGTGACTGGCAGAAGTGCTTAGCATGTTGATATGATTTGATCTCTGTATTCAATATCTGCTGTCAGGAGAGACAAATTCCTGGAGAAGGACATCATGCTTGACAAAGCAGCCAGACAGTGGAAAGAGGCAGATCTTTGACAAGACGGACGGACACAGAGCCTGCATGGATAGGCTCAGACAGAAGAGCAGTTGTGAGGACAGCCCAGGGCCAGGCAGTGTTTCCTTCTGTTGTACACGGGGTCACTGTGAGTTGAAACGGACCCAGTGGCACATGAAAACAACATGTACTACACATTTAGAGAGAAGGGAAAAGACGATGAATCAAATACGGCAAAGAGAAGATACCCCTGTCTTTGTTCTTTTTTCAAAGAGGGATGTGGGTAGATAGGATGGAGGAAATAAAATATAAATACTTAACCGAGAAGTCTAAGAACAGCTACTCTTCCAATAAATCTAATAATGTCCATAAAGAGAGGATAACTGTTATGGATATCAGCAATCTCCCAGCTGACAAAATATTATGATAATTGGCACTTTTTTTGCGTGTGAGAATGAGCAGGTCTCTGACTTTGATGAGCTTGCATTCATTAGGTGTTTCTCTGGACATCTGTAAAGTGATTGAGTAAATCCTTCAGTCCTCTCTATCAGCAGACAAAGCACCATAAGATACCACGCACACTCAGCAAGTTCTCCTGGAAATAAAACACAATGAGTTATAAACAACTTGCACTAAACTTTAAAGTACCAATATCATTAATTCCTAAAGCAATGTGCCTTGCATCTGACATTGATCTTTTGAGTTTGGGCAGCTATTGTTATTGTCTTCAGTCTGGACAGAAAATTGAGACATGCAGAATGAATCAACAAAGTTTTTATGTAGCAAGTACGTGCCAGGACCAGGTCATAAAATATCAGCCTTCTGACTTCACACCTAGTTCTCTCTCTTTCACCCCCCAAAACTTGATCTGTGGAAAATTACTCATATCATGCAAAGGCATGGATAGCATTTGCATATGCAAAACAGCCGGCTTCTACAGGAGGGGGAGAAAAAAGATTTCAGCATGTGATATATGAGCCTCAAATTCCCAGGCCTGTCAACACATTCTTAGAGTATTTGACTCATTCATTCATTCATTTCAATAAATGCTTATTGAATGCCTAGAATGTTTCTGGTATTCTCCTAAGAAGGAACCCTGAGGGAATAGTGGGTCACAAATTGGGCTGCTGACCACAGGGTCAGTAGTTCAAAACTACTAGTCACACCATGGAGGAAGAAGCAGCTTTCTTGTCCCAGAAAGAGTTCCACTCCTGGAAACCTACAGGGCAGTGTTTCTCTACCCGTCAGCGTGGCCATGAGTTTGAATGAACGCGATGGCAGCAAGCTTGCGGTCCTAGGAATGACACGGGGCTCTTCAGAAAGTAGGTGGAACGAATGGAATTAAGAGATTATGAAATATTACCGTAAGCTTTTTGAAGCCCCTTTGTAGATATATGAGTGAACAGAGACAAACATTGTGGAGTTTATAATCTATGGGCAGGAACTAGAAAATAAAGAAACAAGTGTAATAAACTGTTAGATTTTAACACGTGTCAAAACTGTTATGGGGGAAAAATGAGAGAGAAAATTCATGGAGATTTAGAATACTGAAGGTTCCTGAAATTCCATAAACCCTTGGTTGATACTGTTTTAGGATCTTGTCACATTTACGCAGCCTGGGAAAAGTAAACCCTTCTCAAGATGACGGTGGTGAAATACATGTACTTTCAAGATCTCTCCATGCTTGCTGCCAGAGCTGTCAGTCAGCTCCTGGAGAAGTATACAGAAATGTTTCATGTCATACGCCATAGTCATCCATTCTTTAAAGTTTGTCCCCACCACCACACCCCTGTCTGCATCCTGGACTACTTATCACGCTCTGAAGTCTCACACGTCAGCCTTTACTTAAGTCAAAGGACACCACAGACCCCAATTCAGGCTTGTTTTGTTTTTTGTAAGAGGAAGCTCCAGAATATCACCATGCTTCGGGGGCTTTCTGTTGCCCTAGAGGTCAAATCTAAGCTCCTGATCATTCCTATGGAGTCAACTGTTGACCCATCCCACTGGCCCTGCTCCACTGTGAAGGGAAGTTTGAGCCAGTGTTTCAGCCGCTTGAGCTTCCTGTCCTCCTCCTGCAGTCCTTTCTGTTTGTCACTCTTTTGCCTGAATTATGCAAGCTCTCCCTTTGCTCCTTCCCTACGATCCCCAATAACTGAGCTATTAACATGCTCCCTGGGGCTCAGAATCTGCTTGTGGGAGAACTCAAACTAAGGCTACCTGTGTCTTTTCACCAATTGTACTAGATTTTTCCAGTTAATGTGACATGTTTCCAACTTGCCCGTTCTCCCTATGCATATATATTTACTTGACTCAGATGATAGATTCTTAGAAATTAAATCCCTGGTGGTACTGTGTGTTCATCATTGGGTTATAAATGGAATGGTTGATGATTCAAACTTGCCAGTCACTCTGAAGGAAAAAGATGAGACAATAAAGATGTTCAGCCTGAGAAACACTATAGCGCGGCTCACTATGTTCTTTGGGGTCACGAGGAGTTGGACTTGCCTAGATGGCATGGGTTTGATTTGTTGGCATTTTTCTTCTGTTGGAAGGCATATCATCTATCCATGGTATAAACATTTTCCAAAGCCTCTGTGACTGAGAGAGAGAGAGATTCCCCTGGGTTTTAGCCATACTACTTGAAGTCTGCTGTACATGTTTACAATCACGGTACCCTCCCCACCCCCACTCTTAATTTTCCTTCCTCTGGTTCCTATGACACCTTTGTCTTTGGCTCTCCTTCTTCCTCACTAATCACTATCACCTCACTCCTCCTTTAAGTGCTGTTTTCCCCAAAGGTCATCCCTCAGCTTGCTTCCTACTCCGTATTCCTCGAAATGCTTAATGTTAATTTAGGCTCGCGACCATTATTCCATGATCATGACATGCTCACATGTCGGCATCATTTCTGAGAGCTTCCTGAGCAAGATTAAGCCCAATGGCCTATGTAAGTGAACTATTTATGAATATATCTTAAATTGATCTTCCTTACGTCTAAAATTTCCCCAATTTCTCATATGTCTTCTTGGGATGACCTCCAAAGGGATTTTCTGTACCAAATCAATGTCTCAGAATCTGCTTGTGGGAGAACTCGAACTAAGATTGCCCCGTGTCCTATGCATTTCCAGAATGAGTTATCCTTCCACTCCACAATCTTATTTCACATCTTCTTATCTCATTTCCATTACTTTGGGAAGCCTTGTCTCTGATGTAATTTTGCTTCTCTGTAGTTTCTTCATAAGGAGACCTGCCTGTGGAGTGGTTATGCATTGGGTGCGATCCCAAAAGTCAGCAGTTTGAAACCACCAGCTGCTCCACAGAAGAAGACGGAACTTCTTCTCCTGTAAAAAGTTACAGTCTCAGAAACTCACAGGAAGCAGTTCTACTCTGTCCCATAGGATCTCCATGAGTCCGTAGCCATATGATGGCAGGTTTTTAACCTTTATTCAGGGAATGGAAAGAAAATACACTTTATAAGTCAGAGTTGATCATGCTACATCCAATGGTAAAAATGGCAATGGTCCTCTACTTCTTCCTCTGGATGATAAATCCAGTTATTGGAGAAGGCTAATGAGCATTCCTTATCTGGACCCTGTTTACTTGGCCAACCTCAAATTTTTCTCCAGCTTTCCTGAACTATTTGTACTCATCAAAGGCATGGGATGCTTTCTTGCTTCTGGAATTTGGCTTTTGCTGCACCAAGTTCAGATCTGTTCTGCATCTAATGGCACATTTATTTGTTCATTCCTCGCACTAAGCTTTAAGCAAAATCTAAAAGGTGCTCTTATCCATCTCTATGTGCCATTTTACAGATGAGGAAACCAAGATACACAGAGAGTAATTGACTTGTCATAAACCATACAGGTAAGAAAGTGGTAAGGCCAGGATGTTACTTCAGCATGTTTGTTTGCAACACTCATATAGAGGATTAGTGACGTAATACATGGCAGTAAACCAGTATTTGTCATCTAGTATAATGAGTATATTGAATGTAATTCGGTATTTTGATTTTCACCTTAGATTAGGTAACAACCATTTTCCATTATATCACACAGTCTTAACTACCAAATTTTCTTTAACTGAAAAGCATCAGTAGAAATATCATGCTGTTGAACATATGACTTTTAATCTTTCCTTATTATATTTAACACTGAGTATAATGAGTCCCTGAGAGAGGACATCATGAATGGTAGAGCAGAAGGTCCGAACACACGAGCGAGCCCCTCAATGAGATGGGTTGACACAGTGGCTCAAGAATGGGTTCAAACAGAACTAGTGTGAGGATGGCACGGGACACCGGGCAGCATCTCTTTCTATTGGACATAGGGTCGCTATGAGTCAGAACCAAAGGAATGGGACCTAATAACAACCAAATGAGAATTATTATACAAGATGTTTCCCCTCTTATGTTAGGTTATTTTTAAAAGAAGGATGTTTAGGAAAGAGTTTCTTACATATGAATTATGAGCTATGGGAATGAACCTTATTATGGTTCCTTTATTATATCACTTTTATATATTACTTTTCAAAGAAATTATATCAAAACTTGGTTCTGAAAGTCAGTTCAACAAGTATTTACAATTGTTGTGTGTGTATGTGTGTGTGTGTATAAGAAAGAGCTTTATATACAAGAGCAGTTGAGAAAATATCCCAGCTCAGTCTAGATCAAGTCCATAAGTCCAATATTAACCCATACATCCGATACCAATCTATAATATCCTCTTCAGACTCACGCAACACATGCACTGATGCTGAATGCAGGACGATCACAGACCAGTAAGTGGGAAGTTATGTGGAGCCAGTGGTGTTGTAAACAACAGCGCTGGCAGAGGTCTCCATGTGGCTTCTCCAGCTCAGGGCACTAGTGTAGTTCCATGTATCTTGTCAACTACAATGTCTCCCAGGGAGTGAGCTCAGGGAGAGAAAGAGAGAGAGAGCCTCTCTGCCTCCACGAAGGAAATATAGGCGTTCCCAGAATCCTCAGGGGAAGGCCATGCCCACACAGAGGCTTCATTGGCTATCTCCTGATTGACAGGCTAGACTCCACCCCTATACTCTCTCATTCTTTTGAATCATTTTATTGGAGGCTCATACAACTGTTATAAAATTTATTTCTGTTAATATAAACATTGCTCAAAGGACCCACAGTGTGTTAGTCCAGGTAGACTAGAAAAACAAATCCAGGTATACAAGAACAACTGAATATTGAGGAAACATCCCAGCCCAGTCCAGATCAAGTCCATAAGCCTGATATTAAACCAGATCTCTGATGCCAATGTATAAAATCCTCTTCTGACTCATGAAACACATGCAATGACACCAAATGCAGGAAAATCACAGGACAGTGGGTGGGAAGTCTTGTGGATCCAGTGGCATTATAAGCATCTCAGTGCTGGCAGGGGCTTCCACGTGGCTTCTCTGATTCCAGAGGTCTGGCTCCGTCAGCTTCTCTCCATGTATCTTCTCCACAGGGATGTCTCACATGGAGTGAACATGTGTCCTGCCTCCAAAAAGCTGTTTATCTCCTTAGCACCTCCAAATGAGGTAATCAAGCTACTATCTGATTGGAAGGCTAGACTCCACCCCTTCATTCTGAATCTTCAGATTGACACTAGATTATATAACTATCACACAGAGAAAGTAAATCCCATCTCCTTTCAACATGACCGACTTTCAAATATTTGAATTTAAAAGGAAGTTATGCAATGTCATCTGCACCTCTGTACTTTCAACTTCTCAACTCTTCCTCAGATATTTATTCTTTATGTTGAGCATCTCCACTTTTCCTTAAGCATTTCATCTGGCAAAATTACCAGGCTCTTAACTATCTAAGACATGGTCTCCTAAATACATTTCATGTGCCTAGGTATCTCATAGTTTTTGGACATTCTCGGCATAGTCTGACCAGTGCAGAGCACAGAGGGGCATTTTCAAGGCATCTATTTCCAGCAATGCAGATTGAGGTCACATTAGCATTTTTGACACTCAAGTATCCTGTTGAGTTGTGTTAATTTGCTGTTACCCGAATCCCCCATGTCTTTTTTCACATGGATTTTTATTGAGATTTCCTACATTCTGTACTTAAGTATATAATCTTACAGTTAAATGAAGTCATTTACATAGCTTATTATTAAACTTTAGTTGGGTTAAGCATATTGTTCCAGAATGTTGCAATACCTCTGAATTCTCAATTGGTACATCTGATGACTTAAGAAATACCTTTATGCTGTCTATATCTTCAGTGAAATAATTCATACAATTGTAGACAATTTCAAGTACAATGTCGATGACACATCCTTAGAGTCAGTCTTTGGTTGCTACCAATGAGAACCATTGAATGGCACCGTTTCACCATCAGTGAATCAACAGTGTGTGTCTACCCAAAAACCTTAACACTTAACTACATTCTGTTTCTGAAGCTATTACAGGAAACCTTGTTTAATGGCTCGTTGGAGCTAAATGAACCATCTCAATTCATTAGCATTAGAATGGTGACACAGACATGTTATTGTTAGAGGTAGGTTCAAATCCATGGCAGCCCTATCTATTCACAACAGAATGCAACACCATCTGGTCTCCCACCATCCTCCCAATTATTTCACGTTGGAGCCCATTGTTGCAATGGTTTAAATATATTGAAAGGAGTTGTGCAAACAAACGGTGAATTCAAACTGCACTGCATAGCTGCCCTATTTCTTAAATGTTAACTAACTGTAGTTGTTAGGTGCTGTCAAGAAGTCAATGGTGGCTCATAGCGATCCCATTTACAACACTACTGAGTCCTGTGCCGTCCTCACAGTCATTGCCATGTTTGAGCTCATTGCTGCAGCTCTTGTATCCATCCATCCCTTTATCATTGACCCTCTACCTCACCAAGCATGATGTCTCCTCCAGGGACTGTTACTTCCTGGTAACGTGTATGTCCAAAATATGTAAGACAAAGTCTTGCCATCCTTGCTTTTCAGAACATTTCTTTTTTCACAACTTCTATGTCAGATTTGTTCCATCTTCTGGCAGTCCATGGTATATTCATAATCTTTGCCAATGCCATCATGCCAATCCATCTTCTCTTTTTGGTTATTTCTTACTCATCGTCCGTTGTTTGCATTCATAGGAGGTGATTAAAAATTCCCTGTTTGCTCGGGCACGCCGTAGTCCTCAAGGTGACATCTTTGCTTCAACTGTCACATGCTAATATGAAATTATGCATCAGACTCTTTTCCATCATTCCTGTTGCTCTGCTGCCGCAGCCATAAAGGTCAAGTTGTGCAATTTTAGCAGGTACAAGATTTCCCCCAGACCCAGGAGGTGCTATGCCAGGACCAATGAAAAGGTTTTCTGATTTCTTAAAGCAAGATGCAAATCGGCATTCCTTTTTCAAGAGGAACCCTCCGCAGATAAACTGGACTGTTCTCTACAGAAGGGACAATCAGAAGAAATGAAAAAAGAAATGAACCCCCCTTGCAGTCAAATTCCAGAGGGCCATCACTGGTGCATCTCTTGCTGATAGAATGGCCAAGCGGAATCAGAAGCCTGGAGTCAGAAAGAGCCCATGAGAACAGGCTCTCAGGGCTGCCGAGGAAGCAGATACAAAAAGCCAGCCCCTCAAAAGGCAGCAATGGCTGCTACTGAGGCCCCCGCAAAGGCAGCCCGCAGGCAAATGACTGAGTAGCCTGTGAATGCTCCGCCTTCTCTAAGTTGGCAAATGATGTCAGGCAAATGTTTGTACTTGTTGACTTCTTTATGAACTTAGCATCTCCCCGTGGGAAATGTCCTGTACACAGCCACATGTACGATGTCAACTACCATAGGGGCGCACCGAAACAACAGCAAATGATCATTTTAGCTCCCCCCCCCAATATCAGTGATATAAACTAACAAAGCAGAAATATGACTGCTACTCTGAGATTTCCCTCATATTTATTTTCTTTTTCGGCTTTAAAATCCCAACCATTCTGCTTTAGGAAAAAGCAGACTGCCTTTTCCCCCCACTTTTAAAAATCACAAGCGTAGCTATCATAGCCACTTCAACACCCGTGTCTTGTCATTCTAATATCAAGACTGCCTCCATGTTCCCTTTCCTTTGAGATTGGGTCACGTTTTTGTTCCTTTTTTTCATAGTTTGTGATAATATCTTAGGCTATGTTTTTGAGTCATAATTATACAGACTTCAGATTCTGTTTTGTATCCTTGCCTAATCCCAACTTTCTGTTCTAACATGTAGCTTACTTGACGACGCTCGATTTCCACGTGGACTTTCCTATGGTGGGGAGCAGTCAAAGTCTCCATCTGATCTGAATTCTCAAGGGAGGATGAATGTCTGATTATGCCTCTGGGCATTACTGGGATAACTGCTGGTAAAATAAAACATTTCTAATAGTTCAAGATGTTAATGGAGTGATTTATTTTCCAGGGTGCTGATTGGTTCTCCTCTAGTGGGCCAACCCAAGAACAGAACTGGAGATGTGTATAAGTGTCCAGTGGGGAGAGGTGAATCACTACCTTGTATAAAATTGGATCTACCAGGTAGGTAAAGTCAAACAGGGAAATATGGGGTCAAATCCTGCCCAGTTTTCTAAGTGGAAAAAAAAATCAAGCAACACAGATAACTTTAGAAGCACTCTTGTAACCCTTCTTCACATCTTGTCATTCGATTCACATGGAATCAGTCTTTGCACCCCTCTCCCCTGGATTTAGAAACTCACCGTCGAGGACTCACACTTGTACCAGCTCTTACTGGTTTTATCACTTTTAACTCCCTTACTTCTCAGGCGCTTTTTGTGAACCACGCTGGCTTTTTCTTCACAGGCCCTCCACAAAATGTATATGAGTATTTAAATTCTAAAAGGAAACAGTACAAGAAGCCTTGTAATAGGCAAATATACCTTTGAAAGGAGGATAACAGAAAACAGAAGACAAAACCTTAGAATAGGTTTAATGCAAACAACACTATAATTAGAAAACTACAAATACTATTAGAACAACCTAGAAATTAAAATCCTAACAATGTTCTATAAAATATTATGTACCCAAACAAACAAACAAACAAACAAACAAACAAAATGTTATGTACCCTGGAAATGACATTTAGGCCTAACAAGCTTATTTTCTCTTTTTCATTTTTTTGGTCCTATAATTTTCATACCTCCTCTTTTTCAGCTGAAATTTCTGATATATTCATTCTGAATTTTTTCCTTTTAAATCCACGAGCGTAGTTATCATGACCACGGTAGCATTCTTGTCTTGTAACTAATATCAAGACTATCTGTCACTTTTCGTTTATTACCTTTCCTTTCAGTTTGGGTCTCATTTTTCCATAAATCTACTAGTTTGGCTTTGAATCTTAGATTAAGTTTTTGAACTGTAAGCAAAAAGACTTCAGACTTCGTTTTTTGTCCTTCAATTGTCTTATTTATTTGTTTATTTTGTTTTGATTTAACATGTAGTTTACTTGACCAAACCCAGTTTTCAAATTGACTTTCCTATAACAGAGGGCAGTTGAAATCTATATTTGGTTCTTTGAATTTTAGCCAGATTGTTTGAATACTTTCCTGAGCACTCACCACTTCAGCTTCTCCAGATATTTAGACAGACTAGAGATGCATACATTAGAACTCTCCTTCCATGGCCCTCCCTTCTGGAGTGTACCCCCTCTCCGTTTACCCTTGCTGCCTATCTTTGTCCTCTATTTGTAAGACTGTGTGTACTCTTATCTCAGGGGAGAAAAATGTATCAAAAACCTACAAAGACAATAAACTCGCCTTGTTCCAATGTCTGTAGGGATCCTGGCTGCACAGTGGCTATAAGATGAGCTGCTAATCGCAAGGTCAGCAGTTCCAAACCATCACCTGCTCCTTGGGAGAAAGATGAGACTTTCTGTTTCCTAAACAGTTCCAGTGTGAGAGACCCTCAGAGGCAGTTTTACCCTGTCCTGTAGCATTGCTGTGAGTCAGAATCAACGCAATGGTAGTGAGACTATATTTTAATTTGGAGTGCCAATCTCTTATTCCACGTCTAGACTGCCATCATGTTTCTGCTTGGTTTTGACTCCTTTCCAATGTCCTCAGGGAGTTTTTCCGTCTGCTGCTGCTCTTTTTCCCTGGTTTTTGGGTGTGATTTGCAAGAGGGTTGTTCTGATGGCAGCTCCGTCTCCCTGCCTGGAAGCTTGAATGGAGAATGAAACCGATCTCAAGGTTTAGCTATATCGAGAACAATTTGAATGCAGTTTCTAGTAGTCTCAGTGGTGCTGACTCTGGGTCAGTCTGGACATAAAAGATGCACCCCGATGATTTGAGAGTTGCCTAGATAGTAGCCCCAGTCTACATGCATTCTAATCAAGCCAGACTAAATTCTTGGGCAAAGACCAACATTCAGATTACGAAGTCAAGCTGACCCTTCAGGAATCTCTCCTTCTAATCTCTATATATTATTATCGTAAGAATAAATCCTTGACATAAAAAATAGATAAATCTGTCTTGAACCAGAATTGTACCACTTTCTATTCCTTCAGTTGATATATAGGGTTTGGGAGCCTTTGCTATTGTGGTCTAATTTATTTTTTTAACATTATTAATGGGAGTAGATGAAAAACCTCTTGCTAATTTTCGTCAGTTAGCATATTTCGGAACCTCACATTCCTATTTGAGATGTCAAATATGCTGCCTTCATGTATTTCTTTTATCTAAACTTACTACCCACTGTTCTGACCTAGCTTTAGTTTTCTTTGTAACCCATTATTAGGACATCATTCGATGTCCCCACGATGTTAAAAGGAAAGGTCAAACCACTTTCACTTGAGTTTTTCTTTCTGGTGTCCTCCTCCCCTCCCTGCGCCTCCTGCATAGAAATTGTTGGCCATTTCTAATGAAGTCTGGAAGATGATATTATCGTGACAAACTTGTGAGACCAAGTGTTCTATTTATTTTAATTAGCAAAAATGTGTGAAAAAACAATCTCACAGTCTCATTGCTCTGCTAGTTCTGCATTCTTTTACAGTTCAACAAAACTATTTGAGACTCTGATCCCAACACAGAGTCTGGGACATAAGCCAGCCTTTTGGCCTTAACTTGATCATTATATTCCTTAATAATACTTTGAAGGCTATTTGGTGGAACCAAAAGAAAAATGTGCAAAGTCTGAGCAAAGCAAATAGAATGTGTTAATGAGAAGACACTTTGTTTTCCATCCTCATAAATGTGTTCTATTTTTAGTTCAAACATCAATTCCCAATGTCACAGAAGTAAAGGAGAACATGACATTTGGATCAACTTTAGTCACCAACCCAAATGGAGGGTTTCTGGTAAGGAAGGAATGAGTAATAATATTCAACGATGCCGGGAATTCTATCATTATACGTCTTTGGAGAATCTGTTATCAGATTGCTAATCCGATATTGTTGTTGTTCTTGTCACTTTTTCACAGGCATGTGGGCCCTTATATGCATATAAATGTGGACATCAACATTACACTACTGGGATCTGTTCTGACGTCAGCCCCTCATTTCAAGTCTTGAATTCAATTGCCCCCGTTCAAGGTACCGATTTCATGTCATGTCTTTGTATGTTTGCAAAAGCGTTCAGCAATGAATGAGACATACTGGTAGTTTGCACAGAAGCATACCAGAAAGCTTAAAGTAATTCCTCAGCTACCAGCATTACCAAATTAGGTAACTTGTGCTTTGCCAATTCAATATATAAGCCAACCTCGGTGCTATCTGGGGAATTGATCTTAGTGTAAATAGCCTTTACAAAATCATATTTAAAAAATCAGAGCTAGAACTGTCACAGCACCTTTGTTTAGAGGTTGTGGCCCTTGGTGGAAAGTCGTCACGGTTGAAATAAACACAGAATTAACACTGGGACATGAGGCCCAGGTTGAGGTTTCCAAAGACAGCTTTTATATAATAGAGTTATTCATATACTTCCCCCAAACCCACACTTACTGCCCTAGAGCCCAAACTCACTCACAGGGACACTACAGGACAAACTAGACTGCCCCTGGGGTTTTCCAGGACTGTAACTTTTTAAAAAAATAAATCATTTTATTGGGGGCTCATACAACTCTTATCACAATCCATTCATCCATCCATTGTGTCAAGCATATTTGTACATTTGTTGTCATCATCATTTCCAAAATATTTTCTTTCTACTTGAGCCACTGGTGTGAGCTCATTTTTCCCCTCCCTCCCCCACCCTCCCTCCCTCATGAACCCTTGATAATGTAACTTTTTATGAGGGCAGGGAGCCTCATCTTTCTCCCCTGAAGTAGCTGGTGGTTTTAAACTGCTGACCTGAGGGTTTGCAGTGCAACTCCTAACCCACCGTGTCACCAGAGCTCCACTTGACATACATTAGTGAAAATGAAATAGAGATGGTTTTTAATTGATGTGTGTGTTTGAGCCTTCTAAGCGCTACTTCAGGTTTTCTCCAACTATTCATGAAAGATAAGCCCCCTCCTTTGCATCATAGCAGTTCATCTCTGAAAATTAGTCTCTGCCAGCCATGCAAATACTGCACACACCTCTAAAATCATAGACTCCAACTGGCTCAACGGGCTCCTTTCGTTACAGCATGCAGCACTCTGCTGGACATTGTCATCGTGCTAGACGGCTCCAACAGCATTTACCCTTGGGACAGTGTTACGGCGTTTTTAAACGACCTCCTTAAAAGAATGGATATTGGGCCTAAACAGACACAGGTAAGGGACTGTGCCTTTGAATCCCTGCTGTTATGAAGATTAAAAATGATCAGATTTGTAAAAAAAAATTCTATGAAAGTAAATGGATCGCTAATGCTGACACTCAGGATACAGTTTATATTTCACTTCTCTGTTTATTTCTGTAGTTCTCTGAACAGAAAGTATCCATTTTTACAGACACATAGCTTAATTCTGAAGAGAAGAAGAAGTCTAGCCACACAACGGACTACTGTCCAACGTTAAGCAGTCATGATGAGTCCGTGAAGCATCTCATGACATGCATGGACCTGCAGGATATTATTGTGCTGAGTGAAATTCATCAAACACATAAGGACAAATGTTGCGTGAGAACACTGTTATTAAAACAAACAAACAAGCAAGCAAGCAAAACACCCCACGCAAACACGCAAAGGATTTCACGCTAAAAGACACAGACGTCGATGGTTGCCAGAGGTGGGAGGGTTTCCCAGAGGAAGGGAAAGTCACGGGCTAGATTGTGCTCATCTCCACTGAGTTGACTCTTCCCTGCAGTGACCCCATGGAGCAGGACAGAAGGACCCCTCCCCGTTCCTGAGACTGTAGTGCTTTAGAGGACGGGCCCTCCTCTTTCCTGAGAAGTTGGCTCTGTGCCATTTGTTGGTGTACAGACTAGAGAGTGTGGTCAGTGCAGACTGCTACTGCAGATGAGATGGGAGTGACCAGCCCTAGTGGCACCGGGGGTCAGTCTTAGGCTGCTTATTCAAATGGCAGCAGTAAACCCATAAGTTAGGTCAGTCTGCGTCTCTAGAGATTTATAGTCTCAGAAACTCTACGGAGAAGTTCTCTTCTGCCCAGTAAGGCTGCTGTGGGTCAGAGCCAGCTTGATGGCAGTGGATTTTTTAACCTCACAGAAAAATGTCGTGGTGCTGTGCTCCCACAGTGGATAGTCCTCTGTAGATGGCTTCTTCCCCTTCCCCTTTAAAATAAACTTTCATCGATCCATAAAATCAAAGCAGTAAGGAAGCCTTGGAGTTAATTTAGCTCCAAACTTTTATTTGTGGAGGGGACACTAGAATTAAGTGACTTCTTCAAGGCTGCCTTGCTTGTTGATGGCAAGTTGGGGCACGTGGCTTTCTGCTCAAATCCAATGTTCTTTTGCCCTTGAGAGGTCTATTTTTTGAGAGGTTCTTTGGAAATTAAAAATAGAAGACTTGACTGTGAGTTGCACTTGAATTGTGCTGCTGGAGAAGAACATTGAAACTGCAATGGACTACTCAAAGGACAAACCCATCTGTCTTGGAAGAAGGACAGAGTGCTCCTTAGAGGCAAGGGTGGCCATGCATCGCCGTACATAGTCTGGACATGCTGTCAGGAGAGACCAGTCCCTGGCGAAAAAGAGGAAGGACCCCAACAAGACGGGGGGCACTGCTGCTGCCATTGGGCTCACGCATGGGCGTAATCGTGACAATGACACAGGTCCGTGCAGTGTTTCGTTGTGTTGTGCAGAGGGTCGACTGTGGGTTGGTGCCAACTCGATGGCATCTACAAACAGTATCAGCCACAGCCTATGAGCCTGAAAAGAACAGATAAATCACAACCCAGGTGTAACAGACACCAGGTGTAAGGGGAAACGCTCACAACATACAGACACGTGTGTTGGAAGTGACTTGCTACTACAACGGATTTATACCCCGCAGAAGAAGACTGCTGCACTTCCCTGGCTCCTTGAGGTGAGGTGGTCAGGACTTGTTTTTCTCTGCACTTGTTGGCCATGGAGTTACCAGACCACAAGGTGTACTAGCAGCCTTCCCGCACTGAAAGACGTGCCGCTGACCACCACCCTCAGAGTCAATGACCTTTCTGGAAAGATGTCCACCTTCCCCTCCGGGTGCTCATACAGCTTCTACTCCACACTAGTAACACTGAGTTTTTCGCTTCGTATTTGCTTATGAGACTGGGGAGTGTGACTCCTGCCTTTGGGAGTTCAGCGGAGTCCCTCTTGTGTGAGGCATCTCCACTAAGACGCTGTGTGGAAAGGGAATGGTGGATTGATGGTTTAACCTCTGTCCCTTTTACGCACGCACACTATTGATCGCAGCGAGGAAAGCTCAGATAGCACAAGACACTTCAGAGTCTCTGCACAGCTTGTGGGATGGTCTTCTTTTTTAAAATTATATTAGGGGCTCATACAACTCTTATCACAATCCATGCATATACATACATCAATTGTATAAAGCACATCTGCACATCCCCTGCCCTAATCATTCTCAAAGCATTTGCTCTCTACTTAAGCCTTGTGCATCAGGTCCTCTCTTTTTGCCCCTCCCTCCCTGCTCCCCTCTCCCTCATGTGCCCTTGGTAATTTATACATTGTTATTTTGTCATATCTTGCCCTATCCGGAGTCTCCCTTTCCCACCTTCTCTGCTGTCCATCTCCCAGGGAGGAGGTCACATGTGGATCCTTGTAATCAGTTCCCCCTTTCCAACCCACTCACCCTCCACTCTCCCAGCATCGCTCCTCACACTCCTGGTCCTGAAGGTATCATCTACCCTGGATTCCCTGTGACTCCAGCTCCCATATGCACCAGTGTACAACCTGTGCCCTATCCAGTCCTGCAAGGTAGAATTTGGATCATGTTAGTTGGGGGGAGGAAGCATCCAGGATCTGGGGGAAAGCTGTATTCTTCATCGGTACTACATCTCACCCTGACTGACCCATCTCCTCTCCTAAACCCCTCTGTGAGGGGATCTCCAGTGGCTGACAAATGTCCTTTGGGTCTCCACTCTGCACTTCCCACTTCATTCAGTATGGTATATATATATATATATATCTCACTATGGTATATATATATATATATATATATATATATACCATAGTGATGCCTTATACCATATGATGCCTTATACCTGGTCCCTTTGGCACCTCATGATTGCACAGGCTGGTGCGCTTCTTCCATGTGGACTTTATTGCTTCTGAGCTAGATGGCTGCTTGTTCACCTTCAAGCCTTTAAGACCCCAGGCACTATCTCTTTTGATAGCTGGGCACCATCAGCTTTCTTTACCACATTTGCTTATGCACCCGTTTGTTTTCCACGATTGTATCATGGAGGTGTGCAGCCACTGATACGATTTTTTGTTCTTTGATGCCTGATAACTGATCCCTTCGGGACCACGTGATCACACAGGCTGGTGTGTTCTTCCATGTGGGCTTTGTTTCTTCTGAGCTAGATGGCCGCTTGTTTATCTTCAAGCCTTTAAGACCCCAGACACTATCTATTTTGATAGCTGGGCATCATCAGCTTTCTTCACCACATTTACTTGTTCACCCGCTTTGGCTTCAGCAGTTGTATCGGGAGGGTGAGCATCATAGAGTGCCAATTTAATAAAAGAAAGTATTTATGCATTGTGGGAGTGCTTGAGTAGAGGCCCAAGGTCCTTCCGCCACCTTAATACTTAACCTATAAATATAGACACATAGATCTATTTCCCCATCCTCATATATATATTTGCATGTATGTGTCTTTGTCTAGACCTCCATAAATGCCCTTTGACTCCTAGCTCTTTCCTCCATCTCCCTTGACTTTCCTCCTGCCCTACTACCATGCTCCGTCCCCACCTGGGTTACAGCTATACCTCTTCTTTACCTAACCTTACCCTTGATCACTCCCTACCAGGTCTGCCACTCCCCCCTCACTACCATTTTGGGTCCCATGTTGTTCCCTTGTCCCTGTGTTTGTTAACACCACTTCCTAACCCCCCCCCTTCCCCTTATCCCAAGTCCCCCCGGAACTGTCGATCCCGTTGTTTTTCCTCCAGATAGTTCATCCAGCCTGTCTTATTTAGACAGACCTGTGGAGACAATAACATGCACGAAAACAAGACAGAGGACGACAAAGTAACAGTATACAACCAGACAACAAAACAACAACAAACCACTGACAAAGAACAAAACACATCAAGAAAGAAAAGTTTGTAGTTAGTTCAAGGATCATTTGTTGGCCCTTAGGAGTGTTTTCCAGTGCAGTCTGTTGGGGCACCACGCCCTGGTCCCAAAGTCCACTTTCAGCATATCCTGGGGACCTTGCCACTCCATTCCCTTGTTGTTCCGCTGCACTCCCCCAGTGCTTTGCCTCGGTGTGGTGGGATCAGTTCAGGTGCAATTCCCACACTGTGTCTCCGGTGCTGTCCCCTGTATCACCTTTGGTCACTGAGGGGCATCATATCTCATAGTGGGGCCAGCCATGTTATTCTCTCTGTGGACTGGCTGCTCTAATGAGGAACATCATCCTCACGGCCTGGTGGACCAGGCTGTGTTACACTCTCTCCTCCTCCCCCTTCGTCTGCTCCCGTGTGCTCTGATCAGATATATCCCTCTCCGGAGCTGCAGAATCAATGTTGTCCTTTGAAACAAATTCTTCTCAGGGGAGGGGCAGGAATCCACTTAATTTTTGGTGCTGGGGCCAGCCTCCCAGACCTCTCCACTGGTTCCCTACTCCACACCGAGATGTTGCATTCACACCCTGCAGCACTGGGTTGAAGTCTGGTCTCACTTTCCCTGGGGAGATATAAACAATACCCTCCCCTTGGGTGGGTTAGTAAAACAAGAGGTCGCAGAGCTGATTTCATCAATGTGCCTGAGTAGTAGCAGATCTGTGACCGTGTCCTTTGTTCCAAGGCTGTCCTCTTTCTTCCTTGGAAGCCCCTCACCCAGCGCCCCGGCACTCTTGCTGGCATCCCTAATCGGCCTGGGTGTCCCTGCAATGAAATCGCTGATGAGAGCTCTTCCCCCTCTGCCTGAGGGAGCCGTGCCTCATAGCACTTTCACACTGTGCTGCTAACTCAAGGTCTGCAGTTGAAACCACCAGTCCCCTCTGAGGGAGAAAGGCGAGGCTTTCTACTTCCCTCAACACTTGCAGTCTTCGAAACCCACAGAGACCGAGTTCTTCCAGGTGTTACAGGGTCACTGGGTGTCAGAACTGCCTCGATAACAGTGAATCTCCATCTGTAGAAAACATACCAGAAGTGGGTGACTTAAACGAACAAATATTGATTTTTCACACTGCAGGAGTCTGTCTACAGGTTCAAATTCAGAGCACTTCCGATACGGGAGGCATCTCTGTGGGCTCTGGGATAAAGTCGCTGTCTCCTGATGCTCCTCCGTTCCTCGGTGATTGTGTTAGTCCGGGTGGACTAGAAAGACAAATTCATAGGCATGCGTATGTGTATAAGAAAGAGCTTTATATAAAAGAGTAATTGTACATTAAGAAAACATCCCAGCCCAGTCTAGATCAAGTCCATAAGTCCGATAGTAGCCCGTACGTCTGATACCAGTGTGTACATTCTTCAGACTCATCCAAAACAAGAGTGTAGGAATGATACTGAGTACAGGAAGATCACAGGCCAGTGGGTGGAAAGTCTTGTGGATCCAGTGGTGGTGGAAGCGTCTCAGCACTGGCGTGGGTCTCCACATGGCTCCTCCTGCTCCAGGGCTCTGGCTCTATCAGCATAGCTCCATGTGGCTTCTCAACAGAAATGTCTTGCAGGGAGTGAGTGTATCTGGCCTCCAGTGAGCTATTTAGCTCTGTTGTACCTCGAAATGAGGTCATCAAGCTGTGACCTGATTGACAGGCTAGACTCCACCCCTTTGCAAGTTGGCAGGAGATGATGTAACTGCCACAGCGATCTTCACCAGGCATGCAACTTCTCTTTGTGCTTCCTTTTCTGTTTAATCCGCTTCTTTTACAACTCAAAAGTAATTGGGTTTGGATATACCCTATGTTTATCATAGCCTTATCAACATAACAAAGAAAATACTACTCCCAAACAGGATTTCATTCATAGGTAT
This sequence comes from Tenrec ecaudatus, assembly GCF_050624435.1. Classification (NCBI taxonomy): domain Eukaryota; kingdom Metazoa; phylum Chordata; class Mammalia; order Afrosoricida; family Tenrecidae; genus Tenrec; species Tenrec ecaudatus. Next base: position 48,389,554 of record NC_134531.1, read on the forward strand.
AAGGGTCAAGATTCCAACATCTATTTTGGAGCACCAAAATTCAATCCATCATGCTTGTCCTTACCACTTGGCTCCATTGATGTGTTCTCCTCCCGCCTAATTATTTTATCCTTCCCAAGTAACTTTCTGTTACAGTTCTTCCTTTCCTGAACTAGAAATACTCGTGGACTATTTTTATATTTCTAGCATTTCATAATATTTGGTGGCACTTTAAAATCCACACATTTCTCAAGCTTACTGTAAATAAGTCATTGATTTTTATGGATGTTTTGAGATATCAGAGCAGCTGTGGCATGCCTGATGTTGATCCACAGTTTAGGCTGTAGCTGCAGAAAGGTGTCTTTGAAGAAGGATTGCATGTTTGTCCCATAGGATCTGTGCCAGGCCTCAATCTTATAAGTAAATAGTGAACAATGATTCACTTATATGCTCAACCCTGCAGTTTTGATGTCTTTTGCTGTTAGAACTGTAATTAATTTTGTATTTCTGTGAGGAAAATCCTAAAAGAGGTCTTATTCTGTTGGTCCACCAGAGGACTCCCAGCCTGCTGGGCTTCATGGAGAAGTATATCCCTCTTGGAGGGAACAGTGCTTATATTCACAAGAATGGGGTTAGCCCTCAGGGGCCAGATGCTACCAGTAAAGGGAGGGTGGGGGGAGGAAGTGAACTTCTCCTTAGGCAAGATTAGCTCAGTATAAGAACCCACTCCACAGAGAGGAAGAGTTCTGAATGCCACGCGGCACAGGATCAGTCATCTGGATCTGCCTCCACGCGGGAACCTGCGTCCTACAGAGAGGGGGCTGATGTTATTTATTAACTTTATGCCACCTTTTGCCTGTGGCATTCATTATGGCACATAACCCTTTATGCATTTGCCCAAATGCACTTGCTGAGTGCTGACTGGGTCCCAGTCACTGTGCTGGACTTAGATCAGCAGCGAATCATAAGAAACCTACATTCTGCCCTTTTTACGGATGCGGTAGTTGTCCAACTGCAGCCCAGGATTTTCTGCTTCTGTATATCTGATGTGCTTGGAGTCTACAGACTTTAGGATTTCAATTGTTGCGGAAGAGGCTATAGAGCCTGCATTTTAGGCAAATATCCCACAGGATTCCTTAGGTTAAATTTTGTGAAGTATTGGATTGGATTTGAGTAGAGGGGCATCTGTGTGTGCGTCTGTCTTGCATCCTCCAGAGCAAAAAGGTTTTGATGTTGTCTTTTTCTGTCTTCCTCTGGGGCCAGCACCATTCTTTGCAGTTCAAGTTCACAGCAGAACTTGAAGGAACACTTGTTTAAAACGCACACATAATGTATTCCTAAAATGAATACATGCAAAATGAATACCTTTTTCTGTTTTTCTCTGATGAGTGGATATTTAATGAGACTTTCCATAACTGGCATTTTAGTCTACTTAAATTTTCTATTCTGGTTTAAGTTATATCAATGACTAGCTTCATAAGCAATTCTCTAGAAAAAAAGGAATTGACCAAGACATAGTTATTAAGCTGTGTTTAATAGGACTGAGGATAGCACTTTACACTACCTTTAAAGATGATCCCTTCTTCAGCTATTTTACAAATAAAATTCAATCATAGGAAAAGATATTTGGGAAAAAAAGAAAGAAAAAGATATTTGTTCTTCAAAGAAATGTGTACTGAGAAACATAGGTTTCATGTGACCTTATTATAGTACTATATATGTATATATAATTTTTTATTTGTAAAGACAACTTGTTTATTTTGACAAACATTTTCTGTTTCTTACTGGTTGCTCACATAATTCAAGTAAATTTGTTTTTGTGTATTTTTAAATAAAACTAACCAATTTTGCCCTAATGGCAGGACTGTGAAAATGTTTCTTCCTGCTATGTTATTCCCCCCTATGCCTGTCTTTGAAGGAGCAAGATGGAAAACGAAACCCAAGAGAGATTCCTCCAAAGAGGCATCAAGACTAAATGCTGAGGGCTGGAGAGAGAACCCTTACACTCCCCTCCTCCCCCGCCCAAGCCCTACCAAACCCAAACCAACCTCACTTCCATAGGACCCATTCTAATGCAGAGCAAGCAGCTCCAGAGGGCAGAGTAGACCCTCCCCTTCACTTTTCTGAAATGAAAATCTTTATCACAGCAGACAGCTTCAATCGTGTCCCCTGGGGCAGCTGGTAGGTTTGAACCACTAACCTGGAGGTTAGCAGCTCAATAAATTAGCCTCCTTTCCTCACCCCTGCAGGATAGAGTATTAAGAGTGGAATTGATAAGATTTGTGATGAAGATTTCTTTCTAGAAAAAAATTAGTGAGAAAGACTTCAGTGGAGTCACACAAAGGACTTGAGAGGATTCTAGAACAGTTAGTACACATAGTTGAGGCCAGCTTTCTAGTTGCTGGTAGATGAGTCAGGGAGAGACACTGACCCTGTCCGATCAGTTTGTCAGCACGCACACTGTGTGTTTGCCATGGATCAGCTCGGGCTACTCAAACCCAAGAGGCAGCAGGGGGTCCAATTACATCCAGTCCGATGAATCTCCAGCAATGAGCGAGAGCCCCAGCCGAGAAAAGCAGAGTTCCCTGGTTCCTAAAGAAGACAGCAATGAGGGCACACTCCGGTCAAGGCTGTAGATGAGATGTCGCAGCAAAGGGAGCTGTCCAAAGAACCCACCAAAAAGATACCTGGTAGGACCTAATAACAAGAAAATCCACCTTGAGATAGTCCCAGTGAAATAAAAATGTATGTACCCACATGAGGAAGCTTCAAAACGTTCGTGGAAAAACTCCATCATCTTTTCATACTACTTTTCTACGAACTTTTTGAAGTCTCCTCCTATTTCTCTTACCTCTTCGTATTCCTGAAAGGTCAGAAAGTACAGTTAGCAATTGAAGGGCATAACTAGGAAAATCGGAGCAGAAAAGACCAGGCATGCCCCTCCTCAGCAATAGCCTTCTCCCAGACTGTGTGAACCCTTAGCAGGGGAAAGGATTTAACTGTAAGTAAGCTTTGATGTTTCTTTTATTGGCTTTGCTTCACTTTAGATAGGATTATTCGCAGTTGTTGCTCATAGATAGTTTGGTTTTTTTAGCGTACGAGCAGAGCATTCGTGTGTGGTTCAGGCTAAATGACAGACTTTCAGCTGACTGGATGTTTGAAGACATTTTGTGTGTGGAACATTCTAAAAGTAAGGATGATCAGAAATGCCATAAAACATCTGTTCTCCCATTTGTCAGCAGATGACGAGCTACACTGTAAATAAAATGGGGAGAGATAGTGGGTGTTATGTGCACCCACAGGGCTGCATTCTGATTGGACTCTGAGTGCTTGTGAAACCCTGGGTGCTGTGGTAAAGATCCCATATGGTGACCTCTTCTCTGTAGACCACACGTTTGTCAGTTTGTAATTGCTATGATTGAAGGATGGTCTCAAAAAGGTTTAGAACATTCCAGAAAGTAATTGCCACCTAAAAATAATATGGGAACTGGATGGACAAACAGAAGTATTCCATATGACAATTGGTAAGCATATTAGGGTAATAGATGCAACACAAGTGATGAAAACATCACCAAGTCTGAATTTTAAATATTTTAAATCTAATTAAATAAGTTTTATTTATTTATCCTGTTATATAAAACAGGAGAACCCCTGTTTCTGTGTGGCTCCATTTAGACTTTTGCAAACAGTTAAGGAGTTTTTGCAAACCAATTTCTTTTCCCCAAGACAGAGTAAAAGCTATAAAATTGCCTTTTAAAACTCCACCTATAAAAACAAACCTGAAACACTCTGAGCTTCCCATAAAAGATATGACGGTATAAACATTATGGAGGTCTTATTGATCTGCAATACCTAAACATAACATTGCTTTTAATAATAAATGAGCATGATATAAATATGCCAAATACAAGTGCATTACCCTAAATAAAACTAGTAAATTGTGAGGCTTGATATAAAAATGAAATATACTAATGGAACAATGTCTAGATTGTTCACATCACAAGTGTACCATAACATTAAACTGACAAAACGAAAGAGAGAAATTAATTACATTTTAGGAATATTATTTATCTTCCTTTTACTGCACATTTTAGAGCCACCTCCCTGGAAGTCTTAAATATGAGTCTGCTTCATTGTTCCTAGGTTGGAAAAGAAGCCTGACTGGGCCAGGCAGTCATACCCTTGTCCATCGGGCTGTAGTTTGAGTGTTGTGCTGGGTATGAGATGCAGCTTCTTGCTATTCACATCTTTGCTGCCCATTATCTCCACCCCCGCCTCCCATCAATTACTTATCCAAATTTCTTTGAAAATAAAATGTATATTAAGACTTCAGCCTGAAACTGAAAATATTCTATTGTTGCCTGGTGAATAATATACATGCTTTTCCATTTCTAATATTTTCAATCATCTGTCTTGCCTACCCCTAATGTGTCATGATTCAGAATTGACTTGATGGCAGTGAGCGAGAATGTGTGTTAATTGTCATACAGAACATTCATTCACACATGGCTGTTTTTAACTTATCTCATCTGCCCCACTCCCCGCCCACCCCTGCCTTTCTGAGTAAACCCTTACTTCTAGGAATGTTTCCTAGCTTTGAAATAGCCTTGTATTGCTTGCATATACTAAACGGCAAACCTATGACCTGCAGTATTGGTCAGTGGGACTACAGGCATCTGACAACCCGTCCCCAGTCATTCCACCACATCCTGCCTCGCTTCATGCCGACACTTCCTGCCTTTCAGTGGCTCCTTGCCCTGGGTCTTCCCTGCACACATTGGATTTGGCGCCTACCATTTCCTCTGCCTGGAATACCCTTCTCCATCCCGGGCCGATGTGCTCCTTGAACAGCTTAGATTCAGTCAAAGTGTTATTTCTCTGCAGTTTTCTATGTTTATCCTGCCCACCATGACCAAGGGAGCTTCCATCCCCTCCCATGGCCTTGAAGTGGGCTACATGTCCTTCACCTACTGCTCAGCTTACTCAGCTGCCTTCTTTGTTCCCTTCATCTCTCTGTCCTGGTAGCCTCTGAACTCCACTGTGGCAGGATTATGAGGCTTTTTCTTATGGATGGGATGCAGTCCAGAGTTCCACGTGTTTCTGAGCACAGAAGGAAGCAACTTATTGGAAATGGAAAGCTAAAATTCCTGGGAGTTTTCACTTCCTTTGTAATAAAAAATCACATTGTAGTGACCGCTTTCTCTTACTCTGTTGCATAAAGCCAGATCGAAGCACTTGCTTATGTGTGTATTACAGTCTATTCGCAGATGTTCACACACTGAGTCACGTTCCCCCCAATCCTGGTTTTTCCCATCACCCACATTCTCCACAAGTAAAATGAATGGAATATTACTTAGCATCTCATAGGCTTGACATTTTGAACCTGGATCATTTTCACTGCAGTGTATCCTATCAAGCAGCAGGTACCCTTTTCCTGGCACGGATGTCTATTATTTATGACTTTGAGTGTTCATTTCTTTATGCCATGATAATCTTCTTGTGAATCCATGTATCACATATAACTGCATAGTAATAAAATATTAAGCCCGTCTTTAGCTAACTCAAACCAAACACAATGCCATTTAGTCAATTCTGACTCCTAGTGACCCTACAGGACAGGGTAGAACTGCCTTTGTGAGTGTCCTAGACTGTAATGCTTTACAGGAGTAGAAAGCCTCATCTTTCTCCCAAGGAGCTAGCTGGTAGTTTGCAAGTGCAGTGGGCAGTCCAATACACGACACTGCCACCAGAGCTCCTTCTGTACCCCAGTTTGATAAACAGAAATATGCATTGGATAGACACAAATCCTGAGCTGTTGTCCCGTCAACCAATAGTGCATCTCACAGAAATAAAGAAAAATCTCATTCACTTTTGTTTTTCATTTCTATAAAGTTTAATTGTAGGCGAGAATAAACTATATAAAGTAAAATTTATAAAGAGAAGTAAGTAAGTTGTCATCATAAACTCACTGCCATCGAGTCAATGCTGACACATAGCGACCCCTCGTGGGTGTCTGATACTAACTGTTTACAGAGTAGGAAGCTCAGTCTTTCTTCTGTGGTGGTTTTGAACTGCCGACCATGTGGATCACAGCCTAACTTGTAACCACTACACCACCAAGGCTCATAAAAGTCAGGATATTACTTTACTAAAAAAGCCATGGCTTGATTATATTAATTATTTCATGAAATCCCAGAAACATAAATTGTGTTGTGAATTAATATTTAAGTGCTGATGGAATTACTATAACTTAACAAAGAGGAAGACTCTTCACAGGATGGGTTGACACAAAGTGGCTTCAGCAATGGATTCAAACATAAGAACAATGGGTGCATGATGCCGGATGGGGCAGAGTGTCGTTCTGTTGAACATAGGGTCACTGTGGGTCAGAAGCAACTCTGCAGCACCTAACAACCACAACAATGGAAGAAGTCATTCCATTCATTCATAACTCTTTGATCCAGTACATGTAGTGGGTATTTGAGACACATCACTTTCATTTTTACTCTTTCTAACAGTTTTGTTGGCATACGAGTCGCGTACCATGCAATTCAATAGTTCAATCACACCAAGAAGGGCTGCACAATCATCCTCACAATCAATTTTTAGAACATTTCCTTCATTCTTGTATTCATCATTATTAGCGTCCATGTCGCCCACCCTCCATGCCAAGCCCCAAGGAGCCATTAATTGGCATTGTTAGTCTCTTCTTTTTCTTCTTCCTAGTAGTTTTTCCCCCTGAATTGCATTGTTTAAGTCAGAAAGGGCTTCGTTCAGTAATTCTAAAGAGTCACGTTTCATGTTCTTCATTCATTCTTTGCTCACTTCAAACGCAGCCATTTGGGTAATTCATTGACTTTAATTTAGCGGATATTGGTGGCATGTGTGATTGTTGGAGTCTTGTGGGCAGTAATAATTGATGTGAACAATTCCTTCTTATGGCACAGCCCTCCTTGACGCCCACACACTGACGCTGTGGGAGCTATGTGTGGCGAAGAAACTAGATGGTGCCCAGCCAACAGAAAGGATCCCTTCTGGGGGTCTTAAAGGCTTTTCTTCTAACAAGCAGTCATGTAAATGAGGCATCAGCTAAGCCCAGGAAGGAGAAGCACCCCAGGCTGGGTGCTCGAATCCTGGTCCTCCGGTGAATCTCGAGGACAGCTTCAAAGGAGCGTGTTTCTGACAATTGCAGTGGAGGAAGCTGGACCGCTTGCCCTTTTGCACCATTTGATGCTCTTATGGTGCTTGGGCAACTTAGGGTTCTTCCCACCTTCCTTAAGATATAGAAAGAGATTCTGGAAAATCCTGCACCCAATTCCTGCACATTATGCTATGCTTGCACATAATTTCTATTGAACTAGGTCTCCCAAATGCTCAGCAAAGCCCTATATATGGAGGTAGTGAAATGTGTTATTATGTGACTTTTGTGTTTTCATATTGCCCTTCTCTGAATTAAAATTTAACAAATAGCACCCTTTTCTGGGAGGAGACTCACAGCATATCTTATTCTGTGTGGTTCCTAAGAAAACAAGATCTCCAGTTTCCAGTCCAGGACTTACACAGAATGTCATTTCCCTGAGACTTGAATTTCCACTGCCCACTCTTCTCATTTCCCACATGTATCACTCTTTTCCTGCTTATCATTATTTGTCTGCTATCTCAGTTTTTCCACTTGGTTATGTGAAATGTACTCGTCATCTAATAAGAATGCATGGGGGTCAACTCTGAGCAAAGCAAAGCAGTGGTAACACGGGATAAGAGAAGACCCAAAGCTGTGACATAGCCCGTGCTCTTTACCCTGTCAGCCCTGCTCGAACTTCACAGCTGTCGTCGGGAGATAAAGCACGCATACACAACAGTGGGGAAGAATGCAGTCCTCCCAAGAGCAGTACAGACAAGTTTGCTTCAGTCCATAGAAGGGAAAGATTCGTGCCCGCTACATTGGCAGCTCAGTAGGAGACGTTGTACAGAGAAAGTGGACTTGAATTGACTCTTAGAGAAAATGTAGAATTTAACAGCATTGGAAGGAGCAGAGAGGGTATTAGATGGGCCAGAGTTCATATGAAAGGATACTGGGTCGATTGGTGAATGGAGAAGGTCGGACCAAGATCTGAGAGTTGAGGAAGAACTGAGTTTTAATCTAGAGACCCAGCATTTCAAGTGGCACCTTGGATTTGTATTTATTTTATGTTTTCCATCAGAAAACAATAAGGGATCTCGGAGAATGCAGCAGAAGAGCAACAGAGGACAAATAAGGATGTGATTTCCACCCAACTTCCACCTTCAGCCTGATCTCATGGAAGGGACTCTGATGGTGTCAACTTGAATCCAAAGTCTGGTCTTTCCATCTGCACTTGAAGATGGTTGAGGAGCATAAGGAGGTGGGGGGCGGGGGGAGTTGTAACCCCCCAAGTACTTTTATTTTGTTTTTTAAACCTTTGAGACAGAGCAGTTCTAATATCCCAAGGGCAGGCATCTGAAGGGAATCTCATGGGAAGTGATTCGAAAAAAAGTATACAAAGGGATGAGAAACTCAGCAGTGAAAATGTTCTCATAAAACCTTAAAAATTTCAAAGAATGAGCTTGTAGATGTGAGATAGATTACACACTGAGGAAGGCAGAGCGAGAGGAAAGAGATAACATATTATTAAATGTCTCTCTGACTCATCCAGATGTTAAATCACTTCCTATACATGCTATGCAAATAATCCAAAAGCTCCCCAGTAGGTCCTCCAGGATATGTACTGTGTGTTGTGAATATCAAGTGGTGCACCCTGCTGGCACACAGCAGCTTTGTATCCTGGGGACGAACTCAGCTTCATGCAAAAGTGAGACACGTTCAATGCGCTTGAGGATTTCTGTCTAGAACGTGATGTAACTCAATAAAGAGACGTGGAGCGCACTCACTAGGGAAATGGGAGCAGGATGGTTGGGCAGTGCTGCGCACACCACCTTTCAGATTCGGGGTCATAACTTTGAAGTGAGACCGGCCTAAAAGTTATGTGGCTTTTTGTTTGCAATTTTTAGCCTCACCGAAGCAGAGCTGGGAGTTAGCCAAGGCAGTCTAATGGAAGGGGGAAGGTGAGGAGAGTTAAATGTCTGCAAGTTAATGATTATGCTGATGGACCATGGGGCCTACAGAAAGAAGAGGGAATCAAGGGGATGGTCAGTGGATTTATTAGAGGTCTTAGGTGGTCAGTGACTGGCTCAATTCAGTAGCACTTTGGGACCCAAAGCCACATGTCATGGTCAGAGAGAATGCTTCAGCTTGAGATGAGTGCTGCCGTCTCTCCAGGGGCCAAAGTTAAGGATACAACCTTTGGGATGGATGATACAGGTGAGGTAGAGGGATAGATCACCCAAACTGAGGAATTGAGAAATGAGAGACGAGAACATTCGGTACAGTGTCCCAGTAGGTGCTACAATTTTCAAGAGTTATGACAGAAATCGGAGTAAAAATTTCCCAATTAATTAGCTCCTACCTAAGCAAACAAAACCAACAGAAAGCAAAACGGAAACTCTTTACGGTGTCCCGAATGGATGAGCAATTAACTTCCACACTGTTATTTATTCATCTTGGCACCTAGAGTTAGGATAATGATTATCCAAGTAACATAAAATCTCTTCACTTTCATTTACACTGAGTGCTTACGTATGCAAAGTCAATGTCAAGTCTGTGTGATTTCCCTTAATAATTATCCAACGTCTCTCTGGATCACTGATCAAAAGCTATAGGACCATTGGGAGAAAGAATTTTAAGTATATGCAGGGGTAATAAAGAGACAACCAGTCATCACGTTTAACTGAAATCCAAGGAAATAGCCTGCAGGGCAGTGATGGCTTTGCTCTCATCAGCAGGGATACATGTACAAGAACGGGACAAATCATATGCTCATTCTGTGTATAATCCGTATCATAGATACCTTACTTTATACTTGCGTCGCTTCTTTTGCTATATCTGAGTTGTCTTACACTCAACTAAGGGAACTAGGGAAGGGTTCACAAGTTCATTTTCTTATTTTGAAATATGCTCAATTTATTTGTTTGTTGTTTACGTATTTATTGAAACATAGTCTTTGGTGTATTCAAGGAGCCCTACTTGGTGCTCAGCTGCTAAGCAAAGGCTGGTAGTTGGACCCCACGCTCCACTTTGAGAAACAAAAGACCTGGCGACCTCTTGTTCACCAGGCTACATGAAGAGCATAGCGGAGGACACCCCGCAGGGCCACTCTACTCTGTCCTACACGGTTACCAGGAGTCAGGCTTGACTCAATGGTGCACTTCAAATGCATTCCACTCTACAAACAGCTAAACAAATTCATTGAAATAACACTAGTATTAAGTGAGAGAGGCCATCAGAGGATCATAGGGAGCTGTCTGGTAGAGAGGGAGTATAGTGGCGCAAAGATCCCTGGGATAAAGGATACAGGCTGTGGATTAAACAGACATCCCTTCAACCAACTGTAGAGTGGATTTTTAATCCACTGTTTCTTCATTTGTGAAATGTGATAGTAATATTTTGCCATAATCATTTTAAAAATTAAAATGTACTATAAACTAAAAACAAAGCATACTATTTTTATTTAACAACAGAAGAATTGCTCCAAGATGTTGTATATTTCAAAGATTATTTCAACTATAGAGTGCTCTTATTTGTTACTGCACATAGAAGAAAATGCTTCTGGATTTTAAGAAAACTGAGCTGTGAAAATGCATGGATAAACAGGCATATAATTAACCCTAAAGAGTTGTGAACAGACTAACATTGGCAGTGGAAGACAGAAAGATGATAGATGCTGGCCCTTTCTAGATGCTAGGAAAGAAGACTTAGACTGGAAACAAGGTTGGTGATCAGGCAGGAGTCAGAGCCAACTTTGCCAACTGGCAGGGATGCAATTAGCTATCATGTGTATTTCCCCTACTCAAAGAATGAAGGGCCGGAATTCTTATAACAAAGACCTTCCTTTAGGTAAAGAATTCTGCAAGTCCTTAGTTTGGAATCAAATGGCATCAAATGGTTAAGCTGAGCACTATCCCCAGTCATCTGGAGGCAGGTTCACTATCTTGATGCCGATTGTTATCATTATTTGCTTGGACTTAACCTTTAAAGGAGGGATTTTTAAAGGGAAAGGAAGAGAGCATATCTGTAAAAGAAACGGGAGGAGAAGTATGGAGAAGGGCTATCAAGTCTGGAGGACACGAGTTCCTTGGCTTCCGCCTGTCTCTGCAGCATGCTGCTTGCAGAATTCATCTGTGGAGAGAGAAGGAATGGAGAAAGGAGGGGAAGGAAAGAGCAAATAAAGAAGGGGGATTGGGTGGGAGAAGCGCTGATTTGAAAAAAGGAAGACAAGGCTAATGTGACAAAGCCTGAAAGAATTAAGTGTTCCTCCAAAGAAAGAAAAGAAAGCTCACTGTCATGGAGTCGATTCTGAATCAGGGTGGCCCCATGGATCAGGGTAGAACTTCCCCTGTGCGTTTCCGAGACTGCAACTCTTTACAGCAGCAGTAAGACCCTTCGTTCTCCACAGAGTAGCTGGTGGTTTCAAACTGACAATTTGTGGTAGTTGCATAATCTGTTGTCAATTTGAGACTTGAGAATGAAGGGGTGGAGTTTAGCCTAGCAACCAGGTTGCAGCTCGATGACCTCATTTGGAGTCGCTGAGGAGATAAACGGCTCACTGGAGCCTGATAAAGCGACGCGGGTGCAGTCAGAGCTCTGGAGCTGGGGAGGGGCGGGGAGGATGGGGGCACCTGGAGACACATGTCAGCACTGAGATGCTCCCACTGCCACTGGATCCACAAGACTTCCCACCCACTCGTCTGTGATCTGCCTGCGTTTGGAGTCAATGCATGTGTTGTGTGAGTCTGGAGAGGAATTTATAGATTGGTATCGGGCATATAGGCTAATATTGGACTTATGGACTTGATCTGGACTGGGCTGGGTGGGATGTTTTCTCAATATTCAATTGCACTTGTGTATAGAGTCTATGAATTTGTTTCTCTAGTCTACCCAGACTAGCACAGGATCATAACCAGGAATCCTTAAGTATTCCCCCGAGACACCAAAACTAAATAAAAATCCACTGCTATGGAGTTGATTCCAACTCGTGGCTCCTCCCTGTGTGGCAGAGTAAAAGTCCCCAGAGGGTTTCCTTGGCTGACCTCTTTGTGATGGCAACTCTGCAGGTCTCCCTTCCATGGTGAATTCAAATGGAGAACTGTTAGCAATTGAGGTCAACCCACTTATGCCCCCCAAATTCCTCTGCACATCACTCACCTTGCTTACTTCTATAGCCTCATCTCCCTTCTGCTCCACTGTCATTAGCCTTGGGACAGGATCTCTGCCTCTCTTTCCATCCCTAGGATAAACCTATCTCTTTCCCTTCTCCACCTCTTCCCACCTTTGTGTAGCGTACTGTCCCTAAGCTCAGGTTTCAGCCAGAACAGCCCACTGTCCTCTGCACATTAACAACCCTGCAATCTCAACTTAAATATTATTTCTGAGAGTCTTCTCTGAGCCTCTCTTTTTAAATTAGTCAACAGACTACAGCTTTTCTTTTACAGATTTTTGCACAGTTTGCAATTATAAAATTATTTGAATGGTCATAGCTTTAATCTCTTTTATCCTGCGTAGAAACTCCAGGAAAGCATGATTGATCTAGTTCATCGTGTCTGCCCAGGACCTACCAGAGTCAGTCAGTAAAAACTGTTGAAGGCATAAGCCAGTCATTTCCAAAGTTTTATAACTATACTTTGTTTTTTGCTCTTTGGTTATGAATATGCACAGGATGGCAATGATTATTACTGTCAAAGTAGAAGCCTTTGTGAACCGACAGGTTTTTCAGGTCCTCTGAAAGACTAAGATGCATTACATCTGATCTATGTGCTAAAACTAAAGAAAATTAAAACAGGCAGCTGTACCAGATGGATGACTCTCAGTGACTTGGTATTTCAGGTTGGAATTTTACAATATGGAGAACACGTAACCCATGAGTTCAGCCTCAACAAATATTCATCAACGGAAGAAGTACTTGTTGCAGCAAAGAAAATAATCCAGAGAGGTGGCCTCCAGACTATGACAGCCCTGGGAATAGACACAGCAAGGTATATGTATGAAAAAATAAACCCAAGTACAAGACTGCAAAAGTAACTGTTCATCGTTTAGCCCCTTGATGTGTTGACTGAAAATTTACCTTGGTAATACATTCAAGCCATTTAAAAAATCAGATCTAGCTCATCAATTAACTAGTAAGTAGAAACCCGATCAAGTTTACTTAGGGTACTATCTCATCAGTCTTCTCTTCTTTGCCTATTAGCCCAAGAGTTTTAATTGGTGGAGATTCAGGTGTACACTTACTTCAGTCTACTGGATCTGATTCTTGAGTACCAAGTCTTTGTATTAGTGACTATATTTTCCCTTTATTCTTTGTTTTTAGACTCTAAGAGTCTCAGTTATAGAAAAAAAAGATTAACATGAAGTCGATATATTTTTTCAGAGTCTACTTGACATTGTTGAAGATGTCAAAAAATGTCGTTGGAGAAGCCAAATAAAATATTGCCTTATTCCGGCTGGTTTTTGTTTGGTTCCCAGATTGAAAGAAGTTGCAAGGATCTGGACATCCAGAATGATCTCTTTCCTTTCCCATATTTTCTCTAAATTCCTTCCCCTTGACATCCTTTCTTCTTCCTCTCAAACAGTTCTCACGGAAAGCACATAACGTACACTGTGGTTGGATGACATTTCACACATCTCACCAGATCTGTTCTTCTCTCCCAATATGGAGCGTGGTACTATCCCTCCCTTCTCGTAGCCCATCTTCAGCTCTTCTCGCCACCTGTCTCTCCCTGCGTCACAATGAAAGCTTCTAGCCTCTTGCATGAAAAAACAAACAAACAAAAAACAATACCCCAAATCATGGGAATCAAAAAAATAGCTTAGCTGATATTAAGAAATCTGCTGCATGTCTTCAGTTTCTGCTCTCTCTCTCTTTTCTCTCTCTCTCTCTCTCTCTCTCTCTCTCTCTCTCTCTCTCTCTCTCTCTCTATCTCTCTTTCTCTGTAGTTTCTGAAGAGCTTAATATCCATGCTCTCACTTTTCCCACCTTCAAAGGTCAGTGCTTTAAGGGTGTTAAAATCATCAGTATGGATACACTGAAGACAAGGTCAGATAGTCCAACATTTAAACATTTCATGTGCAGCTTTAGACTCTTGCATGTTAGAAAAGCATGCGGTTCTAGTTACATGGTCCCCAGGAGAAAATCACCGCAAGCAGCTGGGGTCCGGTTACACATACCTGCCTGCAGGGTCACAGTTTGCATGCACAAGCTGCACAAATCTAGGTGCACTGCAAGCACCCTCTGAAATAATTGACTAAAGGTGACTGCACATTCAAAGTAAATCGAAGCCTTCTTTGAAAGGTCTGAGTCTGTAGGGAGCTGTGCATTTTCCAAAAGCAGCCACTTAGGAATGAATATTCATCTTTGAAAACGAACTGGAGAACTATTCTGGCTGCTTTTGCTCATGCATAAATACTGCGCTAAACACCACGTCCCTGTATGGTTTGCGCCTAAGCGTTTCACAAAGTGTCTAGCTGTGGGGTACAGAGATTAGGGAATTTTGAATATAAATGAAAAACTTATGCTGTTAATAAGTTTTCTTCTTGTACATTTGGGGTTTTTTTGTTTTGTTTTATTTTGTTGTTTTTGGCGACTCTGCCGGACCCAAACCCGGTCGGGGTTTTTTTTTTTTTTTTTAACACTTTAAGCATGTTTTCAGTTGATGCAGAGTCTCTTGCAAGCAGGCCTGGTTGCAAACACTATTTTAAATGTTTTAGGATTGTTTACCTCATTGCAGTGTATTTCAATTCATGAAACATTTGGTGTTCTTCTCCATACACCACATTTTCTTCCCTTTTGATAAATAGGCTTATAGTATTTAATTCTAAGACTGAATTTTTCTTGCCCCTAGAAAAGGGAACTTTCTGGAACATTTGAAGTTTAAATTACTGGCAGAGAGGTCACTGCTTAGTTCTAAGAAAGGGCATTGGATGCTAGTGTTTTGGAGACATGAGCAATGTGATGAGGAATATATTTTAAAAACAAGAATGTGCTACAGAGTTCAGCCAGTAGCTGCTCTGACATCATCTAAAGCCAGCCCTGGTTCCAGCTTTCAGCTTTTGTACAAGAAAGTGCTTTTAATCATCTCCGTCTGCTGATGTTCATTCAATTATGGCCTTGATCTTTCAGAGAATGAGGCATTTTGATGATCGTCTAAGGAATTAGAAGTAAGGAATTAGGGTTGACTCTCATATGATACCAATTTCCATTGTTTGAAAGACTACTCTACGAGAACATCGCTCTGTGTGGTGTTAAGAGCACACACATGCCCTGTCCCTCCCTCCATGATCCATGTTGTATTTTTTTAAAGAAAAAAATGCTTTTTAATTTTGAAAATTTTAAGAAAAATAGAAACATATAAAGAGTACTACAGTAAAATTGTACACATTGTGGCCCTTCAGGCAGGTACATGTAAAATCCTGCACATCTACGGAACAGGATGGAGATTTTTTAACATCTCGTCAGGCTTACTTCAAGTCCTTTTAAAGGAAAAAAAATAATCACAGATAAAATACCCTTTGTCCTCAAATAGGTGTTCACTTTGGTGAAGGGAAAGATAGCGTACTCTAAGGAGATAGGACCAAAGGGGGTGTGGGGAGAGAAACAGCAAACCATTGAGAGGTGTGACAGGTGGTTTAAAGCGGTGAATGCAAACTTGATGATCTGATACACAAGCCCCAACTTGCCTCACAGTAACGATGCCCTCTGTCCACGGGGCCGCCAGAGTCCATGCCACTGCTCCCACGGTGCCTGCTGCTGTGGATTCACTGTGCAGCTACGGCCTAGCTAGCATGCTCGGCCCCGATGGTGGAATGTTAGCTTAAGTGTTTTGCTGGCCTGTTCAAACCTGCAAATCTTTGTCCTCACGGCCAAAGTAAAGTAGTAAAGGGATTATTTAACACACGGCCGCTTCACTTTACATAAACTCTAAATTATTGTTGGGAAAGCCTTTCGTTATTTCAGTGCGAAGTTAGGTGTACTCTTCTCATCCAAGACTCGAGAGAGAAAGCAGGGTGAGTCGATCCAAGGACATATTAGAGGAGAGTGAACATCTATATGTATATACAACACATGAAGCAAAGAAAAATTGTCCACTGCTCCCTTTTCTCCATCTCTCCCTGTATCCATTCCTACTGGATAAAATTTCAATTACTTTGTTTGCAGTCAGGTTCTAGTCATGTTCCTTCTGCTCCATTTCTCCACCTTCGCACGCTTATTATTCTGTGTTCTACAACCGAATTCTACCTAAATCCCTTAGAGATGCCCACGCCATCCTTGATGCATTTAACTCTGCTCAGCTGCCAGGCCACTGACTTCAACCATTGCCTTTTATTTCAATAACTGATATTTTCCCCCTAGCTCAAACATTCAAACCACATACAAATTCTGTTCACTCTCCTCTCTCCTCAGCTCAAAGAATTCCTAATGTCTTCCATGAATGTCAGAGTAGGTGTGGAAGCAAGGGAAGACTAGGAGAAAGCTTCTGAAAGAAAAAAAAAAAGAAAAGAGGCCTGTCAAACAAGCAAGTTACTATTTATACGGAAAGAACGGACTGGGAGCCTCGTTACAGAACTCATGGTCTCTGCTCTGATATGTCCACCCGTCACGCCCGTCCTTTGAGCGGTCCACAAAAACAAATCCTTTCGTCAGCCCTTTGTCTGATGAATGTGTGTGGCCATTAGCAGAGTGGTGACCTCCCCTTCATCTGGAATAAATCTGCAAGTAGTACAAATAGTGATCCTTAGGCCTTCCAGCTTCAACAATGGGTGTGGGTGCTGGTCTTGGAGCGAGAACACTGGGCTACCTACAGTTATCAGTGTTTTGTGTTTGTTTATTGCTTTGCCTCATCTTAGGTGATATTTCATTTGTCCTTCTTCTGTCTGTGATTGTTCCAGGCAAGAGGCATTCACTGAAGCCCGGGGTGCACGAAGAGGGGTTAAAAAGGTCATGGTTATCGTGACGGATGGAGAGTCCCATGACAACCACAACCTGAGTAAGGTCATCCAAGACTGTGAAGATGAAAATATTCAGAGATTCTCCATAGCTGTAAGTAATTGTGGTGGTTTTCGATCTCAAAAGTAAAGGAAAGAACTGTATATGTATCCTGATAATTTTATGAAAGTTAGACACACACATGGGTGTAAGGGAGAGATGCTCCACTTCCGTGTAAGGAAGGCAGGATTGGGGGGGGAAAGGATGGAAGGAAAGAAGAAAGAGAAGATAGAGAAAGAGAGAGAGAAGAAGATGGAATGGAAGGGAGGAAAATAAAAGACATTCTAGATTGTAAATGCCCAAGATGCAAAACTCACCACCATCGAGGTCTCTTGGACAATAACTACATTGCCTGGAATTTGGAAGATGTCATGGATCGAATCATATCCCACCCTCCAAAAAATTTTTTGTCAACTTGCCTGGGCCATATTCTCCATTGTTTGGCTGTTATGTAATAAGGTAAACTGGCAGTCATGTAAGGATGTAATCATCTTCCTTTATGCGATCTGATATGATCAACCAATCTTGGGGATTAGGTTGAGATGCAGTACCTTTACCTCAGTTTCCTGCACTGATCTGATGTGAGGGGAATTTCCTTGGTATGTGGTTTCTGCCACCTTTTCTTTTACAAGAGATAAAAATGGAGAGAACTAAGAAAAGGAGGAGTCTGACCACCACCAAGGAAGAAGAGTTACAAGTAGAGTGTTTCCTTTGGGCCCAGGGTCCCTATGCTGAGAGCCCCCTATACCCAGGGGAAGATTGATACCCAGACACATGGCCATCTACAAGAAATGCTGGGTCCAGAGATGTTGAAAGGAGACCAGGACCTTATTCCAGAGCCAACAGAGAAAATAAATCCTCTTTCCCTAACCTAATGTCCTGCATTTAGATTTCTAGCTTTCTAAATTGTGTGAGATAATGATGTTCGTCAAAAGTCATGCACTTTGGTATTTCTATAATAGTAGCACCAGATAGCTAAGAGAGAATTTAGTACTGGGATGGGATGATGCTCTAATAGATAACCTAAAATGGGGAAGCACTTTTGGAAATGGGTAATGGGCAGAGGTGATACTGTGAGTTAGGTGTTGGGCTGCTAGTCACAAGGTTAGTGGTTCAAACCCAGAAACCACTTTGTGGGAGAAAAATGAAGCTATTTGCATCAGTAAAGATTTACAGCTTCTGAAACTCTCGGGAGGGTCACTGAGTCAGAATTGATCAATGGCAGGGGATAAGTTTGTTGTTGTTTTCAATAGCGAACGCTAATTGCCTGGAATAAATTGTTGATGAAACTATGGATGTCAGAGCCACTTTGAGTGAGAACCTAGAAGGACAGAGAGCTGTAATAGTAGAAATGACACAGACAGCGAGGAGCAGTGACAATAGAACCAGGAGACCAGTGCAAAGTAGTGCAGTGGCCAATCCACAAAGCAAGAACGTTGAGCCCTTTTAACTGCTGCTTACTGGTGGAGTCAGGTGGCCCTTGGAGAACTCATCAGAAGGCTAAAGAGCTTGATAGCACTTGCCATAGTAGGCAAGAGACTAGGCTGGCCTAAGAGGGCCGAGGCCCGAGGGCCTGACATGACACATGTGATAGCTTCTTGTGTGCCAGCACGACACCCGTGAGAGTCCAGCCTATCAGGTCACAGCCGGATGTTGCCTCCTTGTGGGCATGGTCTCCTCATAAAGAGGATCCTGGGAACTTCCTCTCTCTTCCTGTCATCGAATCACTTGGAGACCTGGAAATGCCTCTGCCATCACTAGATCCACAAGAATTATCACCTGCTGACCAGTGATCTTCCCCCATTTTGCATCATTGCTTGTGGTTGCATGAGTCCGAAGAGGGGTTTATGGACTAATATTAGACGTAGGGACTAGTATTGGACTTATGGACTTGATAGGTACTGGGCTGGGATGTTTTGCTAATATACAATTGCTTCTTAATAAAAAGTTCTTTCTTACACATAGATGAGTGTCTCTGAATGTGTTTCTCTAGTCAACTCAGCCTAGCACAGCAAGGAATGAGGAAGCAGAAGATAAAAACAGGAAGCAGAAGCTAAAACCTCTGCAGAAAACAGAGTTGCCTTAGTCAGAAAAGATAGGCCACAGACTCCGAGGTCTCAAGGTGTGGGAGCTGTATCCTCTGGGCATTCAAAGATTAGCACCACAGCCCTCTATGTTTCAAAAAATCAGGTCTTCACCTACTCAGTTTTGCCATTTACAAGTACTAAAGGAGCTGGGGAGACCCACTGCCCAAAGGTGAGGGGGCAGTATTCCAGAGGCAAAGTGTTGAACGGGTTTTAAAGGACAAGAACAATATTTAAGTCTACCATTCTGCTAGACTATGAAAATGGAGCTCTCAAAGCCAAAGGAGGAGAATCACCATGCCAGTGTTCCGAAAGGGGCAGAATCCAGAGTGCACGACAAATACCCAGAGTCTGGAGGGTGGAGTTGTTGCCCTGAAGAGGGGTGGGCTACCCAGCTTACAGACTTCCTAGGAACCACAAAATCATCAAGACCAGCTAACATCACACGCTCACCTGAGAGGAGGAGCATCACATGGGGGGGTGAGTTAAGGGGGGAGTTAATGAAATCCTTGGCCAAATATAGTGGCGGTTCAAACAGAACAAGGGTATACTGCATAGTTTACAATAAGGAAAAGTATGCTTTAGGGTCATATCCTCTCACTCTACTTACTCAATATGTATGCTGAGAAGATCACCCGAGAATCTGGATTAGATGTAGACAAAGGAAACATCAGGATTGGGAAAAGGTTTATTATCAACCTGTGATAGACAGATGACACAACCTTGCTTGCTGCAAGTGAGGAGGGCTTGAGGCACTTGCTGATGAAGATCAAGGAGAGCAGCCTTCAGTATGGATTAAAACTCAATATAAAGAAGACCAAAACCCTCACAACGGGGCCAGTAGGTAACATCATAATGAATGGAGAAAAGGTAGAAATTGTCAATATCTCATCTTACTTGGCTCCACAATTAATGCTCATGGAAGCAGCAGTCAAGAGATCAAAAGACACATTGCAATGGGCAAATCTGATGCATAAGACCTCTCTAGAGTATTGTTTCCCCTTTTTTCCTCTGCTTCTCTTTTTCTTTTCTTTTTATTATCTGGAATTTAATACATATAACATATCCTATCATGTTTTGAGAATGATGAGGGCAACAAATGTACAAAATGCTTGACACAATGGATGTATGCATGGATTGTGATAAGAGTTGTAAGAGCCCCCAATAAAATGATTAAAAACAAAATAAAAAACCATATCATTCCATATTTCAATCATATGAAGTAGAGTTTTATAATTGCAACCACATTTTTAGAGTATTGATGATCAAGGGTGTTACTTTGAGGACTAAGGTGCTCCTGACCCAAGCCATGGTATTCTCCATTGCTTCCTATGCATGTGAACGTTGGGCATTGAATACTGAATAAAGAAGACCAAGGAAGCATTGATGTGTTTGAATTGTGGTGCAGCCGAAGAATATTGAAAGTACCAGGGACTTCTAAACAGACAAACAAATCTCTCTTGGAAGAATTATGAGCAGAGTGCTCCTGACAGGCAAGGTTTTGCCTTACATTGTTTGGACATATCGTCAGGAACTGCCAGTCCTAAGAGAAGGACAGTGTTAGCAGCATCAACAAGGAGGGACCTCCAGGAGGTGGACTGGCCCAGCGGCTGCAATCAGGGACTCAACACGGGGACAATTGTGTGGACGACACAGCACCAGGCAGCGGTTCCTTCTGTTGTCTCTATCGGTCAGAACCAACCCGATAGCATCTAGCAACAACAACATGTCTGCGTACTTTTTTTGGTTCCTTCTGGCATTTAGAGAGAGTAGGGAAGCTCGTAGTTCTCTGTCTTAAGAGGGGGATCGCCGAGGCACAGCAAAGCTACATGGCTCGGCTCATTGCGAGTCTGCAACTGAGTTAGACACACGCTAAGGAAAATTACCTGGGAGTAACCAGATTGCGGCAGCATGGAAGCCTGATACCCAAGAGGAAATGCAAAAGCTGGTTTGAGAAAGATTAAAACCTCCATTTAGAAGAGGTGATAAAAAAGTTAGGGGTAAAAGGATTCATATCTAACTAGTTGCCATTTAAATGGGGACAAGTTGTGATGGGGCCACATGTCCCTTCATTCACAACATATTACTAAGTGTAGCTATAGATGGTAACACCTGGGTTGGTCTAAACTGGTTCTGTTCATTTCTGGTGGCCAGGTCTTCAGACTCCACACCTTAGCTCAACATGCGACAGCTCCCCTGGGCTGCTCCTTCCTGGGCTCCCACTCCTCCCTTCGGCGACAGTTAGTTCGACGGTGCTGACTGGCTGTCACCACGGGTCTCCACATGTTCCTTCGAGAGTTCCGCAATCCTCCCGCCCCGCCCTTCTCAGTTGCAGTCAAGAGACACCAGCACCAAGACACAACCAAGGTTTCTGTATGTGTAATAGTCTGCACAGCACCCAGAAGAGAGAAGTAGTAAGAGGAGGGTAAGGTAGAGAAGGCGGCTGTCTTTTAGAGCCAGAAGGATTGGTGCTCAATTCTGCTTTTGCCAGGTACTAACTCTGACCGTAAGGAGCGCTGGCGGTGCAGTGGTTACGCCTTGGGCTGCAATCCACTTGGTCAGTACTTCAAATCTACTGGCCGCTCCTCGGCAGCAAGTGTGGGATTTCTACTGCTGTTAACAGTCTCCGAACCCAGAGGGGGCCGCTATGAGTCCGCATTGTCTCAGTGGTTGTGAATTTGGTTTGGTGTTTGGCTAACTGTGTCCACGGAACAGTTTTTAATTCCGTGAACTCGAGCATCTTCATCTGGAAAAGGCGGTAGCCTTTGTTGTGTATCCATGTGTGAGAGTGAGTGATGAAGGATCAATGAGATACTGGCGGTGAAAACGCCTAGGACCATGCAGACTAGGCATTCAGTAAGTATTCTTCAAGTATCCTTAACGCAAGGAGTTTGCACTCTTCCGATCATAAAATTATAGTATTTCAGACCTAAAACGGGTGCTAGAGACAAATTGGGCTGTCCTTTCACTCAGAAATGCTCAGTGATTCCCTCCTTAGTGTAAATTCGAACCTCCGTTTCTCAACCCCATCTGTATCCAGCCTTCTCTTGCAAATCCCTCAATTCTATGAATCCCATAGTTTGTATCTTCAATGTGGGGCAAGAGGAGCCTTCTCTGTCCTATTAATTTTTTTCATTAAGTGACGGAGCAAAACATTCAGAACTTCAAGACTTCAGCCAAAAATGTTTCAATGCAATCTTTTTATTTTACAAAACCCCTACCCATGGCCACCTAATAGATTCTGACACACAACGACCCTATGGAACAAGGAAAAACTGCTCCTTTGAGTTCCTGAGACTAAATTTTTACAGGAACAGGTAGCTTGAATTTTGTCTCCCAGATGACTGATCGGATTGAACTGCCAACCTTGCAGTTAGCAGCCGGCACGGAACCCGTTGCTCGACCAGTAGTATTGTTCGTATTAAGTAATGAGCAGCTATTACATAGAGTGGTTTTCCAGCAGTCCGCCAGTGTGGCTTCCTTGTTAAACGCGTGCACAGTAAAGGGCGCTTTATATCAAGGAAAGGAAAGAAAAAGAGATTCCGCTAGGAGTGTCCTGGAACAATGTCTGACCGCCCACCGCGTGTCCTAACCAAGGTAACTTGGCCCTAACAGGATGGCTTCTGGCTGCGGTATTTTCTTTTTTGTTTTGGGGTGAGGGAGTTCTCGCCTTCCTCTTGCTGTTTCTTCTATTTTTGTCAAGTATTTGTCATTACATTTATTGTATTACCTCTCTACCATCTAATTTGATCCCCCATGTTGTTGAGAAGGATATGGGATGGTCCCACTTTAAATCAGAGATACTGTCCAAATGATAGTCACAACATTTGAATGTATGGCTAGCCTCTTCCATATACAAAACCATGCATTCCCAGTTTGTCTCAGACAAGTAGAGGTCAGATATTCTGTAATTGTCCCCTTTCCCAGCCAGTGTACAGACGGACAGCAGGGCACTGTAGACAAAGACTGTGAATCAGATGAGTCATCATCAACTTTAACAAGGTTAGGCAACCCCATTGGAAAGGATGTATCTACTCGTGACTTCTTCCTTTTGGGTGACTTCTGTGTTGTGCATTATAGGTGGCTACCTATTCAAGAAGCACTGCCTTTCTATCATTATGCTTGCTTCCGTTGGGCTCTTAGGTGATACCCCACCCTTTTCCTACTCTCTGCTCCAAAAGAAGTCCAAGTCTATTGCTGCATCAATCTTTATAAAATCCTAAATTTCTTTCTTGGTCGTAACAGTGACTTATTATCAAGTTCTTCTTTGATGTGGAGTAAATAAACATGTGTAGAGATGTTTTACTTAGGAAATCTTGTTTTGTTTTCTTTTTTCCAATTCAGATTCCGTTTTACCAGTGAAGCAATTATTTTTACTTTGTGGCACTAGGAAATACGGTTTTTTTTGTTGAAAATCATTCCCTCTTTGTTCTTCCGCAAATGAAGACTAATTTTAGGTATTTCTGGAGGTCCCTTCATGCTGGACATGATCCAGTATCTGTCGGGGAAGGCCACCCCCCTACAGCTAATCATGGGTTCAATAGGCACAATTGTACAGTGATAATAAGTGAAGATTATGGTAAAGTCATGGAGAGCATGGGAGATAGAGGAGAGATTGAAATAATGGAGTCAGACACATTTCATGGTAGCATGCTCACCTCAGCCTCACTTAGTGGTCCACGTGGAGAGAGAGACTGGAGGGCAGGAGAGAGGGAGGAAGGGAAAGGGGAAAGGGCACAGGGGAGCAAGAACGGGGAAAGCCAGGGCGAGGGAGAGTGCTTTTCATTAGTAACCAAGGCTTATATATCTTGGGGCATGTAAGCCCCCTAATTACAGGTAAAGACATATGTGGCAGGAAGGGGCGGCACTATCGGTAATGGGAGGGGGACAACCTAAGGGTACACATGCCATAGGCAGAGGGAGGATTAAGGTAGATGTGTGACAAGTTGGGCAGATCCTAGATATAGGATGGCAGACTAACTTTGGATGTCACCTAGCAGATTTGACCTGTTTTCTGGCTCTCCACGGAAACCATTATCAGTAGGGTGTGAACTCTACCGACAATGAACCAGACAGCAGTCTGAATGCCTTCAGGGAGAATATCTCTAAGCAGTCGCTAATGTTTGGCATATCTTTGGGGGGAGACAAAGCTGGGGGAAAGTCTTTTTTATCCCACAATTTCTCCTTTTGTTTTATAGATAAAATTCAAAAAGAGCCACAGGGGCAAAGTGGTCATTTTCTATACATTGAAAGCTGTCAAGGCAAATTTAATGACCAAATTAATATAGCCAAAAAATTCAGGCTTATGGTAAACATATTGAACCTGTTAGATCTCTTGGGCGAGAGATATACCTTGGTCCTTGGCTGTGTGCAAGAAAGAATTCATACCAAAGCCTGGTTTGTGATCCCAGTTTCAGGTTCTACAGTAAATGGAACATGAGCCAGACAGAGTCCGCAGCACAGTTGTGGGACTGCAGCCTGGCCGCTCCTGACCACAGACTGGCTGTGGTGCATTTTGTAGCAGCCACTAGGAAAGAGAGCGCCAGAGCAAAACCTCTGGCCTTTTCATGGACCCTGTTGGGAGGTGTGGTTGACAATACTGAATGAAATTCACCTGGCTTAGATGGGCCAATCCAGGTGTCACGCCCACCTAGGTGTATCATCCCTTTCTGGCCAGAAGCTTGAACCTCTGAGCATGTGCAATGGATGCCCCAGTCCCTATGTGAGCTACCTAACAAATCCAGGCATGGGGAATAAAGTCCCTCTAAGCCCATCTGCTATTGGAGGAAGGTAGGAGAGGGATTGGATGCTGCTGCGGGTGGAAATAGAGCAAATAGGAACAACTGCTTCTATACAGAGACAGAATCGACCATGTGCTCCCGCAGCACCACTTTAAGGGGAGAAGCTGGGAAATGAGAGACTACCGCAGGAACATGTACTTGGATTATATCTCCAGCTACCAGAGTGGTGGTCTTCCTGCCATGGAATACTAGTCTCCAGATTCCCTCCGTACCAGTCAGGGAAGAAGTCCCAGTTCTGTTTCCCTTAGTGTTCGTTTCTCACAAAGTAGTCCTTCTATTCCATCCTGTTTGCCCAACATTTGGTCTTGAACAGAAGAAGATGCATTTGGTGGGGGGCAGGCACGGTATTTAAGAGTAGCCCTGCACCAGCTTCAGATCGGATGAAGGTGCTGAGCTGTTCTGAGGCTTTCACGGGGCCTCTGCTTCCATCACTTAGGGTATTAGACATGATGCTAGAGTCTGGTCTGACATGATGAATGCAGAATCTAATATTCGCGTGTAATGGCTGGGAAGTATGTGACAGGTGTACTGCTCAAATAAAAATAAGAGGAGTAAAAATTTCATTTATTTAGACACAAAAGATACTGTCCTATCTGTAAGTAAATTATAGACTTTACTTTTGACCATTGTCTCAATGGGATCATCAATTATAAATGTACACTTCTGGTAACTATTTTAAAATACCAAATGTCCAGGCCTGGTGTATTTGTATTTAATGAAACTTCTTTATATTGAATGGGATTGGGAACAATTTAGAAGTCTTATTTTGTGTCTTTTCTATCTTCTAGAAATTAATGTTTCTACAAGCTATCAAACTCTTGAATGAAGCCACAAAATGCATTATTTCCTATAGGTATTTTCATTGATAACACAACATAGTTGAAAACTATGTGGGTCTCAGCAACTCCTGGGATGTCTTTTGTTTCATATTTTCTTACAGACCCAGGGACACCTTAGCAAAAAAAAAAAGCCTAGCAATCTACATCTCAAAGCCCACTGTCATTGAAAATGCTATTGGGTGCAGTTCTACCCTGAAACTCAAAGGGTAAAGAAGAGTAATGATTGATTTGAGGACATCTGGTCTGGCTTACTGTGAGCCCTGGAAGCTTAACCATGACGCATAGGGCTGTTATCGCATGTCACCAACCACTCTTGGGGAAAGGAGGGGCGTTTCTACTTTTGTAAACAGTCTTTAGCGAGCTGCAGTTTCAGAAACTCACAGGAGCAGTTCTACCTTGTCCTAAAGGAGCACTTTGAGTTGGCATTGCCCTGATGGCAGCGAGTGAGTGAATGAGTGGTTTGGTGGGTAATTATAGAATAGAACTCTGGTGACCTTGTAGAGCCTTTCTGAGGCTTTAAATCTTCGTGGGAGCAGTTAGCCTTCCCTTTCTCCCTGGGGGGCTTCTGGGGACTTGAAGTGCTCAGTTGCTATCTAAAGACTGACAATTCAACCCACTCAAAGGTCCCACAGAAGAAAAGACCTGATGATTTGTTTCTGTAAACATTACAGTTAAGAAAATCCCATGAAACACTTCTACTCTGTGACACAGACTTACTATAAGTCAGAATCAACTTCATGACCTCCAACCCAACAAAACTCCCATTGTCTGTTTATCTTTCTTTTCTTTTTCGGTATATGAAACCGAGGATTGTACATCTATAGACATAGTGACTGGATTAATGGTTTCTTGGGGTTAAGGCAAGGTAGGTTGGGGAGAAATGGGGAGCTAATAACTGTAAGTTGAGGAAGGAGAAAGATGTTCTAAAATTGATTGTAATGATGATTCTACAACTCTTTTTAATGTAATTGAATTGTATGTTATGTGAATTATATGCCGATAAAACTTAAAAAAATAAAATGAAAAATGCCACGGGCATTTTCTCCATTGAACGATATCCATCTGTCTATGTCCTCTTATACATTGCACTGTGTCTGAAAATAGTCACATCCTAAATAAGCATTATGCATGGTCCAAAGACTTTACAGCTCTTTCTTATCTGAATTTTAACGAAGTGGAAGGTACTCTGTCAACCTGATAATGAATCTAGAATATGGTAAGGAGGAAACGGAAAGGAAGATGGTGATTTTTCAGTTCAGGGTGTTCTGTGAACTATAGGATAAATTTGAAAATTCATTGAGGAGCTGAAGGCTGCACTCAAAAGCAGAATAGGTGACAATCTACAAGGAAATCATATATATCAAAGCTGCGGTAGACAGAGAGCCCAGCAGTGCAGTGTGTTCTGAGAGGAACCCCACGTCGAGAGCAAAAGGTTGACGAAGCCACAAGTGCTTGGAATCGCTCCAGCTTTTTCCATGTTTACTCTGGTTGTGGACATTCCAGATGCGATGAGATGTTCCAGTTTAAGAAGAACTTTTAAAAAATATTTTAAAAATATGACAAAGTATTTGTGAAATATAATAACAGCAAGTGGCCCTTGGGTTTTCACTGCCTCTCTGCACACTCCTCCTCTGTCTTTTGCACTCATTCCTTCCCACCTCACTCAGCTCAGTGGGAGAAGTGCCAGTGGTCTCTGATCCAGTATGATCCCTAGCAGCTATCAGCATTTGGTTTTCAGCAAATTAGCCAGAAATTGAATTATTGTAGTCTGCTGGGACTTTTAAAGTCCTTCTGTAGCCCCTTTTACCTAAAGTCAGGACATCCTACTGGAAAATCAATTCTAAATATTGAAAAGCTTTCCAAAGAGTGTCTTTAGCTTTTTCTTTCCAAGAGGAATGTCCCAATTATGCATTTTCTAGATTAGTTACTACTGAGCCCAATATCGGTTTTTCAAATGTTTGCCTGGAACTCCCCATTGCTGAGGTTTGCTGGAAGAACTGCCCTCTGAAAGAGTAAGTGTCTCCCTTCCTAACTGCTTATGCCAACAAAGGGTGATGTCACCTCCTGGAATAATATCAAAGACATTCAATGTTATTTCTGAACTGTCAGATTTTACAGGAACAGCTGTTAATAAACAGGAGTTCAGGAATGCAAGAGGAGAACTTTTGCACATGTACAAAATTACTCTTCTTATTTTCCTAAACCAATTGCAGTGTTTATGCAGCAGTTAATACCAGGGAGTCTACTGGTGCTTTTCCAAGATCGTGGGAGTACATAAAAATTGCATTATACTAGAGTACTATACACTCTCTTATTGGACTAAGGTCCTTATTTAGCACTGAGAATTTAAAATATATCCTTGCCATTTTTGCTGTGTCTTAGATTCTTGGCAGCTATAACCGAGGAAATCGAAGCACCGAGAAACTTGTGGAGGAAATAAAATCAATTGCAAGCGATCCCACA
The DNA here is from genome assembly GCF_050624435.1 of Tenrec ecaudatus. Lineage (NCBI taxonomy): Eukaryota > Metazoa > Chordata > Mammalia > Afrosoricida > Tenrecidae > Tenrec > Tenrec ecaudatus. Next base: position 48,417,828 of record NC_134531.1, read on the forward strand.
GAAAAGCATTTCTTCAACGTGTCTGATGAATTGGCCCTAGTCACTATTGTTGAAGCTCTGGGAGAAAGAATATTTGCCCTGGAAGGTATGACTATTTCTCTTCGTCCTGTATGTCCGCTCTATAATTCAAACTCGATGTAACGGGTTCTCAGTATTTATTCTGATCACATCGCTAATGCATTTTCACCCTGAACCACAGCCAGCACGGAACAATGGCCCTTTATACAAATCTGTCATGGAGATGGCTATTTCATATAACACTGTGCTCCCTGGAAGCTCTCTCTGTAAGGCCACAGCAGCGCTGATGTGCGAGCTGACAATGGTCCATGTTGAAGTGCAAGGACAAAAAATGCCCTCCTGTGTTGTGTTCCTTTTCCATGAACCAGGCTTCGAAATCGAAGACCCTAGTGCTAGGTCCCTGATGGTGTTTGTTGCTTTGTTTCTTTCTTGGCTTCTGTGGCAGTGTCTTTAGGAAAGAGCATCTGAGTCATTTTATTTTCTCCACATTTTGCAGTTCATTCTGTGTGTGTTTTTTTTAACCATTCTACTGCTTTACAGACTTTTCCCTTTGATTTTTAAATGACAACTAGCTATTCAGGGTGATGAAACCTGGCAGCCTCCCATTTCCTTAGGGAGGGATTTCTAGGAACAAATGGCTTTGGGACTGGACTTTTCCTGACAACGATTCTTTGGAGCTGGTATTCCAGACAAGCTGGCACAGTCTCCTTGTAGTTTTTGAGTGCTGGAATCTCATGGGCCACGCCCCCTTTCCCATCCTGTCGGGAGAACTGGCCAGAGAGATGCATCGACTTTGTGCTCCTTTTGAATCCAGTTCACGCTTTGACCTGGTGGAGATGCACTGACCAATGCTGGGTTTCGCAACTTAAAGATAGAAATGCAAACCAGCTTCTCACAGTCTCTCTGATCGGACCCAATAGTAAGAAGCAAAGATGTAAAACAGAAGGAGGCAAAGCTGGCGGAAAAGATGGCTCATTGTCCTGGAGTTGCCAGGGGAAAAAAGTGGTTCCCAGGCACAGACTACTAAAATGTGAAGTATAGAAATGAAAGAAAGCGACACAGAAGAATGGCTTTCAGCGTTTTTTTGACAGTGATCCATGAGAATAATTTTTTCTTTTTCACACACAAACACACACACAATCTAAAAATGAAATCTACGTTTTGTGAGATACCCTTTTCATGGGGCAGAAACCATTCACAGTAGATGACTAACCGAGAGGGCGGTAGAGCTACTGCACCCAGTAGTTCTGTTGAAGAAAAGCCTGGAGATTTCCTTCTGTGGAGACGCTAGCCGAGGAAATCCCGGGGAGCAGTTCTTCGCTGCAGCTGCGGGGTCTGCAGGAGCGGGGATCCACTTGCATGCAGTAGGTTAGGTTTGGGACTGGTACATGCAGTACATTCTCATCGTTTATCGTCGCTTCCAGTCCTCATTTTTCTCTTCCAGTTCCAAAGAGCTGGCTTTGGCTTAGCCTGTGGATTTCATGGCTAAGTTGCACCTGGAGAATATAAAGTTTGATTTAGAGATGCTGAGGACCACACTGAATTGGCTGGCTCCCTTGGCTCTGGTGCCTTTTCCCTCTGCCTTTGGAAACACAGCACTCAAATTGTTGAGCCATGTGAAGTTGCAGCTGCTCCTGAAGAACCCAGCTGTCCTGTGATCTGTGGACAAGTCACTTTTAAGTGGCTTTCGTCTCTCGATAGTTTACTAGATAATGAACTTGGCTGGGTTTAAGGAAAATACATATGAGATCTTCCAAAACACAGTGCATTTTAAATTTTTAATAGCATGAGCCAACAGATGATAGAAACAGCCTGTAAAGACCCTTCAAAAGAACAAAGATTACCTAATAATATTGGATAGCTCCATATTGTACAGCCTCCTTTCAAAACCTCAGGTGAGTGACGGAAGGAAATCCCCTCCCCGCCGTGGGGGGAGAGGAGATCAACTTGCCTTAAATAACATTTTCACACTTTTCCCAGCCTCGCTATAACATGCCTTACAGTTAGCCCACTGTAGTGCCCAGACACTCTCAGGTGCGTCTATGTTTTAAAATAAATGTTTTGTTGGTTTTTTTTTCATTAGAAATGCCACAGTGGAAAAATGTCTTCGTGATTTTGTTGCCACCTTTCCAGGGTTAACTGAGAACACTTTTGGAGGAGATTCCATCTGATGTTTTTTCAGCTCAGAAAAGGGTTCACTTCCTTACTACTGGACACACCTCTACCTCCAATTAGTATATATGAGGGAGCTTCAAGGATTCATGGAAAAATGGAATGGAAACATATGGCATGTTTGTACTGACTTCTGTGGAGTTGATTCTGATTCATGGCAACCCCATGTGCAGCAGGGTGGCACCGTACCCTGTCGAGTGGCCCTGGATGCTAAGAAACTGGGGTGACTGCTAAGAACCCCCGGGGGCTCAGTTCTACTCCAGAAATGGTCTCCCTGGCTTACCATGCATTGGGAGTGGTGCTCAGAATCCTAAACAAGGGTCTGCCATTGTCCCAGAAACCAGGAACAGTTGGGGGAGGTGTTGAGGAGGGGCTCTTACCTTACCGTCATACTGACTCAGCAGACAGACTGCCTCCTCTCTGCTCTCAGCAGAATGTAGCAGCACCTGAGTCTGAGTGGATGAGGTGCTTCCTGTAGCTTCTTGGTGACAGCTGTTAGCATCTTTATTGCTAGCCTTGAAAGATGCCTGAAAAATCGCCCACAAGCATTTTAGATTTACATATGTCTAAATTAAAGCATAGCTTGGTCATTTAACTTAAAGAGCATTTAACCTGTTTAATCTCATTCTATAAAATGGCATTTCCAAAGTATTTTTCAATAAAAGCATGCTAGTAAACACACACACACACACACACACAAAACTCAACCCATTGCCATTGAGTTGACCATGACTCATGGCAGTCCTGTGTAGTCTTCTTGAATTTAATCTTTATAGAAGCAGATCACCAGGCCTTTCTCCTGTGGCACCTCTGGTTGGGTCCAAACTCTAAACCCCTTGATTAGTAGCTCAGGACAAACTGTCTTCACTTGCCTCACCCCACAGGGACAGATGATTCTCAGACCTCAGTGAGAAGTCAGACTTGCATTCTTAAAATCATGCACTATTTTTAACTTATCTGCAAGGCCAAAGAAATCAGCAATGCCTTACCGGATTCAAATAAATTAACATTCTTTTCAATTCCCCGATGAGTTTGTGGCTTTGTAGTTGTGCATATTTTGAAAGTCATTCTAGAGAGAAGACTTCCATTGAAAACTTCAGGTCATCTCTACATGTCAGTAGTTTTAAAATGGGTGGCAAATATTTAAATTGAGCATCCATGTGTACATACATGTACATATAGCCCCGGTCTAAAAGCTTCCTCTGATATAAAACACAGTCCCACAGAGAGCTACCAGGGCAACTACAACCCAACTCTCTAACCTTTTTACCACCTAATGGAATTCCTCGAGGATCCCAACCAAGCCTGAAATGGAATGGGGTTGGGAGAGGCCAAATAAGCTCATCAATCTGTGGGTGGAATGTTTTCAGCCTCATAACCTATTAGATAAGTTTAGTCCAAAGTCTCAGCTGGGTCTCCAGGGTGGTCCAGTGGTTTTATACAGCACTGAACCTCTAACCTCTTGCATGCAAAGCACCATAGGATCCACAAGCCTGCCACAATATAAGAAAAACAACCTGCATGGAGACCTCGGAGTCCTTCCAGCAAATGTGAAGACAAGAGCAAGCAGAACTCTGATATGCACGTGGCCGTGGCCTTCCATTCCCCTCTCTGACCTCGCCCCAGCCCCTCATAGGGACTTTGTAGGGAAACATGTGAGCCCTTAGGGACATTAGAAGTTTGGGTGGATTAAGACTGTACACCAGGCCAAGTCCCTGTCTACTAGACGTCAGCAATGTGCTCAAGAACCTGGCTTGTGGCTCATGATGATTTTCCTGTTTTGTAGCTACCGCTGATCAATCAGCAGCCTCATTCGAAATGGAAATGTCTCAGACTGGCTTCAGTGCTCATTATTCACAGGTACGTTCACCAGGACTTGGTGGAAGTGAAATGGCTTTGGGCTAGGTGTTCTCTCCTACCACCAGGTGTCAGTATTACAAACGCAGCTGGGCAACACATGGCTTGAGCAGTGAATGATGTTTTCTAATATAAATAGGAAAATGGCATTTCGAGAGCTCTTTGTGAGGGAAACATGCCATCGCACCTATTGCACTAATAAGTGTGAGGATTTATGGATTTATGGGCATTATGTCCTCCCAAAGTTCTGCATAAAGGTGTGAAATATTTGGTTTTCTTAGTTACCAGCTATTCGAGGGTCATGCTAAAATCCATGATCTGGATGCATAGGACCTGCGGTCCTTGGTACCCAGAGTAAAGCTGAAATACAAATTTAAGAAATTTATCCTGTGTCATTGATGGGGCACATGGGTGACATACATGGTGAAGTGCTCCACTAGGGGACAAAAGGGGAGCCGTTCGAGCCCACCCAGAACTGGGGACCTGCTTCTAAAAGGTCCAAGCGTGGAAACCCTATGGAGGAGGATCTCTATTCTGCACACAACTCCAGGCAATTAATATGAACGTGAAGATGGGAGAGAGGAGAGGTCGGTTCTTGCAGGGGACTAGGAATATTTCCCTCTGCCATTGCCTGAGTAGCAAGAGCATTGCTTTTTGTTAAAAAAGAAGTGGGGGGAGGAGGTGACTGTAATGGTCTTTGGAAGCCTATAGGATTATCATAATGACTGTCTGATGTATTATATGAAAACCACTTTGAACAGTACTTACTCCATACTTCATGGTATAGAAATGCCTGCTCTGACTGTTGCTTAGGAGATATGCTTTCTCTATTTGATTGTCAGGATTGGGTCATGCTTGGAGCAGTAGGAGCCTATGATTGGAATGGGACAGTCGTCATGCAGAAGGATAATCAATTCATCATTCCCCAGAACATGACCTTCAATGTTAAGGCGACCAAAAAGAATGAGCCACTTGCTTCTTACTTAGGTAAGGCTTGAGTATGATGACAAACTCCCAGACCACCAAGCTCACTGCCATCGAGTGGATGCCGACTCAGAGCCATCCTGTTGGGCAGGTTCGAACTGTTCCTGTGGGTTTCTGAGACTCTCAATCTCCATGAGGGTAAAAGCTTCATCTGTGGCCCATGAAGAGTCTGGTGGTTTTGAACAGCTGACCTTGCAGTTTGCAGCCCAACATGTGACCCACTAGACCCACAAAGCTCCGTAGGAAGTGGTTGTGTGTTTTGTTTATTATTGCTGCTGTGCTGATCTTTAGAAATACTTGCATTACTGACACAGGGACCCAACCACGTGGAAGGTCCCTGATAGAGAGGAAACTTCTCAGTGCTCAGGATTTGATAGGACTGTTTTCGGGAATTTGAGCAGCCTTAGCTGGTCAAGGTTTTAGGGTGTGGAGGTTATTTCCGCTAAGAGGGGTTATGTCGCTCAGGAGATGATGGAGGCTGATCCATGCACTTTCGGATCTCTCTCTGAGCCTCATATTCCCTTTGATCTTGAGAAAAGCACTGGACCAGGTAGTTAGGAAATAAGAGAAGAAAAAGAAAGCTTGACTCTGCTTATATCCTGCTGACTAGGTGCCTCAATGCCTCTAAAAATCAATCACCAAAATGGATTGCTTGTCTGAGTCCTAATCTTGGAAAGCCAATGTTTGAGTTCTTTCTGATCTGCTGGTTCACCTTGAGTAGCTTTGTTCACAATCAGAGAAATACTGAACTGAAACCCAGGGCTATACGGTCATCTTATCTTCTAAGAACTGCTTTGGTCTGGGGAGCATGGATCTATATCAGCCTGGGAGCTACATAAGGCATTCTGGGGTCTCTCCATCATATGAAAAAAAAAAATACCTCACTGCCATTGAGTCAAATCCGACTCCTAGAAACCCTATGGAATAGAGTAGAACTGGCCCTGTGAGTTTCTAAGACTATAACTCTTTAGGGGAGTCGAAAGTCTCTTCTATCTCCCACAGAACTGCGGGCCTTCCATTTTGCAGCACCCTGTGTAACCGCCGCAGGACCAGGGCTCCCGTGGCTTCAGTAAGATCTCAGTAAAGAGTGAGCCATGGTTTGCTAGAATCCATGTAGTCGACGGCACCTAACAACAACAACAAATAGGTGAGGAGTGTAAGAGGGAAAGAGAGTTAGGATGGAAAAGACCCTCTGGTCTTTTCCCAGCTCTTTATTCACTCAATGAGTGTTGTTGAGATGCCGCCTCCTCTCCCTGGCCATTGTTCTTGGCTTAGCAGATGAGGCCATGAACATGCAGACAAATGCTGTGACTATGTGACGTCCACACTGTAACACTTTGGCCTCCTGCTTCCTGTCCTGGAGGCAAGTCTCCCCCCCACCCCATCCCAGTTCCTGTCTATCTTGAGAGGAAGGTGATAAGATGCTGTCTGGCAGGCCCTATGCTACTACCTCTATATCATCCACCTCCATATGAATGCTGCAGAGGCCACACGGCTTTAGAATAAAAGTCCTGTGTGTTTCAGATGAGTAAAATAGGCACTGGCCTGCGAGCCACATGATTGCCAGTCCGAAACCGCCAGCAGCTCCGTGGGAGAGAGATTGAGCTTTCTACTCCCGTGAACAGTTAGTCTTGGAAACCCACAGGGGGTCGCTATGAGTGAACATGGCAGTGAGAGGAAAACATAATGTCACGGAACTGCATAAATCAAAGTTTGATCTCTTTCCCACAAAACACCTATCTGTTCTGCCTCAGGCAGACAATAGCTAGGCTTATCATAAGCATTGTTATAAACACCACACATTACAAAGAGAAAGTGACAAGATTTTCCAATAAATGATAACACAGAGGAGCTGGATCTGGACCGGTTCCCTTCGACACACCACATAATGTTTGGGGGAGGAGCCAGAGCTTTAACAATCTGACCTTCAAGATAAAGTGTATGTCCCATGTCTTACTTGGAAGACTGTGGTGGTAATGTGAAATGCAAGGGTGGGGCTTGAAATTCATGGAGAGTTTTATCATTAGACCTTAGAGAGCATAGAGCCAAACATCCAATTTTTCAAATTAAGTATCTGAGCAATTGAACAATGATGTCACCACTACTTAGGGCAAGTCTGACATTTTAATCTTGGGCTCTTGACTCAGTCCAGTGTTCATGTCACCACCCCTAAGCGGCTGATTCTGGGTTGATTTGGAATGTACCTCTCAAACTCTGAGTACCTATGATATAGCTGACATTGAATTGTAACTTGAGGATGGCATCTATAAAGCAGATCAACTTTGCTTTGATGGAGTGTGCGATTTTTAATGAGACAGATAATTGAACAAACATTCACTAAAGAATACCTAAAACTGAAAAAAAGAGGTTAAATTAGATAACTTCTAAACATTCCTTGAGCCTGCCTATGTGATATATCTTGAAATCAAGAACCAATGTGTCCCGCGGGTTTCTAACCCAGTTTTATAGTGTTTGCCCTCATATGTAACTGGTGGTATATAAGTAAATTAGAACTTTTTAGGGAATTCATTTGACAATTTACATGTAAAACAACGAAAGTGCCCAGTGCACATTGCCTTGGAACAGTGGTTCTCAACCTTCCTCATGCTGCGACCCTTTAATACAGTTTCTCATGTTGTAGTGACCACCCCAACCATAAAATTATTTTGGTTGCTACTCCATAACCGTAATTTTGCTACTGTTATGAATTGGGCGACCCCTGTGAAAGGATTGTTTGCCCTCCAAAGGGTCACGAACCACAGGTTGAGAACTGCTGCCTTAGACATTCTACTTCTGGAAGATATGGCCAATGAAAAATTCAGATACAGAAGAATGCCAAGGAAGCAAACTTTTATTTCTGATGGGACATTCACATGATTGCAAATGCCTAGCGGTATGAGAAAATTGAATAAATGGTAAATCTACTTAGTGTAGCATTGTTAGGTGCTGTCAAGTCAGTTTCGACTCACAGTGACACTATGCACAGCCAAACAAGGCACTGCCTGATCCTGCACCACACTCACCATTGTTATGTCTGAGCCCATGATTGAGACACTGTTGTCAACCCATCTCATTGAGGGGCTCCGCTTTCACTGACATTCTGCCAAGCATGAAGTCCTGTCCTCATGTCTCATCTCTCCAACTTGAGGGAGACAAAGTCCTGCTACCGTATGTCTAAGAGGCATTCTGACTACAGTTTGTCCAACACAGGTGTGTTTGTTCTCCTGGCAGTCCATGATGCTTACAGTATTCTTTGCCAACGCCATGAGTCAAGTGCATCATTTCTTCTTCAGTCTTCCTTATTTTTTGTCCAACTTTAACATTTATGCTGCAGTTGAAAATGGCATTGCTTGGATCAATGCTCAAAGTGACATCAATGCTCTTCAGCACTTTGAAGAGCTCTTGGGCCGTACATATAATAATCTTAGAGCTTCCGATACTAACGGCACAGTGATTAGGTATGAAATTGGTGCACACTCAGAGTGGGCTCTGAGGCAACCAAGACTTGAATTTCTTTTCTGATTCTGCTCTCCTGCTGGTCAAATATATTCCACATTTATAGCTTCAATTTGCTAATTTCTAAAATAGGGTAAAAATAAAATCAACCCTTCTAGAGGCAGCAAATGATCAAAAACCAATGGTGTTGAAGGAAGTTTAAGTTTCACTGAAAGCATTAGCCATAAATAAAGTTTCAGGAATTGATAGGATACCAACTGGATTGCTTCAAATAGCTGATGAAGTATGGAAAGCAGCCACTCATCTGCACCAAGAGATTAGGAAGAGAACTACTTGGCCAACTAACAGAAAGAGATCCATATTTGTATACATTCTAAAGAAAGGTACTTATCCAACAAAATGTACAAATTATAGGACAATATCATTGTTATCACAGCCGCATGATAATTTTCGAAGATGACCCAACAACTGGTGCAGCAGTGCATTGACAGGGAGCTCCCAGAAGTACAGGTGAGATTCAGAAGAGAATGTGGAACAATGGATATCATTGCTGATGTCAGATAAATCTTGGCTAAAATCAGAGAACCCCAGAAAAAATGTTTATTCGTGTTATGTTGATGATGCCAAGGCATTTGACCTCATAACAAACTATATGTAGCCTGGAGAGGAATGGGAACTGCCGAGCGCTTCATTGTGCTCATGTGGGAGGACCTGTACACATGGGGTCAAGAGGCAGTTGGACCAACAAAACAAGGGAATACTGCATGGTTTAAAATCAGGAAAGTGTGTGTCAGGATTGAATATTCTCACCATACTCACTCAACAACCCGTGTGCTGATCGGATAATCAGAGAAACTGAATTATATGATGAAGAATGCATCATCGGGATTAGAAAAAGGTGTATCAACAACCTGTAATATGCAGAAGACACAATCTTGCATGCTGAAAGGGAGGAGGACTTGAAGAACTTGGTGATGAAGATCAGGGATTGCAGCCTTTGTTACAGATTGCAAGCGAAGGTAAAAAAGACCAAAATGCTCACAACTGGGTAACATCAAGAAAAATGAAGAAAAGATTGAAGTTGGGAATTCTTCTTTCTTAGATCCATAGTCAATGCACAGCAAAGTAGCAGTCAGGAAATCCAAAGACGGGTTTCCTTAGGTAAACCTGCTGGAGAGTACCTCCTTAGAGAATTGCAAAGCAAGGACATTACTTTGAGCAATAAGGTGTTCCTGACGCAAGTCATGGCATTTTAAATGGTCTCATATGCATGTGAACGTTGGACACTGAAAGGAAGGCTGAAGAAGAATCGATGCATTTGAATTAAGATGCTGGAGAAGAATATTGAAAATAGCATGGGCTCCCAAAAGAACAAACTAGCCTGTCTTGGGAGCAGCACAACCGGAATGCGCCTTAGAAGCCAGGATAGGGAGACTTTGTCCCGTGGACTGGGGGCATGGTGTCAGGAGCAACTCGTCCCTGGAAAAGAGCACCCTGCTTGGTAAAGTAGAGGGGCAGCAAAAAAAGGAAGACCGTCAATTAGATGAATTGAAAGAGTCTTCATGGTATCGTGGCTATGTGTTGGGCTATGTGTCAGCAGCTCAAGCCACTATTTGCTCTGTGGGAAAAGATCAGGCTGTCTCCTAGCATACAGAGTTACAGCCTTAGAAACCCAAAGAGGAGGTTCTACTCTGGCCTACAGGGTTGATATGAGTCAGAAACTAACTCAGGGGTTTGGTTTGGAGAATTTAATGGGAGCCCAGTAAAGACTTTGTGCATGATATTGCTACAGGTCCATAACCAACTCAATGCAACCTAACAACACTCTCATGAATCCCTGGTCACGTCCTGGCTACTCCTTGGGCTGCTAACGGGAAGATCAGCTGTTTGAAACCACCAGCAGGAGAAAGATGGGGCTTTCCATGTCTCTAAAGAGTCCCCACCTCAGAAATGCCAGGGGCAGGTCTATCCTGTCCTTTAGGGTTGCTCTGTGTTGGTATCGACTTAAAGGCAGTGAGTTTGGGTTTTTATCGTTGTTGTTGTTAACATTTTCATGCTACTCCGTCTCTGTATTTCTTAAGAGAGCAACATGAAATGGAAATCAGCGTTCATTTTGCACACTCTTCCTTTCTGTTGTATTTATATATAAACTGCACCCGAAGGATTTATTTGTAAGCAATAGTGTAGTTAGAAAAAATAAAAATAGAACACATTTGAAAGTGACCATGTTACATTCCAGTCTGTATAATCTTTTAGAAATGTTGATTAAATAAATTTGGAGAAATAAGAATGCGAGAGAAAATATTCACAAAAATAAAGTAAGCCTACTTTTCTTCCTTTAACACTAGCAAAAGGAAACATGTTTCAGTTAAAAAATAAACTCTGTTCCTTTTATTCAAAAACATTAGAAGAATACTGACTACATTATAGTAAAATCAGTATGTTCTTCTTGTGTGCTATTTCATGACCTTTAAAAACAGCCTGCATTCTGTTTAGACAAGTCTGAATACTAGAATACCTTTTTTTGCTGCTGAATTAAAATCTATATGCAGCAATTTTCATCTGTTGAGTTGTTTATATTCTCTAGAACAGAAACCCAAAGAATAAATCTAAGTCTTTGCTCATAAAATCTGAATTAAAGATGCAACTTAAACTTCCATGGAAGGCCAATTACAGAGATGTGGTCAAACATATAACAATATAGCAGAGCTGACTAGTAATCAAACAAACACCAATTAAAATCACTTTGAATCACAATTGTTGGACTATGTTTAGCACCTCAAATGTCCACAGATTTGAAAGTAGTCAAGACATGCACTGCTAGGGAGACTTCCATGAGAACAGTCCACCCTTGTGTGGATTTAATAAATCAGTATAAATGTTCTGGAAGCAATTCCTCAGACACCACAGAACCATTAAAAATTCGATCCACTAATCACTTCCTGATATTTATCTTCCAAAAAAGCCCCCAAAGGGGAAAAAATTTGAATGCCTAAAGATGTCTCTGAATGTTTAAATGTATTAACACAAGGTTAAAGTCACCAGTATGCACTTATCCGGCAATGGTCGTGCATGGAGGAAAGCACGGCCTTACCCCAGAAGTCGCTTCAGCCATGAAAATGGAAATCCACAAGGCTCGCTCGCAAGCAATCCAGGAAAAGGCTTTGCATTTGCTGCCTCCAACGAAGTCAGACGGAGCCGTTCTGTAGTGACGACACCACGCCCAGACTGAACGCTGCCGCGGAGGAGATTCGGAGCCCAGGCACCCCAAAGGACAGACAGGTCGAACAGGCCTGTGGGTTTCTGAGGCTGGAACTGCGGCCGACGTTGAAAGCCCATCTCTCTCCAGGCAACTGCTAGTGGCTTCAAGCTGCTGACGCATAACCACTCTGTCAGTGACAACACAGGCATCTAAAATACACTACACTGTATGCAGTACACAGTGGTGGTAGGGTGTGTGTGCACGTGTCTATTTGTGTCATCCTTTCTGTAAAAATGCGCCTGTAATTAATGAAAAACTGAGGTTGGGAGAAAGACATCTATTCAAGTAAAAGCAGTTATGGTAGAAAATCCAAGAACAAGGTAAAATCTTCTACCAGGACCGACTCCCCTGTGCATTGAAAAGGCATGTCTTATTTAGGGGGAAATTCAGTATAGCAATGATTCTTCACACCATTTAAAATTCATCTTCATTTACTATGTACCAAGTGCATGGGACCAGGCAGTTCATCTGGACTCTCTCTTTGGTAGGTTATACCGTGAACTCTGCTACTGTGTCCGGAGATGTCCTCTATGTCGCTGGACAGCCGAGGTACAATCACACCGGCCAGGTCATTGTCTACCGGATGGAAGGTGGGAAAGTCCAGATTCTCCAGACACTCAATGGAGAACAGGTAAGCCAAGAAATCATGCTTTTCACACCTTTCCTTCCTCCACGCCATTTCTACCCTGGGGAGGGCCACAGGACACCGGAGCTTGCTGGGGAGGGTGGTAAGATGTTTGTAATGACACTGTATACACATGCAGAAACAAATGTAGAAACATTTCAAACATTTCTACATACAAACATAGAAACATTTCAATGTAGAAATACAAATATAGGAAAGAGATCTAAAATCTCATGACTCGGAAACATGTTGGTGTGAATAAATAGTTCATTCAGAAGATGGAAATGTGGTTTTAACCCAGGGCAAATGTAGGAAGTTCCAGTTAGAGATAAAATTGGGACCGAGTCTAGGAGACAGAAGGCAGAAGGTAGCGAAGGCAGTGAAAAAGATCATTAGACCTTCGTTGAGGGAGCTCTTGAATAGCAAACTGAAGAGTTTGGATTTTTCTGGAAGCTGATGGAAAGTTCCTCAAGGACATTGATGGGCACAGTGGCTGCAGCCAGGGGAGCAATTGTGAGGACGTTTCAGGACTGGGCCGTGTTTCGTTCTCCTCTGTGTCAGGCCACTGTGGATTGAAAACAACTCAGGGCCATGAACAACAGCAATGAGAGATTGTTTTCAGCACTTAAGATGGGAACATCTTCATTGAGGAGTATTAAAAAGTAAGAGACATTTAAGAAACTATACAGAATATAAATGCAATATGCAACCACGAGTCTACTTCAATAGTCAGCAGGTGGAGTAAGCCAGTGACTCACGGTGGCCCCACCCAGGATGGAACGAAATGCTGCCCAGTCCTGCACCATCCTTGCTTATTTCCTGGATTTTGTGCTTTGTAGGACTTCCATTGGGTGAGAAGCAGATTTCCAGGCCTTTCTTCCTTGTCTGTCATGGTGTCTTTAGGAAATCTGCAATGCATTTTAGCAACACACAGCTTCCACTGACACACGGTTGGTAACTGCACATAAAGTGCATTGGTCAGAAGTCAATCCCAGGTGTCCTGCATATTTATGTGTAAGAATGGAAATAAATATATATAGGCTTATGAAATAGAAAGAAATATACTAAATTATGCTAGCCTTGGGTTTATTATTGAATAGTGATCATTTGTATCTTTGAATCTCTTTGAGCACACTACTGAGGGTGTTCTGCAATGAGAATTTAGTAACTTGATTCTGCTACTCTCGCCAGGCACTGTTTCCTCAGACTTCACCACATTAGATTCCAACTCACTGGACAACCACAGGGCACCCTGGGGCTGCCTTCTCTTCCTCCTGGTACCTCGACTCCTCAGAAAGACCGGGCAACATCAGGCATCCCCAGTCTCAGACATCTGATAGCTCGACACAACGGTCCAGCTCCGGTGCAGGGAGAGAAGGGAAGGTGACTCAGAGCAGGCAGGTGCAGAAGCTACCCTGTTCTGAAAGACCAGCTCGACCCGAGCAGTGTCCTGTAAAGCAGTGCCACGCACACAGCCCCCAGGCTCTCTGCCGAGGGCGTGCATCTGAGAAGCGCTCACTATGAAACCAGCATCTGCTGCCTAGAGGTGTTTCAGAGTTCTAAGAGCCTAAGTGCAATGAGCCAGTCACCGATTATTTTGAACACAATGACCAAGGCTTAGCAATACGGTTGTTGAAATCCTCTCCACCCCCTAGTTCCCCTGGGACAGAGAGTAAGCCAAAAGCCAATTCATCATGTCATCAGGGAAAGGACTTTATCAGTCCTTGAGCCCTATATGTACTCAAACATGGTTTCAGCAAGAACAACAAGCTCTTATTTCAGCCAAGTGATGTCCTTAGAAGAGCCTAAAATGAGATAGCTCAGCAATAAAAATGCAACCTGAAGAGTATAACATGAATAAGCGGGAATTGAGGTGTGCAAAGCGAAGCATTTTGAATGTTGTGAAAGGCCATGATGAATTCTTGAGAAGAAAAAGAGGCATAAATGATATAAATTTCTGCCCGGGAATCTGGGAGAATTGTGACACCCTGATTGGAATGTCAGCAATTCAAGTGATTTAAGCTAAAAACAATGATTTGGGGTTTTAGTCGTGGTTCCTGTAACAGCAAGCATAAATTCCGATAACTGCAGATGTTAGGTAATAATGTTTATGAGAATAAGTCATTAAGAAGTAGGGACCAAGGACATGGGAAATTCATGAGCTTTCTAAAAGCGCCGCTTGCTCTCATCTGCAGGCGATTACTGTCATGTGGGAATGAGGGGCCACTGTTGGCAGAGCTTTGGACATTTTGTCAGTGCTTGTGATTAATTCAGAATTTGAAACTAAGTTTAGACTTTTGATATTTACATTGAGCTGTAATCTACACTGCGGTTTGCAATCCTTGCAAGAGCATGTGAGTCAAGTCCTCAATTTCAGCAAGCAAGGCTGCACTGTCTGCACATGGCAGGTTGTTAATAAGCCCCCCTCCAATTCTGATGATGCCTTCCTCTTCAGCTTCTCGGGTTATTCACTTGGCATACAAGTTGAGTCAATATGATGTGAGTATTCAACCCCAACACATACCTTTCCTGCTTTCATTTTATTTTTAAATATATATATACATACATATACACATATGATATCATTCCACAGTTCAATCACGTCAAGCAGAATTGTGCATTTGCTACTACAGTTAGTTCCAAACATTCTTTTTCTATATGGACCCTTTGGCATCATCTCCCCTTCACTCCTCTCCACCCCTGAGCCCCCACCTTCACTCCTCTCCACCCCTGAGCCCCCACCCCCAAAACCCTTATTCTACTTGCTATCTCTATAGGTTCATCAATCCTTTCCTGATTTTAAACCATCCAATAGTCTCATGTTCTGTTCGCGCAACTGCCTCTTGATCCCTGGATACATCCACACGAGCACCGTGTTGTTGTTGTCGTTGTTAGGTGCCATCGAGTGTACTCCAACCTACAGTGACTTGATGTGCAATGGGACGCACACTGCCCGGTCCTGCGCTGACCTCACAATGGTTCCTCTGCCTGCGCCCTTTGCTGTAGCCACTGGGTCAGGCCTTATCCTTGAGGGCTTCCTCTTTGTCTCCGCCCCTCCACTTTACCAAACGTGATGTCCTTCTCCAGGGACTGCTCTCTCCTGCAAACATGTCCAAAGGATGTAAGACAAAGTCTTGCCACCATTGCCTCCAAAGAAGGAGTCTGGTCTTACTTCTTCCAAGACAAATTTATTTGCCCATGATAGTGTCAATACTCTTCTCCAGCACCACAATCCAAATGATTCAATTCTTCTATGGTCTTCCTTATCCAATATCCAACTCTCACATGCATATGAAGCAATGGAGAACACCACGGAATTGGTCAGGCACGCCTTAGTTCTCAAAGTAACATCCTTGCTCTTCAATCCTCTAATGAGGTCTTTTGCAGCAGATTTGCCTAATGCAATACATCTTTTGATCGCTTGACTGCTGCTACCATGAGCATTGATTGTGGATTCAAGCAAGACAAAATCCTTGAAAACTTAAACCCTTTTATCAGCAAATGCTTCAAGTCCTCCACACTGTAAGCAAGAAAAGTTGCGTCATCTGCATACTGCAGGCTATTAATAAGCTTTGTTCCGATCCTGATGCCACATTCTTCGTCATATAATGCAGCTTCTCTGATGATTTGCTCAACGTACAGAGTGGATAAGTATGGTGAAAGAATACAACCCTGACACACACCTTTCCTGATTTTATCCATGCCATAGCCCCTTGTTCTGTTCACACAGCATCTTGATCCGTAGACAGGTTCTCAGTGACACAGTGAAGTGTTCTGGCATGCCTCTTCTTCTAAAGGTTGTCCAGAGTTCATTAGGACTCATGCATTGTCAATAAAACACAAGTAAACAGCTTTCTGGTGTTCTCTTATTTCAGTTAAGATCTATCTTATATTAGCATTGACATTACTTGTTCTACATTATCCCTTGAAACATTTCAATTGGTATTCCCTCAATTCCTAGAACTTTTAAAAATCACTTTATTGGGGGCTCATACAACTCATATCACAGTTCTTATATACATCCATTGTATCAAGCACATCTGTACATTTGTTGTCACCATCATTTTCAAAACATTTTCTTTCTGCTTGAGCCCTTGGGATCAGCTCCTCATTTTTCCCTCCCTCCCCTGTTCTCTCTCCCTCATAAATCCTTGATAATTATAAATTATTATTATTTCATATTTTACAGTGACCAGTGTCTTCCTTCACCCACTTTTCTGTTGTCCGTCCCCCAGGGAGGGAATTATATTTAGATCATTGTGATCAGTTCCCCTTTACTTCCCACATTTCCCCCTTATCCTCCTAGTATCACTACTTTCATTATTGGTCCTGAAGGGTTTATCTGTCCTGGATTCTCTGTGTTTCCAGCTCTCATCTGTACCCATGTACATGCTATGGTCTAGCCAGATTTGTAAGGTAGAATTGGGGTCATGATAGTGGAGGGAGGGGGGAAGCATTAAATAACTAGAAGTAAGTTGTATGTTTCAATAGAAATTTTTTTGTGGCTAATTCTTTCAGTGCAGCTTGAACTTCTTTCAGTTAAGTACCATTTATTCTTGCTCATATACTGCCTCTTGATATCTCAACTAGTTCTTTTTGGCACACTGACTATATACTTTTTCCATCTTTTTTGCATGCTTCCTACATTGTTCAATATTTTACCCATAGAATCTTTCAATATTGCAACTGAAGGTTTGCATTTTTCTTCAGTTCTTTCCATTTTAAATAAACTGAGTGTGTTCTTTTTTGTTTTTCTTACCCTGGATCTTTGCACATTTTTTATAATATGTAACTTTGTCTCCTTGGACTGCCTTTTGAAACTTTTTGTTCAGCTCTTTGACTTCAATACTTTGTCCATTTGCCTTCGTTACTGTATGATTAATAGCAAGTTCAGGGTCTCTTCTGACATCCACTTTGACCTTTTCTCTCCTTCCTGTCTTTTTAACGACCTTTTTGATGAATTTTTTCTCTATGATTTTTTTAAATTTCATCCCACAGCTTATCAGATCTCTGTCACTAGTGTTCCGTGCAGCAACCCTGTTTTTGAGATAGTTTCAAAATTCAGATGCGATAAAGTCTAGGTCATGTTTGACTCTCAAGGACTTGTTTCAAATTTCTTCAACTTTAACCTGAGCTTACGGATAAGCAATGTTGATTGTATGTTCCAAAGTCAGCCCCCTGTCTTGTGTTAACTGCTGATATTCAGCTTCTCCATCATCTCTTCCCACAAATGAAGTCAATTTATGTTTGTGTATTCCATCTGGAGAAGTCCATGTACATGGACACTTTTTCTGTTGTTGATAAACTGCCTTTGCTGTAAACAGACTCTTCCGTCTTTGTATTCCGTTCTTAGTCTGGAAGCTCTGGTGAAACCTGTCCATGTTGTGTGATTCCACTGGTAATTCGAAATACCAGTGACATGGTTTTCAGCATCACCGCAACACACACGTCATCGCGGTGTGACAAACTGACAGACATGTGGTGGTTAGTGAATAATTATGCATCAATATTAGTTTGTCAATCTTAATAAATGTGCCATAAAAAGCATAGAGGCAATGTACAATAGGGCAGGGAACTATGGAACACTCTGTATACTTGTATATTTCTATAAACCTAAAACCTCTCTAAACAATAAAATCTACTTTTAAATATCAACATAAAATAATTGGTTCGAAGTGTAGAGCTGACATGCTGAGAATGAACATAGAATGAAATATGCAATTTCAGTGAGAAGAAATGCTTAGCAAGAATCGGCCACCTAGAGTGAAAGAATGGAAGCACAGTGTGGGTCTGAGCCTTGGCCGAGGCCGATACTGGGGAAGCAGGCAAAGGAAAAGAGGCCAGCCAAGATGGAGAGTCAGAGTGGCCAAGAGAAACAAATCCAGTGATATTCATCTATATATAAGAAAGAGCTTTACATCAAGAAATAATTCTATTTCAAGAAGGCATCTAAGCCCGGTCCAACTCAAGTCCAAAATTCTGATAATAGCCCATAAGTCCCTCTTCATACTCACGTAGTCTATGCAATAACACAGAATGCAGGAAGATCACAGGCTGGTGAGTGCAAAGTCTTGTGGATCCAAGGTCAGGGACAGAGTCATTGGCAGAGTTCCAAAAAGCAGGAAGTGAGAGAGAAAGAAGTTCCCAGTTTTTCCCAGTCATAAGAAGCTACCCCCCCCCCCCAAGGAGGCATCCTCAGACTGTGACCTGCTTCACAGGTTGGATTTCACCCCTCCACTTTCATCCGTCTTCAAGTTGACATAAAATCATCTCACTACTACTACAGGGCAGAATCAGGGAAACAGAAATAGAATCACGGAGCCACACACAGGAGGTTCCGTTAAGAGTATCAAATATCAATTAGAGGTCAACAATTGAAAAAATTGTCACATTTACATAATGAAATATATCTCTACATTTCCCTAAAGCATATTCCTGTGTTAAAAGACCAAACATGGCTTCAAGGAGATGGCCCTCCCACTTCCTACCCCAACCTTCTATACATAGTGCTATCTTTTTATGTATATCGATCACCCATAAATGCTGGGACGGGGCTTACCATCTTCTTGAGCAGACAACCTTCTAAGGTTATAAAGTGAAAACTTTCACACCAGTAATCCAGGACAATTCATCTCCTGATACATTTTTTCCACATTTTTATGATTGTATTTAAACATACAAAATGTCATTCCTATTGTTAATTTTATTTTTTTATTGTTACAATGAAACATTGTTTTGTGGTTGTTGTTTTTTTTGAGGGGGAGGTTGCCTTTGTGGAAAAGAAGGCCAGGCTAGAATGAGACAGCGCAGCGATTCTTCTGCAAGAAGACACTAACTAATGCGAATCCACCTCCTGCAAAAGCCAATAAAGAACTCGGGGGTCATATCCATTTCTAGAAATTCTTTTCTTTACTAATTGTACCTCAACGATTCTTCTAGATTGGCATAAAGAAGAGAGATGCAGATTTTTGCTCCCTTGGCAATGTTGATTGGCTGTTTTGTTTTGTCCTAGATTGGTTCTTACTTTGGAAGTGTTTTGACCACTGTTGATGTTGATAAAGATTCCAATACTGACATCCTCCTGGTGGGCGCACCCATGTACATGGGAACCGAGAAAGAGGAACAAGGAAAGGTGTATGTGTACGCCCTGAATCGGGTAAAGGTGGGTCAACTTGGTAGCTATTTTCTTTCTTTCTTTTTTCATGAAAATATGTTCACAAGTACAAGGGAACTTCAAAAGTGTGTGGGGAATTATTTTAATTCTCTTTTTGATGAACCGTTTGAAATCCCCCTGTACTTTATCTCTTTGACTTTCCACTTCAACTACACTGCAGATAGCTTCAGAGAGTCTGCTTTTCATAGCAGAGTGGATTCCCCAAAGCCTATCTTGGAGAATATCTGTCGGTAGCAGAGATGTTTCAACACAGCACAAAACTGAATGAAGAAAAGACAGCTTCATGGGTTAAGGATCAGCATGTTCAGTTCTTCGGTTTTAACAAGATGCTGTGAATTCTATAAGCACCTCAATCGCATTAATCACGATGCTCTCGAATTCCACCGACTGTCTTCTGTCCCTCCCCTCTACTCTCTGGTCCTCGAAACCCGAACTTCCCTCTCAGGCATTCTTTGAAGCCTTCGTGCAACTTTTCCCATTGAGTCAGGTAGCAAGTGTTTTTTTAATAGCTCTGATTTAGAATGCACTTAAAAACAATCTACTCTGCTGTAGGAATGATAGAAATCCGTAAGCATCTGGTTTATTTTTCTTACAGACAAGGTTTGAATATCAAATGAGCCTGGAACCTCTAAAGCAGACTTGTTGTTCGTCGCTGAAGCACGAGTCATGCACAAAGGAGAACAGAAACGAGCCGTGCGGGGCTCGCTTTGGGACGGCCATTGCGGCCGTGAACGACCTCAACCTGGATGGGCTTAATGACGTCGTGATCGGGGCCCCTCTGGAAGACGATCACGGCGGGGCCGTGTACATTTATCACGGGAGCGGGCGCTCTATCAGGACACAGTATGCGCAAGTAAGAAGTGCCGTCCATGGATTCTTGCCCTTAAGCGACCCGTCCATTCAGGGCCAAGCCTCTCTGGCCTTCAATGTGACAGCTAATTCCTTTCTCCTGCCTCTTCTTTGGGAAACTAGATTTAATATTCTCCTAAAGTTTCTTTATGGAGGGATTGTTTTGTTTTACACCTTCCCTTGTATTTATTTCTTTTCTGCTACTCTTTGCCGTCTCCACAGGCTCTGGTCTTTTGAGGAGAATTCTTTTCTTTTTATTAGCAATAGCACTCAGCATCTGCAGCGTCTGATCCTAAGTAGCAGATGCTACTTTATGGAGAAGATTAAGACAAAAAACAAACAAACAAACAACAAAGATAAGATTTAAACAACACAGGAGATGAGATGATTGTTTTTAGATTAAAGTTGTTAAAGTAATAATAGATCAAATTTATATTTACATATAATTTCATAATTTATATAATATATTGTATTACATGTAATATAAATATAACTTTGTGGTTTTATATCAGTTATGTTTGTATATAAATTCAGTTTATTACATCTATATTTTATACAAACTTATTTATATTTTATATAAGTATTAATTATAACTATATCATATAACTATTAATATAGAAATTCCCCCAAATCCAGTGTCAGTTATGCCTCATTCATTGTTATTTTGAGAGTGAATATTTCCAAGAAATATCCCTGCTTTCAGGGACACATATGTATAAATATCAATGAGCTAATCCATAAAAGTTATTTTCCTATATAAGAAAAATACCAATGTATAGAAATATTTAAGCCACCATAAAATAGGAGAGCTTAAAAGGATCCTTCGAATATCGTTATCTGCTTTTGTAAGAGCATAATTGTTTAGGTATTGAACAATCACTTATAAAGTAGAGCTCACTATTCTCCAGTTTATATAATCTAAAAAGATCAAAACATCAATTACTACCTTTTACATTTCGCTTCTTCTCTTTGACTCTGAAATCAACAGAGTTAACCATTGGGCCATGATAGAATCAAGACAGGATAGGGTTTCTTTCTTGTGTTCTGCTACTTGATTGCTTCACTATTGATCCTGCAAGTTTATAGGATTTAAGGAGAGAAGAGCGAGTGATTTTAATTATTGGTAAATGTGATAGACTATTGTAAGCAATTTATTTGTAAAATTGTAGTATGTTAAGATACAACTTTAAGAAATATAGGACTATGTTAATTATAAGCAAAATGCTCTCTCGACTCTTAGTAAAGATGTACCTTCTTTGTTGATCAGAGATGCTGCTATTTGCCTCCATGGTGATTCAGAGATGCTACTACGGAAAGGTTTGATCCAGAATCAAACTGAATCAACTTCTTCAAATCCAAGAGAGCAAGCATCTCATGATTTGTTTGCTCCATTTTGCACACCAGAAAATTCGACATCGATAACATTTCCACTCAGTTTGCCATATTTCGTTTCTTATTTTATCATCTAATTGGTAGGAGGATGAAGAGAACCCAAGTGTGGGTCTGTCAGTCCTCTTTCCTGGCTGCCATCTGGTTCTATTCTTATCAGCTTGAACAAAACGTGTCCAGGAAGGAAACCGATCAAATACCATGTCTGTTCGGTGTTCTGTCTGTGCACTGACCAGTACTCAAGAATCCCATGCTCATTTGTGCCATTCTAACGTGGCAGTTACAGATCAGTGGAATTAAATCTATTGTGTTCTTGACTTTCAAGACAACTTTTTACAAAAGAACATAAAGTATTGAAAAATATGTTTGATTGTGCATGTTGTGTACGTTGTTGGTGTTAGGAACAATTGATACCGTTCCTAATCATAGCAACCATATGCATAACGGAAAGATATGTGTTGTTCAAACCCAGGTCCAAAGGTCAAGGAACAGTGAATTGACCACTTAAGACTATCTCCTACTTTCCCTGTTGTTTGTGTAGGTCTTCAAATTTCCAATTATCTTTAAATATCTCCCTGCTAATGGTGCACAAAACCCCTTAGAGTCAGGAAAGTCAAGGATGTTACTAAGGCGTGCCTGACCCGAGCCATGGTAGTTTCCATCCCTCGGATGCTCTGAATGTTGGGCATGGAACAAGAAAGACCAAAGAAGATTCGATGCATTTGAATTGTGGTGGTGTCAAAGAATATTGAAAGTACCATGGACTGCCAAAGGACAAATGAATCTCTCTTGGAAGAATAAGACTAGAATAAGACAGGCCAGGATGGAAAGACTTTCTCCCCTCTCACACACTTTGGACATATTATCAGGCAAGACCAGTCCCTGGAGAAGGGCATCATGACTGGTAAAGTGGAGGGGCGGTGAAAAGGAGGAAGGCCCGCCAGGAGGTGAATTCACACAGTGACTGACACAGCAGGCTCAAGCATAGGAACAATTGTGAGGATGGCGAAAGTGTTTCATTTCATCCTGTTGTGCACAGGGTTGCTATGGGCTGGAACCAATTCAATGACACCTAACAATGACATGTCAAAGGAACTAAGCAGGCTGTGGAAAGCAAAGCCAATTACTCAGATCCTCCTGGATGAATGATTAGATAAGATGATATTATAGAATTGTTCTTGTTCCCCGCATACACCTTTTTCTCTGGTTTCAGAAAACCTAAAATGACTTTGTCTATCCTTTAAAAAGGTTATCCTTTAGGAATATCTGCATATTTTGTCTTGTTTCCACATGAGGGATTTCTTGGGCAAGTTTCCAAAAGATCTTGCATTTTAATTTTTGTTAGCCAGTTCAATTTTCCAGAGTTATTTAATATATTGTGAACAGACTCTTTCAGCCTCTGCTGTCATTTTCGCAGCGCATTCCATCTGGTGGCGATGGCAAGACCCTGAAGTTTTTCGGGCAGTCTATACATGGAGAAATGGACTTGAATGGTGACGGTCTGACTGATGTGACTATTGGCGGCCTTGGTGGTGCTGCCCTCTTCTGGTGTGTATTTTTGAAGCATCCAGTTTATCTGATAATTTATTGCACCTAGTTCCAGGATTCAGAGTAGGGTGAGCTCACGTGCCTTACCAAATACCTATTTCCTTCTGTGCTTTATTCTGAAGGCACAGCTATACCGTGAAAGAATGATTACTTTGAGCAGGATCAGCATAAGTCTGAACTCTCTCAGGTAGCAGTTAAAGATGTCCCGAATCTCCAACTTTTCAAAAGTCTATCCTCTCTGGTATAGATTATCTCTCAAGTCTTAAGATCTCACTCCACAAAAATACAGAGTTGCAAATTTGCTAAAAGTAAAAGAAGCAGCTCGAAGCCAAGGAGCTCACCAGGACTCGCTTTGCTAAAAGAGTTCTCTGTGTCCTCGCCAGGGGCCTTTTCCTAGGGTCTTCCGGGGCCCAAATTATAGGTGCCCTGATGGCATAGTGGGTTATATATTGTGCTACTAACTGCAAGGTCAGCAAGTTGAAATCACCAATCGCTGTGCGGGAGAAAGATGTTACTGTAAAAGAGTTACCGTCTCTGAAATCCACAGCTGCTGTTGCACTCTGTCACTATGAGTCAGAATCAACTCAGTGGCAATGATATTGTCATTATTGTTTTATTATTATTATTTATTATTGTGTGTGTGCATTATGGAGAGGTCTAACAGAAGATGCAGCTGGCTTTAAGCTGTCACTGACCTGAAATTACTTATAACTTTTCACAGGTAATTTATCATTCATTTATTTTACTGAATAGAATTAGTTAAAGAATTAAATCCTTGTACAGCATTGAATGACTGACTATATTCTTGTTACTGCTCAAGCACAGAGCCATCTTCAGAAATATTTTAGCTCAGTCTTTAAAATGCATGTATCCTCCATATTTATTTAGCTCATTCAGTTAGTCAGTGGGCTGCTATCCTTACAAGATCAGCAGTTTGAAACCAGCAGCCACTTTCAGGAGAAAGATGAGGCCTTCTACTCCTGTAAAGAGTTACAGCTTCAGAGACCCACAGGGGAAATTCTACCCTGTCCTATAGGGATTGCTCTGAGTCAGAATCTGCCCAGTGGTGGTGACTGAGCTTTAAGATTTAGAAAATACAATTCTAAAACAAAGGTTCTATTTGAAAAGAAAATGTTAGCTAAAAAAAAAGAATACTCAGGAATAATTTTAAAGGTAAATGTGTGTGACCATTTTAAAGAAAGTTACAAAGTTTATAAAATTACAACAAAAAAAGATATATAAAGGAATGACTTAGCAAAAAGAAAAAAGCAAACAAACAGATATATTGCATCTGACTTGATGGGCAGGCTATTAACCACAAGTCCAAGCTGACTTCTAAACAGCGTGATACCGCAGAATGTCAGCTGTGATCTCTTCTGTATCAGAGAGTGACCACCCAAAGCAGACCCCTGCAGGAAGCACATTAGCCTCCCACATAAGTGATCGTCACTTCATGCAAAAATGCATGTCACGGTGTGCCTGTGTTTGTAGGTCCCGAGATGTGGCTGTAGTGAAAGTGACCATGAACTTTGAACCCAATAAAGTAAACATTCAGAAGAAAAACTGCCAGATGGAAGGAAAGGAAACGGTGTGTATCGAGGCTACCCTGTGTTTCCATGTGAAATTGAAGTCCAAGGAAGACATGATGTATGAAGCTGGTAAGTAACGCGTTGAGGGAGGATATTCGCGAGAGGACAATCGTTTGTTCCCTCAAGCTCGCTCCTCCACCATCGTGGGGGGCAGCACACCGACTCTGCAAACTTGGTGAGCCCGGAAACGGTTCTGGTGCTCAAGGGATTCGTCGTGCCAGTCAGTCAATTCTGGAGTGGAAGCAAAAGGTTCATACATGATGGACTCAATGCGCTGTCGTTCCTTTCAGGCTTTCCCATTTGCCACCAACCCCTGGGTGCTGGGGGGCCGGGGGCCAGAGGCCGGGAGGGAGAAGATACCAATTCCGCAGTGCAATTTAGACACTGCACTCCAAATGATCCCATTTCTTTCCCTTATTCTTTTCTTTGTTCATTTTCCAAATCATTTTATTGGGGGCTGATACAACTCTTATCACAATCCATCCATCCATTGTGTCCAACACATTTGTACATTTGTTGCCATCGTCATTTTCAAAACATTTTCTTTCTACTTGAGCCCTTGGGATCAGCACCTCCTTTTTTCCCTCCCTCCCTCATGAACTCTGGATAATTTATAAATTATTATTTTCATGAAGAATTTTTTCTGCCCTGTCCCCTGCTGGGGTACACTGGTATTGCACCAGAATTGAATATTTTACATGCCCCCCCCCCCTCCAACGACCTCACTTGCCCCATTCTGATTCTCTTTACTCTGTTCCCAGAGTGAGAGTCTGTGCTTTGAGAGTCAGACATAGTCCATGTGTGCTCTGAGGAACACCAGCCTGGGTGCCATCTCTCCTTGCTACACACTATACTTTCTGAGAAAATTGTCTAATAATGTGGAAACATGATGGAAGGAGGGTATGAAGCTCATCGATACAGAAGAGATGCATATGAATGGAAAGAGAAAGATCATAATTCTTTGCGATCTTTTTCCTTCATTTCCTCTGTATGTATATATTTATGTGCATATGTATAAATGCACAAGCTGGCTTCAAAAAGTTCATGAAAAAATTGAAATAATAGGAAATTTTTCCATGAGTATTTAGAAGCCTCCTTCTGCCCAGATAAATAGATGCATGAGTCATATGATGAAAATAATTATTAATGTTTTATATGCAGCATTGTTTCATTACCTTAATTTTTATAGTTATTAAGCATGAACTAATGAACATGATTGCCTTCATAGAAAGTAGATATAGTTTATAATTTATTTTCCTTGTTGTGGTATGTTTATATCATTTAACTTCTTAGCACTCTAAACATATCCTAAAATTATATATTCTCATTAATTCATAAAAACAGAGGTATTGGCCTATGTACATATATTTATATGGCAATACACTGAGGTACTGGACAGACTTTGGGCCTCTACTCATACCCTCCCTCAATGCAAGAACACTTTGTGCTAACAAACTGGCATTGTGCGAGGCTCACCCTCCCGGCACAATCACTGAAGACAAAATGGGTGCATATGCAAATGTGGTAAAGAAGGCAGATAGTGCCTGGCTATCAAAAGATATAGCATCTGGGGTCTTTTTTTTTAAAATCATTTTATTGCAGGCTCGTACACTCTTATCACAATCCATACATACATCCATTATGTCAAGCACATTTGTACATTTGTTACCATCATCATTCTCAACACATTTGCTTTCTACATGAGCCCTTAATATCAACTCATTTCCCCCAGCCCTCCCCATCGCCCCCTCCCTCATAATTCATAAATTATTATTTTGTCATATCTTACACTGTCCGACATTTCCCTTCTGTTGTCCATACCCCAGGGAGGAAGTTATATGTAGATCCTTGTAATTGGTTCCCCCTTTCTACTCCACCTTCCCTCCACCCTCCAGGTATCACCACTCTCACCACTGATCCTGAAGGGGTTATCTGTCCTGTATTCCCTGTGTTTCCAGTTGCTATCTATACCAATGTACATCCTTTGGTGTAGCCAGATTTGTAGGGTAGAATTGGGATCATGATAGTCGGGGGAGGAAGCATTTAAGAACTAGAGGAAAGTTGTATGTTTCATCATTGCTACCCTGCACCCTGACTGGTTCAACTCCTCCCCACAACCCTTCAGTAAGGGGATGTCCAGCTGCCTACAGATGGGCTTTGGGTCTCCGCTCTGCACTCACCCTCATTTACAATGATATGATTTTTTTTCTTTTATGTCTGAAACCTGGTCCCGTCTACACCTCGTGGTCACATAGGCTAGTGTGCTTCTTCCATGTGGGCTTTGAGCATCTGGGGTCTTAAAGGCTTGAAGTTAAATAAGCGGGCATCCAACAGTGAAGCAACAAGCCCACATGGAAGAATTGCACATCATGAAGTGTCATCGGGACTGGGTAACAGGCATCAGAAGACCCATAACAAACAAAAAATATATTGTTGAGAAGGAGGGGCGTTGGAGCAGAAACCCAAAGAAAGCCCTTCTATAAACAATGGGACATTGTCACAGCGAAGGGATGAATCCACCAGGGGGCAGTAAAGCACCAATAAAACACACAATATTTCTCTGGTCCCTTGAGACTTCCTCATCCCACCCCACCCCATTATCATGACCCCAGTATTGCCTTTCACTTCGGATTAGACCAGAGCATGTACACAGGTACAGATAAGAGATAAGAACTCATGACATTCGAAATCCAGGAACAGGAATGGGAATAGCAATACCAGAAAGGTAGGGGGCAGGTAGAGAGGGGAGGAAGGGGGAACCGATCACAATGATCGAACACATAACCACACACAACCCCTCTAGGAGGATGAACAACAGAAACCATGGGGGGAAGGGAGACAGTGGTCGGTATAAGATATGAGAATAATAAAAATTTATATTTTATCAAGGGGTCATGAGGAGTGGGGGAGAGGAGCTGATACCAAGGTCTCAAAAGAAAGTAAATGTCTAGAAAAGAATGATGGCAACATATGTACAAATATGCTTGACACAATTGATGTATGGATTGTTATAAGAGTTGTAAGAGAGAGAAAAAAAGTTGTAAGAGCCCTCAATAAAATGATCTTTTAATTTTAAAAAATTATGTATTCTCACAGACGTAAATTAAAATATCATCAAAGTATTTTCTGTTTCTACTGAAATAGAATCAAAATCTCAAACAGTATGGAACCATTTTATATTTATATATATACGTATATATAAAGGCATCAAGTGAAAACCCAGCAAAATAACCTCTGTAACCAGAATCTAACACGGTCAAGAAATGAGGCAATATCTATGTGTGTTCATGTATAAAATAAGTATAAGTTCATATCAAAACCGTATTGAACGCAGAAGGCAATGCTGTAGAGTCCCTCAACATAGCTGTCAAATTGCTCCGGATCCTTGTACTACCATGGTGTACAACATAGCGATCAATTGGTGCTAATTTAATGATATGTGCCTTATAAAAGTCATTCCAAATAGATACATCTATCGATTTTTTTCACTGCTTTCAGACTTGCAGTTCCGAGTCACACTGGATTCACTGAGGCAGATTTCTAGAAGTTTCTTCTCTGGAACTCAAGAGCGAAGGATTCAAAGAAACATCAGAGTTCGAGACTCTGAATGCACTAAGCACTCCTTCTACATGCTGGCAAGTAAAGCATATGTCATTGCCACTTTATTCCACGCCAACTGTCAACATAGCGCTCTGATTTCAAGTCGACCCAACGCTGGCAGTTGCACTCCAAAAAACATACCGCAGAGTAAACTTCATTGTGTCGGTTCACTTCTTTCAAAAAATCACAGGTTTGAGGTTTTCATTTCCAAACACATTTCATAAAATTATTTCTAGTTTCTCCTCTTGTGCTTCCAACATCCAGCTATGATTAAATAGTAAAAGGCACAGTTAACATGAGGCTTGGGTTCATTCATTCATCCTTCCAGTTGGAAAACATCACTTAACTTTTGTGAGCCTCCTTTGCAAAACTCGGTGGATAAATAGTTCTTTGCCCTAAAGACAGACTATCGGGCTATATGCTTTGTGGGATGTCTTGTTTCCTAAATCTTTCTGTTTGACATTGTGTTTGCTTGTTTATATAAGCAAAACAAAAGCATATCTGTTGTTTTCCATTCTCTCTTGGCTTCGTGCTTCTTTCATTTCGCTCAATTTCAGTGGTTAAGTGAGCCTTGGAAAGCTAATTATTCATTACAGAGGAGGCCTGGTGGCGTAGTGGTTATGAATTGGGCTGCTTAACTTCGAGGTTCACAGTTCAAAACCACCAGCAGATCTACAGGAGAGAGACAGTGCTTTCTACTTCTGTAAAGAGTTGCTGTCTCATAAACTCACAGGGGCGCTTTAAAAAAAATCATTTTATTGGGGGCTCGTACAACTCATCACAATCCATACATCCATCCATTGTGTCAAGCACATTTGTATATTTGTGCCATCATCACTCTCAAACCATTTGCTTTCTACTTGAGCCCTTGGTATCAACTCATTTTTCCCCTCCCTCTCTGTCACCCCCTCCCTCATGAGCCCTTGATAATTTACAAATTACTATTATTTTGTCATATCTTATACTGTCTGATGTCTCCCTTCATCCGCCTTTCTGTTGACTGTCCCCCACAGAGGAGGTTATATGTAGATCCTTGTAATCAGTTCCCCTTTCTACCCTACCTTCCCTCCACCCTCCCGGTATCACCACTCTCATCACTGGTCCTGACGGGATCATCTGTCTTGGATTCCCTATGTTTCCAGTTGCTATCTGTACCAGTGTACATCCTCTGGTCTAGGCAGATTTGTAAGGGAGAATTGGGGTCATGATAGTCATGGGGGCAGAGAGGGGGAGGAAGCTTTTAGGAACTAGAGGAAAGTTGTGTGTTTCATCGTTGCTACCCTGCACCCTGACTGGTGCGTCTCCTCCCCGGGACACTTCTACTGTGTCCCAGAGGGTCACTGTGAGTGCACATCTGTTCTCTGGCAGTGAGAGTTTCTGTTTGTTTAGTTTAGAGGTGAATGGTAAATTAGATTGAACAATTTTGAGTGTATTGTGTTAGGACATTTCTTATATAAAGAAGGTCCTCTATCAAGGCCAAGTGTTTCTTCCATTGTAAAACTTTCTTAAAATGTATCTGATACTAATGAAAGGGAAAGCAGCCTGACCGTAATGAAGTAACAAGGTATAATGAATGTGATCGAGACTTAGAGACGTGAACACGATCGTGAGCTTTCGGGGAAACATTCTGGTTTCCCATCTCTGGTTTCTTTCTAAATTCCAAATGTATTCATGTTCTGTATTTGGAAACATGTGGTCAGGAACAGGAAGTGGTCAAAAATGTGCATCCTGGTGGGTGCATCTATTTATTCCCCTATGATGCTTTTTTATCTCAGCCTTCCAGCGGGTACACCCACATCATTCATTCTCTCAACCCCGTGATCAGTCCAAGATCGGAAAATATAAAGTTGGGGTTTCCCTGCCACTTCTGTAAATAATAATTGTCCATTAAGGAGTTAGCACTGGGAGACAATTTGAAGCACCGTGAAGTAGACGCAGCTCAGTCGACAACCGGCCTGCGCTCAGTGTGCTTTGTAATTACAGCCACCCTCAGGACCTATGCCAGATCTCACAGCAAGGAGTCACTCTGAGACTTTCACAGTTATTTTGAATGATAATGGCGGGATCTTTCATCATTTTTCTGGAGTGGGTCAAGCTCTGATTTATATCCTTGCTGTTTTATAGTCCGAGTGACATCAAAGCTCTTATTTTTCATCTGCAAATTAAAAGCCATAATGGTTATTCGCCTTGTAGGAGATAAAGCTCAAAATACTGGACACTCCATAAACGAGAGCTGCTATTGATGATTGTGTGAACAGGATTAATTATATTGACATAATTTACATATATGATTTCACATTATACACTTGTTACTTTGTTGTTAGGTACCATTGAGTCAGTTCCGACGCACCGCAACCCTGAGTGTGATATAAGGAACACTGCCCTGCCCTGCCCCCCTCATAATTGGTCCTGTGCTTGAGCCCATTATTCAGCCAATGTGCCAATCCGTCTCGTTGAGCTTCCTCTTCTTTGCTGCCCCTGCCCTTCACCAAGTACGCTGTCCTTCTCCAGGGACTGCTCTCTCCTGACAACGTGTGCAAAGCGTGTGAGGCAGAGTCTTAGCGCCTTTGCTCTCAGGAGCATCTCGCTGTCCCTTCCAAGACAGAGTTTTTTGTCCACGGTTCTTTCGATCTTCTTCCCCAGCCCCATAATTGCAATGCATTGATTCTTCTTCGCTCTTCCTTATCAATGTCCAGCTTTCACAAGCACACTTCTTATAGCCCTACCTGGGTGTTACATGACTGCAATGGAGCTCCGGATAAAGAAAGCTTACCCACCTGGAGTTGGGAGGGACTTTTTAATGGTGTTGTTGTTGTTAATGTCATGATATTGATTCCTCCTCATAACGACTTTATGTAAAACGGAATGAAATACTGTTAAGTCCCATGCCATCTTCACAATTTTTATGGTTGAGCGCATTGTTGCAGTCAACTCTGGCAGCCCTCTCTTTGGAGGGTGCGCCTCTTTTTCTCTGAGCCTCTTTTAGCAAGCCTGCTATCCTGCTCCAGAGACGGGCACCTCCTGATGTCTGAGAGCCAAAGCCTCCTCAGCCCCTCTTCTAGGAAGCATTCTGGCTATGCCCCTCCCAGCACAGATTTTTCTTTCTTCTGGTCAAAACTACCGAAGGAATTGTAGCATCTGTTCTCAAGAGACATGATATTATGGTTGTATCTCTGAGTGTCCGGCCCTGAGCGGGCAAGGACTAGTGCGATGCATCCCTCCTGAGGAGCTGCCAGTGAGTCACCTGGTCAGAACCGGAGGACCCCGCAGTACTGCTGGTGTCACTGAGCTGCTCT
Organism: Tenrec ecaudatus; assembly: GCF_050624435.1. Classification (NCBI taxonomy): domain Eukaryota; kingdom Metazoa; phylum Chordata; class Mammalia; order Afrosoricida; family Tenrecidae; genus Tenrec; species Tenrec ecaudatus. The sequence continues at coordinate 48,449,647 of NC_134531.1, forward strand.
TGTCAGAGCCAATTGCCGGCCCCTCCCCCGTGGTGCAAACCTGATGAGGTCACGTGCCAGCTTAGATACGCGAGACTGCCCTACAGGCAAATGAAGGAAACCGGGATTAGGCCAGAGCATGCCGTAAGAACGATCTGCATAATACACTTTGTGTTTCCATATTTAGGACAAGCATGACTTCCGGGACTCTGTGAGGATAACTTTGGATTTTAATCTTACTGATCCCGAAAATGGACCCGTACTGGATGATTCCCTACCAAACTCAGTCCATGAATCCGTAAGTCAGGTCTTTAGCTTTCAACTTTGGATTACCTATTTGTGTTTATTCAAATCAGAAAAAGAAAAATAGAGCCCTCAACCAATTACATTTAAACAACTCCTCCAGGAAAATAATTCGATTATGTTACACTTTTCCTAATCCTTTTGACTTCCTGATGTTGAAGTTCAAGAGAAGTTTAATCAATGACATCTATTTTCACTTTGCTTAAATTCAGGATGAGGGGAAAGAAAGGCATAAAAGGCCACTAGCCAGAGACTTAAAATCCCTGTGTTATTACTAATAGATTAGGTTGTCGCACACGGCGCAAGCGGCTGTCCATGCTGAGCAGCCTCATAGTAAGCGGCCACTGATGACCAGGGTGACCACCAGTAGTGCGCATCAGTCTCAGCCCTTTTTCACAGGAACCCAACTTGTCAGGCTCTCAGAGTGAAGAACAGAGGAGAATGTGTTCCTCCCGTGGGCACCCTGCTACCCCAACAGCAGGAGACTGGAGTTACCACCCATGAGGGTGTGCCAGGGAGGAGCAGAGCCAGTTCACTCACTCTCAGTGAGAGGGGAAAAGAAAAGTGTATTCAAAGAGGTCACCACCAGGAAATCCAACCGCATCAGAGCCTATCCTGATGGAGACAGAATCTAATTTTTGGCTTTGGTATTCACACCCTTGGGGAGTCCCATACAGATGTTCTACATTAACGGGTTTCAGGGTAGCTGTGGGATCATTTGTGACCCTGAGCAGACAGACAGAAGGCTAAGTTTCTGTAAGCCTTAGGCCACTCCCAGGATGTCTTTCTTGACTCACAGGGTAGCAGGATGTTAGCTTTCCTTGGGGTTTGCCTCTGAGTCATGCAGGAAGTGGTCACAATTCCACGCACTGAGATAGGGGTCAGGGAAAGCCTGTGTAGAATCTGCTCACTCTAGGAAAAGAGAGATGCCCAGAGCTGAGCTGTGCTCCTCGAATCCCCTGCGCCATCTCATAGAAGGAGTGAATGAGAAAGTAGAAAACGGGGTAGAGCACAAGTTTGGCACCAACGAGGGAATCAGAGTGAAAATCAATATCCCATGCACCTTCTCTCCTTCTCTGCCTTCCCTCTTACCCTCCAAAAATATTTATTGAGAATTGCGTGAACACCAACAGAGGCTGGAATATCATTGTTAGCTGCCGTTTAATTGACTAATTCACAGCAACTTCATGAATGAATAGCAGACAAAATGCTGCTGAGTTCAGTGTCATTCTCACAAGGACCAACATATCTGAGTCCATCTCACCAAAGATCTCACACTCCCTAGTTTAGCTCCCATTTCAGCAAACACGATGTCCTTCTCCAGAAATGGATCATTCCAGCTGGCAAGTCCAAAGAGTACGAGCCAGACATAGCTTTCTAGCCCATCTATCCTCTTGTCTTACTGTGGTGCCTTGTGTATTGCAAAGATGCTGGAAGCTATGTCACTGGGATTTCAAATACCTGCCGAGTCAGCCATGAGGCCAAGGTGGGAAAATCGTCTGCTTGAAACCAAAATGCCACAATGTGCAGGTGGAAGTACACAGATAAGGGAGCAATGTCTGTGAACTTCCTAAGGCATTCTATTATAGAAACGAAACCCAAATAAGCTCACCGGGTTGGCTGAAGTTGAACCTTTCAACTGAATTTCATTGCATTCGTAGCTATTTAGATTTTGATTGTTTTTAATAGAAAAGTTTATAATGAGAGTTAAGTGTTATCTGATCTAGTAGAACATAGAGCACTTGATTTTCTATTGTTAGAAGTTGTTCTATGGTGGTAAATTAAGGCCAGTGGGGAAACGTTTATAAAAATTATGCAATCATTAAAAGTCTAGGAGAATATATGTACATAAGTAAAACTTTTCTTTTTCTCCTCTCAATATTAAAGAAACACCCACCACCACCACCACCACCAGTAGAATAGTGGTTACATATTGGGCTGGTAACTGCAAGGTCAGCAGTTCAAACCCACCAGCTGCTCAGTGGGAGAAAAACAGGGCTTTCTACTCTTATCAGGAGAGTCTTGGAAACCCACATGGCAGTTCTACTCTATTGCACAGGGCTGCTATGAGTTGGCATTGACTCAATGGCAGTGAGTTGTGATTTTGTTTTTTGATGTTACAGAAACTAACACAGAAATATAGAAGATTTCTATAGTGAGATCTAGTGTTCCCACAAGCTGCTTGCCTTGCTTTGGCAATATGGCACTTGTGCTTCTAAAAATAATGAATTATTTTTCAAGGATGCTACAATAAATTGCTAAAAATAATTTTCTGCGACAATTTCAGATTCCTTTTGCCAAAGATTGTGGAAACAAGGAAAAATGCATCTCAGACCTTAGCTTGGGTGTCTCCATAACCGCGAAGGACCTGTTGATTGTTAAGTCCCACAGCGATAAGTTCAATGTGAGCCTCACGGTCAGAAACAAAAAGGACAGTGCCTACAACACCAGGACCATCTCACACTACTCTCCAAACTTAATCTTCTCGGGGATAGAGGTGAGCTCTTCATTGTTCAGACATTTATTTTTCCTTGTAATCATTTTAAAGTCATTTTTCATGCTGCTTCACTGAATGTTTTTTATTATCTTGATTCTAGAAAAGAAAGTATTGTGTGCAAGGTTAACGGTGAAAGCACCAAGCTTTTCCTTTATGCTTTTGCCTCAGTATCACATCTTTTTCATTTCATTTTTCTTCTTCTTTTCTCAGACTCTGAGAAAGGAGATCGATGATTTATCACATGTGTAGGTACAGAGAAAGCAAGGCAAGTGTTGAACAAAATTTACATGTACAAATCAAAATACAAATTTACCCCTTTCTTTACAAAACACATTCACCCTATTTGTCTCAAATGATTGTGTTTCACTTATTCATAAAAGAAGCTTTCTGTCATAAGGGCAATAGCATATATTTATATGAACTATGATGTAAGGGAAAAAACATTTCTACATTTGAACTCTGCCTTTATTCTGCTATTCAGGTGGCACCCCTCCAGGTAAAATTCCAAATGTGTTTATCTGCATTAATTATATGCACGGTTAATAGTAAGCATCAAGAAACCTGTTGAACATAAGGTTAGAAATCTATTCCTCGGTTACTGTAAATTCTGAGTTTTCACTAATCTTTTTTCCATTTAGTAGGATACTACTCAGAGATAAGCTAGCAGAAGTAGATTTGAAAAAAAAAGCTCTATATTACTACCACCTGACTTTTTTATTTAACCAAGACTACTAGTTATAAAATGAAAATGTACACAGTATTGTTGAGAGAGTACCGCTACTGAATTTTCCCTGGAAAACATCTATCTTGGAAAGCATGCCTGCATTTCTCTTCAGGAGACTAGATAGCCTTTGCAGAGACAGAGCCATGAAGCTGAGAGGGCGTCTCCTCTGGTGTCATGATTAATAATAATTGTGATGCTGATAAGGAGGTCTCTGAAGTGGCAGTGCATGCCGGCCAGGACTCTAAGGCTCCCTTATTCTCAAGAATCCTTTTGTAAGTAAGCACTACTTGAATGCAGAGTTCTATGGAAACCATTTTTTGCCCACATGTCTGTCATTGCTTTTTAAAACCATCGGTATACTTTATTTACCTAGCAGTACTATGATGTTTCTCTTTCTTGTTAATACACAAAACAACGTGTTTCATCTTAAAGTTGATGAAATAGAGTATAACTCACCCCACTTGACAAAACAAAAAAGGGCCTGAAGAGGGAAGAGAACATGACCTTGTATATTACTACACCAGGATTTAAAGTCTTGTAGGTCAAGGTCCAAGAGCCTTGGTGATACAGTGGGTTAAGTATAAGGTTGACAGTTCAAACCAGCTGTTCTGTAAAGTTTACAGTCTTGGACACCCGATGGGGCTATTCGACTCTGCCCTCTCAGGTCATTAGGAGTCTCAGCCAGTTCCAACACCAAGGGGGATTCCAGTCCAGAGCCCAGCCTCTTACCCACTGAGCACAGCTCCTCTCCTGACTGGCATGCAGGGCGCGCGTCTATGTGGCATCCAGTAAAATGAGATTCTCCCCTCCAGCTCCAGCTATGTCCCTGCAAAGCGACCACTTCCCTAGCACAAAGGAGTAGGCAGGAGAGTGCCATGTACTTTGTCCTTGAGCCATCCTTAACCTAAAGGATGGATTTGGTTTTCCCTGGGGTCTAGGCAATGTGACTCCAGGATACTGTGATTCTCCCAATTTAATAAGCACTAATTTTGGCAGTCACCAAAACGCAGCTGACAAACTTCTCCGGAACCCAGAAAAACAGGCAGCCTCTTGCTTCCTCTGATTCTCTCTACTGTTCTTTCCAGGGTATTCAAAAAGACAGTTGTGAATCTAATCGCAATATCACATGTAAAGTTGGTTACCCTTTCCTGAGAAGAGGAGAAGAGGTAAGCAGATTGCCTACGTGAAATGCTTGTGGAAATGGGGATACGAAATATAATATTCTCCCAGGAAAATATATAACTATTCCTCATAGACATTTAGGGTGATGAAGAGGAAAGGTGAATTCAAAGTTTTGCCATCTTGGAATCAAATGACCATTGTCTTATGAGGCAAATTCAATCACCAAGGCAAAAATAAAAACTTATACTGGATAAATATGAATAAAGAGAACTGAAATTACTAATAGTAGAGATTCTCTTGTGTAGCAGAATTATCTGGACTGTACTAGAAATAAAATTGCTTGGTTTAGAGTATATTTTCTTTTGTTGTTTTTTTTTCTGCAGCTTCATTAGGGTATAATTCACATACCATAAAATTCACCCATTAAACATTTCCAGTTCAGCGGGTGTTCATCTAATCATAGAAGTGCTGGGTCATACCAATGCAGAGGAACCAAAATAGGCAAGACAATTTTGAAAAGAGCAAAGTTATAGACCTCACCTTTCCAGAGCGATTGCTAACACGGTAATAATCAAGACACTGTGGGACTGACATGAGAACTGATATGTACATCAAAGGAATAGAAGCAAACGTCCTGGAATAAAACCTCACATTTACAGTTAATTGATTTTCAATAAGTGTGCTAAGAATAGCGTTTTCACAATATGGTGCTGGGACAACTGGATAGTCACATGCAAAGAATGTCGTTCAATCGTTTCCTTGTGCTATATGCAAAAGGTGATGTGGTGGGCGGAACGTTGGGCTGCTTACCACAAAGTTAGTGGTTCAAAATCCACTAGCCACTGAACAGGAGAAAAATGAGGCAGAGAGATTTACAGTCTCAGAAACCCAATAGAGCAGTTCTATCAGGCTTTACAGGGTTGCTATGAGCCAGAATTGACTCAGTGGCAGTGGCCCAAGGACAGAGATTCAAAACTAACCAGCCTTTCTGTGGAAAAAAGACGAGACTGTTTGCTCTCATTTAGACACACAGTCACAGAGACCCTGAAGGTCACTATGAGTCAGCTCGATAGCAATGCATTTGGTTTTCTATTTTGTTTTGCTTTGGTTTAGGTTTTTTCATTGCTGTATAAACTTTAAAACTTGTAATCCACCTCTGCTAACTGGTCTCCTGAAAGAGATTGGCTTGAAACTGTAGATCTATTTGGACTGTACTGGCACATAGAATACTTTTCTAACATCCATTTTCAACTTTTTTTATTGTGAATGTATATTGATCTTGTAATCTGCTACCTTGCTTGACTGGTTTAGGCTCTTACTACACAAAGGCCTGTCATCCTTTCCGATGCAAGCACTTTTTATTTCTTAACGCTTGACTAATTGCGCTGGCAAGAACTTCCAAGATGCCCAGTCCAAGTTAGGAGAGTTCTTTCATATCTCTCTCTCACACACACTTTAAAAAAAAAACCAAAATGTTTCATGAACGGACACAGACTTTTTCATGACCGTTGAATTCAAGGATGTATTTCTCAAGCCTGGTATATGAACTTGGACATGTTGAGCGCTCCTTGTTCTTTTATCAAAGGAACTGGACATCTAGCATCAAGAACAACAACCCAGCTCCAAAATCTAACTGGTCGTTGATTTGACGCTGGGTCCTTACAAAGGGGGCATTCAGCAACACCGCTTCCAGACACTTAAATACCCTGAGAAAGGGCAGTAAGGGAACCGGACAGCCAGGAAGGGAATGGACAGGCAACCGAAAAGAAGGGAAGAATTAAAAGCTTAGGTTCCAGGCCCAGAGCAAAACATCCATAATCCACTTACAAATGGAGTAAGGAAAAGCGATAGGAACGACACAAATAATGTAGGAGAAAAAAATGCATATAGAACTGGGAGTTTTTTTTTCTTTTCCATTAGATTAGCTACTTACTCTGATTGAATACAATGTTTGCTAGCAAAATAACAACTTAAGACAGAAAACTACTCCTAATTTCACTATTCCTTCTTGAGAGCAAAGGAATGAATATCAATCAGTTTCCCTCAAACTTAATTGTTTGTTTTCAAAACAAGTTATTTTGTAACTTGTATTTCTATGCTCTGACTGAGGGGTCCTCAGACTATGACCCGCGGGCCACATGCGGCCCGCCGAGGACATTTATCCAATCCGCCAGGTGTTTTTGCCCAGTTTGCTTTTTACTTCAGAATAAGATATGTGCAGTGTGCATAGGAATTTGTTCATAGTTTTTTTAAAACTATAGTCCGGCTCTCCAACAGGTCTAAGGGGCAGTGAACCGGTCCCCTGTTTAAAAAGTTTGAGGACCCCTTTTCTGACTCCACAGATCAAAGCAGAAAGTAAAATCATAGAAATCCAGAAACTGCATCAGGAAGCTGGACAGATGGGGATTTGCTGGTGGTTTTTGGCTCCAAAACCATTCCCCACACTTCACACCGATGCCCTTTCTGCAGTCACAGCTCTGGCAGTAATGAGAAACCGGCTGGTGCACAGAATTTTTGCAAATCCCGCAGGTGGAGAACTTATTCATTCCACAGGATTCAACCTTGCTTTTTTTTTTTTTTTTAAGGCAACGCTTTCTTTTCCTTCGGCTTTCTCCGCCACTTGCTGTGGTGGCCCTTGCGCTGTCTTTCCATGTATCTGGGGTGAAGACAGCAACTAGTTTCCTTTCGCATTTTGCACACCATCCTTCAGCGCACGCACAAACACCCTCCGCCTGGCTGTACCAGACTTCCCTCCCCAGGCCTTTTTAATGATAACATATGGTTCCAGAAGGAATAGGGAATAGTGATCTCACTTCACGATGACAACATATCTGCATGCATATCACAGAAGTTTGCTTTTCAGTGTGACTATTTGCATCTCTATTTGCTATCAAGTCGAGGGAAAGACATAACTAGTCACAACAATTAAGAAGACATTTTATCTATTGATGTAGATGTCACAGAGCAAAACACTATTCCACATATTCATTTTCACCTGATCACATGATGTTTCATAAGATTTCAGAACAGATTTCTGACATCTTTACTACAGATGAAAATAGTGGGATAAAAAACAAGTTTGTGCAATCCAGGCAAGGCAGATAGATGTATGTGCAATGCAACCTTTCAGCAAATGGGAACTTGCTAAAAGGCCTGTTACTGTGCACACCCTTCCCAGCCGTTCTGAGTCAGCTCCGGAAGTCTTCCTCGTGTATATATTAGCAGTGTGGAAATAACCCTAGGTGCAAGTTTACTTTTCACGGGTCACTCTATTGTTTGCTTTTGAAGTCAGATTCCCTGTGGAATTGAATTTCTTCCTGGAGTTCGATTGAGTGACCTTGAGTCAGTTTTGATTCAGCAGAAACGATCTCTTCCTGGTCCCGAAGCCACACCCCACCCCCAACAATTGTGACTAAGTTTGAGCCGGTTTCTTTCCCAGATCTTTGAAGCACACACTCTCTTTTATAAATAAGTCATCTGTATTCACATCTGCACATTCCATTAATCTCTTGAATTTATTAAAGAAGTATGCCCATTTCTTAATTAATAGTGACATACTCCAAGCTATATTTGAACCAGAAGAGATAGTGAAAATGGGGAAAGAGCCTTTGGTGTAGTGGTTAAAGTGTTCAGCTGCTAACCAAAAGGTCATTGGGTTGAGCCCAGCCCCCAGCTGACTTGTCTGTAAAGATTTACAGTCTTGGAAATCCTATAGGGCAATTCTATTCTGTCCTACAGTGTTGAGACGAGTCAGAATCTACATTAGACAATGTGTTCTGGTATGGAAATGGGAAGAAAATTTGCAAATAATTTTAACAGAAGCTTTACATTTAGAGAATTCTTTGTTTTCAATAGTTAGATTTTCAGCTTCAAATTTCAGTGCCAGGGTCAGTGTCATGTGGAAAAGGCCGTTTATTCAGCCCCACATTCCTGCTAGTGTCTGCCCTTGGCTCAACAGACACGCAAAGACTTACAGGGTAGCTGTAATCAGAACTGACACCATGGCCATGAGTTGAGCTGAGCTGGGTTGATCGGGGGCATCAGGAGGTAGTGAAAGACCACCCCAAGGAACTGCCCTTTTATGCGGCTAAATCCCATCCAGTAAAATTCCCACTGAAGTCACAGTTACTGTTCCAAAGCAAGAAGAGAGCTGCAAAGACTGAAGACTCTTACAAGAAATCTTTTTACTTTTTATGTGTTTATTTTACTGTAACTCAAAATAGATGTGGAGAAAGTATACTTGACAACCCTAAATTAGAGAGACGATACTTATGACTTCTCTCTGGTGGTGCAAAGAGTTAAGCTCTCAGCCAGCAGAATGGTTGGCCAGAAGCGGGCCTGGTGTTCTGCCTCCAGAAAGTCAGAACTCTGCAAACTTGATGTCACCAGGAGTCAGAATCAACTTGACAGCAACCAACTACAGCAACTCATAATCAGTCACATTGCTTTTGATCGTGGTTGCAGTAATGTTAACAATATGCCACCATATATGTTGTGATGATAATCCTAGTAATTTGATACTAGTGTATGATTAGTATAAATAATTGTTTTAATTATTAGATAAAGCACTTAAATTCAACATTAAAATGAAATGGAAATATTAATATGCTTATAACATATTTGCACTTAGAAAACACTTGTGTGCATCTTTTTTCTGTTTTGTCTACTTTGAGGTGTAGTAAGTTATTAAACAACTTTACAATTTGAGGATAGGAAATATCATGTATATAAATTAAGTATTGTAATATAAATTAATGTTTCCTTTATCCTATTACTAACCTAAAGATATGTGTTTTTATTTCAAAGGTGACTTTCAAAATAGTATTTCAGTTTAACACATCTAACCTCATGGAAAATGTGATCATCAATTTAAGTGCAACAAGGTTGGTAGATATAAGTGTATTAATTTATGTCTGCACATATTTTATTTTATTCACAGATAATTCCTTTCATTTATCTAGATGTGCTATTTTCTAGACTTATTGGAAACTCCATACAGATTATATGGAGTCAACAGAAATGGAAGGCAGTGGACCACTGTCTCACAAGAACACCTCTGAGAAATTAGCAAAATAATTTACACTTCACAGAAATAATACATCTAAATAGATTCAATTATAGATTCTATGTGCTACAGATCACATATAACTTAACATTTGTCACATTTCATTTCCAGCTTCATGGGCTCTATTCATTAAAAACTTCTACTGGCTCACCACGTGGTCAACTGAGTCATGAGATGGCCTATAAGTTTTATGATGCCCTTTCTATGAATCTGGAACCCTTTGGTTGATGAATAATTTATATGTTGTATAATTCATTGGTTTAGATATACTTAAAAGAGTTGTACAATCAACACCACAACCAATTTTAGAACATTTTATTCATTCTTGTACCCATTACTATTAGCATCCTACTCCATCCTCTCACAAGCCTAAGAAATTATTAATGTAGTGACTTTCTCTATAGATTTACCTGTTCTGGATTTTATAGAAAGCAAATAATGCAAAAAAAATTAAACAAACAACAGCAAAGCATGAAAACATCAATCCAAGAGAAAATAATAAGAATTAGAACAAATGTAAATTGAGTTAAAAGGGAAAATAAATGATAATGTTAAATTTTAACCTAACTAAACCTTCATTGGAGTGCTGATGGCAGAGCAGGTACACATTGGGCTGCTCTTTCCTGACGGCATGTCCAAATGCACAAGAGAAGTCTCACCGACCTTGCTTCTAAAGAACATTCTCCTGACACAGATTTGTTTGTTCTTTTGGCATTCCATATAACTTTCAATATCCTCCATCAGCACCATAATTCACCATAATTCACCATAATTCAAATGCATCAATTCTTTATTTAGTGTCCAACTTTCATATACCTATGAGGCATTGAAGATAACCTGGCTTGCGTCAGGCACACCTTACTCCTCAAAGTAACATCCTTGATTTTCAACACTTTAAAGAGGTCTTATACAGCAGATTTGCCCAATGCAAGGCATCATCTGATCTCTTGATTGCTGCTTCCATGAACATTGATTGAGTATCTGAGCAAGACAAAATCCTTGACAACTTCAATCTTTTTTTCTGTTTATCATAATGGAACCTATTGGTCCAGCTGCATTATTATTATTAGTTTGCTTTGTGATTTTATCTCTTTTTCCTCAGGTGAAATCTAGCATAGGTTAATCTATGGAGATAGTAACTGGATTGATAGTTTCTTGGAGTTACGATGGAGGAGGTTGAGGTACAATGGGAAGCTAATAATGAATACAAGAAAGAAGAAAATGTTTAAATGATATAACAGTTTATTTTAACTAGTATAAACTATTGAGCTGTATTATATGTCAAGAGCACTGTTAACATTTAAAGGGAAAACAAGTGTGGCTTTAAATTTTGTACTCTGTTTAACATGTGAAAGTATGCAGATCAAAGTGTACAACGCCCAGTGTGAATTATACCTCCACATAAAGAAATGAATCTTCACAATTGGATCAAAAAGAAACACCGTAGTAAACAGAGAAAAGATTGACGTCAAAGATTTCATTTTACGTCACATTTAATATCCATGTAAGCAACAGTCAAGAAATCAAATGGTGTGTGGCATTGTACAAATCATCATCCCTGTGACATATTAAAAAGCAACTAAGTGTTGATAAGGACTCAGATGAGCCTGCGGTGTTGAGAAATATTGACCGTACCCTAGACTACCATGAGAATGAAATGTGCCATGAAGTTCAGCCCGAGTTCCTTAGGAGTGAGGATGGTGAAACTTTGTGTCATGTACTTGAGACATACTATTGGGAAGTCCAGTTCCCGTGGAAGGACGCCATGTTCAGTCAATAGCAGAATGCAAACAGGAGGAACCACCACCACGACGCCCCTGCGCCAATAAGATGGAAGTGGCACAGTGGTTGCACCAGTAAGCTAGCAAACATCATGAAGATGGCTGATGCCTGCTCAGTGTTTCGTTCTCCTGTGCACGGGCTGCTATGAGTCAGACTGACTGGCAGGCACCTGACAACCACAAGAACGGTAGATTCGATCAGGAGACTTGGTGGCAGAACGGGATTCTTGTTAGGTTGTTGTTGCCGTTAGGTGATGTCCGGTCGGTTCCGACCCAGAGCGACCCAGCACACAGCAGAACTTGCTGGGCTACTAACTGTAAAGTCGCCCATTTTAACCCTTGAGTAGCCATGCAGGAGAAAAATGAAGATTTCCTCTCCCTTAAATAGTACAACCTCAGAAATGCTGTATTGAGTTACTGTGTCAGAACGGATTCAACAGGTGTGTATGTGTGTGTGTGTGTGTGTGTGTGTGTGTGTGTGTGTGTAAGATACAAGTTTGCAACAATAGTAATTATGTATGGTTGTGTATTAGAATACTAATATATGATTGCTACATAGGGATATTTGTAAGCCATCATGTGCAAAGGCATATGGGAGTATATGCACATATATATATATCTATATTTATGCAAATACATGTATGCATCCTTATATGTGCTGCATATTTATACATATATACAATAAAACACATTCTGTTGTGCCTGAGGTCACTATCGGTCAGAACCAACTCAATAGTACCCAACACAGCAACAACAAAACATATATGATGCACATATAAGTTAGCACCAACTCAATGGTACCTAACAAAGAAAACAACAAAAAATATTTAATGCATTTGAAGGTATTTACATGTTATACCCAAAAAGATTGTGGCATGGAATGGGCTTGAAGACTCAGGAGCATAGCCTAATGGGGCAACTAGTTTATTTTTTGTTTGTTTGTTTGTTTTTTGTTTTTGCTTTTGTTTTACACTTTATTAGGGGCTCATACAACTCTTATCACAATCCACACATATACATACATCAATTGTATAAAGCACATCCGTACATTCTTTGCCCTAATCATTTTCAAAGCATTTGCTCTCCACTTAAGCCCTTTGCATCAGGTCCTCTTTTTTTCCCCTTCCCTCCCCGCTCCTCACTCCCTCATGAGCCCTTGATAATTTATAGATTGTTATTTTGGCATATCTTGCCCTATTTCCGGAGTCTCCCACCCTCCACTCTCCCAGCATCGCCCCTCGCACCCCTGGTCCTGAAGGTATCATCCACCCTGGATTCTCTGTACCTCCAGCTCCTATATGTACCAGTATACAACCTCTGCCCTATCCAGTCCTGCAAGGTAGAATTCGGATCATGGTAGTTGGGGGGAGGAAGCATCCAGGATCTGGTGGAAAGCTGTGTTCTTCATCGGTACTACATCGCACCCTGACTGACCCATCTCCTCTCCTAAACCCCTCTATGAGGGGATCTCCAGTGGCCGACAAATGGGCCTTGGGTCTCCACTCTGCACTTCCCCCTTCATTCACTATGGTATATATATTCTTTTTTTTTTTTTTGCATGATGCCTTATACCTGGTCCCTTTGGCACCTCGTGATCGCACCGGCTGGTGTGCTTCTTGCATGTGGGCATTATTGCTTCTGAGCTAGATGGCCGCTTGTTCACCTTCAAGCCTTTAAGACCTCAGACACTATCTCTTTCAATAGCTGAGCACTATCAGCTTTCTTCGCCACATTTGCTTATGCACCCGTTTGTCTTCGACGATCGTATCATGGAGGTGTGCAGCCAATTATATGATTTTTTGTTCTTTGATGCCTGATAACTGATCCCTTCGGGACCACACGATCACACAGGTTGGTGTTTTCTTCTATGTGGGCTTTGTTGCTTTTGAGCTAGATGGCCGCTTGTTTATCTTCAAGCCTTTAAGACCCCAGACACTATCTCTTTTGATAGCCGGGCACCATCAGCTTTCTTCACCACATTTGCTTGTTCACCTGCTTTGGCTTCAGCAGTTGTGTCGGGAGAGTGAGCATCATAGAATGCCAATTTAATAAAAGAAAGTATTCGTGCATTGAGGGAGTGCTTGAGTAGAGGCCCAAGGTCCTTCCGCCACCTTAATACTAAACCTATAAATATAGGCACATAGATCTATTTCCCCATCCTCACATATATATTTGCATGTACATGTCTTTGTCTAGACCTCCATAAAGGGGCAACTAGTTTAAGTGGCATATCTTATTTGATGAATGTCAAAGAGAGTGAAGGAAACCAAACTCAAAGGAGAAATTAGTCCATAGAATTCAGATTCAAGATAAGCCTAGGCTCTTTGACCCTGAGACCAGAAGAGCTAGATGGTTCTCAGCTGCCCCCACTTGCCAATTTGATCCGGACACAGAACAGGACCCAGGTAACAGCAAGAAGCATGTCACACAGAGCTCGGTCATCAAAAGGACCAGACGTACTGAAATGGTGGAGACGAGGGGGGCCCCTGAGATATTTCAAGATATTCTTTAAACACAGGGCCGAAGCCTCTCCCAGGGGGCACTTTCCAGCAAACGAATGCATTAGACTATATAAAAAAAACACAAGTGGGGAATGTTCTCCTTTAAATAATCGACAATATGAGACCAATGGTCAACATTTACCCAAATGCAAGGATGAAAAGGCCGGGTGGGGGGGTGACGGGGGGAGGGTTGGTGGTGGTGGTAAGAAAGTGGAATGCAGGGAACCCAGAGGGGTCAGTGGGGACGTCTGAGCGTTCTGGAGTGTATATGTCACAGATCTGTGTGAGGAGGAGTTGGGGAAGGGAATCTCATTTACTAAGTGCGCTTTCACCTAAAGCACACTAACTTTGGTTGACCACCTCGGGATGGTGACTGTTAAGAGAAATCCCCAGAACTGAGTACAGGTCTCCTACGTCCTCCCTTCTAGGCGATACAGCCCACAATCTGTATATTGTAACAAGTGCTCCAGCGATTCTTACCATGTGGTTGCAGATGGGTGAGAAATGCAGAACTAACTCAGTGTGGCTGTCAACTTTCACAGCTTTCGCAGCACATCCCTGGGCCTTTGGGAATCCTTAACAAGGACCATCTCTGCCCTCCCCAGCTCCACCACTGTGCTCGACAAAGCAGAAACTCTATTTTTCAGTGACATAGACTGGCTTCTTGTCCCAGTGCTTACAGGTGTGTCTCTAGGTAGCCAGTGGTGTGACCATCTGTCACGAATGCACTGATTCTTTTCTAGTGACAGTGAAGAGCCTCCGGAAGCCCTTTCTGACAATGAGGTCAACATCTCGATCCCAGTGAAATATGAAGCTCCACTACAGTTTCACAGGTAAGAGGAGAGAGCAATTTTATTGTGATGTGATTTTATCTTTGCTACGAATTCACGGGTCCTCAAAGTGTCGCCAGCATTCCATTGTTACAGGTGCACCTTCTCAGAAACGTTGGGAGTGGGGCCCACCAGTCCATGTTAACAGTTCTTCCTGGCAATTCTTCCATGCCCTATCGTGTGAAAAGTAGCACACGAAGTAATTCAACACGTGAGGAGCTTGTGATATGTTGCTGCTAACAGAACAGAAATGAGAGGATAAGATACATTCATAGACTGTACTTCTCTTTCTCAGGTGTTAAGTTCAGTCCTCTGTTTTCTCATTTGCCGAGCACCTCTGTTGTGCATTGTGTTTCCCCATGCATTTTCCATTGACTTAAAATCAAATGTTGGCAAATAACTTCTAAATATATATATATATTTAGATTCTCTTGCCTGAAGTGCTGTTTAAGATGTTTATATCCTATTAAATCCAATCAATTTCCTGGGGAAAGTTGAATATTTTAAGTTTAGCAGCAAATATAGATTTTTAAGTTGTAAACAAAATCCAAACAAACAAATCCATGAGCATCAAGTCGATGCTGACTCATAGCTGCCTTACGGAATAATGTCGAACTTCCCCTGTGAGTTTCTGAGACTGAAACTCTTTACAGGCATAGAAAGCCCCATCTATCTTCCTTAGAGTGGCTGGTGATTTTGAACTGCTGACCTTGAGGTTAGCAGCCCAAAATATAATCACTACAGCATCAGGGCTCTTCTGTTAAATTGTAACGGGGTACAGTATTTTTTAAATGTACCTAAAATTCACTACGTCAGATACTGTTTGCATGATGCTTCACTTGCTATATATTATGAGTCAATTCATAGATACCTTTGGTTTTCATAACAGAAAATTGTTTAAATGCACATATCTAAACACATTAGGAACAAGTAAGCATCCACATCTAGGATAACTTTTTTCACCCTCTTCAAAGATTTTGTTTTAGGTTTCAAGGTAAATGAACCTCCTCTTGATTTGGAATCTTTATGAGTAATTTGATAGGTGGGGAAGTCGGGGACAGGGGAATCACATGCTATGAAGAAAAGAAAAGCAAACAGAATGAAATAAAAATTAGGTTTTGTTACATTTTATTGTTCTTCCTCCAATTAATTCTTTTTAAGCTCCGCAAGTGAGTACCACATTTCCATTGGGACCAATGAAACAGTTCCCGAATTTATTAATTCTACTGAAGATATTGGAAATGAAATTAACATCTACTACTTGGTAAGGAATTCCCTCTGTTTTAATATTGTAAAAGGGTTATTTGTACATTTATTAATTTGATAAAAATTTCAATGTGATAAAGTATTAAAAGTCACATTTTAACATTTAATCTATTATCACTAACACATTTGTTTATAATTTCACTATTTTCAAATAATTATGTATATATGTTGATAATTATACTTCAAATTCCCTCCAAAGAACTTGGTGGTGCCATGCAGTCAGCTATGACTCAGTACAACAGAACAAAGCACTGCCCAGTCCTGCATCAGCCTCACGATTGTTGGTAGTTTCGAGCCCAGTGTTGTAGCCACTGAGCTGGATCAACTCCGTGAGGATCTTGCCTCTCTTCACTGACCCTCTGATTTATCAACCATCCCATTCTTCTCTAGGGGATGGTCTTCTTCCTGAAGGGTCAAAGTAGATGAGATGTTTCACCATTCTACCTCCTAAGGAGCCATCTCCTTGCACGTCCTCCAAGATAGATGTGTCTGTTCTTTCGGCAGCACATTAAATATTTTCAATATTCTTATGTATTCTTTCCCCGCATCGTAATTCGCAGGAATCAGTTCTCCTCCGATCTTGTTTATTCGTTTTCCTACTTTCACGTGCTCACGAGGTTTGGGTCAGGCTCACCTTAGTCTTCAAAAGGAACCCCTTGCTCTTCAACACCTCACGGAGGTCTTGGGCAGCAGATTTACTCAGTGCAATGCATCCTCTGCTCTCTTGACTGCCGCTACATGAACATATCTTTCTCCGCTAATCATGGTTTTATATCTTGGTCTAGGTGAGAGTATATTGGGTTTTTTGTGGGGAGCAGGGGGTTTGATCCAGTTGAAAGCTGTGATCTTTGATGTTCATCGACAAGTGCGGCATGTCCGCCTCACTTCAGAAGGCAAGGTTGGTTGGGTCATCTTCGCACTGCAAGCTTCTTTCTCTTTTTTTTAAATAAATAATTTTATTGGGGCTCTTACAGCTCTTATGACAATCCATATATCAATTGTATCAAGCACATTTGTGCATAGTTTGTCATCATCGTTTCCAAAACATTTTCTTTCTACTTCAGTCCTTGGTATCAGCTCCTCTTTTTCTCCCTCCTCCACCATCCCACCCTAATGAACCCTTGATAAATTAGAAATTTTTATTTTCATATTTTACACCACCCACTCTCTCCCTTCACCCATGTTTCTGTTATTTGTCCCCCATGGGGAGGGGGAGTTGGAAGTTATAGGTCGATCATTGTGATAGGTCCCTGCTTTCTCCCCCTTCTCTCCCCACCTTTCCTCTTACTCTCATGATTGCTCTCAATATTGGTACACTGCTCTCAATATTGGTTCTGAGGGGTTTATCTGTACTGGATTCTGTGTGTTGAGAGCTCTTATCTGTAGTAGTGTACATGCTCTGGTCTAGCCAGGTTTTTGAAGTAGAACTGGGGTCATGATAGTGGGGTGGGGGTGGGAAGCATGGGGGGAGGAAGAATTAACAAACTAGAGAAATGTTGTGTGTTTATCCTTGCTATACTGTACTCTGGAAGGCTTGTTCCTTCCTTGTGACCCTTCTGTGAGGGCTTGTTCAATTGTCTACAGATGGGCTTTGGGTCTCCACTCCACGCTCCCCCCAATTCACAACGATATAATTTTTTATTCTGGGTCTATGATGCCAATACCTGATCTTATCAACACCTCATGATCACACAGACTGGTGTTCTTCTTCCATGTGGGCTTTGTTGCTTCTCAGCTAGATGAACACTTGTTTATATTCAAGGCTTTAAAACATTAGATGCTATATCTTTTGATAGCCAGGAACCATCAGCTTTCTTCACCACATTTGTCTTCAGCGATCATATCAGGAAGGTGAACATCACAGGATGCCAGGATATTAGAACAAAGCGTTCTTTGATTGAGGGAGATCTTGAGTACAGGCCCAATGTCCATCAGCTACCTTAATACTAAACCTATAAATATATGTATATTGGCCTATTATTATATAGTAATATATTTACATATGTATGTACCATGGTTATAACTTTACAATGTCTTTTGCCTCCTAGTTCTTTCCTCTCTTTCCTTTTACTCGCCTCCTGTCCCACTGTAATGTTCAACCTTCATTTGGCTCTCTATACTTCCTCTGGGTTACATTGCATTTGATTGAACCCCACCAGGCATTCTATGCCCTTCTTGCCATTGATTTTAGTGTGAGTAGTTATTAAGCCTTCCTCTGATCCTTATTCATCTTGAATAAGTGTGATGGGAAGATATACATGTACTTCTAATCATAGGGTTTTCAGTGGGTACTTCCTCAGAAGTAGACAGCCTATTCCTTCTTCATAGTCTGCTCTTCATCTGAAAGCTCAGCTGAATCTTGTTCACCTTGTGATCCTGCTAGTATTTGAAATACTAGTGACATAGCTTCCAATTCAAAACCACATGTAAGTCATCACATGGTATGGCAAATTGACAGACAAGCAGCACTTGTGGAAAATACTAAAATTACCTTGGACTGTCAAAAGAATAAACAAATCTGTCTTGCAAGAAGTATGGTCAGAACACTCCTCAGTGGGAGAACATCCTATCATGTATTTTGGACATATTATTAGGAGAGATTGATCCTTACAAAAGGACACCATGCTTGGTCAAGTGGGAGGGCAGAGAAAAAAGACTCAGAAAAACTCACTGGCATTGAGTTGATGCAGACTCATGGCAACCCTGTAGAACAGGGTAGCAGCAGCCCTGAGAGTTTCCATGACTAGCTGTTCACAGGTGTAGATAGCGCCATCTTTCTCCCATGGAGCAGCCGGTGGTTTCCAATTGTTCTCCAGATACACACTGGTTACAACATTGGGCTCACACAGATGATTGGAAGGGTGATACAGGGTTGTACCCTCTTACCTTCTGTTATACAAATGATTACTATGAATCAGAACTGACTTGATGGTACCTAACAACAATAAATGCATATAGTTGATGGTATAGTGGGTAAACCTTGAGTGTCTAACTGCATGGTTGGAGTTCAAGCCCATCAGTTGCTCCAAAGGAGAAAGATGAGGCTTTCTGAACAGGTGAAGATTGACAGCTTTGGAAAACTTACGGGGTAGTTCTTCTCAGCTCTGTGGAATAATTGTAAGTCAGACTGATCTAATGGCATGATGTATATTGTGCAAATGGTACAAGATTATGAATGTTTTCCAACAATGCAAATATTTCTAAGGCCATCATCTTTAAGGAAGCAGAATGCCACAGTTTTCTCCTATAGAGTAGCTGGTGGCTTCGAACTGCTTACCCTCCAGTCAGCACCTGAGTGCTGGACTCCTGCTTTACCAGAGGCCTTTCCAAAGCTCTGAACTGTGCCATAACTTGTCTGCATGCATTTTTTATTCAGATTACTAATCAGTTTAAAAGCAAAGATTTATGTCTGCCGAGTTGATTCCAACTAATAGTGGTCCTATAGGAAAGAGTAGAACTACTCCATAGCATTTCTAAACCTGTGATCTTTAAGGAAGCAGACCGTCACATCTCTCTGCTGTGGAAATGCTGGTGAGGCCCAGCAACTGACCTTCCAGTCAGCAGTGGAGAGCTGAACTGCTGTGCCACCAGGGCTCAAGTTATACAACTTAGTGTTTCAAATAAGAAGCAAAGCGCTACAAAGGACCAAAATAATATTATTGCATGACTAATCAATTTTGTTTCTATTTTTTTCTCGGTAGATTAGAAAAATTGGACTTTTCCCAATGCCAGAACTGAAGCTGTCCATTTCCTTCCCCAACTTGACATCAGATGGTTATCCTGTGCTGTACCCAACCGGATGGTCCTCTTCAGATGTAAGTTACCTCTGCCTTAAAGATATATCATAAAAGTTGTCTCCTTTCCCATTGTGCTTAAAGCTTAGCTCTTCTGACTCCAAACTGCACTCAAGAGCTTTCCCCAAATAACATGGGGAGACATTTAGCAGAAGAGTCATAATATTAATTTCCAGTGGTAAATTAGTAGGTTTTAGGCTCTAGACTTTTTTGTGCACCTGGTTGTTACAATTTTAATTTGGTTGGCTTGTTGAAACAGCTGTAAAGGAATTTCTTAATTG
Source organism: Tenrec ecaudatus (assembly GCF_050624435.1). Taxonomy (NCBI): domain Eukaryota; kingdom Metazoa; phylum Chordata; class Mammalia; order Afrosoricida; family Tenrecidae; genus Tenrec; species Tenrec ecaudatus. The sequence goes on from NC_134531.1 coordinate 48,469,790, forward strand.
ATCCTAATCACAAAGCTGAGCATAAATTAGTTGCTAATTGGGAAGACTGGTGCCTGGTTTACAACCACAAAGATTAAGAAGTTTTCCTGCAGACAAATAGCGTAGAGAAACAGCATATGTTCTCCTTCCTCACAGAATTTTGAAACATGTAGATCTTTGAGGGAACACTAGAGAAAGAGTTGGTGGTGTTCTAAAATCATTTTATTGGGACCTCATACAACTCTTCTCACAATCCATGTATACATCTGTTGTGTCAAACACATTGGTACATATGTTGCCATCATCGTTTCAAAGCACTTTCTTTCTACGTAAGCCCTTGGTATCAGCTCCTCATTTTCCCCCCTCCCTCCCTCCCTCATGAACCCTTGATAATTTATAAATTATTATTAGTTTGTCATATCTTACACTCTCTGATGTCTCCCTTTACCCTCTTGTCTGTCGTCCATCCCCCTGGGAGGGAGTTATAGGTAGGTCATCCTGATCAGCTCCTCCTTTCTCCCCCTACCTTCCCCTTCCCTTCCTGGTATGGCTACTCTCAATATCAGTCCCAAGGAGTTTATTTGTCCTGTAATCTCTGTGTTTCCAGCTCTTATCTGTACCCATGTACATGCTCTGTGCTAGCCAGATTTGTAAGGTAGAATTAGGGTAATGATAGTAGGGGGAGTGGGGACGAAGCATTTAAGAGCCAGAGAAAGCTGTATGTCTCTTCTGTGCTACACTGCATGCTGAATGGCCTGTCTTCTCCCCATGACCCTTCTGTAAGGGATGTCTAATTGCTTACAGATTGGCTTTGAGCCTCCATTCCACACTGCCCCCCTCATTCACATTATGATTTTTTAGCACTGGGTCTTTGATACCTGATCCCATTGATACCTCATGACCACACAGGCTGGTGTGCTTCTTCCATGTGGGCTTGGTTGCTTCTCAGCTAGATGGCAGCTTGTTTATCTTCAAGCCTTTAAGATACCAGACACTATATCTTTTGATAGCCGGGCACCATCAGCTTTCTTTACCACATTTGCTTATGCACCCATTTGTCTTCAGCAAACGTGTTTGGAAGGTGAGTATCTCCGAGTGCCAAATTATTAGAATAAAGTGTTTTTGTGTTGAGACCCAATGTCAATCTGCTACCTTATGTACATAGATCTATTTCTCCATCATTATATATAAATATATTTATATATGTACATGACTGTATTTAGATCTCTATAAATGCCCTTTGCCTCCTAGTTCTTTCTTCTATGTCCTTTTACTTTCCTCTTGTCCCACTATCATGTTCAGCCTTCATTTGGGTTTCAGTAATTCCTCTCAGTTACGTTGCCCTTGATCAAGCCCTACCAGACTTCCTACACCCTCCTTGTCATCGATTTTCGGTTACTTGTTGGTCTCTTGTCCCGGGGTTTGTTAACACCCACTTCCTTTCCCCTGCTTCCCCATGTCCCCGCAGAACTGTTGTCCTATTGTTCTCTCTTCCGGATTGTTTATCCCACCTAACCTACCCAGATAGACATTTAGAGACAACAATATGCACAAACACAAGACCGAGCAAAACAAAGCAACAATAGAAAATAAAGCAATTGCTACAACAACATCAACAACAACAAAAAACCCAAGCACAAGAAAAGAGAAAAGCCTACAGATCGTTCAAGGTCTATTTGCTGTCCTTTACAAGTATTTTCCAGTGGAGTCTGGTGGGGTGCCACGCCTGGCCTCACAGTCTATTTTTGGTGTTCCCTGGGGACTTCATTGCTCTGTTCCCCTTGCTGCTCTCTTGCACATCCCCAGTGCCTCACCTCGATGTGGTGGGGTCAGGGTGGGCACAGTTCCCGCCATGTGTCTCCAGTGCTGTCCCTCGTGGTGCTAAGGGTCAGTGAGGACCATTGTGTCTCATGGTGGGGCTGGCCCTATGGTCCTCCCTCTACATTGGCTGCTCTGGGCAGAAATACTGTCCTCAGGGTTTGGTGGGCCAGGATGTGCTTCACTCTTTTTACCTCCCCCCTTGTTTGCTCTTGTGCGCTCTGATCAGACACATCCTCTCCTTGAACTGTAGCTTCAGTGCTGTCCTCTGAAATGAATTCTTCTGGGGGGAGTGGGGTTGTCTACTTAGTTGGTGATGGGCCGGCCCCTCAGGCCTCTCTATTGGTTCCCTGCTTCATGCGATATCTGTGTTCTTGTCTTGGAGCTCCGAGTTTAAGCCTGGTCTCTCTTTCCCTGTGGAGATATAAACAATACCCTCCCCTTGGGTGGATTACTGCCCTGTTCACCTGGCTACCCATGTCCTTTTTTTTTACCCCCTCATTTTTAGTTGGCTACCATATGTATCCCTGGGTTTAGTCTGGCCCCTGCCATATTACCTGGACCTCACCCCAGGGACGTATGTATACAGTAGCTTCTTAACCTATTCCCCTTTTGGACTTTTTGAGCTTACCTCAGCAGAATCATGTTGTACTTGTCCTTTTGTGCTTGGCTTACTTCACTTAGCATAATTTCCTCCAGTTCTTCCCTTGCGGCGATGTGCTTCTTGTGTTCACTGCTTTTAGGGATGCGTAATACTCCATTGTATGTATGTACCACAGTTTTTGCTCCATTCATCTGTTGATGGAAATTTCGGTTGTTTCCAACTCCTTACAATTGTGAACTGTGCCTCAATGAACATTGGAGCACAGATGTCTGGCCATGGTTTGTTTCTTGTCTCTTCTGGGTATATGTCCAGAAGGGGGGGGGTGAGTTACTGGATCATATGGTAGTTCAATTTCTATCTGTTTTAGATATCATTAAATCAATTTCCATAATGGCTGTACACACCTACAGGTCTGCCAGCAATGGACAACAGTTCCTATCTCACCACAGCCACTCCAACACTTGTTACTTTCTGGTTTTTTAAAGTGGGCTACTGTTGAGGGTGTTAGGTGGTAGCTAATAGTTGCTTTAATTTGCATTAAACTTATGTGTAGGGATCTGGAACATTTTCTCATAAGTTTATTGGCCATTTGGATTTCTGTCCTTGAGAAACTCCTGCTCAGGTCCTTTGCCCACCTCCTCAGTAGAAGTTGGCTTTCTTCGTTATTGTATGTTGGCAGAGTTGAGGCAGAGCGGGCACCCTGAGCCCTGCAAAAGAGGCAGTTGTTGGGCCTGAGACCACAGGTGCCTGCAGGAAGTTCAGGAGGTGGAGTCGAAGTCAGCATATCTGGTTCAGAGAAGTGCTCTGAGCTGTCTTGGGAATGGACACACAGACTTGATACCTCCACTTGACCCCCAGATCTCCCCACTCACTGATCTGCACGGAGCTCCAGGTGTGAGGTACCTATCTGGTCACCATCTTGGCCAACCCTCAAGAAATAGTTTAAACCATTTTAATGACTGTATGTGCCCTCTGGTGTAGATGTTAGAACGATGATCAAAGTGAAGACTTCCTATAGATATTAACTGAGAAGACCTATTACTTTATCCACTGGTTCTAAATCTGTCTTAGAGAAACAATGTTTGTTCATTCACTTATTGCACCATAGCTTGTGCATAGTTCCTAAATAAGTACTGTTTTGCAGTAGATACCCAGAAGTTCATAAGAATGGTATCCTATCTTTCAATACTTTCTTCATTCTGTGCTCTTCCTGTTCCAACCATCTCCTCTCACAGGAAAAAAAAAATGCTTTAACAAAACCACAGAGATCATTCCTCTGTACTTCTGAGCTCAAAGCATGTCAAGGACCTCCCCTGCCCAAAATAAGAGGGTACACTATTATTTATTCACCCAAAGCATCAATGAGTCTGTATGGTAGTTAGTCTTTGTCTAGTTTTCTGAAACATTAAAAAGCACATTAAGTACTAAAGTAAAGCAAGGATGGTTACATCATTTGATCATCTTTCCAAAGAGTGCTATCCTCTGAAATCAAGAAATAAGATCAGTGTTAGTTAGCTTATAATTATATAAATATTTTCTGTATTTTCCTAAAGATGATGAAAAACTACACTTCGTAGCATTTCTCTCTAATCCAAAGACATTAGGTTTATGAGCGCCCAATATGACGACAAAACTGTACTTTTCCTACACTTGATGTGCCAGTAGTATGAGTACCTTAAATTGAGGATGTGGAGAATCCCGGAAGAAGTTGTGTTAGATTAAATTTAGAGAAACAGTCCAAGAATCAACCATCTAATAAACATATTTTAATATCTTCTGGGGCATAAAACCCCCCTCCATAGTACACACTCAAGATTTTAATATTTAATATGTGGTGATGACTGTCATTTGCAGATTTTACATGTTGTATGAACCCAATTTTTTCTTCTGACATTATCTGATGAATGAAATATTTTCACTTCTTAGAATGCACTCTGCAGTCCCAGTAGCCTTCAGGATCCTCTTGGGGTCAACTCTGGAAAGAAAACCAGTATCTCCAAATCTGAAGATCTCAAACGAGGCACGATTCTGGTAAATTCAGAAAACGCTGATTTTTCTGTCTTTCTTGTTAATACCTTCAATATAGACTTAGAAATAGTTATGTTGAATATTTTAATATAGTCTCTTTGATCAAATAGCAACAATACCAATATGTATTTCTGAACATTTAAACAGGACTGCAGTACCTGTAAAATTGCTACAATCACATGCAACTTGATTCCTTCCGACACGAGCCAGGTGAATGTGTCACTTACCTTATGGAAACCAACCTTTATCAAAGTAAGTGATTGCATTGTTTTATGCAAATACTGCATCAAATCAGAAAATATCAGTACTCTCTTTGGTGTGTGCAAAGCAGCATGTGTTCAGAAAGAACACAAGACGGGAAAGCAGGATGGTAGGGTCCAAGGCCCCGCTCTACTCCAGCAGCTATGTGGACACATTCTTTCTTATCTTTAGTAAGTTATCTCCAGGATTCCTGGTCAGTAATACTGTGTTACTTTGTACTTACACTCTCAGAAATAAATACTTTGGCAGTACCAAAGCATATACTTACCTTAAAGGTTCAGAACTCAGGTCAGGTTAAAGGTAGTGGATTTTATAGAGTGAAAATCTTTGACTCCAGGAACAAAGGATAGAGCCTGCATGTCCTATGGATTTATTGTATTCTACCAGGCTCTTCTTCCATATATATGAATTTCTTTTATAATAGCAGGATTTTATTGCATTTATATATATGTATATACAGACAGACATGTAACCCACAGTATATTCAAATCTGTATGGCAATGAGCTCTTTTCAAACTTAGTCCATTGTATTTTGTATTGTTTGTTTCCCTCTTGGGGGAGTATGTAGTTGAGCATATGATATTTCCATTTTTAGCCTTGATTTTACTAAGTTGCTATTCTGTAAGCCAGGAATTGTTGACTATTAATAATGTGATAAGTTCCAAATAAGTACCTGCATACATCTCATTACCAGAATGTAACTACCCCAGGAAGCAGGCAGAGAGGTTTTGATGCTTGCTTTTCCCCAAAGGGTAAATCTGAATATGTGGGTTTTCCTAATGGACTGAGAGTTGGGGGCGGGCACACATTCATCATTTGATACCACTAGTTTTGTTTGGGAAAACTGATGGATTTAACCTCAGAAAAATCCTAGCTTCAAATGGTCCTATTCAAGCATGGCAAGTACATTGGTGGTGGTGGTGGTGCTTCCTACGGTTAGGTGGGTTAGGTGCTGACAAGTCGTTTCTGACTCACAGCAGCCCTGTGAACCCTCGGGTCACCCTCCCAATCATTGTGAGCCCCGTGTCAGGCCTTGAGGGGTTTGTGAGTACTATGACATTAAAGACAAAACAAAACAAAACTTGTTTACTTTTCAGGCACGCTTTTCCAGCTTAAACCTTACTGTTAAGGCGGAACTTCAGAGTGAAAGCTCACTGCTGGTTTTAAGTAATAGCAATAAAATGAGAGAGGTAAGTGCAATGCTAACTTTTGAAAACATTAGACATTTCATTCTGGATTTTTCTGACATATGGTTTTATAATTGCTTATAGATCCTAAAGTGACTAGATCGACTCTCAATACATGATAGAGACTTCTTAATTCAAATTAAACTTCATTGTCTTGAAGCAGGATTTCACTCCAATTCTTTCTTGTAAGAAATAGGAAAAGCCAGGATATTTACAATCGGCATCCCATACTTGGCTCTCTCGCTTTTAACTACCACAGTCAACTGGTGCGTGTACTTCACCTTGATAACAAATGATGCACTTGTCATTTTCCTCCTTAAAAAGTGGCACTATGGAATGCAGTTGTCACCCAAAGAGCAGACTTGAACTCCATTTCCTTTAGAGGAAGTGATCTCATGCTATGCAGAAGCCAGCTGCATTCTTCATTTAGCCATTAGGAAATATGAAAGAGAAATGAAATGCTCTTTCCTAATACAGATTTAGGAGTCCTGGTGGTGTCACAGATATGTGTTGGGGTGTGATCCCCATGGCCAGCGGTTTGAAACCACCAGCAGCTCCTTGGGAGAAAGACGGGGCTGTCTACTTCTGTACACCGCTATCGTCTTGGAAACCCACAGGGGTTTCGAGTCAGCATTGACTCAAGGACAGTGAAAGGGAACACAAATTTAAGCTTGAGTCCTTGGTCAAAATAAAGTGCTATGTGTTTTTTATTCTTGCTCATTTATAAACTATAATAAAATCAATGTGGTAAATTAAGGCTTCAGGAATATTCTCCTTATCTCCCAAAACAAACACACGGCCATCAAGTGGATTCAGACTCATAGCAATCCTATAGGGCAGAGTAAAACACTGCCCACATGGGGTTCTGAGACCATAACGCTTTACAGGAGCAGAAAGCCTCGTCTTTCTCCTATGGACCAGCTGGTGGGTTTGAACTGCTGGTCTTGCAGTTAGCAGTCCAATGCATAACCCACTACACGACCAGGCCTCACATATCCTATGTAGTTACACAGCACTGAATAAGTCAAAAAGTTCTACCTGGAAGCACCCTATCAGATGTCCTTTTCAATTGCATATTTCAGATTATTTCCATGCCAATGACTTCCCAGAGTATATATTGTAAAATAACACACATATGTATATAATGTTTACATATGGTGAGTACTTAGCCTGAAAAATGTAGAATTGTTCCCCACAAGAAAATCCAAATTATTCTTTGTTCTGATAGAGTATGTTTCATCTTGTAAAGAGTATACTTGATTTTTAAATATCATTTGATTCTTAAATATTATTCTTAAATAACTAACTTGATAATTAGCTTTATTCTCCCTAAATCTTATTTTTAAATCCCCCTATGGAGATACCTACTCTAGTTTTCATCCTAAAAGAAAAGCATACCTCAATGAATAGTTCCTAGAAGTGATCGCTTTGTAACCCTATGATCTTGGGCTGCTGATCACATTTTAGTTTCTGTGTCTGAAAGTTCAAAGGAAGGTTGTAGATCTTGGTAGGGATCCACTTATGCCCTGTCTCCCCATCTCCCCCCAAAGGTAGATCTTCTAAACCCTAACCTCTATGCCTGTGGTCATCATCCCTGTGTTAGTGATGTGTGCATCAGCAGTGACCTAATAGCGAGTCTCTGTTGAGTCAACTCTGATTCCTGGCGGTCCTATGTGTGTAGAAGTAGACCTGTACTCTACAGGGCGTTCAGTGACTCATGGTTTTGAGGTAGATGGCAACCATTTCCTTTCCAGGTGCTCTGGGTGGGATCAAACCTCCAACCTATTGATTAGTAGCCAGGCACTTTAACATTTGTGCTGCTTGGGGCCCCAGTAGTGACTTATCTGGGGTGATTGATTGGTATCTATTATGTTCACCTATCTGCCCTGTTAGTTTCTTTTTTTACCCTTGATCTTCCCCCGAGATTGGAGGTTGAGATGGTCCCTGTTAATCCAAATACAGAAGCTGGAGCCATTGTTAGGCATTGAGCTCCCACCCAATTGTTTTCTCAAGAAACTGAAAGAAGGGACACAGAGCATAAAGTTTTGGTTTTTTAAGTGTATTCATTGTGGTTTTAATCTATTACAGTTGTTATCTTTTATGAAATCATTTTATTGGGGGCTCGTACAACTCTTATCACAATCCAGAGCATAAAGTTTTATTGAGGGTTGAGTTCCACAATAAAAGTCTCTAAGGGGCGGAAGCACAATGAACTATGCACGGCACCATTTCATTTCAGCCGATCTGACTTTAGATGCTGACTAAAAGCAGTCAACCTACACAAGGCGATGTACGATAAAGAATATTACTTACTGCCATCGAGCCCATCTTAACTCACAGAGACCCTACGTCAGTTTCTGAGGTGGTCAACCCTCAGGGGAGCAGACAGGCGCCTCTTTCTCCCACAGAAATCCGATGGCTTGAACTGCTAGCTTGTAATTAACAGTCCGACTTCTTAACCAGAGTGTCAGCGACCAAAACTCCCCTCCAACCCACTGTCCTCCAGTTGATTGCCGTGCATATTGATGGTCCATAGGGGTCTGAGACAGTGTGTCTGTCTATGTTTACAGGAGCAGACAGCTTCATCTTTCTGCCACGGAGCCGCTCGTGGGTTCCAACTGATGCTCTTGCAATTAGCAGCTCAATACCTTCCCCACAATGCTACCAGAGAGCCTTAAAAGCAAAAATCATTTATCTGTGCACTTGAAATCTGTACATTTTGCTGTATGAAACTATACCTCCTTTTAAAAAGCACATTAGAATTAGAAGGAGATCCGCTCAAGTTTTCATGTCAATATGACCTGTGCCTTCCACCCTCGTCTTAACCTATGGCCTTCCAACCCTAAGCTAACCCTTTTTTGTATCATGTGGTAAAATATATTAATGATATCTTTAAACCACATACGATTTTGGGTTCTCTTGGTGTTTTAAGCAGAAATTTCCCTACCCTGGAGCATGGTGATTGATTAACTTTTTTCCCTGCATGTCTAAATCTCTGAAGGACACGATGATAAACATTTCCACTCATAGTAGATTTGACATGGTGAGAGGTTGGGAATGGATGGAGCACATTTTAAAATGTAAACACAATGTTTTCCCTCTATGGAGTAATGAGATTAAGTGCACTTTTGGGTAGAAAATTATAGCCTACTAGAACTCAGTGTCCTAGGAGAGCTAATAGATGCTTATTAGCATTAACAATTTTGCTTCCTAATTTCCAGCTTGCTATACAGATATCCAAAGATGCTCTACCAGGCAGAGTGCCATTATGGGTTATCCTGTTGAGTGCATTTGCTGGATTATTACTGTTAATGCTGCTCATATTAGCCCTGTGGAAGGTAAGCGCCAATGTTCCTTTGACTATCTATTGCAATCAATAGCAAATTGAAATAAATTATGATGCATCCATGCTGTGGGATACAACATTGTATTGCCACACTAATTGAAATGGAAATGATGGCCAGAATGACACGAACTGAAATAATGACAAGACTGCAAAGGAAAGAAAAAAAATATATTTCAAGCATCCCTTTTTTGTAAAAAGAAAACAATGCATGTTAACATGGGACTACATGCATGACCAAAGGTTAGTAGAGAGGACTCCTGTGTGTCTGTAATGTGTGAAATTTTACTATAATTGTGTGTTACTTATATAAGTAGAAAGTATGAACAATATATCTTGGAGAAAAAGAAAACAGTGGATGCCTATGTAAACGGACGGGCATGTGATCAGTCGAGTCATGGTTAAAATGAGTTGTGCCCAAACAACATACCTTTAAAAAACTGAGTTTGTGTAGCTTAACAATGAAATGCTAACAATTATACAAATGTCACTTTTACTGCAATAACTGCCCTTTGGAAGTAGGGTGCAAAGAGGTTACTAGTTAGTTGATATAAAGAAGAATTTATAATTTGCAAGTCCTATATCAAATCAATTTGTCAAATTAAATAACTATCTATTCTCTGGGGTGAACCAGGGTTTTTATGTGGATATTTTGCTAGAGGTATGTGAGTTTTTATAACTCCTGACTGAGTCGTTTTCAATGTCCGCAGAACAGAGATGATCACTTTTTGGATAAATGTAATAGGGAATAAAAGTCTTTTTTTAAAAAAAATGAATGTCTTCCCAATTAAACATCAAGTTGGTATTTATTCTGGCATACTATCTACATTTGCTGGATTATTTTGGCTCTTATTTTATTAAATAGCTGACCTATGTTTCAGATGGAGATTGTGGCTACCTATTTGGGACTCACCTGAGCAACAGACTTGCCTCTAAATCAAATCATTTAGCTAGCAATGTCCCTCCTACAGTAGCCTATCTGTGTCTCTCCTTTCTAACGCTATGATAGTATTTAACCTCTTGTTTGGGTGGCATTTTCTCAGGAAAAAATGGGAAAACCTTTATTAAAGGTTCCGATTAGTGGTATTCAGTTCAGTAGCTAGAATCCATCATTTTTCTGCAGTGAAGTCTCCACACAGTGAAGTCTCCTGGATTCTCCTCATTCATCGGCCGCCACCGTTTTCTCTGTAGTACCTGCCTTTGCCACACTGTGGTACCCAAGGCTCATTTTGTCGGCTCAAGTTGTGCTACAAGCCATTTTCAAGATCTGTGTCCCTTTCATTCTAGCACCAAACTTACCTCTTTTGCTTCAGCACATTCCCGACAATAGGAGGTTGCAGAGTTGAGTTTTGGATAGCTCTGGCCGGTAAAGTAGAGGGTCAGCGAAAAGAGAGAAAGGCCCACAATGAGATGGATTGACAGTGGTTGGGCCAGAGCACAGGGTGTCACAAGGACTAGGCACTGTTTGGCTCTGCTGAGCACAGTGTTTCTATGGGTTGGAACGGACTCCATGGTGGCTCCTAACAAACAAACAGAAACAAAGCCTGACTTCATACCTTTCTTAGAAACAAACAAATACAACACGTTAGTCATTTTTTTAATTGGAGGGGGCACTAGTCTGGGAAAAAAAGGGGGGTGCTCTCATGGCATAGTAGGCATTGGGCTGCTCATCACAAAGTTAGCGATTTGAAAATACCAGAGAGAAAGAGGAGGCTTTCTACTTCCATAAGGAGTTACAGCCTCAGGAAGCCCCTGGGGCGGTCCTAACACGTCCTAGAAGGTCAACATGTGTCAGAAATGACTCAATGATCCTTAGAGTCAGTCCGATAAAGAAAAAATCTTCATCTTCCATCCAGTAAGTATATTGGTATATCGTTATGGAGTCTGACCTCTCCTTCCCAGGCTCCAAACAAGGTTATGAAATCATTGTTTGGACTGACCTGACCAATCAGTGTTTAGTTCGGTTACGTCCCCTGGAGAGACAGCAAGCTGAACTCAGATTCCACTGTAGAAGGAAGCAAGGGAGCGCCCACCCTGAGTGCTTCCCGGGTTCCAAAACCGTATTAAGCGCTTCGTCATCCTGTCCGTAAAGATCTGCAGCCTCAGGAACCTCATTGAGCAATTCCAGTCTAGCCTGGGGCCACTGAGTTAGAATGGACTTGATGGCAGTGTATTGGGGTTTCTTATGGCCAGTAAAGTTCCAAACAAGGATCTGGACCTGTGTCATTTTACTCCGGCATTCACACCTTTATGAGTTCATGGGAACATGAAATCTATAGTCCCTCTCATCTTCATTCACTCTGATCCTAACAACTGTCTTCTCAACTGAGTCTTTCAACTACATTTTATACTTACAGATATAGAAACAAGGAGAAATTAAATATCTCTTCCAAGACTGACAGCTAATAAATGACTGGAAGCAATGAGCTACCTGTGAATGATCCACCTGTACCTTTCCCATATAGCCCTCAACTGCAGGTTATGTGAATGAGCTCTTTACCAGGGACTTATAAGAATTGGGCTTTGTTCAAGAGGGCCAAGGACTCTCTGAACTAGACAAAATATTTGATTTTATAATGAAAGTCCCCGATTGGACTAGACTTTCGGCAGGTCAGTTGTACTGAAAAACTTACCCACACACCTGCTCTATGCTGGGCTTTCTCTGAAATGGGCACTCAGCCTGCAGTAGACAGGTGAGCTGTGCTCATCTTTAAGCATCTTCATATACCAACTAGGTTTGGAGCAGACTCCCCAGGATCTCCCTTCTTTTCCCATTTTTTCAAACTCTGGCCCTCCAGAGTTCATCTCCCTTCCCTACTCAGAAGCTCAGCTCCACTGAAGGACAGGCCAAAGACTTGCTTTGGAGCACAGATCTGCATTCACAAAGCACAGCCTTTGTAGTTTCCTCTTCAGAAGACCCCCAAACACCAGCCCCTTTCCCATTCAATCAGTGAATGCTAGTGGACAGAGTAGGACTTACCTTTGAAGGTTGCCGAGGCTGAAAACAACTGGTGGGTTCAAACCATAGACCTTTCAGTTAGCAGCCAAGCTAACCATGGTTCCACCAGGCCCCCTCTTCATAAAACACATGATAGAACTTAAAGCTTGATGACGCCTTAGTCGCTGAGGATTGAACATCCTCAGTGATTGAGGATGGAAACCCTGTAGGAAACACATGTTCAAATAGGTAGTGAAGCATGTCCTGAAACTTAGTACCACTTTATTGCAACATTGAGCACGAAGCCCCTCTGCCAGTGTTACCAGTGTGGCTTCACCCATTTAAGGAATCCTGGGACGGCAGAAAGTTCCTCTCTCCAGTATGTAATCAGGAAACTTTATTTCTCATCAAATCTATCTGTCCATAGGAAATGGGGAGGGGCAGGAAGAGAATCTCCCAGTCACCATGTCTATGCTGACTCAAAGCAGCCCTATAGGATGGGGCAGAGCTTCTCCTGTGGGTTTCTGAGACTGTAGTTCTTTATGGGAGTTGAAGGCCTTCTTTTTCCCCCGAAGAGGGTCTGGTTGTTTCAAACTTCTGACCTTGTAGTTAGCAGTGCAACACAGAACCACTATGCCACAATGGCACCATGAGGTGGGGAATAGCACTTAACTTTTTAGGACCCTTTATTCATAGGAATTCATTCTTTCAACATGTTTCAACATACACTCCAATCACCCAACTTCCCTTAAGATCTCAATGTTGATAGAGTGGAGTGGGTTGACCAATTTAGTTAGCAGAAGTCCAGTTTTTAAATAGAGCATTTACTTTGTGAAGGCAAGGAAAGTGGAAAAGAAGCCGCCTATTTCGGTGAGGTCGGATCCTGGGTGGGGCAGGAACGAATGATCCATCTGCATCACCAGATGGCTGTGCGAAAGTTGTGGCCGATTTATTTTAGATTCTGGACAGGTAGGCACAAGTCGAAGAGGTCTCGTTGTGAATCTGGGACTTTTCCAGTTAGCTCAGAGAAGCCCTGGAGACATGTAGGAGAACTGACATTCTGGGTAAGACAAGCTGTTGATGATTCTCATGTTCATTTGTCCTCTTGTCACCAGGAGGACGCCCATACTTTTTCCTCATCCCCTGCCAACTAGAGCTGGCCTGAGGAAAGTCAACCTTCTCGAATCTAAATCTCTGTACTTTTGTCTACTCCTTCTGAGCCTTCAATTGTTAAATCACTGTTATTTTCCATGTAAATTCCTTACATAATTCACCATAGTGTAATGACTGAATGATAGGGAGTTACCATACTCTTAAAGGATTTGATTATGGTCTTTGCTAGAATTATGTCAACCTAGACTCCAGGTGGGAAAAAAATACACAGAATTAAAAGAGAGAAACCCCACTTCTCTTTTATTTTCTAATATTTCTTTTTTCATTGAGAGAAAATATTTGCTAAACTAATTTCAAAACCCCTTCTAAACACACCCCCTCATGGTTTTATTATTTCATTTTGTGTATAAACCAAACCAAACACTGCCATTGAGTTGATGCCAACTCATAGCGACCCTGTAGAGCAGGGCAGGACTGCCCTTGGGAGTGTTCACTGTAACTCTAGAAAGCCCTGCCTTTCTCCCACAGCGGAGCTGGTAATCTCAAACTGCTGACCTTGCCGTTAGCAGCCTAATAGGTAACCACTATGCCACCAGGCTCCTTTCGTAGGAACGAAATGAATACATGCCCAAAGTCACAAATCATAATAAATTATGACTCACATTCGCTACTATGTACAGATTTGTAATATATTCAATGATAGAGTCTTTGAATGGGATTCTTTATGTAAAGTCAATGTAGACATCTGTCCTGGTGCATGCAATGTTAAACTGGGCCCCCCAGAAATCTCTCTATCACCTGGACACTGGTGTATAGGCCAGATTCCCTATCGGCTCTAATTTTCTCAAATTATGGCCATTTATTATTTGGTGGGAGTTTTTCTGCCCCTTCCTTAAAAAAATTTAAGACAAAATAGAATCAATACCAGCTAACTGCAGTTTTGATAGTTCCCAAAATATTGTACAAGAACACTTAAAATTACTTTAAAATTTCAAAATTACTTAATCTTTTACTTGGAGACTTGGTATAGCTTACAAAGAAGTTAAAGTAAAATAGTCGTTTATTAAATGTCATTTTCTTGACCTTCCCTATTACTTAGGCCTATAAAAAAATACCCAGAATTGCCAAAATACTATTGAATTAAATGTTACCCAAGTAGATTAGAATTTACTACCTAAATTTATATAATTAACTCTGTTATGCTTTATATTTTCTTAACAGATTGGATTCTTCAAGAGACCTCTGAAAAAGAAAATGGAAAAATGAAGTAATTTACAAGAGACAAAACCAACAATTTTTCAATGATCTCTCCTCAGGTTTGCCTCAAATATGTGACAAGAAGTATATAAGTGAAAACACAGTCACATTACTTTCTGTAATCCATCATGGATTAATCACTTGGAAAATAACAGATCAGGCATGATCCAAAAAACAATAACATAGAGATATATTTTATAAAATGATGAGTTAGTTTTATAGATTTATTCAGTTTTTTAGCATTTAAGCAAAATTACAATGTTTTCAGAGAGTTACTACCTTGTACAAATGTTCATATATCAAATAGCCAATTGAAATATTTCAAGACTGCATTAACGGATTTTTGTAATTTACATGACAGTATTTGTAAATATCATGAGAGGAATTACCTGACAAACAACCCTTGCTCAGCTCAAATGAGAAACTTTTCCGTGGTCAAATCCCTATGCAATATGGACTGAGATTAGAATGAAAACACAGGGAATACATTCAGCATCTTTGTGCTGGGTTCTATACCTGGGATTCCCCCAAGGTATTTAGAAAACAATGACATTGAGCTGAAATCCTAGCGAGGATGAAACATAGAGAAAGACTCGTTGTTTAAAAACATGTGCACTGAATGGATTAATTTAAGCTGTTACAGAACACGCTTCCTTTGGATACTGAGCTCTAGAACTGTAAACGCTTTTATATTGAAAACACAATCAACGCCGTTTTTATTTTGCGTGACTTCACAATAACCTGCCGTGAAAGGCCGCATTGCATGGGGGTTTGCTGAAATGGTCTCGGGAAGGGCAGCGGCTGCGTGGATAGAAGAAAGGTGACGCTGAGACCCTGAGGTCGTTTTCTGCTGAGCACATTTTGAAAGGCAGCGGGTCCCAGGATGTAACCCAGAGTAGGAGTCTTCACAGCTCCTTGGTACATGGTTCACTGGGATCCCTCAGTGTGATGGTGTGTTTCTTTTGCCTTTTTTAAGAAGCTATTTAATTTTCCAAACACAGTTCCTATTTTTATAAAGAAGAAGTATTCTATTTCAAGATGGAATTTTACCAAGAAGTCAGTATTTTTGAGTATCCCTATGTAAATAGAACCCCAGAAGTAGGTGCCTCTTTGTTCTTGAAGTCATCAATATGTTGCCTTGGATTCTACTGTAGCCCAAGCTCTGGGTTCCTCCATTTTTCATAAGAAAATAGCGAAGAATGAATGTAAAAGCTGTATGTGTGAACTACTGCTGTAACGTTTGCTGATGCTTCTGCAACAATGCCGTCTCTCCACCTGAATGACCACCCCCAAAGCAGAAGCTGCAATTATCCAGGAAAAACTTGCTCTCTCAAAACAAACAAGCAAACACCAAAACAGCAACTCCAGGGAGAAAATGGGTATCGTGGTTGGATTTTTTAAGCACTAATTTCTACGGAATTCTCTGAGGACTCAGAGCCAGCCCACCTCCTGGTTTTCTGTCTCCATACCTAACCTCCAGAGGGTCAAAGTGATGTCTCTGCGCGGCATCAGTTCACCTGTAATTCAAAGAAAGGCTCAATGCTTTCTGAGACTTGGTGTCTTCCTGCTGGTCTGCCAGTTGCTCAGAAATGTCCACTTGGGGGGATTTCCTTTATTCCAGCTAGTTCCAAATTCAGAAATTATTCTTTCCATCCGGTCTTCTTTGTCCAACACAACTCAGGGTCTCTCACAATCAGTTGTGCACATTGCATAAAATTAAGTGCCCACTAGGCATCGATGGTAGCTGGCCAAAGCACTCACTGAACCAGGATGTGTTCACTTAGACCAAATGAACTGAAGACATTGCTAATCCAAAGAGGAAAATAGAAACTATGAACTTTTCACATATTTTAGCAAGGAGAGAAAGAATTGTTCAGCCCATACCAATAGTTACTTTTAAGCCCGGCACAATTTTTAATATAAGTCTCTCCTAATTATTAAGGAGACTAGACTATTTAAGGGACTAGAGATTCTATGCCTCTAATAATTTGCTGAGATTCATACATACATGTGTGGGTTTGGCATGTGTATGTGCACACCCATACACACAGATGAGATACAAAACAACATCAAATGTCAAAGTTGGTTAGAAAAGAAAAACACACAAAAGCTATACCAACAGGACAGGACAAGTTTGATTTAGCCACTTTTCATATAGTTATTATTTTCATAAATTTGTATGGGTGCATCCCACAGCTCTGTAATTATCTGTGAATCATATATGCAGACACTCAGATCAGGAAATAAGTCAACAAATGTCCGAAATCACCTTTGGACCAATATGCTAAAGCGCATTTGATGACTAAGACATACATCCAACTCTATCATTTTACTTTCAAATATGGATTAAGAAAAATGGGGGCCTTAAGACTATTTATAAACTTACCAACTAAATTGCCTAAGAATTTTGTTTTGCTTTGCCATTGCTAGTTTTAAAATAATTATTGTTTTAATTCTAAATGAAGTATGTATATAGTCTCTTAATTGACCAAATTTAGTACACTATATTGGTAAGTGGCTAACAATCAGCTCACTAGCAAGAAAAAGAGTCTTTATTCGTATTATTTGCTCATTTCAGTGTCTAAATACTCTCGTCATCTTTGATCGGCTACTAATGTGACTAGCTCACAAAATTTCTGAAAACCCATCAGTCAGTTCTATAGAAGCAGGATGAGTTAGCTTTATCACACCACTGAGCAAGGGGTGGGTAGGAGAATAAATATAGAAATGAACAGACTAATTTATTGATGCACATGGAATATACATACACACGCACACATGATATAATCATTTCCAGATCATGCTGATTGTATCAAACCTAGTAGGTATCATGCAACATAGTTTCTCATTCTTCAACTTAAATGTCTCGAATTTTAACCTTCCTTTAATGTGAAGAAAATGCTATGAGCTTGTAGGACGAGGAAGCAAAAAACATATATGAAGGTTGACATAGGAAAAATTTCCGATTTGCACAGACTCAGAGGAGTGACTTCACTTTCTCAACATTGAGAAAGGTCCAACTTGAACTTCAGCTTTAACAATGCAATTTATTAAGCCAGCTTTCTGTGAGCACCAGAATCATCTTTGGGCAACAAAATTTCTAAATATTAATGGCTGATTCTTTTAGAAATATCACCAGAAATTTCTTCCAAGGTTCCTCTGATTGGACTTAAATCTCTAATCTCCTACCTTCCAGTTAGAAACTGAGAGTAACTGTACGACCTAGAGATTCTGAAATACAATAAGCCGCAAAAACCCTTGACTTGATGGTGACACACACCAACTCCTCTCTGGGGCTCCGTAAGGGAGCAGACAGCCTCATGTTTCTTCCGAAGAGCACTTGGTGGCTAGAAGCTGCCTGCTTTGCAGTTAGCAACTCACTGCTTACCTGACAGCGTCACCGGGGCTCCCATAAACAGGGCTAAGCGGTGCCGTTCCCCAAATGAAAGCCATGTTGTGCAGCATTGTTAGGTAGATCACATACCTGAAGTTCAAACTTTATGTTTTCATTTGAAGAGCAATTTAGTGTCTTTTCTCATCTTATTAAAATGTAACCTCAAATTTCCAAGTTTCAGTCACAACCTTTCACTATCAACCTTGAGGACATATACAGGGTATCAGCCTGGGCTCTTACATCCTTCCTGTTGCCCTTTCCCACTGGCTCCGAAATATTCACTTCTTAGCAGACAGGGATGGATGCACCTCGGTGAATTAGGTCCAATCAGAAGCTTTGATCGCAAGCCTCAGCGGAGGTTTCCAGGATCGCTTTGTTTGCTTTTTTGCGGGGAGATGCACAGTGAGAAATATTTTCTTTTGATTTGGAGCTTCCTAAGCAAGGCCCTGCTGTGGCCTGTGCCTCCTGCTAGGCCTTGGGTGGTGATAGGTAACCACTGTTGGGGAGCTGAACCTCTGCAATCCCTAAATTATCTGGTAAAGCATGGAAATCACCCCAACCAACTAGAAACTAAAAACTTTTTTTTTTCACTTTTTAAGATTATTTAATGCTAGCATCTTTTAAGTCCAACTGGTCAGAGAAAGAACTAAACCTGGAGTTTTGGATGTTCTACAACAGAATGAGAATGTATAGTGTTTTATTTAGACCTAGTTTTATTTCCATATAAATAATAATGACCATTTAAACAGAAGAAATTGTCCAAAGAACACAAAATGAAAACCCGGTGTCCTCTTGAACAACCTGTTGTTGATACTCTCTTATCCTCCTCCTTATATTTGAAGAGAGAGAAAAAGCTTGCATGGGAAAGAATTGCTTCTCTTTTCCCCTTAGCTGTCAAACAGCAGACTGCAGCCACATAGAAGCCGTCTTTCTAGCACACTGTAGCATCATCTCTCCGGTGCCAGGAGACGTCCTCCATCTTCTACCCCGTAGCATCTTGCACCTGGAGAGAGAAATTGAAAAATGAAAAAGAGGGGTGACAAAGCTGCTTCTCTTTACATACATGGATCCTCATCCCCCAAATAGACTCCATCCACATGTTCTTTGCCCAAGGGAATTGTTGATTAAATTAGAACAAAGCAAATATTTACCTGTCCATTGACAAGGCAAACCTCCTGGAGTTGGACATCACATGGACCCAAGTAAACACGGTCACCAGCAGTAGCACCAGCCCAGTGCCTCTTCACACTAGAACAATTTCAAAGATCACGCGGGAGATTCCAGCATTTCATTCAGAGATACCCCTGTCCTTACTCAGGATGCAGCGGCAACTTGACATTCCTTATTAGGAAACGTTAGCCTATCAGGAGAATGTTATGTGCTATGTATTACTACTGTGAGATTGTAAAATTATGAATGGACAGTATAAAGAACTGTATCCAGTTTATCAAAGAGGGAAATATTGTAAATAAAGGCTTTGGTGCTGAAAGAACATCGGTCACATTCACCACAATAAGCCTTTCTGCTCGGTCTAACCGAAAAGAAAGCTTGTTGCATTCTTTTTTATTTGTTTTGGGAAAAGGCTTATTAGACTCAGTAAAATAATGGTTACCTGCTTGTCTGTGAGACTTGTTTTAGATAAGCTCCTTAGAAGAAAACATTTTTATTACATTCAAGGGCAACATACCATGGTTTTGTGTAATTTATTCGTGCCTAAATCAAAACTATTTTTCAAAGAAGTTATCAAGTATAAGTCAAGGAAGCGACTGTAATTGGAAACAGCTGAGGTGATAAGAATGTTCTGAGTGTTGCATATGTGGGCTCATCCTGCACACTGGTTGGAGGTAACACGTTATTATTTTATTTTGGTATAATTCTGTCTTATCATGTGCATCAGTATTTTATGTTTCTGTCAAAATAAATGAAAATTCTGACTTATGTATTAAATAAAACCTGGCTCTTTCAAAGAAGAATATTACTGCTGTGGTTTTAAGAACATGAACTTTTACCCAACATTTATATGACTTCTTTCGAATCTTCAACTCTTTTTTTAGCTTCCATGCAAGTGTTTCACTTTTAATAATCTAAAAGGAAAAAACAAAACATGAATCTGTCTGTGGTGCTTCCTGTACAAACTATAGCGATGTGATTAGTGTTTTGAAAAGTTGAGATGAAAACCACAGAATCTATAATACCATATTCTTTTTCTTAATGAGATATTTTAATAATAAATTACCTGCTGTAAAATAATAGATGGGGTCACATTGTGGGAGACAAACAAAATTGGTTAGGGTTTATTTTTTATTCAAGCCATACTTTAAAAAAAGAAACTTATTTAATATCATAAGGACCAAAAGAAAATGCAGAAATAAGCCTTAATAGTTATGATACATAGTCAATAGTCTTATAAAAATGTTCACCTTCAACTATGCTGTAGTGGGGGTTGGGCGCACAAAAATACGCAGTACAGAGAGTGAGACAATTTTTATAGTACAGGGTATTAAGCTAAGGAGAAGCAATTTGTGACATTTTGTATAGCTAATTTGTAATAGACCATGTCTTTTATGCCCTAACTTTTCCCATGAGATTAAGTAGTTATATTACCCCTTGTGATTTATTAATGCCTAGGTCAAAACTACTTTTCAAAGAAGTAAGTTCTCAAGTATGTCATGTAAGCCAACCTGGTGCTCTCTCTCCTGCACCAGGACAAGTATGTGGTAGAGATGCTAATACTCAACATAGATTTACTAAACACTTGATGGCATACTTTGGGATTTATTTTTGTTAGTCAAGAGCATGCACACAACACATATTTTGCTTACTCCTTATGACATCTTTGTTTTCTCTAATTATGAAACTATGGTAATGACAAGCAGAAATAAAGAAAAACCTCATCAAATTGAAGTTGTTGGTGATGATTTCCATTTACTTCTTGATAATATCTATATTATTTGCTTCTTTAAAAATAAGTATTCAATTTTGAGTCAGAAAAAGTTTCATCTGAGGAAGAATGGGCAATATACATGAAATACATGTGAGAAAATGAAAAATGTAAAAAAATAATTGAGAAACAGTTACTGTTGTAAATCACCAATAATAAATTGAAATGCGTTTTCTCTGAGGTTTTTTCTAGGCTTATGTGTGATAAATAATAAAGGTGCTTCAAAAAGTCTGTGGCAAAATCCATTTTTCTTCCAATTCCACTTTTCCTCAAAATTTTTGAAGCCCCTGTTGAGAGATAGGCACTAATCATAAGTGCCCTTAAAATCACACAGAAAGAATATGGTTTGTACTCTGCACTTCTCACAAATTTTTCTTAATTTTTCTCTACTATTAAATGGATGATATTTTCCTTCAAATATAGAACATAACTTGAGTTGACAATGAGGAAGAAAATGGCAGTATGTTATAGCAATAAGAATAGAAAAATTTCAAGACATAGTAGTTGATAAAATTAGATAGAAAATAAAGAAGATGGAATATTATTTTCAACCAACTGACAATTTGTAATTATAATATGTCAATTTATATAACTGACATATATATAAAATACTTTACTCACAATCACAAAAATCTAAGGGGACTTCAAAATGTTTGGGAAAAATAGAACTTAAAGATAAAAAAATTTTCCTAAAAAATTTTCATCCCACTCAAACCCATTTTCTAAGCACACACTTAGCATTTTCATACTCTATTAATGGTATGCTAGGCAATAAAACATATTTAAATACATTTTAAATGATTTCAATCATTTATAATTTGTTCTTGGGCAAAATAATTAAATTATGAATCAACCATAGAAATATATCTAGGAATTCTTCAAATATTTGGATTTTTAAAATAATCCACAGAGCAAAAAGAAAATTAGAAAAATATTTAGATCTCAGTAAAAATAAAAGTACAATGAATTAAAATTTATGAAATATAGCTAGAGCAAGAATTACCAAAAAATCCATTGCTTTAAATACCAAGATAAGAAAAGAATAAAAGTTTAAATTCAACAACCCTAACTTGTAAAAACTAGGTAATAAAGAGCTGGTTAAACCTGAACAGCAGAGAGAATAAAGAGAAAAGCAGAAGGCATTACAGTATAAATTCAAATATAAATAAAATTAATAATTCCAAAAGATGATTTATTAAAAATATAAAAACAAAATAAACTGACAAATATTTAGCTACTGAGTAAAGAAAGAAGGTGTAAATTACTAAAACTATGAAAAATAGGGTTATAAGAAAACATTATAAATAAATTTTTGTCAACAAATTGGACAACTTGATCAAATGAACACATTTCTACCAAAACAAAAAACAAATTACCAATACTTGGAGGGTTGAGGGAGGGTGGAGTGGAAGTTGGAAGCCAATTTGAATGATCTACTTATAACCTCCTCCGTGGGTGAATAACAGAAAAGTGGGTGAAGGGAGTCATCAGACAGTGTAAGATATGACAAAATAATAATAATTTATAAATTATCAAGGGTTCATGAAAGAGTGGGGAACAAGGAGAAAGGGGGAACATGAGGAGCTGATACCAAGGGCTCAATTAGAAAGCAAATGTTTTGAGAAAGATGATGGAAACAAATGTACAAATGTGCTTGACACAATGGATGGATGGATGGATTGTTGTACAAGCCCCCAATAAAATGATTAAATAAAAATATATATTTGATAACTGACTCAAAAGGAAACAAAATCTAAATAGATTTATAATAAGAAAAGAGAATACATTAGTCACTTACTATCTGCACTTAAATAGAAAACCAGACCCAGAAAATTTGGTAAATAATATCAATACTTAAGGAGAAAATGATATTATTTTTTTCCAAGTCTTTCAGAAACCGGAAAAAAAGAACGCTTTCTAATGCTAGCAAAAAAAAATCACGAGAAACTAAAACAGATGCTTCATAATCACTAAGGGAACAATAGAACAAGACCTAACCATAATAAACTTTTGTACATCTAATCAAAACCAAAGAAATAGGTAAATCAAATTCCTACAGGAATAACGGGAGACATAGGCAATGCAGCAATATAATTGGAGACGTCAATCCATCACTCTAGAAAGACAAATCATCAGGAAATAAACTCAATAAAGACCAAGAACTAAACAACACAATCAACTAACTCGACCACCAAGACAAAGCCAGAGAACTCCACCCAACAGTAGCCCAGCATACATTCTTTTCCAGTGCGCACAGAACAGTGCAAGGATGAACTGATTTTCTGAATGCTCCTGATAAGCAAGGATGGCAAGACTTTGTCAGCTTCCAACCTTTAGGCTAGCGGTCAAAGTACTTACCATTGTGCCCCTAGAACTCCTTAGGTCACATTTGATTTGACTAACGTAACAAGGAAATTAATCTTTCCAAAAACATGAGTTCATTCTTTATGTAATCCATACTGCTTTGAATATTTTTCCGCACACTATAATTGAGGGAATACCTTCAAGGGGAAGGATTGACACAAAGGCAGCAATATTGGGATCAAGCATAGGAACAATTATGAGGATGACGCAGGACCAGGCAGTGTTTCGTTCTCTATAGATTTACTTGTCCTCGATTTTATATGCAAAAATATCATACAATATATAAACAAGAAGCAGACAAAAATAAACCAGAAACAATGAGAAAAACAAAACGTCAAAAAACCTTAATAAAAAAGAAAAACATTAAAAACCGAAATTACTTTAAAAGAAGTCAAAGGGAGATCAAATGATATGGTGTTATGTTTTAACTTTATATCTGTCACAATAAGCCAGGCGTCCTCAAACTATGGCCCGCGAGCCACATGCGGCCCTTCGAAGACATTTATCCGGCCTGCCGGGTGTTTTTGCCCCGCTTGTTTTTTTACTTCAAAATAAGATATGTACAGTGTTCACAGGAATTTGTTCATAGTTTTTTTAAAAAAAACTAGTCGAGCCCTCCAACGGATCTGCGGGACAGTGAACTTGCCCCCTGTTTAAAAAGTTCGAGGACACCTGGAATAAACTTTGCAATGTTCTCTGTTCGATGGTAAGGCTTGCCACATGCTTGGATTATGGTTGGAGGTGATTCACTGTAAATGGATTTAGGGCTTCCACTGTGATCTCGAACCTTCTGCACATCAGATGCTCAGAATTTAAGTTCTGGTACCTTTCCTTCCTTCAGATTTGGATTTTGTGATTTACAATCCTTGGATCACACAGACTGGTGACTTCAATGTGGACTTAATGGATGCCTCATTAGATGGCTGCTAATTCCATCAATGTGTGTATGGAGCCAAGAAAATGAAATCCTTTACAACTTCAAATTGTCCTCCATTATCATTGTCTATTGCTTCGCCGTAAGGAATTTTGTTTTGCATTGGCATTTCAAATAATAGCAGGATCACATATGGTGGACCAATTTCAATGGAGCTTCCGAACTAAGAACTGATAAGACAGGGTTCGAGATTCACTTCTGAGCTAATAGCTACTGAAAACCTTATGAATAGCAGTGGAACAATGAGCTAGTAGACATTAGAATATTGATGTGTCAGGAAAGATGTGATAACCTTGAGAGTGTCTCATTCTAAGCAGGTTGAGATAGAGGCATGAATAATTCAACTCTGAAATTCATAGAAAGCCAGAAAGTATTAATAGACACATGTTCTGGATGGATAGATACAGTTCTGCTCCAATATTAAGAGTAATGTGACAAACATCATTTTGAGAATTTGTGCTTCGTAAGGAGAAGGGAAGTCATGCAGATGAGAAATAGTGAAAAATTGCAAGATTAACGAGTTGGGAGTCTTATCAGGTTGAAAGATGGATGAAATCTAGATCCTCTAGGCATCAGGTTGCCTGCCTAAAAGTTCCTCTTATGAAAACTCAACAAAGCATCTATTCAAGTTGTAGTGAGGCTGATTCAATTTCAAGCTCAGTGTCAGGAATAAGAGTATAAAGGGTGGTTGTCCAGGCTGCCAATCGCTCAATAGACATATACAGATAAGCCAAATGCTAACGCTCTCCTTTATAGTTTAAAAGCAAGAAATGTCTTGAGTTAATAAAAGCAGCAATAAAGAACTGCAGGTTTGGTCTTTATCTTCCACTTGTCTCAGCTTAAACCCATTATTGTTTGTGTAGTATCTCTCAACCAAGGATGTCTGGCATGATGTCACTTAGATATCATAACCTCAAATGGCATTGCAAAGGCAACAATGGAAGTGCCTTCATCTGGCAAATAAAGAGTAGCTCCTAATGTTGCCAAAAGACGTTAAATAGTGGAGCTGGGGCTCTAGCTATCCTTGATGAAATGCCCAGACTCTTTAGTTTTGCATACTGTGCCTCTCCCTTTCTTCTTGCCTTTATCCTCAGAGATTTCTACTCTATTTGCACTCAAATGCCATTGGTTGCTCCTTTACAGACACTATCCAGACCATTCTTTTCTTCTTGACTGTTTTGCATACTTCACCATTGCAAGGCAGTTCAGCCTCCAAAGACTCCATGTTAGTTGACTGCAGATTAGTTTTGTTTGACTGTAGGCTAGTTTTCCACCTTCTAAGATGAACCACTAAATGAATGCTATAAAGAAAGTAGCCTTGTATTACCAGCATCTGCAGAAAATTATTCAGAAGTTAAGGTTGACGCTTGTGTGCTAAAGTTGTCTCTAAGGACAACTTTAAGAATATATCCCTGTCTGTGCACATGACTACAGGAGAAAGATGAGGCTGTCTGCTCCCATAAATATTTACAGACTCAGATTAGGGACAAGCGTAAGGACTCGATTGTAGCACACAGACACACTATTAAGCATAGATAAGGAAATACACACAGTAGATGATGAAATAGATAACTGGGACCTACTAAAAATAAGACACTTGTGTGCATCAAAAACTTCATCAAAAGAATGAAAAGAGAACCCACACAGTGAGGTAGGGATTGGGGTTGAGGGATCTTGAAATTGACACTAACCCAGTGGACAAGAAGCTAAAAGCTATAGAAAACTTTAAGCACTTAATAAGACAAAAATAGATAACCTAATTAAAAAGTGGGCAAATGACTTGAATGGATAGATTTGCCCAACACATCTGTGAAGAAATACTCATCGTCACTAGTCACCCAGGAGATGCAAAACAACAATGAAATACCACCTTATACTGATATTGAAAACAAAGTTCAATAAAACAGAAACGACAGATACTGGAGAGACTGCAGAGAGACTGGGACCCACATAGACTACTGGTGGGACAATATACATGCACAGCCACTGTGGACATGATATGGTACTGCTTCAAACAACTGGGAATAGAAATGCCATAATCTAGCAATCTTGCTGCTAAGTATATATCGTAAAGTAATAAGAGTCATAACAAGCAGACATGTGCTCATCCAAGATCATCACAGCACTGTTCATATAATAAAAACATGGGAACAATCTAAATGTCCATCAGTAGAAGAATGGAGAAAGAAATGGTATACTATTTATTGTTAAGGAACAGTGATGAAACCACAAACATCTCATCTCATGTATAGATCTTAAGAACATTATGCTTAGTGAAATTATCCAAGCACAACAGGACAAATATTATATGATACCACTGATATGAGGCATGGGGGGAAAGATAAAGATCTTCATACCAAAGGAAGCAGACCGACAACTGCTACGCAGAGGAGGGGAAGGGAGTGGCAATAAAGCAATGGGCTACTGATGGGTGATATGGAAGGTGCTCTTGAAATGGAAGTCCACAGGAGGTGCTGTTTTTGAGGCTCGATGATGTAGCAATTTCTAAGAAATAATTTAATCCCTTCTAATTTTAATTGATTGTGGTCATATCCAGTTTGTTGTCCCTCCAGGAATCACACCTGTGTTGCAAGCTGAGCAAAAATAGTTAGCAGATCATTTTGTCTAAATTTTTCTTTTTCCTTAATTACCCCCCCCCCCGAGTTCCTTTCTTTCTGTGGGGTTACCTAGCTGACTACACCAGGGTGTCATGATCATCCTTACTTGCAAAAATAAGTTGATGAAAATTGCCCAAATAAGTTCTTTTAGAAGGTTCAGTAGAGGGCTAGTTTCTATAAGGTAGAGGTTAAAGATGTCCCAAATGTTAAACTTGGGCAATACAATATCACTCCATCATCTCTGGTTTCAATTACTATTTCTCTTTCAGTAGTCTACCTAATGTCCCAAACCAGAAACCCAAGGCACTGCCAGCACGTCAATGTCTACTCAATGGACAGGGTAGAACCGTCCCTGTGGGTCACTGAGACTAGCACTTTATGGGAGTAGAAAGCTCCATCTTACTATTGTGGAGTGGGCTGGTGATTTCGAACTGCTAACCTTGAGAATAGCAGCACAATGTGTAACCACTTACGATGCGGCCAAAAAAACCCTGAATTTCTCCCCAAATTATGTATATACATTTTATTACAAAGCAACCTTATCACCTTCAAAGTATTCTCTGTTATACTTAATACATTTGTCAAATATGAGATTCCATTCTTGGGAACAAAGTCATCTGTTTGGAGGGCTGACAGCACGTCCCTCGTTTTTTTCTTCGCCTCTTGTAGTTATTAAATCGCTGTCCTTTCATGTTCTTCTTCATTAGTGGAAACAAAAAGAAGTTCCCCAGAGCAAGGTCAGGTGAGTAAGGCACATGAGGCAAGAGAGGCATGCTGTAATTTTTGGCAAAAAACTGGTGCACTGAGATGGCTACATGAGTAGCTTCACTGTTGTGGTGTCACAAGCAGTCCCTGTCTGCCACAAATCAGACCTTCTTTTTAAAAATCATTTTATTGGGGGTTTGTACAACTTTTATCACAGTCCATACATACATACATTGTGTCAAGCACATTTGTACATTTGTTGCTATCATCATTTTCAAAATATTTTCTTTCTATTTGAGCCCTTGGTATCAGCATCTCATTTTACCCCTCCCTGTTCCACCCTCCCTCATGAACCCTTGATAATTTATAATCTTTTTTTTTCATGTCTTACACTGACCAATGTCTCCCTTCACCCACTTTCCTCTTGTCCATCCCCTTGGGAGGGGTTTATATGTAGATAATTGTGATTGGTTCCTTCTTTCTCCCCTCACCTTTCCCTTCCCCTCCTAGTATGGCTACTCTCAATATTGGTCCTGAGGGGTTTATTTGCCCTGGATTCCCTGTTTCTAGCTCTTATCTGTACATGTGTACATGCTCTGGTATAACTAGACTTGTAAGGTAGAACTGGGGTCATGATATTGGGGGCGTGGGCAGGGAGGAAGCATTAAAGAACTAGAGGAAAGTTGTAAGTTTCATTGGTGCTACACGGCACCCTGACTGGCTCATCTCCTCCTCATGACCCTTCTGTAAGGGGATGTCCAATTGCCTACAGATGGGCTATGCATCTCAACTCCTCACACCCCTCATTTACAATGATATGATTTTTTGTCCTGGGTCTATGATGCCTAATACCTGATTCTATCCACACCTCATGATCAGAAAGGCTTGTGTGCTTCTTCCATGTAGGGTTGGTTGCTTCTCAGCTAGATGGCTGCTTGTTTATCTTCAAGGCTTTAAGACCCCAGATGCTATACCTTTTTAAAAAATCAGGCCTTTTTTGTCACACTCTGTTGAACTATCTTTTCAGAACCTCTAAATAGAAAGCTTGGTTAATAGTCTGACCCGATGGAATGAACTCCAAATGCACTATGCCCTTCACATCAAAAAACAAATGATCATCGGTACCCTCTCATATGTAGTAGAGGCCTATAATTTGTTGAACTGTCTCACAAATCACAAAGCATCAAGGGCACAGTTTGTGTGGTGGCGGAAGATGGCACATCAGATCAGCTGAGAGGTGTCTGGCTCAAGTCGCAATAACCAAATGGAAGCAAACCAGAAACAGGACCCAAAGCAATGGAACAAGCTTTGATAACGTGTTACATGGTCTCCCAATCTCACCTGGCACAGCCACAGAGATGCAAAATGGTGAAAGTGAAAGAACAGTCTTATTTGGTTGGTCAGGCAAAAGAATGCACTGGGACTCATGTCACCAAGATCACCCTAGAAGTCCTAGGCCAGGAGTCTTTCATGAGCACGGTCTTGGGCAGTAAGTAGCATAAGTATGCACAGCTTCAGTCAGGACGTGGGGGCATCACAAAGATGGCATTTAGTCCGCGCCCAGAGGGTTGACTGAGGCATCCTCTTAGTTTCATAACATGCAGAGTCTTGGTGCGAGCATGTTGGCAATTACTGCACGTTAGGTGGGCCGGCTCTGGGTTCGCTCAGTCACTTGCTTTTCTTAATTCAGCAGGAAGTTGGTAGTTTGCTTAATAAAAGGATAGCTTAAAATAGGATGTTTGTTACCTTAACACAGATATTCACTCATTAAGATATTGACACCCCCTCAAAAAAGAGATAGTAAGTATCCACTGTACGTACTCACTTACTTCTGAAAACTCAGACGCAATCATCACCATTGTTTTTGAAAAGTTACCCAATCCACCCTTTACCAAAGGAAGATTCTTTTCAAAGAATTCTACAAAACATTATTTCAAAAACTGAGTTAAATAGGCAGATTTCTTACCCTTACCGAGAAGTGTCTACTTGACATAATCTGTAGGGTTTGGCACTATTCATTTTTGGATCATCAGTCTATCTACAACTAGTCCTTAAATATTGCTGAAACCCAGGAGGGGACTGAGATGATAGTGGGACAGGAGGAAAGTCAAGGGTAATCGAGGAAAGAGCTGGAGGCAAAGGGTATTTATAGAGGTCTAGATAAAGACATGTACATATGCAAAGATATTTATATATGAGGATGGGGAAATAGATCTATGTGCCTATATTTAAAGGTTTACTATTAAGGTAGCAGAAGGACATTAGGGCTCCACTCAAGCACTCCCTCAATGCAAGAATACTTTCTTCTGTTAAATTGGCATTCTATGTTACTCACCTTCCCGACACAACGCTGAAGACAAAGCGCGTGAAAAAGAAAATGTGGTGAAGAAAGCTGATGTTGCCCAGCTATCAAAAGATATAGCGTCTGGGGTCTTAAAAGCTTGAGGGTAAACAAGCGGCCATCTAGTTCAGTACCAACAAAGCCCACATGGAAGAAGCACACCAGCCTGTGTGATCACGAGGTGCCGAAGAGATCAGTTATCAGGCATCAAAGAACAGAAAATCACATCATTGGGTGCACACCTCCATGATACGATCACTGAAGACAAATGGTTGCATAAGCAAGTGTGGTGAAGAAAGTGGATGGTGCCCAGCCATCAAAAGGTATAGCGTCTGGGATCTTAAAGGCTTGAAGGTAAACAAGTGACCATCTAGCTCAGAAGCAACAAAGCCTACATGGAAGAAGCATACCAGCCTGTGAGATCACGAAGTGTCAAAGGGATCAGGTATCAGGCATCATCAGGATAAAAAATCTTATCATAGTGAGTGAGGTGGGGAGTGCAGAGTGGAGACCCAAAGCCCATTTGTGGGACACTGGAGATACCCTCGCAGAGGGGTCTAGGGGAGGAGACGAGGCAGTCAAGGTGCGATATAGCAACGATGAAAAATACAACTTTCCTCTAGTTCCTAAATTCTTCCCACCCTCACCCCCCTACTATCATGATCTGAATTCTACCTTGCAAGTCTGGCTAAACCAGAGGAAGGTACAGATAGGAACTGGAAACACAGGGAATCCAGGGTGGATGAGCCCTTCAGGACCAGTGGTGTGAGTGGTGATACTGGAAGGGTAGAGGGCGAGTGTGTTGGAAAGAGGGAACTGATTACAAGGATCTACATGTGACCTCCTCCCTGGGGGATGGACAACAGAAAAGGGGTGAAGGGAGACTTTGGACAGGTCAAGATATGACAAAATAATAATTTGTAAATTATCAAAGGTTCATGAGGGAGGGGGAGGGAGGGGAAAATGAGGAGCTGATGCCAGGGGCTTAAGTGGAGAACAAATATTTGGAGAATGATGAGGGCAATGAATGTACAGATGTGCTTTACACATTGATGTATGTATGGATTGTAGTAAGAGTTGTATGGGCCCCTAATCAAATGATAAAAAAGAAACAACTTCAAGTATATATATATATATATATATATATATATATATATATATATCACCACCATCAATTATTTTTGTAAATCCCCATAAGGCTGTCTTCTGCTTATGCATGCTGATTATTTGTTTTCAAGTGGTAGTTTTCATTTTTTATATCTAGTTTTTACTGCTAGTATACTCAATATTAAAATGTGATGTCTTCTTTTCCAAAAAGGGTATGAGAATATCTTTCTTCTGCCTCCATATTACCCTCAATTACTCTGGTGCTCTCACTCCTGAAATATTTTTTTTTCTGTTTTACTCTACTAATGGGAGAGAAATCGACACTATTCTGTCCTCAGAACAATCCCTCCTTTCAGGTGCTATCACCTTGTTTCATTTAAGGTAAGTTCCTTTTGGAGACCTCTCGATCCTTAATAGGACTTCACTCCCTGTACATTCTCCCCGCAGTCCTCCAGACACGTACAGACAAAATTCAAGCAGAGACCTTACTGAATTGTTGTGTCTAATTCCACTGTTGACTCTAAGTTTCTGAAGAACTTTCTGTACTATGAGCACAATAGGTTCTCAACAAACACATGTTGGACAGAATGTAATCGAGGACACTTATA
This sequence comes from Tenrec ecaudatus, assembly GCF_050624435.1. NCBI lineage: Eukaryota > Metazoa > Chordata > Mammalia > Afrosoricida > Tenrecidae > Tenrec > Tenrec ecaudatus. The sequence goes on from NC_134531.1 coordinate 48,501,330, forward strand.
AGAATCTGAGTCATGGAGACCTCGTGTGTGTGTGTGTGTGTAAGGAGAACTGGGTTGCACTAAGTTTACAAGGGCTGATTTTTCAGGAGCCTACTGCCACACCTTCCTTCTGTAGCACGGTTGGGTGGCCTTGCACCTCAAACGTTTCCATGAGCAGCAGAGATCATTAACTGCCTAGATCACCCAGGTATGCAGGATTGAATGCAACAGATTTTATTTTAGCTTGGAAAGAGGACCAATACTCCAAGTTCAGGCCTGTAGAAGTTAACTGAAGGCAAAAATGAAAGTAGACACCAGATTTTTCCAGCAAATGTTGATTCATTTGTGTGTGATGTCAGGTAGGTAGACATCCTTGGACTGATAGAAATAATAGAGGAAGAGGAAGCTGCTCAGACACCCTGGGGGGAAATTAGCTCTCCAGTGAGCATTCGTTTTATATTTAAGTATATTTTTTCTACTGATTAAAAAAGGAAACATCCTTTCTCTTTAATCAATTTCTCATCAAGACAGCCAAATGTGCTCAGATATATTGAAAATGCCTTTTAAACAATGACAAAAGATGAAGAATTAGGCGCTCTTTCCTTTCCTCGGCTTAGTGGCATAAATATTGGCATTTGGCTCCTTAAATTCCATCCGAGGGCCCACTTCCACTAAGTCTCTCTGCACAGCTGGTGCTGCTGTAGCCCAGATTGTAGTCTGCGTACTATTCTGCAGACTTACATTGCCTTTTGAAAAATTCACGTTATCATTTTAAGGTATAATGTATATACAGTAAAGGCTTCCCTCTTTAAGACAAAGTTGTATGGATTTTGAGAGCTGTATACAATCATGTAGCTATCACTTCAATAAAGATGCAAAATATTCCTATCAACAATTTTACCAGAGTTTCCTCCATTCTTAGAGTGCCCTGGTACATACAGAAATGAGCTCAGGCGCTGGGCTCCAGGCATGCTTTTCTTCCGCTTCTCTGGCTGTCATGGAGGTCCCGATTTTGAATGACTTGTTGCTCAGGTTATTGTCATCTTTTCCTTTACTTGATATCGATCATATACATGTGCTTGGTCACATCCAACTTGTGGTCAATACCTCTTCTGGTTCAGAATCAGATATAATATCTGCTTAACTAAGAAAACTATCAGTAGCCAATTTGCATTACCATTCACCCCAAATGTCACATGATTTTTCACATTATCCTTGGGTAATATTGCTATTTGGGGCTAACCTTTCTTTTACTCTGGTCTTTTGTCCTGGAAAAAACAAGTTGATACCTTGCTTTACTTAAAATAATTTTGTCCCTGAAAATCCCATGTCCCTTGGATCAATATTTCTTACTTTGAGGATACTCTCTTGGACAGTTCTATCTCTCTATGCCTCACTATGCAAATACAATTATAGACCTTTCAAGTTAGACCTTTGGACATGATGGGCACTTTCTGGACGCTCCACTAGCTTTCCTACTCTGCGTCCCTCTTCCTCCTTCGCTGTTCTTAGTCTGGGTTCTCTAGATAAGGGAAACCAGTACCTACACACATATACAATCATCAGGAGCCTGGTGGAGCAATGGGTTATGCACAGAGTTGCAAAACACAAGATCAGCAGTTCAAAACCACCAGCCGCTCTTAAAAAGAAAGGAGAAACTTTCTACTCCAGTAAAAATTCACAGTTTCAGAAATCTACAAGTGTCTACTCTGCCTCATAGTCATTATGAGTCAGAATTGACGCAGTCAGTGGCAATGAATGAGTCTGTGCAGAACTTGTACGTAAATCAAGAAGCAGCTGGACAAAAACAAGGAATACCGCGTGGTTTAGGATCAGCAAAGGTGTGTGACAGGGTTGCATCCTCTCCATATATTTACTCAAGTGTATGCTCAGCAAATCACCCATGAATATAGGTTATATGAAGAAGAAGTTGGAGGTTTGGAGGAAGCCTTATTAACAACCTGCATATGCAGATGACACGACCTTACCTGCCAAAAGAGAAGAGGATTTGGAGCACTTGTCAATGAAGATAAAAGATCGCAGACTTTAGTATGGATTATGAATCAATGTGAATCACAATTGGACCAATTGGTAACATCATGACACATGGAGAAAAGATTGAAGTTGTTAAGGATTTTGTCGTTTTTGGATCCACTGACAACACACATGGAAACATCCGTTTCTTTCATTTTTTAAATTTATAAATCATTTTATTGGGGACTCTTATAGCTCTTGTAACAATGCACACATCAATTGCATCAAATAGATTTGTACATATGTTTCCATCATTGTTTTCAAAACATTTTATTTCTGCTTAAGCCCTTGGTATTGGCCCCTCTTTTTCCCCTCCCTCCCCACCCCAAAGGATGCATTTCATTGGGCAAATCAGTGGCACGTGTTCTCTTTAAAGTATTGAAAAGCAAGGATATAACTTTGAGGAATAAGGTGCACCGGAACCAAACAACAATATTTTCATTCACAACATAGGCATGTGAAAGTTGGGTATTGAATAAGGAAGATCAAAGAAGAATCAGTGCATTTGGATGAGTGATAGTCCTGGCAAAGAATATTGAAAATTCCATGGACTTCTAAAAGAGCATGCAAATCTGTCTTGGAAGAACAGTCAAAACCACCACCCACTCCAAGGAAGAAATATGGGACTTTCTATTCCTATAAGCATTGCAGTCTCAGAAACCCACCAAGGAAGTTCTACCCTGTCCTATAGGGTCACTATGAATGCACATTGACTCTATGTCAATAAGCTTGGAGGGGTCTTTATATTTTTACCTCCTGAAACCAAGGGGAAGAACAGCCTGGACATGTCTGTAAGTCATAGTCCAGGGACTCAAGTAATCTCTCCAGGGTTCAGGATCTCACATATACAAATGGAACGAGTGGAAGAAGGACATTTGGTAAATTGTATGAAAGGAAAGTCCTTTGTAATCAGAGTCTATCAACGTTGTTAAGTTCCAGTTTATGTATATGTGAAAAGCCTGATTTCATGTAATAGTATAGAAGGCATATAAGAAAATGAACACTATTACCACAGGACAAACCAAAACCCAACTGTCATTTAGTTGATTCAGCTCATAGCGACCCGACAGGAAAGAGTAGAGCTGCCCCTTTAGGTTTATGAAGCTATAAATCTTTATGGGAGCAGACAGTCTCATCTTTCTCCCATGGAGCAGCTTGTGGAGTTGAACTGTTGACCTGTGGCTAGCGGCCCAATGAATAATCACTAAGTCCTCAGGCATCCTTACACTAGTAAACCACATGCAAATTTATGATTTATATAATATTGACATTGTTCCAACTAGTTGTCGTCAAATTGGCTCTGACTCATGGGCATTCATGTTCAACAGAATGTAACATTGCCCAGTCTTGCATCCTATCCATCATCATTTGGATGTTTCAATCCATTATTGCAGCCCTTGTTTCCTTTCAACTCTTTCTAACCCAGATGGTTCCTCTTTGAGCACTACATTGGGCAATGTTCTGGTGTGATTAATAGGATTCTCACTGACTGAGTTTTGGAAGTAAATCATCAGGCCTTTCTTCCAAATCTCTTTTAGTCTGGAAGGCCTGTAGAGACCTGTCCACCAGAGCTAGCCTTGCTAGTGTTTGAGACTCCAGTGATACAGTTTTCATTTCCATAGCAACATGAAAGCCCTCATACGATAGCAAGCAGACAGATGTTAACTCGTGGTCACCAAGTTGCAGCTGACTCATTAAAGAGAATAGAACCTTCCCACAGGGCGTTCAAGCAGGATTCCAGAGCTTTTTCCAGCAGAGTAGCTGGGTGGGTTTGAACTGCTGACTTCCGATGAGCAAATAAAAGCTTATCTACCGTGAAACAGGATTCACTTGACAGACCTTAGTTCGTTTCCTCAAAATTTAAGCTTTAATATAGCCCCACTTATTTATAAATATAGGTTTTGGAGAGGGTGATACAATCAATGTAATTGTACTCTTAGAAACGTTCGTTCTGAGTTCTTAAAAAATAGTAATTGCCATTAATTCCACTGAATGAATACCATGCATCACACTTGTCCCTAGAGGCCACAATGTGACTCATGGAAGCCCAGGTGCGTCTGAGAAGATCGATGTTTCGATGGTTTTTCAAGTTGATCGTTTTTCAGAAACACATCATCAGACCGGTTTTCTGAGGTGACATTTGCTTGAGCAACCAATGCTTCAACTACAAACATCTCCTTGCTAATTGGCTCCAAGTAGAGACTCAAACCAAGCTAAACTCCATGTTCTCTGATCACGCGCTCCTTATTGTCTTCAGCTACAGCAAAAGTCTGCATTCCGTTGCTTTGAGCCTTGTAGCTGCCAAATAAACATTCTGCTAAAAGGATGGATAAAACGTGGAGTTACTGAAAGAACCACAACTTGACTGAAGTACTATAGAGGAATATATAAGCATGCATAAGAATAACTTGGGCAGAGGAGTCGTAAGTTTGTAAGAGAATTGTGCCAGAAATCGAGAGATCATAAAGACAACACAGTTTGGAAGCCAAGAAGAGTAGCCGCTGCTTCCATCACGCAGCTTAATAAAAGGATACAGAGCCCAAAGATTGGCAGTGATTGAGATTCCTGGCAAAACTAAAGTTAAAAACCTTTTGAGTCTCTCTCATGCTCACCGATTTCATTCTCTTGATGTGTAAGCAAAGCTTACAAGGCCTGCCAGTCAAATAAAGGCTAATGGCTGAATTGGCTCTGTTTGAGCTTTTGATGTTAAACATTTGAAATGTTTTAACATGTAAAAAGACAGACTCATATCTAAATGGTACAATCAACATTACTTCACAGAAAATAGGAGTTAGTGTGACCCCTGAGATGTACTAAACATTAAATGGCAAATGTCTATGAAATAAGGATTCCCGGCTGAGAGAAAGATCACAAGTTACATCAATTATCAAAAAGTGTGTATTCCTGACTGTGGATTTAAAGAAAACGATACGTTATTGAATGGTCTTAGGAGTGTATTATCAAACTGAAGACCCATTAATGAGTTACAATTAAGTCTTCTGGAATCAGGGGTGGAGCACGGCCATGGAAAACAAAGGCATTTTCAAGTTCAAGTCCCTAGGCGATGGAAATGCTGAGTAGTTAAATAGAGGAACAGATACTTTCCAAGCACGAGCTCACAGAAAGGCAGACGCAGAAAGCCATGCAATTGCTGTAGATGTGAATGGTTTTGTATTTCCAGTCCCCACTTTCGGGTTGTGAAGACCAAACTGTACTTCATGTTTTGGGACTCTGAAATATCTTTATTTTTCACTCATTTTAACTGAGAGTGTTTTAAATGAAGGTGAGGGCTTTTTTGTTTTGTTTTGTTTTGTTTTATGCCCTCTCTTGCAGATAACTGATATCGATCTGAAACATTAAGATTGTTCATAGAGAGAAAAGTAGCAGTACAGTTGCCTTGATTCATCATGGGCTACATTTCTTTAAAAAGAAAAATAAATCTCAAGTACATTTGAACAACATTTCATTTTCATTATCTTTTCCACGCTGTAAATTAAGAGATAAATTTCTTAACTTCTCTGTCAAATTTGTGTACTAATTAGTGGAACATTTGATTAATCAGTGGAGCATTACTCTCTGTTAAACAAGTTATTTAGATATGTTGAATGTAACTATTAACAACCTGTGAGATGCAGCTGACGCAACCTTGCTTGCTGAAAACAAAGAGGACTTGAAACACTTGCTAATGAAGATGAGGGATTTCAGCCTGAAGTATGGATTACAACTCCATATAAAGAAAACCCAAATCCTCACAACTAGACCAGTAGGTGATATCATGACAAATGGAGAAAAGATTGAAGATGTCAAGGGCTTTGTTTTGATTGGATCCACATTCACTGCTCATGAAGCAACAATCAAGATATCAAATAACACAATGCACTGGGTTCATCAGGACGGGAAGTTGAGGGCTAAAGTGTGCCTGACTTAAGCCAGAGTGTTTTCAATAGCCTCTTCTGCTGAAGGTTGGATATTGAGTCAGAAAGCCTGAAGAAAGTTGGACATTGAATAAGAAAGCCTCATCTGCTGAAAGTTGAACATTGAATAAGAGATCTATGCATTTGAACTATGGTGGTGGAAAATGTGGAAAGTACCACAGGCTGACAAAAAAAGCAAACCAATCTGCTTTAGAAGTTCCGCCAGAAAATTCCTTAGAAGCAAGGATCCTGAGAAGACAGCAGAAGAATGGATGCATTTGAACTCTGGTACTGGGGAAGACTATTGAAAGTATCATGGACTGACAAAAAACAAACAAACAAATCAACCCTAGAAGTGCAGCCTTCAAATGAAGGATGGCAAGACATTCATTCATGCACTTTGGATATATTATAACACAACAGTTGTGAGGATGCTGCTGGACTGGACAGTGTCTCATTCTGTTGTATCTAGGATTGCTAGGGGTCTGAACTGACTTGATGGCATCTAACAATAGTGTCATTTAGGATAGTCCATAAGAGAAGGGGCTTCAAATAGTTCATGGGAAGAAAATGGATTGAAAGATAGTAGAATTTTCCCACAAACTTTTTGAAGCCCCTTTATAGATCTTAAAAGTTCAAGAGGTTGCAACCCATTCAACAGAGCCTCAGGGAAAACTAGGAATTAATAGAATGCTGTGGGGCACTTTTGGCAATTGACGGTAGTAAGAGCAGTCAGGTTTCACAAGTGACTGGGAGTTGAACAGAGAAAGGGATAAAGAATTGAAATAATCTCGATCTCTCTCTTGTTCTGTTTCTTCCCTCCCTCCTCCCACCTCTGCCACATTTCCTGATTTCTTGTGTCTATTTTCTATAAATAGCTTCAGAAGAAAATTTTTATGCTCACAGAAAAAAAAGTGACTGCATAAAATCAATATGAATTCCCAGTCCATAGAGTTAACCCAGACTTCTTAGAGTCTCTACATCTTAAATTCAAAATCCTGGAAAAGAGAAGTAGAGAAAGCATTGATCGGTTCATCTTGGGTCAAGAACTTATCCATTCTATGGCCGGGCAATAAAATGGGACTCAATGATTTCTAGAGGGGAGTCGTGGCATCTTATGGAGAATACCCTTATGCAAAGAAGATAGATTACTTTACATATCTTCTATAGTCATGAAAACAGGGGTAATAGAATAGAGGAAAAACGTTGCAGATCTATCAATGAGAAAAAGACCAATTCTGTGTATTGGGGATACAGAATACTTTTCCAGTTTTGTCTTTGTGTTGTCTGTTCTCTGATTGCAACTGATTCTTATTTTGTACACCAGGTAATTCATGGAGACCACTGGCTGAATCAGACCCAATGGGGTCTGAGCCTCACTAGGTCTTGTCATGGATTCATTAGGTAGTACTTCAATTTTTCTATAACGTATACAGAATTTTACATTTGCTGCTGCTTGTAAATATAGCGAGAAGAAAGTAGAAAATTTAAGAAATTCAGTTCAATTTAGTAACTATTTATTGGGCATTAATTATTTGCTAGGCACAAGACTAAACTATTGTGATGTAAATATTAAATAGACACAGTATTTCAGTGGTCTGACATGTACAAGAGAAAGTAGAGTACAAAGAAATAAAAGACAAATGAATCCATTGAAGTAGAGTTGATTTCAACTCACAGGGATCTTTTTTGTGTTTGTTTAATCATTTTTTGTATGTGGGGGGAGGGGGTTCATACAACGCTTATCATAATCCATCCATCCATCCATTGTGTCAAGCACATTTGTACATTTGTTGCCACCATCATTCTCAAAACATTTTCTTTCTACTTGAGCCCTTGGTATCAGCTCCTCATTTTTCTCACCCTTCCCCACCCCCCTCCTCAATAATTTATAATATCATGGGAGAATTGATCATTTATAAAGCATTATTATTTTGTCATGCCTTACACTATCTCCCTTTACCCACATTCCTGTTGTCCACCCCCCTGGTAGGGAGTTATAGGTAGATCATTGTGATCAGTTCCCCCTATCTCCCCCCACCTTCACCTTCCCCTCCTGGTATGGCTACTCTCAATAATGGTCCTGAGGGATTTATCTGTCCTGGATTCCCTGTGTTTCAGCTCTTATTTGGACCTGTGTACATGCCCTGGTCTAGCCATATTTATAAGGTAGAAATGGGGTCATGACAGTGGGGGGGCCGGGGAGGAAGCATTAAAGGACTAGAGGAAAGTTGTATGTTTCATCTGTGCTATACTGCCCCTGCTGGCTCATCTCCTCCCCATGACCCTTCTGTTAGGTGATGTCCAGTTGCCTACAGATGGGCTTTGGGTTTCCAATCCGCGCTCCCCCTCATTCACAATGATAACATTTTTGGTTCTGGGTCTTTGATATTTGTTACCTATCTTATCGAATGCTCATGATCTCACAAGCTGGTGTGCTTCTTCCATTTGGACTTTGTTGCTTCTCAGCTAGATGACCACTTGTTTATCTTCAAGCTTTTAATACCCCAGATGCGATATCTTTTGATAGTCAGGCACCATCAGCTTTCTTCACTACATTTGATTCTGCACTGTTGTTTTCAGTGAGTGTGCCCAGAAGGTGAGCATCATGGAATGCCAGGCTAATAGAACAAAATGTTCTTGCATTGAGGGAGTATTTGCAAGGAGGCCCACTGTCCATCTACTATCTTAATACTCAACCTATAAATATATGTACATAGTTCTATTTCCCCATAATCATATATAAATATATTTACATATGTACATACATGCCTGTATTTAGACCTCTATAAATGCCCTTTGCCTCCTAGTCCTTTTCTTTATTTCCTTGTACTTTCCTTTTGTACCACTATCATGCTCAGCCTTCATTTGGGTTTCAGTAATTCCTCTCAGTTACATTGCCCTTGATCAAGCCCTACCAGGCCTCCTACACCGTCCTCACCATTGATTTTAGATCACTTGTTGTTCCTTTGTCCCTGGGTTTGTTAACACTCACTTCCTTTCCCCCATCTCCCCATCTCTCATGTCCCCCCCGGAACAGTCCGTCCTGCTGTTTTCTCTTCCAGATTATTTGCCCACCTATCTTATCTAGAGAGACAATAATATGCACAAAAACAAGACAGAGCAAAACAAAGCAACAAAAGAAAATAAAACAACAACAACAAAACCACCACCAACAAAAAAAGAAAAAACAAAACCATTTTCATAATAGCAAAGAAACATTATCTGTTTGATCAACTTGGTAATATTTTCTATCATGGTTCAAAAGCAATGTTGGGTACTATTGATCATTCTATTTTCACCATGAAGCACTCAGAGCAAACAGTGTTACTGTTGAGTGTGATCCAGTGGTTTCTGCCTCACTGTGACCCTATGTACAACAAAAGAAAACACTGTCCTGTCCTGTTCCCTCTTCACAATTGTTACGTTTGAGCCCACTGTATCAGCCAGTGTCAGGGCATCTCCTTAAGAATCTTCCTCTCTTTTGAAAACCCCAACTAAGCATGTTATCCTTTTCCAGAGAGTAGTCTCTTGATAGCATGCCTGAGACAAAGTACCACCATCCTTGTTCCAAGGTACATTCTGGCTGGACTTCTTCCACGACAGATTAGATTGTTCTTCTGGCACTCCAGTGAAATCTATGAAAAATACTACTTTTTTTCTTGATTTTAATTTAAACCATGCAGTATCCACTTGTTCTATTTAAACAATTGCCTCTAGGTCTATGCACAGGTTCAATATGAGCATAATCAATGGTGCATGGTTTCCCATGCTTCATAATATTATCCACTACTTGCTATCATCTATGTAGTCACATGCTTATGCATTATCAATAAAACAAGTAAATAGCTTTCTCATATCTTCTTTTCCCATCCCAGATCCATCGGAGATTAGTAATGATGTTCCTTGTTCCCTGTCCTCTTTTTAATCCAGCTGGAATTTATGGCAGCACCCTAGGCTTTCAAATCCCATAAAGAATTCCAACCTTGAAAACTTACAGAGGCATTTCTGCCCTGTTCTATTGCGTACCGATGAACCTGCATCGGCTTGATGGCAGTAAATTTGTTTTTGAGTCGTATACTTAAAAATACCTTAGCTAATGGATTCTTTTGAGATTTAATTGCCTTCAACCTGTCAACTCTGCCTACACCTTAAATGTCCTAATGAAACGTTGGGTGGCAAAACGTGAAGTACTGGACTGCTAGCTCCAAAGGTCAAGATTTGAGCCTATTCGCCAGAGCCTGCCAGACAAGCCTGGCAATCTGCCTTCTTAACCTGAAAAACTACCATCCGATGGCAATGGGTTGGTTTTGCTCTTTTTCCCTGTTGATGAAACCAGTTTTAAATTGTCTTCAGCACAAATTCACAAACATGTGCTATTAACAATATTGCCGGATAATTTCCACATTCTGTAGGCTTACCTTTCTGTGGAAGGAGCACAGGTAAGGATGCCTCTCAGTTGCTGGCTAGGTAGCTGTGTGTGTTTGTGTGTGTGTGTGTGTTAGATGAGTGAGCAACTCCAGTACCGCATCAGTTTGTTGAAACATTTCAATTGGTTTTCCATCAATTCCCAGGGTCTTGTGTTTCCCTAATGTCTTCAGTGTAGGTTGGACCTCTTGCTTAAATACTATCAGTTCTTGATCAAATGAGACCTTAGAAATGGTTGAATATTGACCAATTCCTGTTGGTACAGTGACTGAGTATTCATTCCATCTTATTTGATGCTTCCTACATCATTCAACCACCACTTGCCTGTCAGGTTGTCAGACTGTGATGGCGTGTTTGTTGCTGTGATGTTGAAGGTAACATCAGCAGTATTTCAAACTCTGGCAGGGTCACCCACAGTGAACAGGTTTTCGCAGAGCTTCCGGACTAAGAACAGACTATGCAGGAGAAAAAGGCTGTACACGGAGCAAGAAGGAGTTGTGCAAACAGAAACCGAAAATACTGCATGCTTGGAAATTGCAAAGGTGTGCAAGAGGGGCTGTATCCTCTCATCTGACTTATTCAATTTGCATGCTGAGCAAATAATTAGAGAAGCTGGATAATATGACGAGAATGTGGCATCAGGATCGGAGGAAGGCTTATTAACAAGCTTTGATAAGCAGATGAAATAACTTTGCTCGCTGAGAGTGAGGAGCATTTGAAGCACTTGCTGATGAAGACCAACGACTGCAGCCTTCAGTGTGGATGACGACTCCATGTAAGGAAAACGGAAAACCTCGCAACTGGACCAATAGATAACAGCATGATGAACGGGGGAAATGTTAAGGATTTCATTTCACCGGATCCACAATCAATGCTCATGGAAGCAGCAATTAAGAAATCAAATAATGCATTGCATTAGATATATCAACCGCACAAGATGACTTTAAAATGCTGCAAAACCAGGGTGTGTTGCTTTGAGGACTAAGGTGTGCCCGATCCAAACCATGCTATTTTCCATTTCCACATATGCCTGTGAGAGTTGGACACTGAATAAGAAAGACAGAAGAAAAGTCTATGCATTTGAACTGTGATGTGGGGGAAGAATGTGGGAAAAGTTCCATGAACTGCCAACTGAGCAAATAAATCTGCCTTGGACGCCCAGCCAGACTAGTTCTGAGAAGCAAAGATCATGAAAAGACAAAAGAAAACCAGATGCATTTGAATTACGGGACTGGTGAGGGATATCGAAAGCACTACGGACTGCCAGAAGAACAGACAGATCTGTCTGGGAAGAACTACGGCCGGAATGCTATTTCGGGGTAAGGATGCTGACACTGCGTGTCAAGCACTTTGGACATGTTACCAGGAGCGATCAGTCCCTGAAGAAAGACATCAGTGGAGAGGCATCGAACAAGAGAATCCCCTGATGAAATGAATTAACACAGTGGCTGCAACACGGGGCTCAAGCACACGAACAATTGTGAGGGTGGCCCAGCACCGGGCAGAGTTTCATTCTGTCGTTCATATGGTCGCTAGGAGTAAAACTGACTCAAAGTCAGCTAGCAACAACATATCGTTCAATATTTTCCCCAGCAAATCCCTCAATATTTCAACCCACGGGTTGGATTGTACTTCTTGTCTTTTAGCTTGAGATATGCTGAGCATGTCCTCACTTTTGATTCCTTATTCCAGAGGTTTGTGACTGCCTTTCAACACTCGATTTTCTCTTCTTAAGCTGCCCTTACACATTTTCTGTTGATTTCCTTTACTTCATCTTTTCTTCCATTTACTGTAGCTCCATGGTCACAAGAAAATTTCAGTCATTGACATTGACCTGGCCCTTTTCTTTCTTTTTAATAAAATTTTATTTTCTTTATATATTTGGGTCTTCATGTCATCAGGTCATCTGTCATTAGTCTTCAATGTGTCAAGTTTGTTCTTGAGATGGTCTCAAGATTCAGGTGGGATATACCCAAGTTGTATCTTGGTTCTTGTGCACATATTTGAATTTTATTCAATTTCAACCAAAACTTGGATCTGAATAATGGATGGTCTTTTTCCAGAGTTGACCACGAGCTTCATTTTGACTGGTGCTATGGAGTTTTTCCATTGTTTTACCTCACAGATACAGTTCATTTGATTTCTATGTATCCCAGCTGGTGAGGTACATGTGTATAGTTGTCATTTAGGTTGCTCAAAAAAAAGGTATGTGCAATGAAGAAGCCATTGTTTGTAAAGTTGACATGTGATCACCTTATTTCTATCCTCAAGGCCACATTTTCCAACTACTGGTCCTTCCTCTTTGTTTCCAACTTTTGAATTGCAATCCCCCGTAATGATAAAGGGATCTTGATGCCACGTCTCATCAATTTCTGATGGAAGAAGTTGACAGAATTCTTCAGTCTTTTTACCACTGCCTTCAGTGTTTGATGAGAAACACTGGTGGTATGATAGGGTAGGCACAGACTGTTGACAGTTAGCAAGGTTAGCAGTTTGAAATCACTGTTCACTCCGAGGGAGAAAGATGAGGCTTTCTACCTCCCATAAAGATGAACAGACTTGGAAACGCACAGGGACAGTTCTTTGTCCTGTAGGGCCTTCACGAAGTGGAATTGACTGGATGGAAGTAGGTTTGGTTGAAATGCTTTTAGTGACGGGTGCTTGAAGAATAATAGTTATATTGATTGGTTTTCCCTCTTGGCATATAGCTGTTATCCTATCCTAGATAGTATGGTACTTTGAGATACACCTCGAAAGGTTCTTTGTAACAACAAATGTGATGCTATTCCTCTTGAAACTATCTTTGTCGGTATAAGAAACCATAGGATTGTCAGATTCAATACCAGTCCATTTCAACTCGCTAATGCTTAGACTGTTTACCTTTGTGTGTTTCACTTCAATTTTTTAGTAGCTTCTAAGTTTCCTAAATTTATATTGTGTACTTTTCATACTGTGATTATTACTGGACATTTGTAGGTATTTATTCTCATTTTGATTCATGCATCATAAGTAAATGAAAGTCCAGGAAGCTTTGCTTGATCCTGTTCATTCAGGTTGACTCTTCTTTGAAAAGGCAACTTCTTCCCAGTTGTATTTTGGGTGCCTTCCATCCTGAGAGCCTCGCCTGTGGCACTGCATCAGACAATGTCCTGCGGCTATTCATAAAGTTTCTAGTGGCTAGTCGCTCAGATGTGGATAGCCTATTCCTTCTTGTAACCCGCTTTCAGTCTCTAAGATAGAAAGGAAGGAAGGAAGAAAAAAAAAGGAAGCCAGCCAGTTCCACTTAAGAATGCCCTTGATGAATCATTGAAAAGGATTGGTTTGGGTGAATTTTGATCCTTGAATCTGTGGAGTATACTCATGGCAAATCTAGGAAGTACACAGAAAAACCTTTGACTCTAAAGTAACTTGGTTGTCCAGAGTAGGGGTCAGCAACCTTTCGAGATGGAAAAGTCAATCCTATCTATCTCTGGCAATAATGTAAAAATGATTCCAGAGCCATAAATAGTTACAAACCAATGAATTCACCATGATCCTTTACATTTTTCCTATCCTTCCATTTTTTTCGATTTTACTTCAGAGCCACAGGTGCATATCCCAAGAGCCACATACGGCTGGCTACCTGCAGTTGTGCCCCCCCACACACCCATCCCCATCTAGAGAACACTAAGCAGAACTAGCCACTTTTCTTCATGAAACACCAATTTTCTTGACAGATGGACTGGGAGACAATGGTTATTCAGACTTGGGTTGACATTCCCCGAAAATGGACACTGTGTATTTGCCATTTCAAGCAAACCGGTCATATTTTCTGGTGAAATTAAAATGTATATCCTCCAGTGTAAGCTTGACTACTTCCCAATGCTGAAAGACCTTTCTGATGGGCTATGTGGTGATTTCAGCAAATCTAAATCTTCAAGACTGTGCATTAAAAAGTGTCAACCTTCAGGAGAGCTGCATGGCTCAGTGAACCGTGTTTTCAGAATGATGGAACATGATGATCCATGAGCATAAGAACTCTCCGAAGTGCACAATAGAGCGCCACATTTTAATGCAGCAGAGAGGAAAAGTTCCTTGTTATGGTTTCGGGTTCCACCTAATAAGTTCGTGTTGAAGATACTACGGCCAGCGGCCCTTTGAAAGAGCATCAAGGAGGAGTGCCTGCAGTTATTTCCCGATTTTCCCGATTCCTTTATATATTGTTTCTGAAACTGCTCATCAAAGCTGATTGAAGGTAGATCACAGAATACCATTAAATCAAATATTCAAGAGATTTTCAAATATGTAAGAAAACAACTTTCTTCTCATTAACTCCTTTCTTTAGGAAATATAGTTGTTTTTCTAAAATAAACTTAGGTGAGCATGTTTATCGTTGTTATATGAGAATGAATTCATACACAAATATTTGAAAAATGTCTTCTTGTGTGGTGACCATAAGTAGGTACATAAACAAGGGTTATTTGGGATCCTCGACAGAAAAGTGGGTCAAGGGAGACATTGGTCAGTATAAGGCATGGAAAAATAATAATAATTGATAAATTGTCAAGGGTTCATGAGGGAGGGAGGAGAAAACGAGAAGCTGATTCCAAGGGCTCAAGTGGAAAGAAAATGTGAAAATGATGAGGGCAACAAATGTACCAATGTGCTTGACACAATGGATGGATGGATGGATGGATTGCTGCGATAAGAGTTGTACGAGCCAACAAAGTGATTTAAGAAAATGTTTTTAAGAGAATGATGCATTTGAGAGTCACTGCCATAGTCTTCCTCATTCCCTGCACAGATTGTTGTGTCTAGTACAACCACATGTAAGCAGGATTGTGAAATGACAGCTAGGGTTCTCAAACATTTTGCCAGGAACCCTTTGCCCTCTTAAAATAAACAGGAGGCAGGGGTTTGTGCTCTGTTCCTAGGAATGTCTGCCTGCTTTGGAAGCTATAGCTCCTTCTGTATTCTACACCCTAGCCCAACATCCTATTAATGTGTCCAGTTCTGAGCACAAAAGAAAAAAGGGGTAAAGACAAAGCACACATTCCTGCCTCCTGTTAGGGAAGTAGCCTGCCTCAAGGTCGGTTTCACACGGTTACTCACATTTCAGTGAATCAGAAGCGAGCAGACAGTTAACTCATCTCCCTGAAACCTGCTTGGCTTCCTGCAAGATGTTTGTGAGGAGAGTCAGGTTGTAAATCAACATTAGTGAGCTAGCTCTCATTATGCCAAGTGTTTGCCATGATTAATAAGTAGCGTAAATAATTGATAAGGAAACCGGAAAGACCCCGAGGCTCTACATTCCTAGTTGTAGTGTCGCGTCTGACAAATAGCAATTTAAAATAATAATAATAATAAAAAATACAAGGCTCTAGTTCTCGTTGTGGTCAAAGGCAGGGTCCTAGTTTTGATCAATTAAGTTAATTTCAGATTCGTCTTTTCTGAAAAACTGGGCAGACATCGTATTCTGCTAACAGGATATTAGCAACGCTAATAAAGTTTGAGTCCACAATAGTAATAACTGAGCGAACAACTCCTCCTCAGAACGTCTATGCATTTCACGAACCTGGTCACCGAAGGAATTCAGGCTCACCAACTTCCTGGGGGTTTGTGGGTGAACTTTTAGAAGAATCAGCAGATTTGGAGATTTCTTAGGTTCGTCTGTAAAATCGTCAGACATGGTTATGGAAGATTCTCTTTGCAGAACTGTGACTGAGATCATGGGTGGGAAATGGCTCAATAATCAAATCAGCTCCTTGTGTATTTTGCGGTGGAGGATTTATCATACACACACGTCCTCAGGTAAGTACCACTTTGGATAATCATAACTTGTGTGCCATTCTTCTGTCCTGACGGTTTCGTTTCTAACCTGCTCATTCTGCACTTATTTTGGTCCGTCTCTTCTCCACCCACTGTGGAAACACAGAACTGCCTCGGGCGCTTGCAGCTCAGGGGCCAGAGCGGCTCTGGGGCGCTGGGTGGCCTGCACTCCCCTGGACCCTGAGGGTCTCCCGCGGGAAACCTCAGGCTGTCGGGGGCAGGACAGCGCCGGGCGACTCTCCGATGTGCCCAGAAAAGCCTGCCGGGAGGCGCGAGCACCATTCCCAGCGGCTTCCTGTCTGGCAGTGAAGGTGCGGCTGCCGGGGGTGTGGTGGGGCGAGGTCCTCGGGAAGGGGGACCCGCGGGGCGGGGCGGGGCCGGTAGATCTGGTGTCAGTTTAGGCGGGAGGCCGGGCCGGGGCGGGTCTTGGATACCCGCGAGCCGCCCGGCAACTTTTCTCCGCTCTCCTCTCCCGGCGGCTGGGACTCCAGCCCTTGCCCGGCTGCCGCAGACTCTCGGGCTTTGCGCTCCGTCCCGCGAGGCGCCCGCTGCAAGCAGAGCGGCTGCATCCCCCGGGCCCTGCGTGCGGCATGCGGCCGGCCAGTGCGGAGGACGCGCCGCGGCGCGGGCGGCTCGGGCTGCTGCTCCTGCTCGGGACAGGTAAGCGGGCGGGGAGAGGGAGGCTCCGCAGCAGCTGCCCAGGGTCCCCAGAGGACGGACGGGACGGCGGAGGGGGAGCGCGCAGGGTGGGCTCCGCTCCCACCGCGTCGGATTCCGGCGCCCAGCCATCCGGAGCTCACGGAGAGATCCCCTTCCATCCCCGCACCCTGAGGGTCCAAAGTCTGCTCACCGGGCCCTTTGGTTCTGCCCCCGCGCGCGCTCACACCTGGAGGACGTGTGGGGGCGGGGGTGTCTTGGAGACCGCGCGTCCTGCAGCCCACCTTTACCGAGAGCGGACCGGTGCTGCGCCAGGGGGCCCAGACCTGGCCCACCCCTGCACCCCAGCCCCCTGCCGAGTGGAGCGGCTTCTCCTGGGAGATTCGGAGCTCCACGCCGCTTAGCTACCAAAGTCGGTTCCAAGGGGATCAATAGTTCTCCACCACCACCCCCTCTTCACCCCCTAGTTCTCTTCAAGTCGCAGCGCTGTTGGGTCAGCCTTAGGGGACATAGAGACGGAAAAAGAAAGGTTAAAGAAAGAGGAAAAGTTCCCCTAGGTCCCTGGGCAGAGGGGAATTCTTCCTTCCCGCCTGCCTTCCTCTTATTGTTGTAAGGAATATAAACTTGGGACAGGATAGGACTTTTCCACTTTCTGGTCCCAGACTCCGCAGGGGAGGGAGAAGGGGCGTTAGCTGGCGTGAAAGCCCCAATTGAAGTAACAGGGACGCGCCCCCCGCCCTCCCACCTGTAAGCCTGGGTTCCTTTGCCCCAAGTGGGAAACTGAGGCTGGGAGTGTGGAGGTGCTGTGTCCGCAGCCCTTTCTCCATTGCTTGGGAACCCAGAGTGAGCTTCAGTGGCAGGGTTTCCGTTTATTGGGCAGGAGGACAGCATCCTATTTGCATCCTGTCGTTTGAACAAAGATCTTTGAAGAAAATTAGGGGTGGGGTGGTGGTGTCTGTTTTTATGTGTTGTTACCAAGCATAAAAATATTACTTAATCAGCCCACCTCTGCGTCTGACGTTCACCAGGCACTGTCTTTAGTGTGGTTGAAACAGACAGCCTAGGTCCTTTGGCATTCTCTCTAGGTCAGAAACATGGGAGGAATTATCTCTGTCTAACACTCGCACACACTTCCCGTAGCGAATAGGATCCGCTCATTTGGTTTTTGGCCAACCAGCTCTGCTGGGTGGTAGATCTTCTCTGCCCGGACCACATTCCAAATGTATACAATTGGGAGTTTCTATGCAAAAAGATACCTGCATGTATCCTTCGGACTGTCCTGAGCAATATTTGTATTGCTATTTGGTTGTGCTGTTCCTCAGTTTAGCACCTGCCTTATTCTCTCCTCGCTCTGTCTCTCTGTACTCATGCACAATTGTGGGTTTCCTTCGCCAGACTTCTCTGTTGAGTTGTACACGGGCGTGAAGGGATGGAAGAACCGACCCAATGGAAGGACTGGGAAGGGATGAAAAGGAGGCAACCAGGGAAAATAACCCATGACAAGTTGTCAGGGTCCCCTGGGTCTTGATCTGAAGACTCACACACCCAGATTACTCATACCTGAAGGCTACACTTGACATTGACCAGGCCCAGATGCTGATTTCTTTATTATTCTCTTGCATCTAAGGACAGTGTGTTGAGAGGGCTCTGGGAGAGCATAGAGAGACTCTCTTTGATGGGACCCACTCCCGTCTTCTGCTGAACAATTAGCTGTACAAATAGCAGTGTTTTAGGGAGCTATGAACACCAGCCTGGGAGCCCTGGTCGTGTAGTGTTTACGAATTGGGCTGTGCTCCTCATGGTAGGCATTTCGAAACCACTATCAGCTCCATGGGAGAAAGCCTGGGTTTTCTACTCTGGTAAGCAGTCACAATCTCAGAAACCCCTAGGGGGTCAACTATGAGTGACAACTGACTCCATGGCAGTGAGTTTTTATTTATTATTATTATTATTATTATTATTATTATTATTAATACCTGCTCAGGAGTTTTTGATAAAGTTAGACTTAACATTGAAACTCTAAATCTCTGGAAGAACACAGCCTTCCCAAGAGCAAATTGAAATATAAAGGCATGCTCTTCTTCTCTCTGTAATTACCTGGTATTAGAGGAAGCCAGGGAAGCATAACATCATTTTCCTATCTTTGTGGTGTTGAGGCATGCTCCTTAAAGAGCAGTGGGGAATGCTTGGGTGGAGTGTGTTGCTTCAAGGCCTGCAGCCAGGTAGAACTTGAACATGCAGCTAGTTAAGATTGGCAGCCCGAGGCAAGCAAGCAAGAAGTGATTTGAAATTATATCTGGACAAACGGTGGATTTCTTTTCTGCTCCTCTTCCAGATGGAATAGGCTTTCTCTTAGCTTTAAGGTGACCACAGGGACGTTGTGTCATTTATCATCTTCATCAAGGTCTTCCGGCAGTGGCATCGTGTTTTGATGCTGTGCTCCTCCAAGGGCGGCATTCGTAGTTTAAGTTGGTGGCGTATGAATTTTTTATGGTTTAAAGTTTTTGAGCACTCATCATCCCTATACACACAAGCATAAGCTATAATATGTGTAAAATTCTACAACCGAAACTCACACCCAAAATTAAAATGTAAAGGCATATATATATGTGTGTGTGTGTGTTTATACATCTTGCATCTTCTCCAGCATGTCTGTAAAACCACATACAATCCTCAAATTTGACTTTAACTCTTAGATTCACATCTGTTTTCCATAAGTCTTCTCACAGGTGTTTACAAAAATACATTGGACATAATTTAGGTCTGTATTTTTCATCTTTTGTTGAGCATTCCTTATCAAAATGCTTATCATCACTAGAATGGTAACTTGATTGGTTAAAGATAGAAAAGAGAGACTCTAAGAGCCCTATATGAGCTATAAACTAAAAAATAGGTTCACACAGCACAGGTAAACACATGAAATCTCTCACAGTCTCCAGTATTTTGCTAGGGCAAGGATCATCCTTCTGTGAGATTCTGGATCTCAGTGTTCTCCTCTCCAACTTTGGTACTCTGGCCATCAAGTCATCTACTCTTGTCAAAAGAAATGACGTGGGAGTGTGGTGTGTGACCCCTTCCTGCTATGCAGAACTCTCCACCAAACTCACCGCCATTGAGGAGATTCAGACTCAACAATTAATTCCTGTAACTCGTGACGACCTTATAGGATAGGTAGAAATGCCCCTGGGACTTTGCAAGACTGTAGCTGTTCACAGGCGTAGAAAGCCTTATCTTGCTTCTGAGGAATGACTAGTGGTTTCGAACTGCTGACCTTGCAGATTGCAACCCAGAGCCTGCAACTACTACTACACAGGGCAACTGAAAATCAACCGCCAAATCAGCATCACCCCGTGCTGGTTTCTATGAGGCTGAGGTCAGACACACCTCACCCGCCAAACTTCTTAACAATTCTATCACCAGCTGGCTGTCCCTCCCACAGCTCTTTCTGCTTTTCATCTAGATTTGAATATTTATTGGAATGGCCACGCAGAACTTTCAAGACAATATTCGTGATTATGAAATTTATTAAGAAAGTTAATAGGCATATACTTGACACAATGGATGCATATATGGATTGTGATAAGAGCTGTACAAGCCCCCAATGAAATGATTAAAAATAAAGTTAAGAGGCTAGATCTTTATTCATACTGGATAATCTCTTCTCAGTTGTGCTTGGAGGCAGAGCTCTCTCTGGCCTTTGGTCTGTCTGCCACAGGGCCCCTTGGCTTATGCTGTACTTGGGCAGTGTTACAATGTACCTTCTAGGGCAGTCAGTCAGTACTCGGAGGGCATGCTACTCCACCATTAACCCCAGCCTGAAGGCACTCAAGTCCATTTCTTTAGGTCAGCAAGTGTCGCTCCCCCAATTAAGTTCTTGGAAGCACCCCTACTCCCCAAGTCATCTTGCTGCCTGAAGGCAATCAGCTTGACTTGTTTTGTGAGCTGGGAAGTTCAATGTTGTGCCTCAGGCTCCAACTCTTGATTCTTCTGCTGCTGGTCCTCAGATGTCAAAGCTGTCTCCTGGGTCAAGGAGAGTCCATGTAAAGGCTCCTCAGAATCCCAAAACACTCTGTTCCCTGCTCTCCTCCCTTGCTGGTAACGAGATCCTCCCTTCCTGCTTCTGAAATGACTCGTTTCAGACCCTGGAGGATGGCAATAACAATTAATGCCTGTAACAGTCACTCACAATGGAATCCTAGCAATGTCTTCTACACTCTGGTACCCAGAACTATCAGATAAAGGTAATTTGGTGAAAGTAACAATAACCACAGCTAGAAGAGCACATACTTCACTGCCCTGCAATCCCAGGAATATAGACAAGCTCTCTCTCTAATGTTCGTTCCCCTCATGTGAATATGCTAACTCTCTTGTAGTAAAGAGACCGTCCTTTAAATTCAGATATTTAATTTGGTAACTCTTTTTTCTTCTGAAATACTCTCTTGCTGCTGGTTCTTTCTCAGTTGTCCTCCTACTTTCCTGGCTTTTCTTCGTGTCCTTCCTGGGCCCATCTAGTTCTATTCCTGGCTGGCCTCTTCAGAAACCTAGGCTGAGTTCCCCTTTTCATTCTTCTGTCTTGTTCCAGGTCTTTATCAAACCTGTATCTCTAATTATGCTGCTTTCTGGTGTCCCTGATCCGTATTTTCCATCTGCTACCAAATATCTCCACCTAGATATCTTTTAAGCACCTCCAAGTCAACATTTTGCACACTGAATTTAGCACCTGTGTTCTAAAGGTGTCTTCATAATGGATGCAAACACAACATTCCTCTTGCTTTCAAACTCAGTGCCAAACTCCAAATTCTGTCCATTCTGTTCCCCAACCCAGGCAGCTTCTGCAGCTCTCCTGCTCAGGCCCTTACCTTTTTATACTTGCACATTGTAGGTTTTAAACTGTTCACCCCACCATTTGTTAGTTGCTTACCTTTCCAGTACATTCTTCCCATTATCACTAACATTATGGTTCTAAAACACTCCTCTGTATTCACTTTATGCCTTTCTTTCAAGCATTTGCTAGCCCCTATCTCATGTCGGGTAAAGTCCAGATTTCTTGGCATGGCACACAAACTCCTTTGCCATCTGGCTACAGCCTGCCTATTCAGGTCTTTCTCTGTCACTCCCATGTTTGCACACACATCCACACACACATAAAAGCGCATGTGCGAACGCCACACCCCAAACCATGTAAACACTAGTCTATCTTCTAACTACACCGAATCAGATCAGATTCAGTGTTCAACAATTTGATGTTTGTTTTCCATTTGGTGTTTCCTTTCTATTTTGGGGAGTTCCTAAAAGTAAGAATGAGATTTAGAATCATGACCTTCCAATCATCTTGCCAAAAAGGGTCGTAAGTTTTCCCTCATCAGTTCCATTTTATACATTGACCAAGATGCCAGCTATGCCAGTGAGTGAACCCTAGAAGCAGTGTGTGCACGTTGGGGTGAAGGGAAGGAGAGGGACACCAAGAAAGGAAGCAATGAAGGGGAGAAGGAGAAAGCAGCAGACCAGAAGAGCAGGGTGAGGACGCCAGTTAACCCCACACCAGACACGCACGTTCAGGTGTTCATCCGAGACCAGCCCGCACATTTAGGAAGAAAAATCCATCCCATTTCAACGAAATCACTGTCCATTATTTAGTTAGAAAAGACAATACAACACCTAGAATAATTACAAAGTAGGAAACGTTTCCTTTTGAAGCAAAAAGGGAAGTTTGAGGTAACCTCTCATTTCTGGAGCCCTGCATAAACCACTCCTCCTCAGCCCTCAAGGATTTCCGTCCACACTCTTGACAAAGCCTGCCCCCTGCCCCTGTCCGCCTCACCTTCCCCCACAAGGCTTTTTGGTTGGACCTGTTTAACCTCACCTAAGCTTTGCTCTCTTAAAATGGATTCACAAGACATTGACATAAATTCATCAGGTTGGGTTCAAAATTCAGTAATTAAAAGTAATTGCTCAATTTCGAGTATAGCCAGGCTTGCAATTAATTGCTTAAAATGATCACTTCCCGCCTTTCCTAAGACATTAAAGCTCTGGTGTTGCCAGTACTACCTTGTTGTGATATGACCACGAAGACAGGTAGATTTCAACACCAAGAGTCAGTGAATACGTCATTTTAAATGAATGCAGTCTAAATTGGACAATGACTGCTCCTGGCCTCCTGCCTTAGTGCTTAATAGACTAACCACTCAAGTACAGGCGGTGGTGGTTGGGTTGGGGGTGGGGGAGGAAAGTTGATCAAATTAAAGAGATGAGCTTGGAATGATGGCATTTACGACATTCGGAAGAATTAAGACACATTCTATCAGTCGGTGTGTTAAAAAGACACCTTTTTTTCTGAAGGAATGGGGAAAATATTTGGGGCCCAGAGATCCTTCTGGCATCACTTGAATACCAGTGCTAAAGCCACAAAGTTTGGAACACCACCCTGCGGAGCTTGCAATGCAATTGAAAGCTTTAGCCCAGCCTGACAGAGGAGGAGTCTTGGAAAGTTGTTACTTTAATCAGCAAATCCAATTTCTAGAGGTTTTCATTTTATTTGTTGTATAGTGACCAAATGATTTATCTAGAAGAACATTGTAATGCCAAAGAATGCCTCTCAGGAGAGGAATTCGGTCCCGCAAATCTTGAGACAATGAATTCGACATGTGAACGCGGTCCCGTACCATATCCCTTCCAACGCTCCCGAGATAGCAGTGCTCGGCTGAGCTGCAGTTAACTCCGCAGCTAGTATTTGTCATGCCTTTTGTGTTAGGCTGGCTTGTATAGAGACATAAACCAGTGATACTCATCTTTGTACAAAAAAGAACTTTATATCAAGCAGCAACTATAAATCAAGAAGGAGACCCAGGTCAATCCCACCTCAAGCCCATAGGCCAAGTGTGAACCAGGCCCTCTTCACACTCCTGCGGCTTCAGGGCAGATGATGCAGAAAGGCGGTGACTGATACAGGAAGATCACATGCCAGTGAGTAGAGAGAGTCACATGGCTCCAAAGTCCATGGGAACATGACAGAGGGCTGAGAGCTGCCAGGCTTGGGGGGACCCACATGGGGCCACTCCTGGAGGCAGACACCGAGTCCCAGCAGAAAGAAAGGTGACTCGGTAAGAGAGAAGTCCCCCAAATCCCTCCCTCTCTTTTGTGGATGACTATAGATTTATTGTTTTTTATAAAGAATTTTATTGGGGATTCTTACAGCTCTTAAGACAATACATACATTAATTATATCAAGTGCCTTTGTACATATATTGCCATCATCATTGTCAAAACATTTCCTTTCTAGTTGAGGGCTTGATATCAGCTCCTCTTTTCCCCTCCCTCCCCTCCCCTCCCACCCTTGTGAACTCTTGATAAATTATTATTATTTTCATATCTTACACCGTGTGCTGTCTCCCTTCACCCATGTTTCTGTTGTTTGTTTCCTGGGGAGCAGGGGTGGGTGGGCTTTATGTCAATCATTGTGATTAGTTTCCCCTTTCTCCCCCTTCTCCCCTTACCTTCCGCCTACCCCCATGGTATCGCTACTTCCATTATGGTTCCTGAAGGATTGATTTCTCCTGGATTCCGTGTGTTGAGAGCTCTTATCTGCAGCAGTGTAAATGCTCTGGTCTAGCCAGATTGTAAAATAGAACCGGGGTCATGACAGTGGGGGGCAAGAAGCATTAAAGAACTAGAGTAATGTTGTGTTTCATTGGTGCCACACTGCACCATGTTTGAATCGTTCCTTCCTTATGACCCTTCTGTGAGAGATGTCCAATTGTGTACAGATGGGCTTTGGGTTTCCATTCCGAACCTCATTCACATCCCTGTAATTGTTTGTTTTGAGTCTTCTGATGCCTGATACCTGATCCCGTGAACACTTCGTTATAGCACAGGCTGGTGTGCTTCTTCCATGTGGCCTTTGTTGCCTCCCTGCTAGATGGCTGCTTGTTTAATTTCAAGCCTTTAAGACCCAAGACACTATATCTTGTAATAGCTGGGCACCATCAGCTTTATTCACCACATTTGCTAATGCACCCACTTTGTCTTCAGTGATCATGTTAAGAAGAACATGACAAAATGCCGGGTTATTAGAACAAAGTGTTGTTGAGGGAGGACTTGAGTAGAAACTCAATGTCTGTCTGCTACCTTAATATTTAACATATAACTATATGTACACAGACCTATATCTGTATCATTATAGAATATATTTACATATGTACATACCTATATTTGTACCTTTATAATTGTCTTCTGTCTCCTAGTTCTTTCCTCTATTTCCTTTTACTTTCATCCTGTCCGACTATCATGTTTGACCTTCATTTGGCTCTCAGTAATTCCTCTCGGCTACATCATTACACTTGATCAACCCCCACCAGGCTTTCTACGCCCTCCTAGCAGTTGAGTTTAGATTTCTTGTTGTTCCCTTGTCCCTGGGTTTGTTGACTCCTCTCTTCATTCTCCTCCCTCCTCCTCTCCCATGTCCTCACAGAGTCATTGGCCTAGTTGTTTTCTCCTCAAGATTGTTTGTGCTGCCTCTCTTATGTGGATGTACATGAGGGAGGGGGCAGGGAAGCCTATAAATAGCTCCTAGTCTGTCTGCTGACCCTTATGACTGTCTTCCATTTGGGTCTGGTGAGGGACCAAGCTCTGCCCACCAATTCCGAAGTCTATTTTAGGGATTCTTCGTGAATTTTGTTGCTGTGCTCCCCTAGCTGCTCTGTTGACGTTTTTCTCTGGTGTGTGGAGGCTCTGACGTGGCACGCTTCCCGCACTGCGCCTCCAGTGCTGTCCTCCATCTCACTGTGGGTCAGTGAGGGGCATCACGTCTCATGGTGGAGCCTCTCTGTGCCTTGACTGCTCTGAGCAGGAATGTCATCCTTGAGGCTTGGTGAGCCAAGTTGCGATTTTCTCTCTCTCTTTCTCTCTCTCTCTCTCTCTCTCTCTCTCTCTCTCTCTCTCTCTCTCTCTCTCTCTCTCTCTCTCTCTCTCTCTCCCTCCTTCCCTCCCTGCCTTCCTCTTTCCCTCTTAATTTGTTCCTGATTGGTCTGGGCAGACCCACCACTCTCTCCAGGCTGTATTCTCAGCGCTGTCCTCTAGCGCATGCTTCTGCGGAGGGTGTTGATGCAGCTGGGATTGGAGCCAGGCCCATAGACCTTTCTGTTAGGTCACTTCTTCATGCTGGTGTGTTGCCCTCAAGGCTTGGCACCCCAGGGTGAGGTCTGGTCCCTCTCTCCCTTTCTGGTGATACATAAGCAATACCCTCCCATGTGTGGGTTAGTGCCCTGTTCCCCTACTATCCACGTCCTCTTTTTTTGCCCTTTTCCCTTACTTTTTTAGTTGGTTGCCATATGCGTCCCTGGAGTGGGTCTGACCCCTGCCAGAGTGCCTGGACCTTGCGCCAGGAAGTTATGCATTTAGACCCTTTCTCTCTCTCGCTCGCTCTCTCTCTTTTTTTTTTTTACCAAAAAGCCACATCCCAAGGAAGTGTCATCAAGTTACCACTTGATTGACAAGTTGGACTTGACCTCTAGCCAGGACTGTCTAATAGACGTAAAACCACCCACTACCACACCTTTATACCGCTTTTACTTTGTATAAGGGGATGTGCTAGACTCATTATTCAATCAGAGCAAATCATGTCCCATAGTTCATTGGCTTCTTAGAAAGAAGTCCAAACACAGTGGATGTAAATTGTCTAAACCCTTGTGGGTACCTAACCAATTTACATCCATGCTATCTTGATTTTTGACAAAAATTCATTCTCTTGCTACTACTGTCTTCTGCACAGCTAGGATGTTAAGGAGAAGATGGGAGGCTTTGGGCCACTTACAATGGTCCCCTGCCTCTCAACAGTGTGAGATGTCTACACAGAGTATCATGTACTTTGAGCTAGTGGGATTTGGGATGATATTCTGAGAGAGCTCTGGGAAAGAAATTTTTAATCCTAAGAAACATGACCAAGTTTAGATGTGAAGCTTGGAACAGCTATAGTATCTTTAAACCATGTTTTTTTGTAACCTGAGGATAAAGTTAGTAGATTGGGGATGGCCCAAAGAAACACAGCAAGAAAATTATCCTTGGTGCTGATTTTGAGCTCCTAGATTGACATTTAAAACTATTAAGCTTCTACGTACCTTTGTGCTTTAAGACACAGTTGTGTTTGGGTACTTAAGTATGTGACGTAAGCTTCTGTAACATAATAAATGCCATGCAAGTCACTGCCATTGGCCATTGAGTTGATTCTGTCCCATCACAATATCTTGTGCGTCAGAATCCAACTGTGTTCCATGGGATATTAATTGTTGTTCTTTCAGAAGTAGGCATTTCTTTTGAGATTCCTTTGGATAGACTCGAACTGCCAACCTTTTAGTTTGCAGGCAAGTGCATAACTACTTGGGCTATCAATTACTCGATGAGCTGTATTGAAGCAAGCATTGGGTTTAGTGAACAAAGACATATCATCGTGACACTTTGCACTGTCAAGCCTCCTAAGTATGGGAACAGTGAAAGACTTAGGACAAATAGTATACACTTTGGGGGACCTCAGAGAGTCCACTTTGCTCCTTTTAAAATGACCGAGAGTGGCAATACGCTACGGTAGAGAGCAACATGACCAAGAACTCAAGTCTTCTAGTTCCTGGGCCAGGTGCTTTAATTTGAAAATAAAACTCACATGATGAAAGCAAAAGCTCACCATGCCCAGACCATCCTGCTGAAGGTGTGCAGAGATGGAAAAGAAGGCTGAAAGGTTAGAAGGACCAGACTGCCAGGCAACTTGTCCAGCTTGGGAAGAAGCGTGCACTTTATCCCGAGGACTGTGGAAGGTTCGGGAGGACCTTAACAAGGAGGAGATTTGCTCCTTAGGTGCGTCCGAATTGGTGGAAGAAGGAGGGGTGGATTAAAGGAAGGCCAAGTGAAAGAATAATAGATTTGCTCCGTAGGCACATCAAGTGAAGGAAAAATAGAATCTTTAGGAAAGAACTGTTTTTCGTGTCCATTTTCATGCCAGTGTTAGTATGCTCATTAAGCAACGATTGTGATAAAAACTCAGAGTGATAGCAGTACAGCAGATAAGAGGACAGATTTGAAAGATAATGTGGGAGAGGAATGGGCAGTCGTTCATGATGGCCTTACTGTGATGGCAGTGGGACAGGAAGAAGACCGGACAGACAGTGAGGTTTCTGACAGACAACTCATCGTGGTGCTATTTAAAGAAACAGCATGCTGGATGTGGGCAAGTGGGAGGAGAAAGATGATCAGTTTAGTTCTGGACAAGTTGAGTGTAAGACATTTTTTTTTAGTGCTGAGTCACTTCTGACTCACAGCCACCCTGCGAAGAATAGAAGGAAACACTGCCGGGCCCCCTGCCCTCCTCACAATTGTTCTGATGTTTTAGCTCATTGTGCACTCACTGTGAATTCGTCTAATTGAAGGTCTTGCTCTTTTTCACGACTCCTCCACTTTACCAAACATGATGTCTTTTACCAGGTGGGGGTCCATCTAGTCTTAAAGCATGTCCAAAGTACGTGAGACAAAGTCTTGGCAGCCTTAACTTTAAGTAGCATTCTCGGTGCGCTTCTTTCCAGACAGAACAAGCGGATTTGTTTGTTCTCCTGACAGTCCATGGTACTTTCAATATTCCTCACCAGCACCACAATTCAAATGCAGATCCCCAGTTAGTGGTCTTAGGATCAGGGGTATAATATAGATGGAGCTAGAGGTTTAGGAGGCAGCATACAGAAAGTAATTGAAGACATGGGTGTTGCTAAAATGACTAGAGTAAAGAGACTCAAAATTCAATGTCATCTAGTCAATTCCAATTCCTAGCAGCTCTGTAGGTTTGGACCCCAACGTGATCCTTAGAGGAACATGTGACGAAGGGACCCCATGGAAGGGAGCAGTGGGGAGACACTGCTGAGTGGGTTTCCAAGGAAGTTGTTGGCCCACTTCTTCCCAAACACAGCAAATCTTACAAATCAGTTCAGAGCAGTTGCCTTGAAGTGAAAAGAGTAGAAATGGAGCTGAGGAGGAAATGGAAAGTGAAGCTAAGCGGACGGTGTTGGAAAGTTTGGCAGTCAAAGGTGGGACGGAGAGTTGGTAGCAGAGTGGCATGCCAGTGTCCAACATTTTTGTTTAAAGACGAGAGAGACTTGCATAAAATTATAGTATGGTATTTTTTTTACCACTATTACCTATTGTACTTACTGTAGAACACACTTTTCAACAGTGTAAGAGTTGGAGGTTGGTGGTTCCAACCTACTAGCCCTTGTGCAGGAGAACGATGAAGCTGTCTGCTTCCATCAAGATACACAGTCTTGACAACCCTGCATAGCATCAGCAGTGACTTGATGGCAGTGGGTTTTTGTTTGTTTGTTTTTGTCAGTTTGAGCCTCTCCTGGTATCACTTCCAAATGACATGAGGTGACGTTTTGTCATCCTTAATTCCAAGGGACTACTTGCTCATACATCTTCTAAGGTAGATTAGTGCATTGTTGTGGAGGACGTTCAGGGTACTTTCCATTTTCTTTGTCAATATCATGATCCAAGTGCATAATTCTTTTCCCATATCTTTGATCATTGTCCAGCCTTATGAAATGTGGAGTGTGCTAATTGATGAGAGAAAGGGGTGATGTTGATGGAAGATGCAATAAGGGAAAGAAAGCAGCATGTCCCCATGGTCCTTACTTTAATTAGCAAGGACACCATCTTAAATGTTCCTGTTTTGTTTTGGAATGTACAACCTCAAAGTCGTTGTAATTAATGAGCTTACTGATATTTTAGGATAACAACATTCCGCTTTTCATAGTAGAATTAATTTCAGTGCCTTACTCAGATTTCCTTAGATTTTTACTAATTAAAAACTATAGATTTCTATTTTCCCAGTTATGTTTTCAACATTAAAATTTCTATCTACTATAATATACATACCAAAATATTAATCGCAGAGTGCTCATTCCTATATGTCAGAGAAAGACAATGTTGAATTTGAACAATTTTATTAGTAAAGTATTAAAGCATTTAATGTTGTGTACTCAGTGGTGTTTTTTAAAATTCCATTCATTTTAATTTACACAGAATTTGCCCTCTAGTCATATTTTATAAAGTCATAATTAGTTCAAAGTGTTTATATCCAATTGTCCTATCTACTCTGCCTTCTGAATGTTGTACGTGGGCACTACGTTTACTGACCAATAGATACCTGAACTGCATCTTTTACTAATGTTTCCTATTTCTCAATACATTTCAGAGATCTTTCACTTCTTTTGACGAAGATGTCTCCTTTGTTGTCCAAATACTCATGTCCAAATAGTGCAACTTATTCAGGAATGATGCTTGTGTTATTTTATGATGTTCTAGAAGAGGAACGGCCCAATTTTCTCTTTTATTAATCTAAAGTGAGTACAGACAGTTTTTACTACAGAAGTTTTGAAGAACTCTTGATGACTGAAAGGCTCTCTATAAAAATTAGGTTAATGTTTAAACAGAGCAATGGAAAGGAAATAGTGATAAGCATCGTATTGTCAGGGCAGGGGATTACTTCTTTGTGCTCTGAAAAGCATGACCAAAGGTATTGTGTCAACGGATGCATTGAACCCTGGCAGTGTCAATCTTCCTGGACCATTTGAAGGTGACTTTTGTTTGTCTTTGTACAGCCTTGGTCTCATTTCCATTGATACAATGTAGAAATGCAGACTGAACACAAATTGCCTTCTGCCAGTTCAGACAACTATATCCCAGAGTTTACCAGTCGCCTTCATCTCTTTTAACCAAATATCAAACTGGACAAGACTTAGATTATGGACCCAAACCTACTTGGATTTGATAGCCTTTCTAAACTGTATATTGAATACTGGTGCATGAAATACATATTTATTATAATGTTTATTTTTCTTCCTTTTAAAACCATAACAGTTTTATACAATAAATAGCCGGATGCAAAAAGCTTTAAATTTTTTTTTATATTGAAAAAGTTTATATTTAGCATTAGCCAGCTGGGCTCACTTTAGATGATTCCAATCTGAAAAACAAAAGGGAACTTTGTTACAAAGAGCTGCACTATGAAGCTGGAATCTTAAGGTGACAGTTGAGAACTTGGACGGAGAGGTGCCATCAGTCAGTCAGGACTCAGCGCCACATGTCAGGCTTTGGTCACCAACAGGCATCATCTGCACCCAGGAGGTGGACACTGAATCTGTTTAAGAGGAAGCTTACTTTGTTGGCAACATCGAAAGCGTCATAGTCAGGAGCCAGGTGAACATATGCCTTCTTCTCCCCGTCAGGCCTGATCAAGGTGTTGACCTTGGCTACGTCAATGTCATAGAGCTTCTTCACAGCCTGTTTGATCTGGTGTTTGTTGGCTTTGACATCCACAATGAACACAAGTGTGGTTATCTTCGATCTTCTTCATGGCAGACTCTGTAGTCAAGGGGAACTTGATGATGGCATAATGGTCCAGCTTATTTCTCCTGGGGGCGCTCTTCCGAGGGTATTTGGGCTGCCTTCTTAGTCTCAAGGTCTTCGGCTGCTGGAAGGTGGGTGATGTGCGGATCTTCTTTTTTTTGTGGCTGTGGATGCCTTTCAGCACGGCCTTCTTGGCTTTTAAAGCCTTTGCTTTGGCTTACGTTTTGGGAGGGGCAGGAGCTTACTTCTTTGCCTTCGGCGCCATCTTCGTGAAAAGCAAAAAGCTTTAAATTTAAAATTGAAAGGTGATTAAGTTATTATATATATATGTATATATCATAGTCATTAAGAAATTCTTTAATCATCACAAATAGCCCAGAGTGCATTGAGGTAAGATTTCGGCTCCTGACCAAAGGTTGGAAGTTCAAACCCACCAGATTAACCTCATAAAAAAGATGAGGCTCTCTACTCTTCCAAAATGTACAATATTCAAAACCCTATGTAGCAATTCTACTCCATCCTATAGGATTGCTATGAGTTGAAATTTGAAATGTCAGCAGGTTTGGTTTTCTAATTTATTTGTACAGTATTTATTTCTCTCCCAAATAATCAGACATTAATACATTTAATTCAAAACCAAACTCACCGCCATTCAAGTTAATTCTTACTCATATCAACAATATAGGACAGAGTATAACTCACCCTGTGGATTTCTGAGACTGTAAATCTTTATGGGAGTAGGAAGCCTCCATTTTTATAGTAAAGCAATTTCTTCTGACTTTGTTTTATACTTGAGGAATTTTTAGGTCATTTTTGGATTTCTCTATTTCAATATAAATTTTAGAGCAAACTTGTTAAGATATGTCACTTAAAAAATAATAGCATTTAGTCCATTACTTAATTTAAAGAAGAATGTCATTTTGAATATACTAATCCATGAACCTGACATCTTGCTTCATTTATTTCCAAAGCCCTATCATCGAGTCAATCTACCTATAGCCATGCTGCACGTCAGAGAAGAACTGACCATTAGAGGCTCGACGTTTTTATGGGAACAGAAAGCATTGTTTGCCATCTCGTCTCCTGACCTTTTTTTTTTTTTTTTTAACTTAGGGGCTCATACAACTCTTATCAGAGTCCATACATACTTACATCAATCGTGTAAAAGCACATTTGTACATTCATTGCCCTCATCATTATCAAAACATTTGCTCTCCACTTAAACCCCTGGCATCAGGTCCTCATTTTTCCTCCCTCCCCGCTCCCCCCTACCTCATGAACCCTTGATAATTTATAAATTATTATTTTATCATATCTTGCCCTTTCTGACGTCTCCCTTCACCCACTTTTCTGTTGTCCATCCCCCAGGGAGGAGGTCACATGCAGATTCTTGTAATCGGTTCCCCCTTTCCAACCCACCCTCCCTCTACCCTCCCAGTATCACCACTCATACCACTGGTCCTGAAGGGATCATCCGCCCTGGATTCCCTGTGTTTCCCATTCCTACCTGTATCAGTGTACATCCTCTGGTCTAGCCAGACTTGTAAGGTAGAATTTGGATCATGATAGTGGGGGAGGGTGAGGGGAGGAAGCAATTAGGAACTAGAGTAAAGTTGTATGTTTCGTCATTGCTACATCGCACCCTGACTGGTTCATCTCCTCCCCAAGACCCTTCTGTAAGGGGATGTCCAGTGGCCTACAAATGGGCTTTGGGTCTCCACTCTGCACTCCCTCTCTATGGTAAAATTTTTTGTTCTGATGATGCCTGATACCTGATCCCTTCGACACTTTGTGATCGCACAGGCTGTGTGCTTCTTCCATGTGTGCTTTGTTGCTTCTGAGCTAGATGGCTGCTTGTGTACTTTCAAGCCTTTAAGATCCCAGACGCTATCTCTTTTGATAGCCGGGCACCATCAGCTTTCTTCACCACATTTGCTTAGGAACCCATTATCATGGAGGTGAGCACACAATGATAGGATTTTTTGTTCTTTGATCCTGATAACTGATCCCTTCGACACCTCGACTATTTCATTGGGAGTTTATAAACTTCCAAAGAGTGAATGTTTGGCTCTGTTGATTAGCTATATGGCATTTGTCTCTTTTCTTCTTTAATAACTTTTGCTCTTAATTTCAGGTTGCTATAATTGTTGTCATCCATGGAATTTAATATTCCTTACCAACAGTCTAATTTGAAAACATCAGTGCTTTACATTCAGAATCATTCTCTAGGATTCACATTCCTATGAAAGGATCAAAAGTAGCATGGATTGGTCCAGGCCCATCTTAGACTTCCAAGTGACATCTTTGCCTTAAAACACAAAAACAAACAAACTTTAAAGAAATCTTTTGTTTCACAGTAGATTTTTCCAAAGCAATAACTCATTTAATTTTCTGACTGCTGCTTCCAAGGGCTTTGATTGTGGATCCAAGTCAAAAGAAATCTTTGAAAATTTTGTCATGCTATCCCAGATTGGTGGATGTTTATGATTTTGTGTGTGTGTGTGTGTGTGTGTGTGTTTATGTTCAGATGTAATCTGTGATGTAATCTGCACTGAGGGCTGTAATCTTTGTTCTTCATCAGTAAGCCCTTCACGTCCTTTCAGAAAGCAATATGGTGTCATCTCTATAGTGTAAGTGGTTAAGAAATCTTCCTTCAATCCGTTAGCCAAGTTCTTGTTCAAAAAGTTCAGCTTCTTGGATTTTTTTATCCAGCCTAGAGATTACATAAATATGGCAAAAGGATACAACCCTGGACACCGTTCCTTAGTTTAACCCATTCCTTATTTGGTCCTGTCAATCTTCTTTGTCTGTGTACAGATTCTGCACGAACAAACATAAGTCTTCTGGACTTCTCATTCTTGGCAATGTTACCCATAGTTTGTTATGAATTACACAAATACATTTGCATAGTCAATAAAACCCAGGTAAATAGTCTTCTGTTATTCCTTGTATTCACTTAAGATCCATCTAATAATAGCAATAATATCCCTTGCTCTACATCCTCTTCTGAAGTTGGCTTGAATTTCTGGCAGTCCCTGGCTACAACCACTTATAAATGACTTTCAGTAAAATTACTTGCATGAAATAGTAATGTTGAATGATTTCTGCATTCTGTTGGCTCACCTTTCTTTGGAATGGGCATGAACATAGATCTGTTACACCTGGTTAGCCGGCTGGCTGTCTCCCAAAGTTCTTGGCATAGATCAGTGAGCACCAGCAGCACTGAATGCATCTGCTGAAACATTCCAGTGGGTGTTGTGTCATTCCTGAGCCTTGTTTTTTTGCCAGTGTCTTCCGTGTAGCTTGGATTTCCTCCTTTGTGCTATTGCTTCTTGATCATATGCTACCTCTTGAAATGATTGAAAGCCAACCAGCAAACCATGACTTTATTTATTCTCTTTATGTTTTCTGTATTATTCAATATGAATACAAAATGATGGATTCCTTCAATATGGCGTATTGAGGGTTGGATTTTTTCTTCAGTTCTTTCAGCTTGAGATATGCTGAGAGTATTTTTATGTTTTTGGTTTTTCTAACTCCAAGTCTTTGCACATTTCATTATCATTCTTTATTTTGTCTTTTCAGGCTGTCCTTATAAATGTTCTATGTAGCTCTGCCCCCCTCATCATTCTTTCCATCTTCTTTAGCTACTCTAAGTTTAAGAGCAAGTTTCAGAATCTCTTCTGACATATTTCTTTCCTGTCCTTTTAATGACCTTATGCTTTATGTGTATGCTGTCTTACTTGTCATTTCATAACTTGTCTGAATTCAGGGGTAATGTACTCAAGTCTGCATTTTGGCTCTTGTTTCAATTTTCTTTAGTTTCAACTGACCTTTCATATGAATAATTAATGGCCTGATCCTCAGTTGGCTCCTGCCCTGTTCTGACATTATGTGAGCTTCTCCACAGTCTCCTCCCACAAATAAAGTAAATTTGATTTCTTTGTAGTCCATCCAGGAAGATTCAGTTATATCACCACTAATGTTGTTGAAAAAAGGTATTCACAATGAATAAGTCGTAGATCTTTCAAATTCTACAAGACAGTCTCCAGTGGGTTTTATTTTAACACTAAGACCGTATTTTCCAACTCCTGATCCTTCTTTCTTTCCAAGGTTCACTTTAAATCACCAGTAACTATTTATACATATTGATCAACTGTGTGATCAGATTCTGACTCCAGAAGTTAGTAAAATCTTTCCTTTCCTCCCCTTTGGAATGCGTGGTGGTGCATACATTTGAATACTAGCTGGTCTTCCTTGTGGGCATCATCCCATCACCAAAAGCATTGTGTGCACACGGACATTATCCCATCACCGAAAGCACTGTGTGCACACAGACATCATCCCATCACCGAAAGCACTGTGTGCACACAGACATCATCCCATCACCGAAAGCATTGTGTGCACACGGACATCATCCCATCACCGAAAGCACTGTGTGCACACGGACATCATCCCATCACCGAAAGCACTGTGTGCACATGGACATCATCCCATCACCGAAAGCACTGTGTGCACACAGACATCATCCCATCACTGAAAGCATTGTGTGCACACGGACATCATCCCATCACCAAAAGAATTTTATTTCTGATGTAGTAGAACATATGATTATCTGATTCAAAATGACTGGTACCCATCCATCTTAGCTCAGTAATGCCTAAATTATTGGTCTTTGTATGGTCCATTTTATCTTTTACAACTTCCAATTTTCAGCACGCATGCTCAGTTCTGATGATTAGTTCCAATGTGTGCAGGTGGTTTTTTTCTCTTTCCCAGTTTGGGTCCTTCAACATCTGCAAACTAAGGCCCCACAGCTTTGCTCCATAGACTTCATTAAGGTGGAGTCTACTTTGAGGAGAAACTCTTCCCCGCTTGTCTTTTGAGGTCCTTTCCACCTACGGGGCTCATCTTCCGGGACTCTCTCTGGCCATGATCCACTGTTAGGTACAAGGTTTTCAGTGGCTACTTTTTCTGAAGTGGCTCTCCTGTTCCTTCTTCCTAGTCTGACTTCATTTGGAAGCTTCTCTTAAAGCTGTTTATCTTTGGTAACCTGGTTTCCAGGGTCACAGCAACATGTACGTCACCAAAACAAACTGACGGATGAGGAGTGACTTGCTTTTATCTTTTCGCTTATTTTTTTCTGACTGAGATAATTTGCTTTTTCTGACTCAGCCAGAGTCTCTTCGAATACTCTTTGTGTTTCATTCTTACTTTTCTAAGGGGTATTCCTGGCATAGTAAGTCAACAACTCGAATCCACCAGAAGCTCGGTAGAGGAAACGAGACTATCAGCTCCGGTCCCCTCCCTGGCTGTCAGTCTGTGTACTGCGGCGGCTTGTGTGTTGCTCTGACGCTGACAGCTGTGCTATGGATGCTCCACTATAATAAGCAGGGTCAGCAAAGGGGAACAGGTTTCAGACGCGTTTCCAGACTTAGCAGAGGCTGTGAAGAAGGACCAGGAGTCCATTTAGAGGATGCTGGAAACCCCATGGACAGCATCAAAACATTGTCAGGGGTGGAAAACCTCATCTAGTGCCCAGAGATGAGCCCCGGAGGCCCTCCAAACATGACGGACAGTTTTATATGTAGTATGCTTTCTGTAACATTTGTAAGCTTTTAAGAATAGGTTAATTTCACTATCTACAGTATCTGTGAGCCTGTCTCTGTTGCATCCTTTGCGTTGTTTATTATTGATGTTGCTTCTCCTGCCTGGTGATTGCTCTTTTCTGGACGCTATATTTGAAACATTGCCTGAGAAAGCACCTTTAAGCCCAGGACGAGGTTGTCTTTTTCCAGAGTACATTTACATTTGCTTCAACTGAATCAAACCCTAAGGGGCACTAGTTCGTCTTTGTCAATTTTGTTCAAATTCAGGACTTGATCTTTTGTAGAGCACCCTAACAATTTGTGCAAGCGTTGATTTACTTCCGGCACATGTTGTGTAGGGGGCCATATTTCAGCACATACAGTCTATGCACGGAGTGT
The DNA here is from genome assembly GCF_050624435.1 of Tenrec ecaudatus. Classification (NCBI taxonomy): domain Eukaryota; kingdom Metazoa; phylum Chordata; class Mammalia; order Afrosoricida; family Tenrecidae; genus Tenrec; species Tenrec ecaudatus. The sequence goes on from NC_134531.1 coordinate 48,538,516, forward strand.
TTAACAGCTACGCCTGTTTCCATAGCTTTGGACTTCAAAAGTTTCCTCTCCCCATTCCTAAAGCACTGACCTTTCCCCTTCCCTCTCCCCAACAAATGTTTCTAGCCTGACTTTTAAGATTGAGAATCATATTTCTACCCTTTCAAAAAGTTTTCAACTGCTTTGGTCTCTTATCTGAATTCCCTTGTTTTCCTCATCTTATTCCAGAAAATATTCACCTTTCGAATAATCTGAAATATTTATTTATTCATTTATATTCAATATAAATTTTAGACATATAGTTTATTTCCAAAAAGAGCTAAAATGATGTTGTTTCCCTGTTCTAAAATTTTAATTTTGTGATGGAAAATTGTTAACACATTTATCAATATTTATTTTAAATTATTTAAATCTTGTATTTGCCAATATTAATTATTCTCTTGTTTAACTGTGATATACTAAGTACTAAACATGATTAATCATTTTTATATACTGCAAGTTTTCTTTATAAAGTTGAATACTTAAATATCTTTATAAATGTAACACATCCTGAAATATTGACCTTCATAGGAAAACATTTTTAATTTTTATAATGGAAAACATAATTTTCCTTAGATATCCTCACTACATGCAGATGGATGCTTCATCTTTGATTACATGTTGCATTTACTTTTTTACGTATATAAATTTTAGTTAATACATCTTGCTGCATTATGCTTAACTATTGTCCCATTGTTGGCTATTCTGCTTCCTGCAGTTTTTAATTTCCTTTACTGTAAATAACGTGGCTATAAACACCATTGTAGAGATTGTTTTTCCTTTTCTTTTTTTTTGGACCATCTCCAGAGAAGGGTTTACTGTGCCAAAGTGGTTGTGCATTTTTTTCTCTCCACATGTGCCGTTTTTAATGGACGTTGTGTACAAGCCTATTTACTCTTGCATCTACTCAAGCGATTCTTGCTGCTATTTGCCCTTTTCCCGTCCTGCTGGGCGAGCTTTGGCTTTCCGTTGGAGGATCTGTGTGCAGTCTTTGTCCTGCGGGAGCCTCGTGATAACAGCCTTGCTGGGGTGAATGCCACATGGTCGGTTGTGCACCCATTCAGTGTACATGATGGATTTCTTCTTGGAAACCTGGACCACTGGGCCAATCTTCTGCCCTTTGCGGTGCCCTCGCGCACCTGAACTCCATCATCCTTGTAGATGGGCATGGACCGATCATTGTGTTTCTGTGTCCGTTCCTTGGAGAGAGGGGAAGACATCATCTGCCTGCGAACGTGGGAAGGTGCTTTTCTGGTTTTGCTCTGGTCCACGGTATCAAAGGGACTGAAGTTCATTTTGGCAGCTGCTCCTTCAGCGATGGCCCTCAAAGGAAAAAGAGTTACAAGTTGTTTTCTGTTCTGCATGTATATCTGTATGTGCATTTTTATAGCAACTGTTGCATACTGCAGGGCCGTCTTCCAGGCCAGTGTAGTCACAAGAAGTACCCGAGTTTACCAGTTCTGCCAGTATTACATTTCTGTTTATATTTCATAGTTGATGGGTGTAAAGTACTGCTTCACGTTACTTTAATTTGCATCAAATATATTCATAAGGAAGCATTTTTGCTTGTTTGAAATGAGTTGATATGTCCCCAAAGAATCCAGCCAGTTTTACTTTTTCTTTTAGCCGCTCGCTCAGGTCAATGTTCGGATCTGATGGGTAAGGAAGTTGTAATTTATAAATGTCTATTTTAAAAATATATAGGTGTTGATTCTTATTCTAGAATATATGCCTATGACAATGCTCAATAAGTTGAGCATTTAGTTCAGGATCCTACTTTATTTTATTAAATAGTTTTATTGGCACATAATTCAGCTATTAACAATTCAATCGTTTGATCATATAAAGAGTTGTAAAATCATTACCACAACCAACTTTAGAACATTTTCTTCATTCTTGTACTCATTGTTATTAGCCCTCAATCTCCCCACCACCAACCTTCCCTGCCATTCCCCAAAGAAACCCCCAATCCACTTACTCTCTATAGATTTACCTATCACTATTTTTGTAGTAAGACATTTTTGACATGTCTAAAGTTCGCACCACCAATCTTCAGTATCAGCTGTTTCATATAATTTTCTGTATATTTCCTTTTTGAGTTTCCTTTATAAAAATAAGTTTTTGTTGTCAATTATGTTGGGGTTTACATTTCAGATCATCAACTTTGCATTCAATAATCCAAACTACTCAGCCACACCTCCTGTTGCCCCACCCACTCCCCAGCCTCGGTCACCACCCTCCAGGTCAAGCCCATGGACAGCCCAGCCCAGCCCACTGCCCCTTCCACATCCTGTGACCCCACCTGCTTGGAAACCTCTGAAGTCTGTTCCTTGGGGTAAGAGGGTCTACTCCCCCACCCCCTTACATCAGGGGTCACGTATGGTATTTGTCCCTTTGTGATTGGCTTATATTGCATCGAGTCATGGTCTGCAGGCCCATCCATGTCCTGAGGAACTTTGCAGTTTCCTCGCTGGTTTTTTGCAGTGCATAGTAGTCCATCGTGTGTGTAGAGTTTCTTTAATCGCTCTCCTACAGATGGACATTTCACGATGATCCGACGGCCAAGGGACTGATCTCTAAAATCTGTAGAAAACGGCCAAACCTTAATAAGAAAAAAAATGATAACCCAATTGAAAAGGGGGCGAAGACATGAAGTTCGCTGAGGATGACATCTAGACAGCCCAAAACAAAAAAAAAATAAAACCCATGAAGAATAATCCCGATCATGAACCACCTGGGAGATATAAATCAAAACAATACTGAAATCCACCTTATCCTGAAATTGACAGCAAACAGGAAAAACAAACAAACAAACAAACACCCCAAAATGACAAAAGCTGGAGAGATTGGAACCCTCATCGACGCCTGGGAAGACTGTGTGCTCGTACAACCGCCGAGGAAAGCGATAAGATGCTTCTCCAAACACTAGGAATAGGAATTCCATCCTATCCAACAAGCCCTCCACTGAGAGTGTCGCCTAAAGAGGGGTGGGAACTACCTGGTCATCAGGCAGGAGCATTGGAGACGTGACTGTAGTAGACTCTTAAGCTAAATCTGACTTGTGTGGTTGAAACCTTGCCATTTGATTTCCCTTTCGGTGTACTTTGTGCTTGAGCTTGGTTTTTAATATTTTCTTTGGTTATCTTTTTTTTCCATGTTGGGGTTTATCTCTTGCATTTTTTCATTGTTGGTAGCCTTCCCTGTTATGTATGTTTTATGTGCTTCAGTCTATGAAGCCCAGGATGGATGAATCCATAGAGACAATAACTGGGATAAGGGTTCCCGGGGGTACAGCAGGGGAGGGTGTGTGGGGGGTTGGTGGGATAGGGAGCTGATATCAAGGAACACAAGAAATAAGAAAATGTTGTGAAACTGATTGTGGTAGCAGTCGTGCAACACTGCTTGATATGATTGAACTATGGAATGGTATGATGTCTGGACTAGTTCCTAATACATGGTTTGAAAAAGAACATAAGCATCATAACACAAAAACACATACGTACACCCATGTTCAGTGCAGCCTTGTGCACATTTCCTTCAGTTTCCTGTTTCTCCTGGGCTACTTCCATTTCATTTGGACTATGGAGTGGTAGTCTTTGACTTAAGATGTCCACAAAGCCATGGATCAGAACCCTTTAGGACAGTGGTTATCAACCTTACTAATGCCGCGGCCCTTTAATACAGTTCCTCATATTGTCATAACCCCCCCAGTCATAAAATTATTTTTGTTGCTACTTCATTACTGTAATTTTGCTAATGTTATGAATCAGGCGACCCCTGTGAAAGGGTCATTCACCCTCCAAAGGGGTTGCGACTCACAGGCTGAGAACCACTGCTTTAGGAGAAGGAGGAAGGCCTTCTCTTTGCCAGATCACCTGATTGAGAGTTAACTGACTCTTGTGATTGGTCTGGAGCAGTCTAGCCACTTGAACCCAAACAGTGGCTAAAAATCACCAGCATCATTCGTATTTGCATCTAGTTTCTTGGACAGGACTTAGCAAATTGCTTGACATAAACAGTTCGGGGTCTAGGTCTCTATGAAAGTTAACGTCCGAGGTAGGCACCTCTCTTTTGCTCTCTTCACTAGGCACAGGGCCTTTTGTTAAGTGGTCTCTCCTCCGTCACACGTTGAAGGGAGTTGGACTTGTTACCTGGGGCTCATAGATCCAATGGGAGCGTCCCAAAAGGAAGGCTGGGAGCTGCATGGCTTTCCACAAAGTAGGCTAGAAATCATGCAGCAGCCTCTGTAGATTCCAACCTAGATTCACGAGAAGACTTACCTTCTGACCTTGATGGACAGCAAGTCAAATAATTCCTAGACATGTTTTACAATCAACATTGTAACTTTTTCAGTGCGGTGGCACCTACAAGACAGTTCACTGCTCGCATCAGGATTTCTCATCCTTGGAATTGTTAATATCTCGAGCAAGACACTTCCGGAGAGCTGTCTTATGATTGTATGATATCGATTACCTGTTTAATGTCACTGTCACCCTCTCCTCAGTGTGCCAACAAAGATTGATCTAGGCTAAATTGCTAAATGTCTCCTGGGATTCAAAATGCCTCCTACTTTAGTACTTCATTAAGCATTTGTATTAAGTACCAATATTCATAATATCATGAAAAGAATTCCAGTGTGGAAGAATTCAACTCTATTATTTTTAGGGACACTTTAGATAAGTCACAGGACAAATATTCCCTACCTCCCAAGAATATAAGATGAATCAAATGGAATTATGAATGGAAAAGTATGTATTAAAGTAGAGGGAACTATAAGTCAAAAAGGATTGCAACAAAATTATTAAAAAACCTTTATTAAAAAAATATCAAAATGTGAAGCTATTTTCCCCAACATGTCCTTCATACAGCTATACAGTTCTAAGTCTGTACAGTTCCGGGTTTGTTTGTTTGTTTGTTTGTTTGTTTGTTTCCTTCTCTCTAAACATTGTGGCCCTTTCAGATAAGCGTTGGGCTCCTAGCTGCAAGGTCAGTGGTTCAGATGGAGATGGAACCACTTGGTGGAGAGATGAGGGTACCTGCCCCTGTGAAGATTTCCAGCTGATATGAGGAGCCCAGGCTGCAGGGGTTACACCCTGGGCTGCAATTCCCAAGGTCAGCAGTTTGAAACCACCTGCAGCTCCATGGGGAAAAGACTGGGCTCTTTACTCCCGTCAATAGTGGCAGTCTTGGAACCCACAGGGGTCGATGTGAGTCAGCACTGACTCAATGGTAGTGAGATGAGGGGTCATCCAGCCAGCGACCCTGAGTCTGGTTTGGGGTCAACACGTTCCTGAAACATTCTGTGTGCTTGGATTTACACCACGTCAAAACAGCATTTGAGCATCCTCGGAGGACTTGAATTGCTTCTTCTCAGTGTTCTTTGCGTTTGGTGAAGGGAAAGAAGTCCGACATCACAAGACCAGGGCTGTAGGGTAGGCAGGATAAGGTTTCCCAATGAAGCTTTCATAGGATAATCCTTGCCACCTCCAAGAATGAACAGATGCCTCGTCATGATGGCAAACAACCCCTCAGCTCAACCAGTCTGACCTTTTTCTCATCAACACAGGTTATAGTTTTCCTGCAACATCTTCCTAATAAACCCCTGTGATTCTGGCTACATTGAGAAAACCTATCAACATTATCCTTTGAGTGTCCTCCAAATAGTTGCTGTCACCTTCTGAACGGACATTTCTGCCTTGAATTTACCTGTCCCAGCAGCAGGTCCCTTTAGATATTTTTTAGAAGAAGATTATGATAATGCATCTGCTCGCTCTTTGAGGGTAGCAAGGACCATCCGATACATTTTATACATATGTGGAAGACACACAAATAGAGAGGCCAAGAACATCGCACAAAGAGTTACAGAAGTGGCCAAGTTCCATGTCTGTGAGTGATATGTTAGACAGGAGGCTGACCTTGACTTATGCAGCTCCATAGGCTGATGAACCCGAGTTAGGCAAGAAGACAGCCTTCTGGTTGGAGAGGGGAATTATTCCAAGGTCAGCATACCGAGCTTGTGACCCAAGAGTCTGAAGTATTCCAAGGATGGCAGATGACAGGGCAGTCCTTTGATGACTCCTAGGCTCTTGGTTCAAATCTAAAAACCTAAAGGCCAGTGAAACAAATGCAGAATCCAGACCCAGCAGAAAGCAAGCCAACGTTTTCATGGCCTCCACTTGTGTTGGAAGCAGGCCATACTCTTGAGGCTGTCTCATCATCATCATCATCATCGGGGATTGCTAAATCTTCACTGTTCCGCCACTGATAACCTGGTCAAGTCAAAGTGACACAAAACCTTAACTCTCCCACACCTTCAGGAGACTAAGACAAGTGTATTAGGGGAACAATTGTCTGCGTCCATCCAGGATTACAGACAAGTCCTTAAGCTGGTTTTGTTTGGAATAAACCAATGCACCCCACTAGTAATAGGTGTGCGTTTACCCTTTTGTACTGTTAATGACTTTGTAAAACATTCATCTCTTTGTATTCATTTCCAGTTATTTCATTCACTCTGTGAAGGGGCCTTTTCGTGTCAGCAGGGGGGCGGCCACTGGAGGGCTGGGTGATTTAAGGCAGCCTCCTCTAGGAGCAATTCTTTGCTTTTCAAATATCGTCTGTGAAAGAGAAGGGTCTCACATAGATCCCCAGTAGATGTGAAGTTCCACCCTTAAAACAGCCTTAGTCACAGTTTTGTTTTTAAGTGAAAGCAGGGTTCCAGGTGTATATCGATGATGGAGCATCGCGTGTACTTTTGTACCACTTGGCCCAAAGCACTGCAGCTGCGCCAGACTTGCTAGAGCTCCAAACCCTTAGAGCCTGGTCCTTTCCGAACGGGCCCACGTTTTCTAAGCGTAGAGAGTGAGTTTGGGGTTTTGTTTGGGGCTGCTTTTTATGTACAGCAAGAAGCAAACGCTGTTCAGCACGAGATAGCCTGTGGTTATGTGTGCTCAGGAGATCTCACTGTGGCCCAGGACCATTTCCCGTTGATGGATGCATTCTGAGCAGCAAAGATTAACTAGATACGTTTGAGTTGCAGTCTGCTTCCTTCGTTTCAGAGTCAGGTTCTAAGAGACCCCACTTCCTGTTTTTCTGCCTTCAGGAAGATCCATGGACTAATCTTTTTTGTTGTTGTTTCCTGGGGGTGCCTTGAACGTAGTCAAGCAAATTATAGCAGTGTGTCCTGCCCCTACCCATTTTATGGGACATTTTAGAAAGCTCTGTAGAAACTTTATTCAGGATAAATGCTTCACATTAGATGTAAAAGTGGTATAAGTAATCAGTATGTCTTATTAAATTTTTCGAGATGTAGGCTACCCTCAGTAACACATAATGATATTAATGTTAAAGAAAAATGGTCGTTGGTGACACAGTGGGCTGGGCATCGGACCGCTAACCACAGAGTCAGCGGTACACATGCCCCAATCCCTCTGTGGGCGAGAGAGGGGGCGTTTTGCTCCAGTACAGACTTACTGTCTCCGAACCCCTAGAGAGGGCCACTATGAGTCGGAATCCACTTGATGTCAGTGGGTTTGGTTTGGGCTTTTTTCCCTTTTTTCTTTCAATCACTTATGAAACAGCAGAAGGAGTGATTTGTAGGGATCACCTGATCACAATGAAATAAGCACCTATATTATGTCTTTCCCTTATTTAACTGTGACCAGAAAATGCATACACATGTGGCAATCCAGGGCCTAGTGAGTGATTAAAAGACAAAAAACAAACAAAAAAATCCCACCTATTTTGTAAGGATTTTAGAAGTTCTGGTGATATTGCAGGTTACATGTTCCAGCCTACTAGCCACTCCTTGGGAGAACGATGAGGCTTTCTGCTCTGGTACAGAGTTATAACCTCAGAAAGCACAGGAGCAGGTCTACTGTCTGCATAGGGTTGCTATGAGCCAGCATTGACTCAATGGCAGTAGTTTAAAAAATTCCAATTGTATGTATTTTACAGATGAGAAAGCTGTGACACATGTAGGATGAGTAACTTGTCCCAGGGCACAGAGCTAGTCAGACCTTAGAGACCATAAATACTACGCTATGCTGTGTACTTCGCTCAGTAACTGGATTTTTCAGGGGGAAATTTAGCAATGGTATAATGTGCCATCCTAAATAAATTCTCATCTTTATGGTTCTTATGTAACTGGATAAAACAAAACTACCATATATATTTTCTGAAATTCTAAATAGAGAGTAAAATGTGCATGTATGTGTATCCTCCTAGCAGCCATATTGAACGAAGTAGAACTGCCTGAAAGGGTTTAATCTCGTGCATTGTAATGCCTTAATGGCTGTCATCTTGGCAGAAGCAGATTACCACATCTTTCTCGCATGGAGCACCTGGTGGGTTTTACCCACCAACAGTGCTTTAACCACCATGCCACCGAGGATCCTATGTGTGCATGCATGTGTGTACTGATGGACACATGTTTATCTATAACTTAATGCATCTGCGTATATGTCCTCTCTGTAATCAGAGTTCCAGCATCTTTCTTTGTATTAGTCCAGAATACTAAGGATAGATGTATTGGCATATGTGTTAGTCTGAATAGAGAACCAAATTCAGGAAAGTGCGTATGTGTATAAGAAAGAGCTTTATCTACAAGAACAATTGAGTATTGAGAAAACATCTCAGCCCAGTGCAGTTCGAGTCCCTAAGTCCAATATTAGCACGTACGTCCAATACCAATCTGTAAATTCCTCCTCAGACTTATGCAACACACGCAATGACACTGAATGCAGGATGCTCACAGGCCAGTGGGTGGAAAGTCTTGTGGATCCAGTGGCAGTGGAAGCATCTCAGCGCTGGCAGGAGTCTCCACATGGCTCCTTCAGCTCCAGGGCTCTAGCATAGCTCCATGTGTCTTGTCCACAGGAATGTCTCACAGAAAATGTGCACATGTCCTGCCTCCAGCGAGCTATTTATCTCTTTAGCACCTCCAAATAAGGTCATCAAGCTGTGACCTGATTGACAGGCTAAACCCCACCCCTTCACTCTTAAGTCTTAAAGTGACAACAGATTATGTAATGACCACAGCATATGATTCACATATCTTACAATTCAGTTTTCAATGTTCAATCATTAAAGAAGAGTTGAGCAATCATCACCGCAATCAATTTTAGAATGTTATCTTTATTCTTGTACTCATTGTCATTAGCTCCCCATTTCTCTCCAACCTCCCCTGCCGTATCCCTAAAGAACCATTAATCCAGTTATTGTCTCTATATGGTTACCTTTCATGGATTTCATGTATAGGAAAACATTAAAAGCAACAACAAAAAACTAGCAATAATAACAAAGTAAAGCAGATTAAAAACCTCAATTGAAAAGACAGCAGAAAACATTAAAAATGAGGACATATTTAGAATAGGTAAAAAGGGAGCTAAATGACAAGGTACTGAATCTTGACCTCGGTGCATCTGCAGTAGTGCGCTTTCTAGTGCGCTCTGCATGCTAGCAGGCCTACCACATTCCTGGTCCGGAGTCAAAGGGCTTACCCATGTGGATTTCCCCGTCACTTCTTTTAATTGCCATAGCTGACTTTGCAATGCTCTCCGTCTGAAAGACAAGCGATCATATCCCCTAACTCTGATAAGAGGGGTTCCTGGAGGCTTAATCCATGTGTGGACACTGAAAATGGATTTTGGGCTTCCACAGTCATGCATGTTATATTGTTGCTGCTAGGTGCCATGGAGTCAGCTCTGACCCATAGCGGCCCTATACACAGCGGAAGGCAACACGGCATGGTTCTGGGCCATCCTCACAGCTGCTCCCATGCCTGAGCCCAGTGTTACAGCTGCTGTGCCAACCCATCTCTTTGAGCGTCTTCTTTTTATTTTTGCTGCCCCTTCACTTTACCAAGCATGATGCCCTTCTCCAGGATATGCCCTCTGTTGACAAATGTCCCAAGTGTGTAAGATGCCGTCAGGCCTTCCTTGCCGCTAAGGAGTCCTCTGGTCATACTTCTTCCAAGACAGACCCGTTTGTCCTTTAAGCAGTCCATAGTACTTTTAATACTCTTCTCCAGCACCACAATTCAAAGTCATTGCTTTTTCTTTGATCTTCCTTATTCAGTATACAACTCTCACATGCATATGAGGCAATGGACTTAGTCAGGCATGCCTCCATCCTCAAAGTAACACCTTTGCTTTTCAGTACTATAAAGAGGTCCTGTGCAGAAGATTGACCTAATACAACACATCTCTTGAGCTCTTGACTGTTGCTTCCATGAGTATTGATCGTGGATCCAAGTAAGACAAAATCATTGACAACTTCCATTTTTTCCCCCTTTATCATGATGTTACCTACTGTGAGGATTTTGGTCTTCTTTATACTGAGTTGTCATCCACACTGAAAACTTTGATTTTCATCAGCAAAGGTTTCAAATCCTTTTCATTTGTAGCATGCAAGGTTGTTTCATTAACTTTTCTCCAATCCTGATGTCACATTCTTCATATACTACAGTTTCTTTGATGATTTGCTTAGTATACAGATCGGCCCAGTATGATGAGAGGATATGACCTTGACACGCACCTTTCTTGATTTTAAACCATGCACTATTCATTTGTTTTGTTCCCACAACGGCCTTATGATCCATGTACAAGTTCTGAATGAGTTCAGTGAAGTGTTCTGGTATTCCCATTTTTCTCGAAGTTATCCATAGTTTGTTAAGGTCCACAGTCATGTGCCTTTGCATGGTCAATAAAATAGACGTAGACATCTTTTTGGTATTCTATGCTTTGAGTCAAGATCCATCTGACATCAGCAATTGGTCCACCTCTTTTGAACCAGGCCCGAATATCTGAGAGTTTCCTGTTGATGCAACCATTGTTGGATGATCTTCAGCAAAATTTTACTTGCATGAGATATCAATGATACTATTCTAGTTTGAACATTCTTTTAGGTTACCTTTCTTTGAAATGGGTACAAAAATGGATCTTTTCAGTCAGTTGACCAAGTAAGTGTTTTCCAGATTTCCTGATATACATGAATGAGTGCTTCCAGTATTTCATCACTTTGCTGAAACATTTCAATTCCTGAAACCTTGTCTTTGGCTAATACATTCAGTACAGTTTTAACTTCTACTTTTAGTACTATTCGTTCTTGCTCATATACTACCTCCTGGAATGGTGGAATGCCTACTCATTCTTTTTGGTGCACTGTCACTAGTTAAGTTCTGATACCATTCCCTCCTTCAGATTTGGATTATATTATTTACAATCCTTGGATCACATAGTCTGGTGTGCTTCGTCCATCGTGAATTTGGTTGACACCTCACTTATACGGCTGCTTGTTTGAACACACGTCTTTAAGACCCCAGATACCATTCCTTCTGATAACTGGGAACCATCTAGTTTCTTCTCCACACTTTGCTATAGCACTCTTATCTTCAGTCATTAAAATGATCTTTATTGCGCTTCTATTATATGCTTAACTTATTCTTTGGTGGGAACAAGTAAAATAATGTATATTTTATCTCTTTAGTCTGTAATTATTATTGACTGCAACTACATACAAGGTACTGTTGTGGATATCGAGAATATACCAGTGAACAAAATAGTTAAAAGTCCTTATTCTCAGGACAAAGGCTTGAGTTTCAAAGACTCTCAGCACCCAGGCTCCTCCTACTTTGTTAGCATGACCTGATATTTGTTAACTGTGCAATCAAGTTGTGGACTAGAACTGATATCTCGTCCGAACACTTGACTGGGGAAGTATCTACTTCCTCATTTACTTCAATTTTTGGCAGAATTAGTATCCGCAAAGGCTGTTTGCTGGAGGGCCTCAATTCCTTGCTGACTTTCAGAATCTGCCCTCAAATATTTGCCACATGGGCCTCACCATAAAACAAAACAAAACAAGTTATTTCTTATCTGACTCCTCCAGGAAAGTTCACATGTATTCAGAGCAGAATCTGCACTCCATCAGGTTTTCATGACTGTGACTATTGAAGTAGATCGGCACACGCCTTGTTTCCAATGTACCTGTGGGTCCTTTCGAACCACCAACCTTTCAGTCAGTAGCTGAGTGCTTAACCGTGTGTATCAGTGAGGAACTTCTTGGGGCTTTCCCTAGGAGAACTCAACACATGGCAGTGTGCTTGATCCAAGCCAGCATGAGAAAACATCTGCTATCAAGGCAGGAGTTCCAATGTCTTGGTGGGAATTGATATCCCTTCTCCTTGGCTATATTCTACTAGTTGGACATCACAAGTCCTGCTCATGCTCAAGGGGACCGGGATTATCCAATGGTGAGAATATCAGGAGATAAGGATCACTGGAGGAAGTCCTGAATTCTAGCCACCGCAGATGGTGAGCCAAGGCAGTCCTGATTGGTTGACGATTGAGCGGAAACTGGAGACGTGGAAGTGAGCGTACTTCTAGGAAGGTGCATTCCAAGCAGAAGGACCAAACCCAAGTTAAAGAGAGAGATAGAGAAGGAGAGGTCAAGGGGCGAGAGGAGGGGAGTATGAAGTCTATGGAGAGAAATCTACACTTGGAAGCAGTTGAATATTATTTCCAGATAATAAAAGTTGCAAATGGGATCGGTTGTTATTCTTGTTAGGTGCTGGCTAGTAGGTTCCAATTCAGCAACAGAAGGAAGGCCTGCCGGGTCCTGTGCCATTGCTCACACTGTTCCTCCCGACGTCCTCCTCCAGAAACGGCCTGTGTCAGAGGAGTTAGAAAAATGTGCTCTGCTGGCTGGAAGAGTTGAGAACAACCCCCATTGAACATTTCAAGAAGGAGTCTGTAAACAGAGAAAATGGAACAAGTACTAATATAATTTATGTGTATTTTTCCAGGCATTGCCTTAAGATATGTGAGACATATTTTGTTCCTGAGCAAGTGAGTTAACAGGCAGGGACTTGCTAACTGCACAAAAATGTATTTTGAGAGAGAGAGAGATAAATGTGTCTCTCCTTTCACCTCAGAAGAACATAAGAAGAAAGTGGAAAAACAGCGGGAATTCATGTGGTGGAATTCTTAGCAGGTCTCTCAGGAATGTTTGGGCCAACATTCTTTCGCCTGGCTTTCAGTGTTTCCTTCTCAACTGCTGGGAGACAGTGACAGTCAGCCAGATGACAACTCACCCTTAAGAAAAAAAGACTGTTTTGAGTTGCCAGGAGGCACTGGTCATAGATTGAAGAAGTAGCTTCCATGGGCTTTTGGAGATGTTCATTGTCTTTGAGATTGAATGTGTGAAACTGAAAGGACCTTGAAGTTGTCTGGCCTGATGCCACACGGCTCCAGAACCTGATATACTTTGCTGAACACACACACACACACACACACACACACACACACAAGCTTTAGATTTTTGTGTGTCATATAAACTTTGAATAATGCACCTGAAATTGATAGATACTTCTGTATTTGTGTGTGTGTGTGTGTGTGTGTGTGTGTATGCCTTGAGGGGATTTTCTTTGAAAGCCAAAATAGTAATATTTAAAATTTCAGGTCTATTTAGTTTTTTCCCTTAGGCTTAATATACATATAAAGGGGTTTTATTTCTGGCCGTGAAAATGATGCCCTCTTAAACATATATGAACACAGAGTAATCAAATAGATGATAGGTATATATAGAATAAAAATGTAAAGGCTACAAATCAGAAAGCAGCTGGTGTCTGCGTCTTAACACTGTGCTGGGTTCCTTCGAATCCTGAAGCTACCTTGTGAGAAAACAGTATTCTCGGCCAAGATGATTCTCACCGTTTTCATTGTCATTCAGCCACCCAGGTCCTGATTCTGTTCAACTTTTGTTCTCTATTCTGTTGGATCTAATCCTTGATTTTACCCCAGTTACAAAGCTCCTAAGTAACTTATCTTGTTCCTGTTTCATGACTTTCTGAGTTGCGTCTCCTGGCTTAGAGATGAAGGATTCCATGACTCACAGCACATTAATCAGCACACACATCAGCCTATTGACATAGGTGACCCGCACTCAAGTCTTATGGGAGCTCTCGGCACACAGAGAGGGTTGTGATAGAAGAGCTCACCTGGAGCGTATGGGACACATTGTTTTCTACAAAGTCGAACAGGAAGCTTACTTCTTGTTCCAAAGAAAACTGTCACCTGGCCCCTGGAGGTTACTTGTTGTAAACACAATCCTGAGACATTGTCCAAGTAAACCACTGTCAGGGTCTGGCATTCTTGGCATGCCCATAAGACATGGAGAAGGACAAGAGCCCCATGGAGGAGACCTTACCAACACATTTGCCATCCAACAGTTGTTCCTGGAATTCACTCTTCATCGTTGACTTTCCTCTGCAGTCACCTCAAGGTCTTTTATATTGACCTTTATATTGGGGCTGTAACAAGTGTCTGGTGAGATAGGATCCAAGTTGTTGTATCGTACCTGTATTAACACTTTCAACAAGCATAGCAATTCCTAAAAGTTCCAAAGAGTTTTCCACCTCACCACTCAGTCAATGACCATCTGTTCCTTGTTTCCCTTTCAGCAGGCTGCTCCTACCTCCCCAAAGTCCTATTGTGTTTTCTCTTCAATATTCCTGCTTCCCTACTGCCTGTACCCTTCAAGTACTGTCTTCCACTCCTGTTTATCAAGAATTGTTCTAAGCAGTAACTTCCCCCCCCCCTCCAAAATTAATCAATGGCACCTGTGTAATATTGTTTAAATGATCTTTGAGAAAAAAGATTCAAAACAGTGATGGTGCCTGCATGAGGAGAGAGTGAGGGAGAGGGAGCCGAACAGATGGGAAATCCAAGAAGCAAAGGATCTTGGGATTGGAACTGCCCCAAGCTGGGGTGGGGGCCCTGAGTCTGAGAATGTGGTCTCATCCACCCAGACAAATCCCAATTGCGAAAGGGCAGAGTGCGCAGAATGGAAGTACAAGTAAGAAATGTATGGAGGGTTGTCGAAGGCTCCAGGGCAGGAGGTTAGTATGGAGGGGGGTCTAAACTCCCAAAAGTGGTACCTCGGGGACCATGGCTAAAGTTGATCATCACCGCACTAGCTTGCTGGCTGCAGAGGCAGCAAGTCTCCAAGAACAACTGCTCACATGGGGAGAAGTGAAGCTGGTGGCAGACAAAGCCTGCAGAGGGGAGAGAGCCTGCTTTCCACCTGCCATCGTGGTGTGGCGTCATTGGTCATTGATATCTCTGTTGATCTACTTACTGTCTACATCAGTGTTTCTTAACCTGTGGGTCGTGAGCCTTTCACAGGGGTTGCCTGATTCACAACAGTAGCAAAATGAGAGTGATGAAGTAGCAACGAAAATAATCATATGGTTGGGGAGTCACCACAACATGAGGAACTGTACAAAAGGGTCATGGCATTAGGAAGGTTGAGAACCACTGTGTTACATGATCATTTAAGGTATTAAAAAGATATAAAGGCACTAACATTAAATCTGTCTATCATCAGTGAGGTTTTAAATCTACAGACATAAATATGGAGATCCAGTTCTTAATACACACTTAGCAAAAGACATTGAATTATTCTGAGTCAACTTGAGCCCAGTGTTCCAAAGAATGTATAATTTCTTTTTCTTTAAAAAAAAATTATTTTGTTGAGGGCTCATACAACTCTTATCACAATCCATCCATCCATCCATTGTGTCAAGCACATTTGTACATTTGCTGCTATCATATTCTCAAAGTCTTTTCTTTCTACTTGAGCCTTTGGTAGCATATCAGCTCCTCATTGTTTTCCCCTCTCTCATGAACCCTTGATAATTTATATATTATTTTTTTCATGTCTTACACTGACCATTGTCTCCCTTCACCCACTTTTCTGTTGTCCGTCCCACAGGGAAAGGGCTACTGTCTCTCCCCACCTTCCCCTCCCCTTTCTGGTATGGTTACTCTCAATATTGGTCCTGAGGGGACCAATCAGCCTTTATTTGAGTTTCAGTAATTCCTCTCAGTTACATTGCCCTTGATGGTGCCCTACCAGGCCTCCCACACCCTCCTTGCCATCGATTTTGGATCACTTGTTCCCTTGACCCTGGGTTTCTTAACACCACTTCCTTTACCCCACCTCCCCCTCTTTCAAGTTCCCTCTGGAATGGTAAGTCTGCTGTTTTCTCCTCCAGATTGTTTATCCTGCTTATCTTATCTAGATATGCCTGCAGAGATAATGTGCACAAAAAAAAAAAAAGACAGAGCTAAGCAAAGCAACAAAAGAAAACAAAATAACAACAAAAAAAGAAAAGCCTGTAAATAGTTCAAGGTCTGTTTATTGACCTGTAGGAGTAAGTCTGATGGAGTGCCACGCCTGGCCCCAAAGTCTATTTGTGGTATTCCCTGGGGGCGTCCTTGCTCTGTTCCCCTTGCTGTTCTGCTGCACACCTTTAGTGTTTTGCCTCGGTGGGGTCAGATCAGGCACAATTCCCCCACTGTGTCTCCAGTGTTGTCCCCCATAGTGCTATGGGTCAGTGACGGACGTCGTGTCTTGTGGTGGGGCCGGCCCTCTGGTCCTCTCCATGCTTTGGCTGCTGCTCCGATCAGGAATGCCATCCTCAGGGCTTGTTGGCCCAGGATGTGCTCCACTCTCTCCCTCTTCCTCTCCCTTCATTTGCTCCTGTGTGCGCACATCAAACAACGCCCTCTCCCCTAGCTGTAACTTCAGTGCTGTCCTCTGAAGTGATTTGTTCTGCAGGAAGGGGGTGCTGTGCATGTAGTTGGGATTGGGGCCAGCCCCTCAGACCTCTCCATTGGTTCCCTGCACCATGCTGGCATGTTGCATTCACATCTTGGAGCACCGGGTTGAAGTCTGGTCCCTCTTTCCCTGTGGAGACACAAACAACACCCTTCCCTGATAAGATGCACTCTTGATGTGTATGATCGGACGAGAAACTGCACAGTAAAGTTGGAGTGAAAACATGCTTGTCTATAGGGAGCAAGTTGTGTTTGTTCCTACAAATTTTTAACATGATTTTCTTTAGAAGAATTTTAGATTCGAAAGGAAAATTTAAAAGAAAGAAATTGTACCCACAATTGTACTATTTGCTCTTTTCATATCTCCACACACTCTGAATAGAATTTCTCTGTTCCTGTCACTATTGTGGCAGCATTTTATTTTACGCGTTAGTCTTCAGAATTGGTGTTTGGAATGTCTGCACCCATTTCCACCCCATTGCTAGTCTACAAAGGAGCTCGCGGGGCTCGCTGATCAAGCGCTCAGCTCTTAGCTGACAGATCAGTGCTTCGAACTGACCAGCCACTTGAGGAGGGAAAGACGAGAGAGTCTGTTTTGTAAAGATCTTTGTACAGGACCCCTTGGCAGCAGTTCAACTCTGTTTCATGTGATCAATGTAAGTCTGAATTGACTCAATGGCAGTGGCTTTGAATTTGGTCATGTGCTCATTTACTTATTTATTTGGGGTTTGCTACAATAGTAATGAACACATATGTAAATTTATTTATTAGTTTATTAATAACTTTAAAAATAGATGACCAGGGATGTGCAAGGAGATCGGTGGCACAGTGAGCTGCTCCTTTTGCTGTTAAACTCAAGGTCAGCAGTTTGAAGATGCTTCGTGGGATGAAGCTTTCTGCTCCCTTTAAGATTGACCGTCTAGGAAACCCATGGAGGCAGTTCGACACCCCCCCCCCTGTGCTATGTTGTTATGAGTCAGAGTCAGTGCTATGACGGTGAGTTTCGACTCAGTGAGAACTGTGCAACATTTATTAAGACCACCTGCTTCCTTCCCGCAAAAACCAAACCAGCCCATCCTGGTTCCTCGTGCCAGTAAAACTCCACTCCATAGGTGTTCAAGTTTATAGCATTGCAGAAGCCGACTGGCAAGCCTTTCTCCCAAAGCACTGTCTCCGTGGTTCGATGGTTCTAATTGTCAACCTTTTGGTGAATCGTCGTGTGCTTAAGCCTCTGCACCACATGGGCTAATGACAAAATCATTACTAACAACAGCAGCAACATACCTCTGTGGCCTGGGCCCCTACTTGCAAAACCGAGGCCACCTATCCCTAAGGCACGCGTCTTTGTTCTTTAAGGGTAAAGTGACTCTCCTGCACCCTCAGATGCAGCTCTGGAAGTCTTTGCCCTGATCATGTTTCCTGTGCCCTGGTCACTCCAGATCTTCCTGCTGTCCTGTCTCTGGACTGAAATGGCACCCGGAGCTGTCCTCTGATCCTACTCCCCCCGCCGCCCCCCATGCCTCCCCAGCCCGGAGGAGTGACCTCAGAGAGACTCAGGCCTCACAGTCTAGTTCTTACATTTTTGTTCACTGTTTCGATGGACACATTATCCTCTCCACTAAAATGCCACCATCTGTCGGCAAGAATGCGACAGGGTACAATCTGAGAAAGATTACTTGGTATTTTCTTTCCGAAACTACTTCTTGCCTTAGGGAAGCAATCTCACCTTAACTTTGTTTGGTCTCTCATATAAATTTCATCAGGTGAGGTAAATGCTTAAGCGCTTGGCTAAGCATTGTATGAATCTGCCCAGGAATCTTTGAAAGAAAGGTCTACTTCCAGAAGGTTGCAACCTGGAAAACTCAAGTTCACTGGGTCATAACTAACAATAATCACAGTCTCCCTAGAGACCTTTCTGAAAATGAATCCCTTCCCCGAAAAACCCGTTCCACCAGTTGGAAAGCGCAGCAGATGAGCCTCCCTTTGCTTTGCCATCCATGACTGCGGACCTGTTCCTTCAGCTCGAGGGTGGTCTCACGAGGCCAGGAGATGTCAGGGGCCAAATTCTTGTTGTTGTAGGCGGAATGGCATGTTTTCTTTCGCATGCTAATTTGTTTCTGCTTTTCTTAAAACAAAACACTTTCCCCCCCTTTTTTTTCTATCTTTAGGCTTCACTGCAATTTTAGAGCAAAATTAGGTTAACAAGCTATGGGCAACACCTGCTCCTTTTATTTTTCTCTTACATTGTCTTGTAATGCAAAGTTGCGTTCCAGAAAGCAAACCAAATAAAATGAAACACACTTGCGGCCCAGTCCGGTCCAACCCTGGCAGCGCTGCGTGTGTCACAGGGGAACGGTGCCCTCAGGACTGTGGTTCTCAACCCTCCTCAGGCCGCCACCCAGGTACAAGGTTCTCGTGCTGTGGTGCCCCGAACCATAACACTGCTTTCGTGGGGACAAGAAGTCCAAGGGACGTGTAAATGAATGAAAAGAAAAAGCAACCCGTGCTAGAAATCTGTGCAGAGCCATCTGGTTCATGTAGGGAAACGAAAACTATAACAAATCATTTCCTCTTCAAGGATGATGCCCCTCTTCTTATGGAAATTACAGAAGCCATTCAACCCTCCGGGAGATCTGATGTTCATGTTTACACTAAGTTTGAGTGAAATTTACTGGAAAACTGCGCCTTGGTCACGGCTGGGAAATGTAGTTTGTACAGAGTGCACCTTGAGTTTCATATTCGACAGTGTGTGGGCCCTTTGTCCCCACCCTTCTGCTGTAATCCCCTGAAGGCAGCATGCACCTTTCTACTCCTCCTGTGTTTCCTGCTTCCATTTGCCCGCCTTCCGGAACTCCCTTTGTCCTTGGGTATATATTGCACTTCTGAATGGCTGATTTTGCTATCACTGGGGTGGGCTCCCTTCCGGAACTGAGGGGGTAACTCAGGGCCATAGTCTCAGGGATCCTCCCCCTCTCTCTGACCATTGAACCTGGTCCCTTTTATAGTCCTGGGTTTTGTTTCACTGTTTTTCCACTCTCTCCAGAACCTTCTAATGCCATTCTTTTCAGAACATTTGGTGGAGGGAGACAGGCACCGATTGCTCTACTTACTGGTCTCAGGGTTGTGGAGACTACCTCTTGTGTGGTCTGTTAGTCCACCGATCGGATTGTTTTCATAGGTTTTCATTGCATTTCCTCACTCTCCGTTTATTTTTGTTGTTGTTTTTCTGGACAAGGAGACATCAATGGTTGCACCTTATACGGTTGCTCAGGAGCTTTTAAGATCCCTGGTGTGACTCACCCCACTAGGATGTAGACGTGGTCTTTGTGAACTAAATTGTGCCAATGGGCCTTGGTGTGATTTGAGACGATGCTCCGGATTCCCAGGCCCATGGACTCATTTCCTCAAGGGGTTTGATTATGTCTAGAAAGAGTTTATAATTTGCATCCTATGTATGGTCTGCCACCTTCATGGGTATATTTCCAGCGCCTATACACATGTACTCTGTCAAATCCCATATTGTGGGCATACGCCCTCCCTCCTTCCCACACGTCCTCAGGATGTATGGCTAGCTAAACATCTGCTCACAGCTCATACTATTGCAGGATTGCGTGTACCTTAGTATTTTCCCATTGCTATTAATTCTTGCAGACCTCCCAATATCTTCTCTCAAGTTAACACCTGTGTACTCTCTCATCTTTCAATTCCTTTTTCCCTTCTCCTCCCATCGTTGGTAATGATCAAAGTCTATTTATTTTTTGCATGTGAAAACCTATTCTTGAATCTTTACAGCTATGGTTTCATATCATATTTTTCCCTTTGAGATTGAATAGTTTCCTTCAGCAAGATGTCCTTCAAGTGCATCTGTATTTTGGATTCCTTACTATTCTTTAAAGTTGTGTAATATTCCATTGTATGTATGTACCAAAGTTTGTTTATTTGTTCTTTCACTGATGACCACTTAGTTTGCCCCCATTTATTTGCTACTCTGAATAGGGCTCTGATGAACGTGGGTGTGGATATACATGTATTCGTGCTTCAGATAAGCTCAATGATCTGCAAACAAACAAACAAAACCAAACCCACTGTTGACAGTGTATTTGTGATTCATAGTGATCTTTTAGAATTTGTGGGACCTGGATCTATAAGGCTTGCAAGACTGTAAATCTTTTTTCCCCAGTAGATTTTTTTGGGTATATAGTTCACATATCACACAATTTACTAGTTCAATCACATCAGTAAGAGTTGCACAATAAGTTTTAGGACATTTTCTTAGCAAACCTGTTTTAGCATAGAACGAAAAGGTGAATGAGTGGCAAGATGTAAGTGCTGAATAGGAGTGTCCAGGTCCTGAGACAGGCAACTGCAGAGTCATAGACAGACTAAGCTCGGCATGTTCGAAGGACAGAGGAAAGCCTGTGTATGAGGACAATGTGAACCAGGAGGAAAGCCATGTGCAATGAGGTCAGAAAGATACCCAAGGGCCATGTCATGAAAAACCTTTGAAATCATGGTAAGGAGATTGGATTTTATTCTAAGCTCAGGGGTAAGGCACTGAGCTATTTTAAGTAGATGAAATGATCTGATATAAATGTCTAAATTAGAATGTATGTATAGCGTATACCCACATACATATATAGCTTGTGTATACATACGTATATATAATAAAAATTTGAACTGCTAGCGGGAAAGTGGACTTCACTGTGATTTCATGTCATAACTTGGTCTGCCAAGGCTCAGTTAACGGGAGAGAAATGAGATCATTGTATATACAGCCCGATGTGTTCTTTCCACCATTAGTGTTCTAAAAGTAGGAGCAGTTTGGCATCATCTCCCCAAACGCTCACTAGTATGACACATAATTGTCAACACATTCAAACAATGTCCATCGAGCTCTGCACTGTGTGCAAACATGAATAAGCTGAGTGTCCATGAAGGGTGTTTGCTTAATTTGCTGTGTGATTTTCCCCCTCTTATTTTATTAACTAAAAAAAAAGTGCTTTTGAGCAATAGATATAAAAGAAAAATGTGTCATTGCAGAGCGTTGTTGAGTCTTCTGGGGAGTATTTTTCTCCTTGGCAGTACATTTTCTAAGAAATGATGTTCTCTTTTGATTGAACGGATGATCCTCTTGAAGAGAGATTTTGGCGCATTAACTTCTTTCAACCCTGAAGCGCTGTTGGCTTCCTTATTAGTTTGGAAAACTCTAGAGAATCAGCCCCCAGACACAGGAAGGCATGACAGACGAGCCAGCAGTTGTCTTTCAGTAGCTTTATGGAATAGTGCACACTCAGTGCTGCAGAGAAAGCAGGATGTGCTTTGTGAAAAGATTTGTTGATGGAACTTTGCTATTAATGTGAACGAGTGTCTACTCTGACTTCAACATTCATAAATGACCTGAAATTACTGTCTCAATAGGCTGCATCAGTAGTCCCACACCCTTCCTTTCTGTAGAATAGAGGACTATCACCTTTAATGCTATCGTCAAGGGAAAGGACATTTCATTAACTTACTGTATATACTCGAGTATAAGCCGATCCGACTATCCAACAAGGGACCTAATTTTACCACAAAAACTGCATTAAAAATGTGCTGAAAAACTCGGCTTATACAGGTACTCTTTTCTCCCATTCGTTTTTCATCAGAAACAAAGTTGCGCAAAAATTTCTACAAAGGTTCATTCCTTGTTTGTCTTTGGTTCTTTCTTTCTTCTGCTGCTTTTAAAAAAAATGTGTATTACTTCTGGATAACTCAGAAAGAAACATCCAAATGAAGCCACCCTTTGGCAGTTTCTACTGGAGTCAAAGACACGTGACACCTTCCCCTGCGTTTTTATCCTCAACAATTCTTTCGGGAAGATACTGATACACCTTCAGGGGGCTCTGATCTCCCACCTCCTTCCGTGATGGAAACAGTGCTTTTTAAAGTGATTTTTTTTTTCAAATATCTTCAGGGCAGTTAGGAGAAATGGAAGATTTTCTTCAGACCTAGGTGACTTAGAGTCTTATTGAGTTAGAGAGGACAAATAGCCCTCAAATTACATAAGGAGACTTAGATGGAATCGTGGTTTAAAGGATAAGTCTCTTGAATCCAAAATCCCTGTTCAAATTTAGTCCCTACCACTTTTCAGCAGTGAGATAGGCTTACCTCCTCACTCAAACTCAAAAACTCATTGCCATCAAGTCGATTCTGACTCATAGTAACTCTGTGGGACAGAGGTTTCAGAAGCTGTTAATCTTCAGAGGAGTAGAATGTCTCATCTTTATCCCTCAGAGCCGCTGTTGGATTTGAACTTCTGATCTTGTGGTTAGCAGGCCAACGCATAGTTCACTCAGCCAACAGGGCTCCTTGCTTATTTCTGAGAACCTTAAAATCTTTGCAAAATGAAGTCAATATTTATTAGTGACCATATCCTTGAACTAATGATATAATAAATCATGCATATAAAGTACTTAGCATGACACCAGGATCCAAATAAGTACTTAAAAAGCAGTAGCCATTAAATTTTGATAAACATCCATAATCATTATATCAGACAAGTTTTTATAGTGCTTTTGATATTTGTATTACAAACTTATATTCATAAATTGTAAATATGGACTGTATTTTTCTTTTTCTTATAGGGATTTTAAATAGTTGTGTGGCATACAATGTTGGTCTTCCTGAAGCAAAAATATTTTCCGGACCTTCGAGTGAACAGTTTGGCTATGCAGTGCAACAGTTTATAAATCCAAAGGGAAACTGGTAAGAATATTCTATTCTTTATCATTTCAATAAAAATGCTAAATAAATGCTTTAAGAGTACTAAATTAATAATAGTTAACTCCAATTGCATATTCAAATTCGTGCCTGTTATACTATTAATGGATAACCTTCTGACCTGCTAACGCGAGAGCTCTTTCTTTGAGAATAGATTGCTGTAAGAAAATAATTAATAGGGTGATTTACAGTTTGGGTACTTTTCTTTAGACTTGAATAAAAAACGTTCTCTAAACAATGCATCTACAACTTGCTTTATCAGTTTGACCATTTAACACCCACTTACTTGCAAATTAATGAATTGATCTATTGATCTCTCATCTATAATATAACTAAAGACCAAGTCCTTTTTCATCAAATAGATTCCAACTCCTTAGCTCTCCTATTGGACAGGATTGAATTGCCTCCTGGGTTTCCGAGGCAGTGAGCGCTGCAGAAAGAGGCTGCAGCTTCCTTGTACCGTGGAGGGACTGGTGGGTTTGAACTACTGAGGTTTCAGGTAGCAACTGAACACTTAACTGCAGCGCCGCCAGGGCAGCTTATATCTGCTTAGAAGTATACACAAATGAAGATGTGTCCTTTAATTTTTTTTCTGTCTTTTTAATGATCTTTTGCTTTCTTCATGTATGATGTCCGTGATATCATTCCACAGCTCATCAGGTCATTACCGTCAATATGTCAAATCGGTTCTTGACATGTTCTCAAGAGTCATTTGTGTTTAGGGTCCCATCAGTTTGTTTTAATTTTCTTTAGGTTTAGCCTGCACATATATTTGAGCTATTGATGATCTGTTCCGTAGTCAGACCTTGGCTTTGTTTTGCTGATACTTTTGAGCTTCTCCATGGAATCTTATCACATATGCAGTCACTTAGGTTTCTATGTATTTGATCTGGAGAAGTCAACTGTATAGTCCCACTTCACACTGTTGAAAAAGGTATTTGCGATGAAGAAATCATTGGTTTTGCAAAATTCTATCATCCACATTCCAGCTTCATTTCCATCACCAAGACCAGATATTTCAGCTACTCTTCCCCCCTCCTTGTTTCTTAGTTTTGTAGTACAGTCGTCTTCATTACGTGTTTGATAGATTTCAGATGGAAGAAATTGGTAGAATGTCTTCATCACTAGCTTTTGAGCTTGGTATGGAGATTTGAATAAAAGTTGTAATAACTGGATTTCAATCTATCACAGACAGCATTGTACTTCAACTTAGATCTTGAAATGTCCTGCTTGACAATGATGTGGTTCTATTCATCTTGAATTTGTTATTCTCAGCAGATTAAGCTATAGGATTGTCGAACTAAATATGGCCAGTACCAGTCCATTTCAGCTGACTGATGCTAGGAATCTTGATCTTTATGTGCTCCATTTCATTTTTGGGGTCTTCCAATTTTCCTACATTCATATTTTGTACATTCTCCATTCCTATTATGAGTAGCTGTTTGAAGCTATTTTTTCTAATTTTGAGTCAGACCTGATCAGCTAATGAAGGTCCTGAAAGCTTTACTTCAACCACGTCATTATCGCCATCCACTCTGGTGTAAGAGGGCAGCTCTCTTTCATTCATATTCTGAATGCCTTTCAACTTGAGGGGCTTCTCCTTTGGTACGATAGCTGGCAATGCGCTGCTGAGATTTGTGAGGTTTTCAGTATCTGACACTGTTCCACTACTCTTTGTTAGGTTTTCAGTGGCTGATGCCTCCGAAGTGTACAACCTATTCCTTTTTACTCATCTGCCCTTAGTCTGGAAGCTGTGCTGAAACCTGCTTTCCTTGGATGACCCTGCTGGTATTCGAAATACTAGTGACATAGATTTCAGCCTCACAGTAACACACAGGCCCCCACAGTACGACCAACTGACAATCGGAAGGATTGCAGCCTTCAGTATGGATTACAACTTAGTATAAAGAAGGCAAAATTCTTCACAACTGGACCAAGAGGTTACAGCATGATAAATGGAGAAAAGATTGAAGTTGGCAAGATTTCATCTTGCTTGTGTCTACAACCAATACTCATAAAAGCAGCAGTTAACAGATTAAATGATGTGTTGTATTGGGTACATCTACTGCACAAGATGTATTGAAGAGTAAGACTGTTACTTTGAGTACTAAGGTGTACTTGACTTAAGCCATGCTATTATCAGTTGCCTCATATGCATGTGAAAGTTGGATATTGACTAAGGAAGACGGAAGAATACTCAGAGCATTTGAGTTATGGTACTGGGGAAGACTATTAAAATATTGTGGACTACCAAAAGAGCAATGAAATCTCTAGGAGTAAACAGTGGGACCGATGGTTCTGGTGGTCAGGGAAGGGGTTAATAGGGGATGGGGGATCATGGAAGAGGGGGAGACGGGGGGGGGGGGAAGGAAGGGTTTAGCCAGGGTCAGGGGAAAAACAAGTGATCCAAAATCAATGACAAGGAGGGCATGGGATGCCTGGTGGGGCTTGATCAAGTGCAATGTAGTCAAGAGGAATTAGCAAAAGTCGAATTAAGGTCAATATGATAGTGGGACAAGAGGAGAGTAAAAGGAAAGAGAGGAAATAACTAGGAGGCAAAGGACATTTATAGGGGTCTAAATACAGGCACGTACATATGTAAACATTTATATATAATGGTAGGGAAATAGAGCTACATAAATATATTTATATATTAAGTATTAAGGCAGCAGACAGACACTGGGCCTCCACTCAAGTGCTCTCTCAATGAAAGCACACTTTGTTCTAATAATCCGGCACTCTGTGATACCTTCCCAACATGATCACTGAAGACAAAATGGGTGCATAAACAAATGCGGTGTAGAAAACAGATGGTGCCTGGCCATCAAAAGATATAGTCTGGGGTCTTAAAGGCTTGAAGATAAACAAGTGGCCATCTAGCTGAGAAGCAACAAAACTCACATGGAAGAAGTATGCTAACCTGTGTGATCATGAGGATGAGGTATCAATGGGATCAAGTATTGGGTATCAGGCATCAACGACCCAGAACAAAAAAGCATATCTATGCGAAAGAGGGGGAGGGCAGAGTAGAGACCCAAAACCCATCTGTAGACAATTGGACGTC
Organism: Tenrec ecaudatus; assembly: GCF_050624435.1. Classification (NCBI taxonomy): domain Eukaryota; kingdom Metazoa; phylum Chordata; class Mammalia; order Afrosoricida; family Tenrecidae; genus Tenrec; species Tenrec ecaudatus. The sequence goes on from NC_134531.1 coordinate 48,564,976, forward strand.
CCCTCACAGACTCACAGAAGGGTCACAAGAAAGGGATGAGCCAGACAGTGTGCAATATAGCACTGATGAAACATACACCATTCCTCTACTTCTTTACTGCTTCCTCACCTGCCCACTATCATGACCCCAATTCTAACTTACAAATCTGGCTTCCCCAGGAGGGGAAGGGGGAAGGTGGGAGGAGAAAAGGGGAACCGAACACAACGATCAACGTATAGCCCCCACCCACACTCCCAGAGGAAGAACAAAAGAATAGTGCGTGAAGGGAGACAGTGTAAAACATGAAAATAACAACAGTTTATAAATGACCAAGGGTTCATGAGGGAGGGAGGGAAAAATTGAGGAGCTGATACCAAGGGCTCAAGTAGAAAGAAAATGTTTTGAAAATGTTGATGGTCACATATGTACACATGTGCTTGACACAATGGATGCATGTGCACTGCACGATAAGAGCTGTAAGAGCCCCCAATGAAGGGATTTAAAAATAAAGAGAGAGAGAGACATTAAGAAATGAGGACGGTGAGACTTTATTGCACATACTTGGGACATGTTGTCAGGAGCCATCAGTGTCTGGGAAAGGACATCATGCTAGGTGAGAAAGGCGACAGTGAGAGGGAGGACGATCCTTAACCAGGGGGCTTGCACAGTGGCTGCAACAGCAGGGTCAAACACAGCAGCGACTGTGCGGACGGGGCTGGACGCGGCAGAGTTGCGCAAGGAGCCATTAGTTCTCACCCGGTGGAACTAGGTGTTTGCCTCAGCAACAACATGCGGTGTGGCTTCTCACAAAGGTCTCTGAGAATTTTCACAGAGCTGACTTCTCCTGGCATACGCAGCTTCTTTTATTGTTGAAAAGCACACCTAACCTTTTAGCACTGGGTAGTGATTATTTTATAAATCATATCATGGCCTTCACCCCCACCCCACCCGATGGCAAACATCACCTTCCTCGCTCGAGATGGGAATGTATATCCCTGTTTCTGGTTTAAGTTGTCCATATAGTAATGAAAATCAATTGAAGACAAATCAGATCATTCTGAAAGTTGTATTTAATAGTGGACAGAACTGTAGCGCTTCGTGGCCTAGAGGTGATGTTCCCTCGCAGACAGTATTGGCTTGTCCCTGGAGCCTTTCCCCCCTTGTGCCGCAGCAGGTCCAGACCGTCCCCAGTAAACCTGGAGGTTCAATTCCATGTCTCCATCTCTCTTCTCTTTTGGATGATTACATGTGCTCTTGCCTGCTGATCAAAGGACAGTTATGATTTACAACTTAATTTCTGGGTCAACTTATCTTTGGATCACCAGACAACTGAATTCACAAACAGTTCGAACATGCCTGTCTCTGTGTTGAGGAAACAAAAGGAAATTATCCCTAGAGAGAGGAGTGTCTTAGAAGCTTCCTGGAGGAGGTAAATTGTTCATTGGATTTCACTGTTTCATATGATCACTTTAAATGTTGGAGAAGAACGTTAAGTAATGCTAGGAGACTAGAGGAGCAGTGTGTGTGGGAGACAGCATATCCACTCACCTGTCTCCTGACCACTCAGGAGATGGATAGGACCAGCCTGGTTGGAAACCCAAGGTTTAGCAATTAACGCAGCATTTGGAACATGAGAGAATTCTATCTCTGTAAATTACCAAATCATACTTCAATAACCATACTCCTTGGCAAAGGCATTAGAAATATAGTTTATTTCGACTTTGAAATTTAGCAGGTGAAGTTGCTAATGACACACTATATGACATCTCCCTATTTTTTTTCTGAGCGTCAGGCTCCCATAGCAGACAATGTATTCAACAACATCTCCATGTTAATGTCTTAATAAACATAGCAACTTTTAAAAATGCCTACCACATTTAACTGAAGGACAACAAATCTCTCGTTATCTTTTTAATTTGATCAGGCCCTACTAAGTCCTTCACTCCTCTCTTTCTCTCATGTCCGACACAGGTAATCCATTCTCTAGTCCCGTTGACCCTATCATCAAACACACAATATATCTGACCATTTCTCTCCTACTGCCAAGACCACCAGTGGCACAGTGCTTAAATTCTTGGCTGGTAACTAAGCAGTTGGTGGTTCAAACCACCAGCGACTCCATAGAAGAAAGATATAGTAAGTAGTCTGTTTCAATAAAGATTACAGTCTTGGAGAAACCATGGGGCAGTTCGACTTCAACCTATAGGGTTACTTGGGGCTTGGGGTCAGAATAGACTCCTCAGCAACATTCTCCACCACAACCCCACCCTATGGATGTTGGCAAGTGTTGGACTGAAAGGTTCAAAACCACTAGACGCTTCTTAGGAGAAAGATGAGGCTCTCCGCTGTGTACAGGTTTAGAGCCTCAGAAACCCTATGTGAGTCACCGTGAGTCAGAATCGAACCAACAGCAGTGGGCTTTATGTGTGGAACCACCACTGTAATCAAAGTCAGGTCTGGCTTTCACGTGTGCGACTGTCCCAGCGCATCATCTCCCTTCCTCCCTGGTTACAGAGATTCAATCTGTTGTCTGTTCCTTGAACACACCAAGCTCCTGCCTGATTGAATGGCTTTTGCACACCGTCTTCTCCGTGCTGGGACAGTCTACCCCAAGAACCAATGCTTGGCTCTTATCTTTACTCTCAGTTCTTACGCCTGCTCCTCACGGAGACCTTCCAGAAAGACCCTCTCTGAAATAGCACTTCATGATATCATCTACTCTTTCTCTAGCCAGTTCCTTAGATTCAGTTTCTTTGTAACAATTATTACTAGCAGGCAATACCTTTGTGTATTATTACCGGTCTTCTGCCCAGGGAAGATAATTTGCTCACTGGTGGGCCCTCAGTACCCCAAGATGGTTTCTGTCACTGAAATGGGGCTACTTCAGAGACCTTCAGATGCACTCTGATTTCACAGGGGTGGCCTAGCAGAGAACAATGTCACGGCAAACCAAGGCGATTCTTTGTACGTAATGACTTTCATGTATACACACAGGACAATGACTATGGGAGACAAGCCATAACAAGCATCTCTATTATTGGCTGGGATCATGCATTCAATTCCAGGGTCAAGCTCTCTGTTAAGGTGTAGCATTCAGTTTGTTCCCCCGAGCCTATTTGCCACCATCAACTGATCTTCGCATACTCCACCCACGCTGAGGAAGAGGAGGCAGTGGGAGTGTGAGCTTTCCGACCTGGGAGTCCAAACCACACAGATGGAGGTGGGAAGCAAAAAGGAAGCGGAGAAAAGCTGGTCGTTCTTCAGTTATTTTATCAAAATGGTCTTGAGAAGCAAAGCCGACTCACAAGCATGGACCGTGACTGCTGAAGATGCAGAAAGTACAGCACATACACCATCATCCTACAGATCATGGAGAAAAGTTGATGTGGAAGATTCATAAACCGAGTAGGCAACTGTGAATAACATAGGACAGGTGATATTACTTAGGACCAATTCTTACAGTTAATTGTGTTTTAATTCTTTTTAGTATAATAAACTCTTCGCAATGTTAAGAGGTTATTTTGTCCTCTGCGGCAAAGGACACAATTGAAATGTGTTTGCTCACCAATAGAGAGGTCTAAGGGGCCAGCCCTAATCCCAAGTACATGGACAGACCTCCTCCCCACAGAAGAATTCACTTCAGAGGACAGCACTGAAGCTACAGCTAAGGGAGGGGGCACTGTCTGATGAGAGCACACAGGAGCAAATGAAGGGAGAGGAAGAGAGAATGGAGCACAACCTGGGCTACCAAGCCCTGAGGATGATATTCCCACTCAGAGTAGCCAAAGCACAGAGAGGACCATAGGGCCAGCCCCACTACGAGACATGATGTCCCTCACTGACCCATAGCGCTATGGGGGACAACACTGGAGACACAGTGGGGGAATTGTGTCCAATCTAATCCCACCACATTGGTTTTTGGGGCATTGGTTTTTGTTGTGGTTGTTTTGTTGCTTTGTTTTGCTCTGTCTTGTTTTTTGTGCATATTATTGTTTCTGCAGGTCTATCTAGATAAGATAGGAGGGATAAACAATCCTGAGGAGAAAACAATGGGACCTATGGTTCTGGAGGGACACGGGAGAGGGGAAGGGGAAAGGAAGTAGGTGTTAACAAACCCAGGGACATGGGAACAACATGTGATCCAAAATCGATGGCAAGGAGGGTGTAGGTAGGAGGCCAGGTAGGGCTTGATCAAGGGCAATGTAACTGAGAGGAATTACTGAAACCCAAATGAAAGCTGAACATGATAGTGGGACAAGAGGAAAGTAAAAGGAAATAGAGGAAAGAACTAGGAGTCATAGGGCATTTCTAGACGTCTAAATACAGGCATATACATATGTAAATATCGGGCCTCTACTCAAGTACTCCTTCAATGCAAGAACACTTTGTTCTGTTAAACTGACATTTCATGATGCTCACCTTTCCAACACAGTCATCAAAGACAGAGCGGGTGCATAAGTAAATGTGGTGAAGAAAGCTGATGGTGCCAGCTATCAAGAGATATAGTGTCTGGGGTCTTAAAGACTTGAAGATAAATAAGCAGCCATCTAGCTGAGAAAACAAAGCCCACATGGAAGAAATACACCAGCCTGTGTGATCATGAGCTTTCAATACGATCAGGTATCAGGCATCAAAGAACAACAAATCATATCACTGTGAATGAAAGGGGAGTGCAGAGTGGAGACCCAATGCCCATCTGTAGGCAATTGCACATTCCCTTACAAAAGGGTTGTGGCTAGGAGACAGGCCAGTCAGGGTGCAGTATAGCACTGATGAAACATACCACTTTTCTCTAGTTCCTTAATGCTTCCCACCCCACGCTATTATGATCCCAGTTCTACCTTATAAATCTGGCTAGACCAGAGCATGTACACTGGTACAGATAAGAGCCCGTAACACAGGGAATTTAGGACAGATAAAACCCTCATGACCAATAATGAGAATGATACCAGGAGGGTATGGGGAAGGTGGGGGAGAAAGGGGAATGGATCACAATGATCTACATATGACCCCCTCCCGGGGTGGTGGACAACAGAAAAGTGGGTGAAGGGAAACATCAGGCAGTGTAAGAAATGACAAAATAATAATAATTTATAAATTATAAAGGGTTTGGGAGTGCAGGAGGGTGAGAGAGGGAGGGGTAAAAAGAGGAGCTGATACCACGGCCTCAACTAGAAAGCAAGTGTTTTTAGAATGATGATGGCAACAAATGTATGAATGTGTTTGACACAATGGATGCGTGTATGTATTCTGATGAGAGTTGTATGCTCCCCCAATAAAATGATTTTTAAAAAAAGAAAGAAACGGGGTTCCCTCTTGACACCTGTTATTAGCCTGGCCTTGCCAAGAGGCCTTGCCACAGAGGTTAGGGCTGAGCTCAAGGTCAAGGTGAGTGGATTCCCCCACTTCTCCATTACTCACGCCAGGGTTAGAGTGGGTCACAGTTAGGACAAGCAACCTCCACAACTCTTTGGCCCAAGGAAAATATCATGAGCCTTGGAAATTCAGGAAGGCCTATTTATTCTGACATTTGGCCCCATGCCCTTCTTCACTCTGGATTTAGGACAATTTCACAGACTTTATGGAAGTAGCAGATGTGGGGAGGATGGTTCAGACATTAACTTTCCTTTTGCCATTCATCAAGTTAACTTTGGACACAGAGAAAAGTGAGTGAGAATTCCTTTAGTAAACCTGTGAGTTCTTGGCTTAAAATGTTATAGATGTACCCCTCCACCCCCACGCCGCACACATACTTTCATTTTTCTATCCTCCCTTCCTGCTTGTTTTGACGCTGTTTTGATAGTTTTCATTCTCCTTAGTTTGACTTTGTTACCATCTGTCATGAGAGAATCTGTCATTCTATCCCATCACCCTTTCCTCCCCTCCAACCACTCACTTTGAATCTCTCTGACTTTTCTAAAATCACAGATATTTTTGAAGCACAAGTAGAGTCATGCCATGTGCTCCAGGTTTATAAAAATGGACAGTCATATTTCACATCGAGAGCTACTTCATTTTAACAGAACAGCCTGGACTCTTTGGCTGGCTTTATTCTACTTTTACTACCCTGTGGCCTTTTAGTCTAGAAACTGTTTAATAGGGCTTTGAAAAATGTTTGGGCCATTTAGGTAGTCCACAGTGGGCTGGGTAATTTTAAAAGCAAGATGATCTTCCAGCCTGTTCCCCAATAGCTCTTCTCTGGCTGTGATGTGTGCTCTCTAGTGGGTAAGTGGTGGGGCCACCCTGCTTTGAAGCCCACAGGTTACATGCAGGATGTTCAAAGGCACACGATGAAAGCCTTATCACAGGTCATCTACGAAGGATTGCAATCTGTAAAATCATTCTCTGGAAGGTTTAGTGGTAAACACAGTTTCTGTCTGTCTTGCCAGAAGGTTTGTCCCTAGGTAAAAAGAACCTGAGCTCATCCTGGGATTCAGCGACCTGTGAACTGTGCAATAACTATGTGATGACGGCGAACAGGGAATTGGGGGAATTTCCAGTCGTAGATGTGTATTTTCTTGCTCTGGCGAGGGCTAGCACATGCTTGTTTCTTGACAAGAGAAGGTAAATATAATTAAAGTAATGGTGGGGGAAAACCCATCTCTATATGAGCCTATGTGACAGTTTGAAAAAAAGATACTTTTTAGGTAAGATTTAAATGCAACAGCCTGGCTTCCACAGGTGTCTCTGTAAGATAACAAAACAGGTAACTTTTGCCAGGAGTAGAAAGCCTTCTCTTGGTCCTTCAGAGCGACTGGTGGTATCAAACTGCCAACCTTGCATTTAACAGCCTGCTGGATAGCCCACTGAGCCATCAGGGCTCCCATGTCCTTTGAGAAGATCTGTCAAAATAGCCCCCCCAAATTAGTCACCATAAAATTCTGAGCAGAATTTCTTATTTTGAATTCTCTGGCCTAGTAGACTCCCTCAAGACCTCTGTTTTGATTGATGCCACTTTTTCTTTCTTCTACTGGTATCCCAGCGAAGCTAAGGCATCACTGAGAACACTTGTCTGCAGTCATTCACCGATCACAGTGATATGTTTAAATGCTTCTTGTTTGGCATAAGCCCATGGATGTAGAAACTGAAATCCTTCTTGTAGTACCCTTGTCTCATAGATTACTTTGGTTATAATAATGTCCAATATTGATGGAGCTTACTGCCCTTTCCAAACATGCAATACCTATCATACCACTAAGAAGTTGGTAACAGTATCCTCCATTTTTACAGATTAAGAGGTGGGATTTAGAGTGTACAACATGGCTAAGACTGCATAGCCAATAAGTGGGGGAGAGGTAGATGCACAACAGAGACAAGATATTCCTAATGGATTTATGTGTTTGTTTGTTAAGAATTTAAGGGAGGAACCAGCAGAATGCAGTTAATCTCTGTATATACTTGTTATTTTATCTCCAGGTTATTTTAATGTCCAGGGAACCAAACTCACTGCCACGGAGTGGATACTGACTCGAGAGCCCCCTCTGTGCATTCCAGAGACCATGACTCCACAGGGCCAGTACAAAGCCCTGCCGTCCTCCTTTACAAAATACGATAAACTTCTCATATTTTGAGTCCAGTGGTCTGTTCTAGACATTATCTATAATTTCCCCTAGTTTTCTTCTAAGTGTCCCTGGACAGGAGTGACGGTCACATGGATCGCTTTGTTCTCTAAGGGACAGGATTTGCCATATGATCCAGGAGTCACAGCTCAGAGGTTCGGGGAAAGTCACACAGTGCCTCTGGAGTACAGAGAGGGTATCACCCTTACCAAACTGGGGTGCTTTGAGTACTAGTTGAGGGAATGAAAAAACAACAACAACAAAATCACTGAAAAAAATGCAGTTATGTGGTTCATTAGCGATAACTCAGAAACTCCAAACTCAGTACCATTGAAGCCCAAGCCAGCAACCCTATAAGACAGAAGAAAGCTACACCTGTGGTCTCCCAAGAATGTACATTTTTACCAGTGTAGAAACTCATTTCTTTCTCTCACAGAATGGCTGGTGATTTCAAACTGCTTACCTTGTGGTTAGAAGCCCAGTCTCTATAGAGCCCAGTCTGCTACTAGAGCTCCTAGTGAGAGAATATATAGGAATATATTCAGGTCACTGCACCTTAGTCATTTTCATCTGCGTTAGATTAGCCTCCGTGCATAATGAATTAGTTTTGGTCTGGTTCTTTTACTTGGCCAAAAGTGCTCTTTGGATTCCTTTTCCAAAAAGAATAATGTCTTTGTCTTTTATGATTGTCTTTAAATATTCATCAATATTGACTTTTAGATTTCTTTCCAAATGTAAAATCCACTTGCCATTAGGTTTTCATGGTAGTGCCATTTAAACTACTTATTTTCTTTCTTTACAGAATTTCACTTTATTATAAGTCATATGCCAAGTATGTATTCCTTTTTTGCCTATGAAATTTTAGTTTCTTTTACTAGCTTATAATCTAAGGCAAATTTTGTGAAATGTTAGAAATCTGACTGTAATATAGGCTTCCACTTTTAAATATGAAAACATGTTTATATTTTAATAACTCACCAAGCTAGTACCATGTAAGGAAACCATTCATCATCCTGTGTAACATAGATGTGTTGTGATCCCCTGTCACCAGGGCCTCCCTTGGCTAGGAGGCAAGGTGAGGTGAGTAGAGAAACACTATCCTTTAGGACACTGCCCCGTTGACCACTCTGGTATTGATTTACCCACTTTTTTCATATCATACTTGTTCATTTCATTTTCACGCAATTAAAATAATTCTATAGTCAAAATTTTCAATGACGAGGCATTTTTCATAAATACAACCCTGTAATAGAAAACTCCACCACCCTTTAGTCCACTCTGAGTCATGGGAATCCTATGTAAGTTTCCCAAAGCTATAAATTCGAACTTGTGATGAGCCTGTAGGATAGAGTAGAGCTGCCTCTGTGGCTTTGTGAGGCTGTAACTCTGAAGGGGAGTAGAAAGTCTCATCTTTCTCCTGCAGAGAGACTTGTGGTTTCAAGCTCCTGACCTTGCAGGTAATAGCCCAATGCATAACCCACTATATCACTGGGTGGGTGTCAGAATCAACGTGATGACGTTGTTTGAGTGAATGAATGAGTGAGTGAGTGAGTGAGTGAGTGAGTCAGTCAGTGAGGGAGTGAGGGAGTGAGTGAGTGAGTGAGTGAAGGTGATATTTATGGATGGGGGTAGCTTCATATTTGTCCCTGGGAACTCCTGGTAGGTTCCAATCATCATCGACCTTGAGGTTAGCTTACTGGACAGCGACATCAGGACTTCTACAAGCAGTTCAGCATGCATGGGAACCCACGGGTGGAGATTTTGCTGTGGGCTAGACCTTCAGATGCTTTAGATAGGCTAGAATCCCCGAAGCCCTTCGATCATCCGTACAACTCCTCCATGCTTTCTACAGTCTTTCCATGTAACATTTCCCTCTGCGACCTCTGCCTGCCAGGTTCTGGAATGGCGTTTCTTTGCAAATGTCATGGATCCAGTACACACATCTCCCTTGTGTGTGGTTGTGCATTTGTCTGAGGTCCAAACAAGGGCAGGAAAATGAATACCGCTCCTAAGGAAGACGTGGCGGGCTGGAAATGATCAGGGATTTGGAGCGAAAGGACATGGGTGTCAATCAGTTGCCACTTAAACACTTAGACTCAGTTGCTTTGTGAAAAGCAGAACTCAGTAGTTATAACATTTGACCTCACAGCCTATTTACAAAGAACAAAGGAAATAATATGTGGGCCTACAAACATGGAATTCGTATTATCACAAGGTTTTAAAATAAATATTTCAGGATTCGACTTTAACATCAGGAACCTGCGTGCTGGATGGGTCAAATAACATGATTGGTTCTATTGATTCAATTGCTTCCAGTGCAAAGCTAATTTCCAGGGTTTTTATGAGACAGGGGACTGGATGCAAGGTGGTTCTGTAATGAGGAGGCTGGTGGATTCTGATCATGGCCCTGGAGGTTAGCTGCGCCGCTGTTTAAGGAAGCAATCTGGCATCCAAAGGAGTCTGAGGCGGCAGTAAGAGGTTTTGATATGAAAATTGCTTTTTAACAAATGCCAAATAGCCCCTGTTAAATGTCTAATCACAACTGTTCCCAGCCAGGACCTAAAAATGAACTGTCTCTGCTTGTCTTTTTCTTTCCCAGAGACATCAAGGTGTTTTTGTTTTTGAGGAATTTTTTCTACAATAAACTCCTTTTATAACAGTCAGACGTGCGAGGGAGGCCATATAGGACTTACCTTGCATTGGCACGAGCTGGATAATAAGAATATAGCCTATGGTTTATATGTAATAGAGTTATCATTCCACGTAAAATCTCTCTTCAATGACTGTTAGACATTTCAGAATTTAAAATATCTCATACTGAACTTCTGAGTTCACTCAATCTAAAATAAAATCATGACAAAGCAGAGCCTCACAAGACAAAAGACCATGGCCTGTGAGTTGATACTGATGAGCATGGGTTCTCCCGGGTATCACCCAACAGAAGCATATCACCAAGCAGTTCTTCTATGGTACAACGGGGTGGTTTCGAACCACTAACCTTTAGTCTAGAATCAAGTGCAAGCCATTTGTACCACTTAGAAATCTGTTCCATGGACAGTATAACCCTTATCTGGTAATGATCTCTCATTCCTTTCCATTTCTCAGTCAAAACCCTTGGACTCATTTTTACTCCTTAAAAAAAAAATTCCCTCTTGAAAGTAAAACCAAAATAACACCTTCCTACGATCAGTTCCGTAGAAACCCTCCATCACCTCACGACTGGAAACAGGCAATTCTCAAGGGGGCAGCCTTCCTAGACCTTCCCCAGGGTAAGTCAGATCACATCACTACTCTGCCCAAAATCTTCCTGTGGCTTTCCCGTTTCATGTTCGAGGAGAGCCAAGTCTTTACACCACAGCCTTGCCTCTGTACGCCCCCACCCCTTTATCGGTAAGACTCCGTCCCCTACACGGTCCTCTTCAGCCACAGGGCTTTGGCACTTTCTCTTCCAGCAGCTCAGACGACTTTCGTGCTCCATTCTTTCACCTCCTTCCAGTCTCTGCTGAAATATCACCTTTTCTGTGACCTTGACTACCCTCAAATAATGACCCCAGTGCACTCGCCTCAACTTCCTCCTGCTCGTTTCTTTCGTCTCCCATATTACTGATTGCCATCTGACATACCATATAAGTTACCAAGTTCTTGTCTATCTCCTCCTCTAGATGTAAATTCAATGAGATCAGGGAGTTTTGACTGGCGTATCCATTATTGAATTCCCAGTGCATAGATCCATAGTTGGTACATACTACATCTTGCCACTCCTTAGAGCCCCACAGTTTATGTATTAGCCAAGACCGTGACATAGCAATCAGATAGACTACATTAGAGTTGGTGCCCCAAGGAGTTGTACAATACCAAGCTCCACAAGTGCTCAATAAACTGCATCGATTTAAAGAAAACAAGGTTTTACCCCCTACTATTTTAAACACCCCTCAGTAAGTTCTGTCTAGAAAAGTCCCTTCATTGTGAGTTTGGAGAGTTTAGACACCCGCAGACCAATGGGAGATATTTCTAGCAGTCCCTGGATTGTGGGTTTGAAAATCCACACTGCCATAAATACTGTTTACTAAATAAACAAAGTATTTTGAATTCCACTGGAGGTGGGCAAATTGGCTATGCTTGGGAAGTCTAGATAATCACTATTTTCCCACAAGATAATTGAACAGAGTAAGTGTTATTTAAAGTCGTCTTAGAAAATTTCCTGGTTTCACTGTAGGAAAAGAGCGGTTAGTAGTTTGGGCTTTGGTTTCGAGGGTCAGCACACAGCTGTTTACGCAGCTCTTTTGTCTGGTGGAGATTAGACTAAATCTTCTACTTCAAAGAGATTCGGTCACACTTTGGCCATCTTATCCTCTACCCAGACCTTTAACTTTTGGCACGTTGTCCGGCCACAACGGATCGCATAACATTTCACACGTAGATATACACCATCCCCTCTCCTCTTCCCGTCGCCTTCATTTAGGGAAGCCATTATTCTCTTCCAGTGACCCCTGCTGGCGTCGTAATGCTTCTTCGTGGAGGCTGAGTTTTCAGAAACCAGTATTCCACTGACGTCATCAAGCGGAGGAAAGTTCAGAGTCAACTGAAAACCGGTGATCTTGCCAATACTGGGAGTGATGAGTGGTCCTTGAATTGTTCACCATAGCCTACAGCCTGGCCTGGAGGCGACTTACTACTGTGGTTCAGTCTAATTAAAGAATGAGTCACAAACCATGAGGACATCCTTGTTATTCTTTAACACTTACCAAACATGGTCTTTTTTTCCAGTGTTGCCTCTGAACTTGTGTTCAGAGATGAATATGACATAATGCTGACCGAAACGTGTGTGTACTTTTTCTCTGAGGATTGCACCTACTCGCAGACCCTTCTTGGTAAACGTCACAGAATGTTGCAGAGGCTTGCCTTTCTCTTCTTCCTGCCTAAGTAATTAGGGGAGTCCCAGTCCCATGTGGGTGTGATGATGTCATGGCCCCTCCTGCGCAGCTCGGTCAGCATCCTGAATTCTGAGACAAGGAGGGAGATCACGAGGAGAGGGCTCGGGGAATCTTGTTGGTGATAGGGAACAACAAAGGGCCTTTTGAGCTGTCCAGTGGAGAAAATGGTAACAGCTTCTGGTCCTCATTTTTGTTTGTCTTGGGCCGTGTTCAGGATCGGTAGGAAGTGTGGACAATCGGCCCACTGCAGTCGAGTGGCTTCTGACCCATAGCAACCTGATGGGGCGACAGAGAACTGCCTCAAAAGCTTTGGGGTTTGCAACTGAGCTCTTTAGTCGCCTTACCACCAGGCATCCTGGTGCCCAGTAGAAGAATCGAAAATGCCTCACGTGCTATTTCCTGAATTCCATGCTTGCCCTGTTCCGATCTGCTTGGTAATCAGTACACACTGGGTCCTTCCGTGTGCATCTGCAGTACCAAAGGAAGGCCGGGGCTGGGTCTGATCTGCAGCCTTTTGACAAACCACACACCCCACCCACCATCACAGTAACTGTGCTCTGAACTTCGGGATCCAGTTTTTTTTCCTTGCTGCCCCTGGAAGCCAATTCATTTCTTCAGATGGTTTTTTTTATGCTGCTGAAAAGAAAGAGAATAGCTTGAGTGGAGCTTTGGCTTCAAAGTTGGACAGACATGGCTCTTCCTAGCCACGTGAACTAGATGAAGTTGCTCACCTCCTTGGGTCTCAGTTGCTCCATCTGTACAAGGGAAATGATGTTGCTGTTTGGTACTGTTGTCCACAATTCTACTCAAGGGGCTCCCAAGTGACAGAATAGAACTGTCCCATAGTTTCTTGGCTGTTTTCTTGGCAGTAACCAGGTCTTTCTCCTGCAGAGCTATTGGGTGGCGTGAGCTGCCATTCTTTCAGTGAGTGACTGAAGACTAACAGTTGGAGCTACTAGGGCTCCCTGAATGGAGGAAACAGTGAAGTGCTCAGGTACCAAACGCAACGTTGGTGGTTTGAACCTACCGGAAGGCAGTTCAGACAACAGCCCTAGCAGTCTGCTTTGGAAAGGTGGCAGTCATGACGATGCTGTGGAAAGCCGGTCCCTGCGACATGTGCGGTTGCTGTGAACCAACAGCAGCTGGCTCTTGAAATGGAGATAAGACGGTACAAGACATAAGTCCTTTCTCATATTCAGTTGGTGAATGTTTGGAAAGTCTCTTACATAGTAAGACTTACTTCTGGTAATAGGACTTCCCAGTATGTCAAGGGTCAGAGTCAAACTTCCTATGATACTTTCTAACTATATAAAAAGAAAAAAAACATCTCTAACTTCAAGTCGATTCTGACTCGTAGTGACCCTATAAAGTGGGATAGAGCTGCCCCTGTGAGGTTTTGTGACTATAACTCGTTATGGATGACCGAGCCTCAGCTTTCTCCTGCAGAGCAGGAGGTGATTTTGAACTGTGGACCTTGCAGTTAGCAGCCCAATGAGTAACCACTATGTCACCAGGGTTCCTCTTTTAACTACAAGGTGCTATTTTATTCCCTATAAAGGGTTCACAGTCACCTTGTGTTTTAAAAAGAAAACAAGTTTGCTGCATAGTAGATGATTGGCAGGTAAATCAGGAACAGTTGGCATAGACTCCACGAAACAAATCTGCTGCCGTTGTGTTGCGTCTCTCATAGCAACCCTGTGGTGTGGTTACTCACTGCCAGCAAGGCTTTGCTGGGCCATCAAATCAGTTCCAACTCATAGGACCCTTTGTGCAACAGAACTAAACGCTGCCTTGGCCTGTGCCATCCTCACAACGGTTCCCGTGCATAAGCCACTGTCCCAGCCGCTGTGTCAATCCATCGCCTTGATGGCCTTCCTCTTTGTCACTTACGTCTGCTTTACCAAGCCTGATGTTCTTCTCCAGGACTGGTTTCTCCTGACAATGTGTCCAACCTATTGTGAGATGAAGTCTCACCATCCTTGCTTCTAAGGAGCATTTTGGCTGTACTTCTTTCAAGACAGATTTGTTTGACCTGTGGACAGCCCATGAGACTTTCAATATTGACATAATTGACAGACAAGTGATCTGGCAATGCTGTAAGACAGTGAGGTAGTTAGTTTATTGTGCCAACCTGGCCGATAAACACATGTGGGGTTAATTGAAGGGAGGAGAGATAAATGGCTCAGTGAGTCTCACCTTTCTACTTGTCCGGTCTCTTGCTTTCTGATGGTTGAACCAGGGTGCTGCTGCCTTAGCCAGTTCCCTGCTACAGCTGGCAAGGCTCACTTCTTGCAAGACATCCCTGAAGAGAAGCCACATGGATGTACCCTGATGTAGCCCTGGGTGCTGAAGCAGCTGTGTGGAGAAACCTGACAGCGCTGAGATGCTTACACGCTCACTGACTCGGCTTTCCTCCTGTAGTCGGCATCATTGCGTGTGTTTTGTGAGATGGAGGACTTGTGGGCTTGGGCAGCACTGGGTTGGGATGTTTTCTTGATGTACATTTAACCTTTATATGAAACTCTCTCTTATACATGAGTTTCTGTGGATTTGTTTCTCTAAAGTACCCAGACTAACACAGACAGAGTTAAACTGTTCCTTAGGACTTGTGAGACTTGTAAGGAATTTTGGGGCGTGAAACAGAACCAAAGATCCAATTGGCAAAATTTAGAAGCAGGCTTTATTGGGACGCTTGCGGTCTGATTCAGCAACTCAGGGAATTGAGTCTTTGAAACCGCACTTTGGGAAATTTAGGCTGTGGTTTTTATACCCCTGCTGGCAGGCACAGCTGGGAAGGGTCCAAGCTGGGGAGGATCTGTGCACACAGGTGCTTCAGAAGGGAGAAGGTCTTTGACCTTATCTATATGCCACGGATGGCTAGAGTGGAGTGTGCATATCTTCAGAAAACATTCTGGCTCAGGAGGAGCCGGCTCCAGGAATTTGAAGGTTGAGCAGGGGAGGAGGAGATCAGTGGGAGAGGGAGGTCAGTGAAAGGGAGGTCTATGAGAGGTGAATTCTGAGAGCCAAGCTGAAGGCACCGGATTCAAATTGGAGTCCCTTTTGCCAAGACCAGGCAAGACTGTCAATCATTCTGCAAACAGACAGCCTCATCTTTCTGCCACGGAGCTACGGGTGGGTTCACACTGCTTACTCTGTGATTCTAGGTAACCCACTGCATCCCAAGGCTCCTTCTGCAGAGAGCAGCCACAACACCGTGCTTTGCTTTCAGTTTAGGTGTTCTTTGTTTGATTTGCCTCCTTTTTTTGCCTTTTCGTTTGTAAAGAATCATGTCAACCGACAGGAACAGAATTAAGGATTTTCTATCTAACTCTTCCTTAACTGAAGGAAGTTATAAATTAATACTATCCATTCTTTTGTTTACGCATTTGTTTCAAAACCAAAAACAAACTCACTGCCTTTGAGTCAGCTGTGACTCATAGTGACCCCCTAGGACGTAAACTGTCCTGGGCTTTCTGAGCATGTAACTCCATCCAGGAGCGGAAAACCTATCTTTCTCCAACTCGTTTGTCAGGAAGCACTTATTCGGGGTTGCCTTCATCAGGCGCGGAACTCCCCCGGCCAATGGAGCTGCCCACTTCAGGGTGGCACTTAGTCAGCCCAGGCAGCCAGTTACAGACCAATGTGGTAAAAACTGAAACAAGTCCACGGTTATGCAAGTCCTCAGGAATGGCACCTTACCTATTCCAAGAACCAGAGAGAATGCCTAAAGGAAGTGGTGCATCTGAGGATAACTAGCTACTGGGTAGAACTTTACCTACAGGTGTGCCAATTTGGAAGCAAGAATTACTTTGACTTGGTGGAGGACCTGAGTTTAATATGGCTGAAACATCAAGTTGCATAGAAAGAGAATCTTCCACAATCGCTCTTTCTTTCTTGTACTTTAAGATGTGTTCTGTACCCAAACCCAGAGTTAGTTAGTCTCACAAGACTAACGCACAAGAAGATTAGCTGCTGGAAGACAGTTTTCATCTTGCAATGTCTTTGTAAGTTTCCTAATTTTCTCTGAGAAGTCATAAATTTGAAGACCATCGATATGCTTAACCAGGCATTCATATCCAGTTACGGAGCCCCTTCCTCTATTTAAGTAAATATTGGTATTTAGTAACACTCAATATTTCTAGTTCCATCTTTTCCAAAAAGCCTTAGCAACATGCAGTTGAATAATTTTAATCTTAAATATGGGTTGTGTGTTAATCAATCATCTACTTAGAAAAAGACAAAAATCGTTCCTCTCGATGATAGTTTTAATCAAAGTTCATTAAGTTAAAGTTAGGAGTCTCTACCTCAGTTTGAGAATAAGGTTATGTGGTGAGTGACAGAAGAGACTTCATGTTAAATTTATAATTGTTCCATCAAAATAATCTGCACTTTCTCCTTTCATGACTGTGCTTGCCATTTCCTTTGCTAAGAATATCATCCACCACCTTCATCCTTCAGTGTCTATCTTTGAATCTTTTCATCATTTTAATATTTGTTCCATAAAGGAACTTACTCATATCCTTTGATTCATTTGAATGATTATTATTAGACTTGTCATGTATTTTAATCAGGGTTAGTAGAAAGAACTATACCTTAGTCTTTTTTATCCACTGTAGCATAGGACATGGAATATATCTCAATATATATTTTTTAATTGAGAATGATAAATTATACAGAAGGCTCATGAAAGAATTTAAGTTTCATAATTAGGCAATACATTCTAGACCACCCCCAGTTTAGAGAAGAATAAACTTTGAATCAATTACATATTCTTAATAACTGAGTTCTGAGTAATTAACCTGCTATATATTTTTTGAAGGTCGGACTGTGAAATGGGCTCTTACTAACAATTCTCCTATGGTTAGCAATGTTGAGAAAACAGTTCTATGGGGACAAGGGTAGCTCTAGTTGGAGAAGGTCGGTAGGGGAAACTACTAAAAGTTCCACTCCAGTCTCTGCCCTTGACGTTCCGCTCTCCAGCTGTGTGTCCCTTCTTCCATCTCAGGAGAGCTCCATCGTCCATCAGCTCTGCCCTTTCCCTGAGGATCCCTCCGGATGACCACAAATGCACATCGTTGTAGTGGTGGTCAGGTGCAGTCTGGTCAGCTCCATCGTGTAGCAACCCTTTGTACAATAGAACTAAACAGTCCCCAATTCTTCGCCATTTCCACAATTGTTTGTAGTTCATTGTTGCAGCCTCTATATCAATCAATCTGATTGAGGGTCTTCCATTAACATAAAGCTGCTTGAAGAACTCATTGGCTCCCTAACTTAATTATATAATATGTGAAAGTACTTAGAGCATGGAACGGACTGAAACATGTTAGTTGTTATTCTTGGTTCTGGGACTATCTCATTCTTTAAATCTGTGCTGAGCAATCTAGAAGTTGCTGGTCACCTATGGCTGTTGAGCAGATGATGTGCTGTTAGTCCACATGGAGATATGCTCTAAGTGTCAAATAGGTTTCAAAGACTTAGTGACCCTCTCCCCCACAAAGGAGAGAGAGAATTAACAATAGTTTGTTAATATTCTCTATCACTTGTCGACGGCATACCATTTTGGATGTATTGAATGTAATAAAATATTTTGCAAAAGTATTTTCACATTTTTTATTGGCGCAAGTCATGAACATGTAAGATGCCGTAGATGGCTCCCATGTGTGGCTTGTGCCACATTTCTTTGGAGCAGTACTGGTTAGGACTCCCTTTCCCAAGCAGAGTGTTGTGGCAAAACAGCGGTAGTGCACACACTCACCCAGGATCCTGATCAGCCGAAACAATGAGAAAAGAGGCTCAAATGATAGCTGAGTACGTCTGACGCCTTCACTTATGAAAAGCTCAAGTTAGATATGGTATTCGCTGCCTCGTGGCCATCTTTTAGAAACTATAGTTTATATTGTATGTCTAATGAAGACCCCCTGTGTCTAGGTTACTGGTGGGCTCACCTTGGAGTGGCTTTCCCGAGAACCGCATGGGAGATGTCTACAGATGTCCTGTTGATCTGCCCACTGCCACGTGTGAGAAACTGAATTTGCAAAGTAAGTTCTAATTAGCGATGTGATATATTTTTGTATTTTACGAACAAACACAACCTTATTTCTTATATCCTAGACTTAAAAACAGTAGCGAAATGGACCATGTTTGTTGTTCTCTCTTCAGTCAAATGGGCCCATTTGAATTCTAAATTTCCAACCCCGTTTGATTTGGTACAATGCATGCGAGTGTACTGGTTCCTGGATCATCTATCCGCAGACTGTGGTGTGGTTCCTATGAACTCTTCTGTGGATTTGCTGATTCCTTACAGAAGACTGAGGCTCTCTAGCACTCTCTCCTTTGTCGTCTCAAAAGAAGCCATCCTGTGTAACAATAACAATTCTAGGGCTGAGTTTGGAGGTGCCAAGACACACTCTGTTCCTAATAATGTCTGATTTCTTTGTACTGAAAGAAATGATGATTTGTGCTTATTTGCTATTTTAATTATATGCATCTTCTATTTCTTCTAATGCACAAGGTTACTAACGTGCCGTGGAATACAGCGTTATGGAAAGCAAGTGTTCCTCCCTTTGATTAATATCACCTGCCTCAAGTTCTCACGAGGGAGGGGCAAAAATGAGGCGCTCATACCAAGGGTTCAAGTAGAAAGAACTTATTTTGAAAAGCAACATATATACAAATGTGCTTGACACAATGGATGGATGGATTGTGATAAGAGCTCTCATTACCAGCATCACCATGATAAAAACAAAAACAAAACAAAACTCTGAGGAGACATTGAGTGTTCCTGAAGAAATCAGATATGATTTAGGAACGATGATATGGGAATCAAAGGCAAGAGGAGTGTGCTAGACAGGGTTCTCTAGAGAGATAAAACCAGATTGCTGATAATTTTATCTCTATATAAAGATAGATATGTAACCCAAGAAATGAACAGTTAAATTATAAACAGATATATAATCTAAGAAATGAACAGTTAAGTTATAAACAGATTGATATATAATACAAGAAATGAACAGTTAAATTATAAAGCAGTACAAATGGCTCATTGCAACTCACTCCCGTGAGAGAGTTGTTAGACACTGGCAGTCCTTCAAGTCTTGAGGGCTGCCAGGTAGTTCTCTGTAGAGAGAGCTAGGTTGTCCCAGCACAGGCAGCAAACAGCAAGGCAGGTCACCAACTATCAGCCAGGTCACCAACTGTCAGTCCCCAGCTCCGGAGATGTAAATTCCAATTGTGTGGTCTTAAAGGGATCTCAACTTACAGCGACACAGTCCACAGGCTAGGCGTCCCACCCTTTAAATTGAGGCACAGAACAAGCAAGACAGCCGCACACTTGTCCAATGATCAAAGAGTGAGAGACAAGAAAGGCGAGGCTCACCTAGCCACTTATCTCTCCGCCCTTCAATTAACCCCACTCGTGTTTATCAGCCAGGCTGGCACCATAAACTATCTCAAGGAGTTTCAGATACTGCGAGGAAACTTTCAGGAAAGTTTGTTTCTTATATATCTCTGTTATTTAATATCTAGAATAAGTTCTGGCATAGAACCCAATCAACCACTGCTGTCAGGTGAATTCCAACCCACAGAGACCCTATAGTATGGAGTAGGATTATTCCCCAGGGTTTCCAAGACTTTAAATCTTTACTGAGGCAGGCTGCCTTGTCTTTCACTCAGGAAGCCGTTAGTGGGTTCAAACCACTGATGTTCTTGTTGCCATCCTAAAGCTCAATCCACTGAACCACGAACATCTCTTCTTTGACAAATGATAGGGTTCAGGAAGATGCTTATGAGAACGGAGAAAGGATGGGCTTATTTAATAAGGTTGAAGTTGACCTAGATCACTAACCTCCAAACTTTTTGAATACTCATCCATGTCTCTATATGTATATCTGTATCTCTTTCAAAGAATAAAGCTTTTGAATATTCACCCCACATTTTTATGTGTTCCTGACTATATGCACACACTGGCACATCTTCCTAATTGTATGTTTGCATAATATAAAATATGAAAACATATTTTTCGGCACCCCAGTGGATCATCCTTTGTGTAAGTTGCTAGAATATAAATCCAGTTGTGCTGAGGGAAGCAGGTAGATTATAAAGAATTTGGGGTAAATGATCAGTGAACAAGTTACCAGGCACCAAAGTGGGCTTCCATCTCCAGAAAGGGAGGCGTGATGGAGAGCTGGAGAGAATTTTTCTGGATAAATCAAAGGAGATGCACTTGTTTGTTTGTTTGGAGAGTGGAAGGAGACAGTGGAGATGGAGTAACCGTTAGTCGAGGATAGAATTAGACAATGGAATAAATGAGCCTTAGAAGAAAATACTTCATCTCTCTAAAAGAGACAAGATCTAAAGACCTAAAGGGAGAGCGTGAAGAAGAGTCCTGAGATGACCTTTGGGTGGTGGTGGGAGGAGTTGAGGGTGCTCTCCCAGCGTGACTCATCTTCGCTGCAGAAGACAATTTGTTCACTGAGAGCGACGGGACCCAGATGGAGAGTGAAGGCTTGAGAGGATAAAGTTTTAAAGCCAGTCTTTTGGAAACAGAGGGAAGGAGTTTCAGTACAGAAAAATGGAAGTGGTAAAGATGACTTGGTAGACAAGAGGACAGGAGCAAAGAATGCGATTGAGGAAATTTGTACGTAATGCGCAGTAAATTAAGGATCAATAAAGTGATGTTCTGGTTCAGTGGCAGAGAGGAGGGTGGAGATATTTATCTGCTACTTTACATGGCTGGTCTCATAACTGGAGCCTCGGTGGCTTAGTGGATTATGCATTGCACTCCTAACTGCAGGGTCAGCCCTTGGAGCTCAGCAGTGACTCCAGGGAGCAGGATGGGGCTTTCCAATTCTCTAAAGATTTAACTCTCAGAAACTCCAGAGTGGTCTACTCCCTTGGGTCACTGTGAGTCAGAACAATTCAATGACAGTGGATTTGGGGTTTTCGGGGGAGGGGGGTTGTTTTTGGTGGTGGTCTTATAACTTCTACTTTAGAATGTGCCCTCTATTGCTCTTCGCTAGATACCTTCACCAGGCAACTTTTGTTAAAACATGAAGAATATTTTACTGATGGAGGAAAATGGCATCAGGGCCTTAGACAGAACAAGGGTAGCAGGTTAGGGACCAAAGCGGTTCCTCAGATGTGTTTTCTTTAGCCAGCTCATTATTCTTATTATTTACCTAAATTTGAAGATTTGCAGGCTGTTTCTTCTCCACACCCTCCTCCTCTCTAATCTATTGTACTCTGCAGCACCATATACTGAAGCAGGCTTCCAGATCACGAGCGATTCCACTTCATTACATAGATCTTGCTCTAGGTCCATGGCACGATATTCAATGCTACATAGAACCCCTGGTACACCCCTCCCCCTTTACCCCTCTTAACTCTCCAAACTTAAACAGGTGAAGGTTTAATCACTTAAAAATGTGCTTCCCTTTGAAAGCTTCGATCAACGTTCCAAATGTCACTGCGATGAAAACCAACATGAGCCTTGGCTTGACCCTGACAAGGAACACGGACACTGGCGGCTTTCTCGTGAGTGTTGCCCTTCCTCACGCTCCTTCCTCTCAGGTGACCACGGAAGCCCCGGCCGCTAGCCGTCCTTCCCGCTGACACGTGCACGTGAGAGCCCACCTGGTCTTCAGTTGTGCTATTTGCCATCCAGCATTAAATGGCAATTTCAACTTCCTAGGTATCCAGCATAACTGTACCTAATATGGTCACAGACTGTTGGGGGGCGGGTGAAGGAAACAAAAGGAACATTAATTATTTGCCCTTGGGAGGAATACTCAGTATTTCTTGATAACTGCAGAATCTCAAATCTCCTTTCTAACTCAGGAGGAACATTATATATAGGTACTAGTATTTTAAAAGGTAGATTTCAAGCCAGGGATCACTTTTTTTTTTTGGTAGCCATTGGCTAATCCGATATTACTTAATGCATGACTCAATGTCGCACATGACCTGGTGTTCATATTTATTCTCATTCAATTTCTGAAATGCTATAAAAATATGATAAATTAGGAAACTGTGATTCCTTATTCAATAAACGGTTCAAGAAGGATCGGTTAATAATTTGTACATCTTTGTATAGTAATTTGTACATTGCAGGTGAATTAAATAATTTACATAAAATTAGGAAGAAATGGAAACTTTTCAAAAGAAGAAATTTTTATGTAAGGTAAACTACAGAGACATTGATAGGAAGAACTAAGGGCATGCATCATGCAGCAAGGGGAGCAAAGAAATGAAGTGCCCGAGGAATCCCAAAAATAGACTTCGGGGGGCCAAGGCGTGGCAACCCATCAGACTTGACCAAACACTCATAAAGGTCAACCGACAGACCTGGGACTATTTATAGGCTTTTCTTTTGTGTTGCTTTGTTTTCCTTTGTGTTGTTTTTGTGTTAATTATTGTTTTTGCCTATCTATCTGGATAAGATAGGCGGGATAAACAATCCTGAGGAGAAAACAACTGGACTGATGATTCTGGGGGAACACGGGAGGAGGGAGGCAGGGGAAAGGGTGGGGAGCACTAACAAACCCAGTGACAAGGGAACAAGTGATTTACAATCAATGTCGAGGAGGGAGTAGGCTGCCTGGGGGTGTCGTGGGGTATGATCTAGTGCAATGTAGCCAAGAGGAATTAATGAAAGCCAAATGAAGGTTAAACATGATAGTGGGACAAGAAGACAGTAAAAGGAAATAGAGGAAATAACTAGGAGGCAAAGGGCATTTATAAAGGTATAAATACAGGCATGTACATATATAAATATATTTATATACAATGATAGCGAAATAGATCCCTATACATATATTTACATGTTAAATATTAAGGTAACAGACGGACATTGGGCCTCTATTCAAGTACTCCCTCAATGCAAGAACACTTTGTTCTAACAACCTAGCATTTTATGATGCTCACCTTCCCTGACACGATCACTGAAGACAAAATGGGTACTTAAGCACATGTGGTGAAAAAAAGCTGATGGTGCCTGGCTATTAAAAGAGATAGTGTCTGGGGTCTTAAAAGCTTGAAGATAAACAAGCAGTCATCTAGCTCAGAAGCAACAAAGCCCACATGGAAGAAGCACACCAGCCTGTGTGATCATGTGTCAATGGGATCAGGTATAAGACCCAGAACAATGTGAATTAGGGGAAGTGCAGAGTGGAAACCCAAAGCTCATCTGTAGAAAATTAGACATCCCCTCACAGAAGGGTCACGAGGAAAGATGAGCCACTCAGTGTACAGTATAGCACCCATGAAACTTACAACTTTCCTCTAGTTCTTTAATGCTTCCAACCCCCACTATCATGATAGATTTTTGGTTAGTAGCAACCCTACCTGACAGGGTACAACTGTACTGGAGTAAATTTTTTAAATCATTTTATTGGGGGCTCTTATCACAATCCATACATCCATCCATGGGTCAAGCACATTTGTACATATGTTGTCATCATCATTTTCAAAACATTTTCTTTCTACTTGAGCCCTAGGTATCAGCTCCTCATTTTCTTTCCTCCCTCTCCCAAACTCCCTTTCTCATGAACCCTTGATAATTTATAAATTCTTATTTTCTCATGTTTTACACTGACCGCTGTCTCCCTTCAACCACTTTTCTGTTGTTTATCCCCAGGTGGGTGGGTGGGTGGAGGTTAGGTGGCCATCACTGTGATTGGTTTTCCCTTTCTCCCTCCACCTTCCCCTACCTTCTGGTATCGCTACTCTCATTATTTGTCCTGAGTGGTTTATCTTTCCTGGATTCCCTGTGTTGCGAGCTTTTCTCTGTATCAGTGTACACATTCTGGTCTAGCCGGATTTATAAGGTAGAATTGAGATCATGATAGTGGGAGGGTGGTGGAAGCATTTAAAAATTAGAGGAAAGTTGTATGTTTCATTGTTGCTATACTGCACCCTGACTGGCTCGTCTCCCCCCTGAGATCCTTCTGTAAGGGGTGTCCTGTTACCTACAGAGGGGCTTTGGGTCTCCCCTCTCACTCCCCCTCATTTACAATGATATGGTTTTTTTGTTCTTTGATTCCTGATACCTGATCCTTTCGACACCTTGTAGGGTTACTTTTATTTGCTTGTTTGTTTGGTTTGGGATGTGAATAAATTGAGAAAGGATCCTATTGAAATTTGGGGATTATGGAATATGCTTTACAATTTTTAATCTGTAACTCCAGATAAAGTGAAATACAATTGCAAGGTTTTTGAGAGACGAATTTTTCAATCAATCTAGCTTGCAAAAGAGTGGGGAGAGAGGAACCAAAGAAAGACGAGAGGAATGGGATGAACCACGTGCTGCCGACCCATCCCAAGGAGGCCAAAGGGTTATGTGGAAAAGGGAGACAATCATCACGCTTTCTTTAACTTTCTGAAATTCTGGGCTTACAACAGGAATGCCGTTCTGGCATTAACTATGGGCATCTCCTAATTTCAACGTTTTAATGCTGCTTTTCACTGCTCAGAAAATAACTTTTTGACCCATTACTTTTTAAAATAATGAAAAAGCTAAAGTGCTACAGTAAACAATTTAGGGGGGGGCATGTCAATCAAACATTGGAACTTGTTGTTTTATGAGCGGTCCACTGCCATCCACCATGGTTTCCCCTAACTAACTGGCAAAATGAACTAGCTTTATCGGAAGAAAGACGATGCCTCACCCAATGAGCATGAAGTAAGTGAACAGTTGCTTCCACTTCTCCTTACAAGCTCAGTTCTCTAATTGATCCGCAGCGTTACTCGATGTAAACTTTGGTATGCATTTTGGAAGGATCTGACTAGACTTCTCTTTCTAATTGTTCTTCTTTTATATCTAGTAATTTTGTCATTCTTTGCTCCACTGTTGGCCACAGTTTGCATGGATTTCATTGTCATTTAGTTAGGGGTTCCTGGCATGCAAGTGCTGCTTAAAGGAGAGAATTGGGGCTGGGCTAATGGAGACTTTACGAATTGGCACCCTCATGGCTGTTTGTAAGGGAGAAGGCGGCAGCCGGCTTTGAGGACTCCCTGTTTTAGGGAGTGGACATAAGAGGGCTTTGATCTTCTCAAGGAAGGAAGCCCTGGGTAATGCAAGTGAGGAATGAACTCAACTGAAAGGTTGGAGGGTACAGTCCACTCACAGGCACCTCGGCCCAAAGGCCTGGTGACCAACTCCTAAAAGTATCACGTCCTACAAATAAAACCATGGGGAGCAGTTTTACCTTGGCCTAGAGGACGTAGATGGTATAAATCAGAATCTAGGGCTTTTCTTTGTTTACTGGTTGGAAGTCCACAACATAAAGAGATTCTCCTCCTACAGAGTTACAGTCTCAGAAACCCAAGGGAGCAATTCTATGCTGTCCTATGGGGTCACTGTGATTGGAATCAACTCTATGGCGGGGTGTTGTATAGCAAAGTTGGAAACTGGCAGTCCATGAACCTCATCTATGTTCATTTAGCCAATGTGATATTGTTTGTTGCGTTTCGTTCATTTTTTTGTATTGAATTTTGAGTTCTCAAATTTTATGACACTGGATATTCTTGAAAACTTGGAAGATTCAGGAACACAGGACTTATATAACCCTGGTGGGTGGACAGGACCCATAATGGCCTGCTCTGTGTAGAAGGCCTGGATTCGTCAGTTCATCATGCTGTCTCTACTTGGCCCAGAGCCTCTTTTTGGTTTCCCTCAGTAGCCCATGCAGCTACTTGGATTCATGGTTTCTCCTGAAGCATGAGCGGCGGGCACGGCATCAACCAACAGCAGCTATGATACTGGATGGCAGTTATGTAGCACTTACTGTTTACACAGGGAGCACTGGGGAGTCCGTCATGAGCGCTCAGCAACTGTCCAGAACACCAGTGAGTCAAAGCCACCACCTGCTGCTCCTTGAAAGAGAGATATGACCATCTGCTCTTATAAAGGTTGAAGCCTATGAAATCCTCCTGGACAGTTGTACCCTTTCGGGTTGCTACTAACCAAAAATCCATCCAACCACTGTGAGCTTGGTGTGGGTTTAGTATCATCTACTGGCACTGTTCAGTGTTTCCCGTAAAGGGACCCATGCTCCCTTCACAACAACCTTAAAGGGTAGGAAATATGAAGAGGCTTCAACAAGTTTCCATGATCCTTCAATTCCTGTTTCCATGAACTGTTTGAAGTCCTGGTATGGTTGGACTCATTTTGGTGCTGAGGTACTCGAGGCCCAGGTAACCGAGCCCCACTCAGAAAGCGAACCTGCTCTTGTTTTCCTCTCGGGTGCTATCCAGGAAGGAAATGCCCTTTTCTCCAGCTATGGTGGGTGGTCTCCTCCCAAGGTTGACATCTGCCCTGACAGTTGTGGTGCTATCATTCAAGGTCATTGCACGCTGCACTTCTGCCTCTGCCCTGCCCCACAACCTGTGTCTACTTGCTCCGTGCACGTTCAGCCAAAGACATTTTTTAATGGTTTGTTTCACAAGTTGACAATTTCGGGCATCTTATTAAAGAATAGGCATGATTTCTGAGTTTCACAAACGGAGAAGCAGAGCTCTTGCAAGGTCGTTGTGATTCCACCGTTCTCATGGCGTTCGTTTCATTTTGTTTTCAGACGTGCGGTCCCCTGTGGGCACAGCAGTGTGGAAATCAGTATTACACAACCGGGGTTTGTTCTGAGCTCAGTCCCGATTTCCAGCACTTGGCCAGCTTCTCACCTGCGGTTCAGAGTAAGTGATGAGCACTCAGCGGGATGGCTACTTTCTCAGTTAAAGCAACGGGAAAGCGCACTGACTAGTCCATTCCGGCTCCTATGGACGTCACAGGACGGGGTAGAACTGCCCCTGTGGGTTTCTGAGACCTAACTCTTTTTGGCGGTTTCAAACCGCTGCCTTTGCATATCTAACCCCCCAATGCGCAATCCCCATGCCATCAAAGGGGGGGCGGGGAGAAAATGATCAACAAGTGCCACCAAAACCCTCACCTCCGTTTTACTTGACGTTTCCACTTTACATGGCCATAAACTTTGATTCGGAATGCCTGGGTGGTGCACAGGTGGAAGCATACAGCCTGGGGTGGGGGGCAGGGGGGCCTGAAAATCGTCCACTTGTACTCAGAGACAAAGGGGCTCACCCTGACGTGGACGTGACTCTGGCAATGAGTTTAGTTTCTTTTGATTTATTTACCTATGGAAATCTATTTCTTTCAACTTTTCCTTTGCAGCCTGCCCTTCCCTCATCGATGTTGTGGTTGTATGTGATGAATCAAATAGTATTTACCCATGGGACGCAGTGAAGAACTTTCTGGAAAAATTTGTACAAGGTCTAGATATTGGCCCTAAGAAGACTCAGGTAATAAAATCAGTAACATATACACTGCTCCACAACTTTTGTTTTGAGGAAATATTGTTACACATGAAGTCTTAAATTTTACATGTATCCTAGCCTAATATGAATTAGGCTGGCAGTAAACTTGGATGGCACTTGCAAATTGTGCTCTGACATGATCGTCTGCGTATGACCTTGCCCAGGGCTGGTCTGTTGAACTTGGATTTCTGTGTCTGGCAGCAGCATCAAGAGTTTGGCGACTCTTTCTTTTAGTTGCTGTATTTCCACCTTCACCCACGACATTATCATCTGTTTTAAAATTCAATATTTTCTTTATGTCCATGCTTATACCATGCTGGTGGAATAAAAATCCTTGTTAATGTCTGAGAAATGCATAAACACGTCTACAGATGTTACAACTTTACCATTTGTTACTGTATAGTCTTGCGTCCTGTTCTGTTGCAACGGCCGTCTCTCCACTTCACAGGACAAGTCTCTTCAAGAATTTGTATGACTCCCTGTATTTTAACAAGCCTTTAAAGTGCTTTTATATCTCCTGGAGGTAGGCAACCACAGCTCAGGAGCAAAAGCTACATGCTTCTACAAGAAGACTAAATAATACCTATTACACTATTTTTGGTTTTTGTTTCCTACCCTTTCTGATTGGATCTACCATTTCATGTTTATTATGTAATTACCCTCATTGTCTATGGTTGTTTATAATTGTTCACAGGTTTATATTCTCTTATAATTAGAAAATTTATATCATTTAGCCCTCCTTGTTCTAGTATCTATTTATATTAAAATATATTAATAGTATAGTTATATTAAAATATAATAGGACAGTTCTGGTCTGTAATGATTCATCTTGAGGACAAAAGTATAAGCCCTAGAAATAGTCTTCCTGGATGATAATGCTTGTTAATGGCCTCTGAGAAGAAGAAACCGCTTCACAGAAAGCTCCATGGGAAAAACTGGGAAAAATTGAAAATGATTCTCTTAAGCTATCAGATCAGTTTACACTTGATTTTGATTGTATTGATTACATAGAAATTATTTATAACTCAGTGACATTCCAATACTTACTAACTCTCTGCTCTTTTGAAGGTGGGGCTAATTCAATATGGCAATTATCCACGAGTTGTGTTTAACTTAAATACGTATAAAACCAAAGCGGAACTGACCGAAGCAACATCCCGCACTTACCAGCATGGTGGGGATCTCACGAATACATTCAAAGCGATTCAGTACGCGAGGTAAGCGGTGGTGTTAATGGAATAAAAGTGTAACAGGAGGGAAGAGCTTGTGTGACAGTAAAAGGAGAGGCAAGACAACGAAAATGGGTCTGAGACATTAAATCAAATTAATAAAGAAGGAAAGCTAAAGCATTAGATAATGCGAATGCTTTAAGAAGAGATCTTGAAAGTGGAAATAAAAAATCTGTAATCTCTGATATTTTAAAGTATTAATCTAAAAGTTTATATGGAATAAATGGAGTTAGAACGATGGGAAAAAGAAACATCTGAAGTTAAGTCTTGATATTGATCGTGGTTGCCAACAACATGAACGAATGGAGCCCCTCATGACACCTTACGAGGACCACAGCTCCAGAACATTGCGAGCCTGAATGGACTTGAATGGCTTCATTAAACACATTATGATCTTTAGGGAGTGTGATGGAGTTCTCATGTGACTTGTTGCCCAGTTTCTCTATTTTCTGAACTCCACTGACCTTCATCTTTATGCTACTTTAACCAGTTACCTTTAAAAATATGAATGGCTTTCTTATTGTTCAAAAAAAAGCACAAACAGCATACCTCTGTGTGCCCTTGCTTTTTTCACCTTATTGTTCATTTGTTCCACTACCATAATACGGTTAAAAAGTATCTTTAGCCTCTTCACTTCCGTAAAGCACGGTCCTCTTAATCCCACAACCCTGAGGTCCTGACTTAAGACGCATCCCTTACAGTGCGTCTGGATATGTGACTGCTGAACGCACCCGCCCCACACCGCTGACACGACACAGCAGACTGCTGGGATGCCTGTCAGCGTTTGGTCAACAAGTGCGGCCTCTTTGCTGTTTCCGCTCCATATGTTTTCTTTCCTGAAGAGAGCATTTCTCAAACCTCAATCTTAGTACTCTTTTCTTTTGGTAGTCTTTCTCTCCTAGGAAGTAGATCAGCTGCCATGCCGGCAGCTACCTCCTGCCTCTCCTGTGAGGCTTACCCCATGGCTCTGTCGTCAGCCTGATGTTCTCCCCAAGGCTGCACCCAGCTGATGGCGAATGCCTTTAAAATAAGTGTCTTAATTTATGCTGCCCTCTGCTACTCCAGTCAGCCAGACTCAAGACTGGACAGCTTTCTTCATTTCCCCACTCCTTCCTCAGAGCCCACATCTGGCTACTCACCACATCTTCTCGTTTCTAGTTCTGTCATTCCTCTTCAGTCCTCCCCTTCTTTCTTCTGTCAGGGAGTTGCATTATTGATATATTTATTTGCCTCTTGTATTACTAACGAGTGATTCTCCCCGCCTGTTGGAGTAGCAGATCTCTCAGAGGAGATGAGGGTCTGTTTGTGCTTGTTTCATCAGTAAGTTCATGGTCATTAGATGAAGTGCCCGCCCTGAACCAGGCAACTGTACGCAGGGGAAGGTCTATGTGTCTATAGAGAGCAGCTGCCCGGGAGGGGGGCTCCTTGGAGGGCCCCTTTCTCAGCAGAGACTGTGCATGTGGCAGTTTGTCCTGAAAGGAGCCTGAGAGCCTGTAAACTCTCTTCCAGCAGAATGGCCACTGTCGAGGGGGGTTTCTGGAATGTAATCATCTTGTAGAGGAACTCTGGTAGCACCAATGGCGTCCCAGTGGCCTCAGGGCTATGAGTTAGGAGCAGTTTCAAAGCACCAGTCGCTTCGTGGGAGACGGACAGGCCTTTCCACCCAGAGTGACCGTCTCGGAAACTCACCGGGCAGCTCCACCCTGTCCTGTAGGGTTGCTCTGAATCGGAATGGACTCAATGACAGGGGCTTGGTTGTTTTCTTTTTTTCTGAGAGCATGATGGTTCTGCACTAGGTTGCTAATCAAAGGTGGGTAGTTTGAACCCACCAGCCACTCCAGGAGAGAAAAACAACAAACCCAAACAAAACCGGACTATCTGCTTCCTTCAAGATCAGCCTAAGAAACCCTATGGGCCAATGCTACTTCTTCCTCTCGGGCAGTGGTTCTCAACCTTCCTAATGCCATGGCCCCCTTAATACAGTTCCTCATGTTGTGGTGACCCCCCAACCATAAAATGAATTCGTTGCTACTTCTACTTCATAACTGTAATTTTGCCACTGTTATGAATCGTAATGTAAATTGTAATGTGTTTCCCATGGTCTTAGGCGGCCCCTGTGAAAGGGTTGTTCGACCCCCAAAGGGGTCGCGCCCCACAGGTGGAGACCACTGCCGTAGGATCACTATGAGTTAGAATGGACATCGGGGCCATGCACAATAGTCACTTTTATAAACTTTGAGTTTCCCTCCTGTACGATTATTTTCTTTTTACTATCACTTTGCCGAGGAAGGACATTTTTTTGTTCCCATTACCAGGGAATCAATCAACTTTTTCACACCTCCCGGCACTTAGTTTCCCCCATAGCTTGTCTGTTGATATACAACATCTAATTTAAAAAATCTGACACTCTTTCAGAAAGTATTGTCATATTCCCCATTCACCTTTACTTTACAGAGAACCTGCTATTTATTCTTCTAAGCACTAAAGGTAATGAAATGTAAAGGAGGTCTAATTTCTGTCTTCAAAAGCTTGCTATCATTTGGAGTTCCAAGGCACAACATAAAATATACTTCACTCAAAAATAATTTAGCTACTGGTTCAGATTGCCTTACTGGTTAATGTGGCTTATTCTCTGTGTGCCTATGTTCTAAAACAAGGAGGGACTAGTTTAGGGGAAAGGTCATGTGGTCAGTTTTAGATATTGCCTCACATGCACTTGAAGGCTGGACAATAAATACAGAATACTGAAGAAGGATTTATATATTTGAATTGCGATATTAGTGAAGAATACTGAATATACCATGGACTTTCAGAAGAATTTTCAAATGTGTCTTGAAGAAGTACAGCCAAAATGCTCCTTCGAAGGGTGGATGACAAGACTTGCCTTGGGCACTTTAAGAGGAGAGATCAGTCCCTGGTCAATGGGAGCGTCAGTGCGGAAGACTCACGTCAAGATGGATTGACACAGTGGCTGAAACAATGTCCTCAAGCACAACAATGCTTATGAAGTCTAGGCAATGTCTTGTACTACATCGGCTTGCTATGAGTCAGAACCAACTCTACAGAACCTAACAGCAACCACGTAGTCCAGAGTTCACATTGGAATCCACTGTTCATGTTGGACAGTTCAATGAACTTGGACAAACGCTTGCTGGCATGTGTCTCCCATTGCAATTACATACAGAATATTGCACCATCTTCAAAATCTTCTGTGCTCCAGCTATTCTTCCCACCCCTGGCACCCCCTGAACTCATGACAAGCTCTGTTCTTTCCAGTCTATGATTTTGCTTTTTCTAGGATTTCCTATGGCTGTAATAATATAGTACATGTAGTTTTTCCAGGTGTGTGTGTAATTTTTTCTGCCTATTAATAAGCATGTAAACTTCCATGTATTTTTATTACAATATACTTTTCATCATTGAATCATATTCCATTGTATGGATGCACCAAAGAATGTTTACCCTTTCTCCTGTTGAAGTACATCTTGGTTGCTTCCAATTTGAAGGAATTATGAGTCAATCTGCCTTAAACATTTCTTGGTTGGTTTTTATGTGGTCGTATATTTTCTACTCATTTCAGTAAATACCAAAGAGCATAATTTCTGTATCAAATGCAAAGATTATGCTTAGTTTTGTAAGAAACTACCAAAGAAAGTTTTTCTTTTCAAACTCTTTGATTTTTATTTATTATGTTTATCTATTCTTTTAAAGTATATATATATATATATATAAGCATAAGTGTAAGCCCACTGACTACAGTTGGTGACAGGAACATATTTACCTGATTGATTAGTATTAATGAATTTCATTTTCTTATCAGACAATAAATTCAAGATATTCTGGCTATAAGTATACATACACACAATGGAACTCATATACATTATCTTTAATGCCATGAAAGTTTCATACTTTTGTATTTTTCTTAATAAGTTACCATTAAAACCAACTTAGATGTGTCTTCAGAAGTGACGTGAAGAGAAATTCTACATTACAACAGGTTCTAGTCACAGAAGCCACTTTCCTGTATATAGTTCAAAAACGGTGTCCATATCCTAGCCTCATCTTTCGAGTGGGTCTCTTGGATTTCTCTCCGCAGGGATTTTGCTTATTCAGCAGCCGCAGGCGGACGACCCTGGGCTACGAAAGTAATGGTGGTTGTGACTGACGGCGAGTCCCATGATGGTTCCAAGCTGAAAGCCGTGATCGAGCAATGCAACAACGACAATATCCTGAGGTTTGGCATAGCAGTAAGTGGCTTTCCTTTTTACTCGCCTTTTCATTTGTGGGCCAATCCTTTTTTGTTCCCAAGACTGCACTTTCTCATCGACTTTACAGACTTACATGTAAAGGAGGTTGTCGCTCTGTCTGTGCTCCTTGACAGGGATCTGTCTCGGTTTACTTCTCCGGCTGTGTTCAGAAAGGGCTAGAATGTGTTAGTAGAGAAACTGGAGTACAGTGGGGATGACTTTCTTTTCCTCTTTCTCTTGCTATCTAAAGGTTCTTGGATACTTAAACAGAAATGCTCTTGATACGAAAAATTTAATAAAAGAAATTAAAGCAATTGCCAGTGTTCCAACAGAAAGATACTTTTTCAATGTGTCTGATGAAGCAGCTCTACTGGAAAAGGCTGGGACATTAGGAGAACACATTTTCAGCATTGAAGGTAAAAATAATCTTTTTTTCTTTTAAGAACTTGTTTTCCGGAAACTTTTTTCAAGACTTATAATGTTTTTCTACCACGTACTTGGCTTATTCATGTTCAATTGTAGGTTATGTATAACTTTTTAAAAAACACCTATGAATTTGTAAGAAAATTAGTCGGGGAACAAGATACAAATGGCTAGGAAACATAATTCCAGCAGTCCATGGCGGATGACCCCTCAGGACCAGGGGTGTGAGGGGCGATACTGGGAGGGCGTGGGGAGGGCGGGTTGGAAAGGGGGAACTGATTTCAAGGGTCTACATGAGACCTCCTCCCTGGGGGACGGACAACAGAAAAGTGGGTGAAGTGAGACAGGGGACAGAGAAATATATGACAAAATAATAATTGATAAATTATCAAGGGTTGAAGGGGGAGAATGGGGAAGGAGGGGCAAAATGAGGACCTGATGCCAGGGACTTGGGTGGAGAGCAGACATTTTGAGAATGATGAGGGTAACGAATGTACACACGTGCTTTACACAATGGATGTATGTACGGATTGTGATAAGAGTTGTATGACCCCTAATAAAAAGTTTTTTTTTAAAAATTACTTATTAAAGTGATACCATGTTTTTGCCTAACGGGTGGAAACAATGCTTCATCTTAGAGGGGTTGTGTAGAAAACAGACGCTCATGTACTGTTGATAAGATTATAAATTACTACCACCTTTTAGGGAGACAATTTAATTATATCGATAATAAATGTAAATAGTTTTTTATCTTTTCATACTATTTCTGAAATTCTTGAATCTGTTTACAAGCATGTTTATATTTTCAAAATTAGAAAAAAAAACATACAGCCAAGGTTTTTGATAATTCCGTCTTTGAGGAAACATCTGAGGTATAAGATACACAATAATTTACAATGTGCCCTAGAAAAGTCTAATCAGTGCAGAAAAAAATCACATTTTCTGGAGTTCACTTGTGTAGGACTGAAACACTCTTCCTGGTTAGTAAACATTTCCACGTGAGCCAAAGTTTGGTTTGTGATAGTCAACTTAAATACACTTGCAGCAATGAAGGACATGAATTTATTAAGAACAAAACTCACATCAAGTATTACCTCAAAAAAGCATGGGTATTAAATAATTTAAATAGGTAGAGGATTAATTAATTGTTTAATTATCTACAATTTTTTAAAAGATGATTTGAAAATCCTGATCTTCTGGAAAGTTCTATCCATGAATTGTCATTGCTCCTTATAACATTCAAGTGCTTTCAGTTGGCGAAGTCATCTTCAACATTGTGCTCTTAAGCCAAAATAAACCATTGCCACCCGCCAATTTAGACTCATAGCAACCCTGTTGGACAAAGTAGAGCCGGCCCATTGGGCTTCCAAGGCCAGAATCTTTGTGGAAGCAACTGCTACCTCTTTCACCAGCAGAAAGGCTTGGTGGGTCAAGCCAAACCAAGCTCTCAACCACAGCCCCAGCAGGGCTCCCAATGTAGCTCCTAATTGTAGTCCTTAGTGAATACAACATTGTTAATCTTCTTAGATTATTAACTTTATGGTGACATAAAATAAGAATAATCAGAATATAATCTTTCGGTCAACTAGAAATAATTTGAATAATGTGTGTTGTCATCACAGTGACGCTACAGGACAGGGTGGAACTGCCCGTTGCGGTTTCCAAGACTATAGCTTTTCATGGGAGTAGAAAGTGCCATCTCTCTCCTGCAGAGAAGATGGTGGTTCTGAATGGCTGACCTTGCGGTTGGCCGTCCAATACAATGAGTCGGCACCGACTCAATGGTAGTGCGCCCGTCATTATATGTTTTGGAGGCCACTGTTTGAATTTAAAATGGTCTCTTTTCAACTCTCAACAATTGACTAGGCCCTACAGAATAATTTGTATTTTCTATTCATGGAAGTGGAAGTCCTGGAATTTAACTTCCTTTTTGCCAATATTAGAGGGCCCGAGCGTTGTAGTGATTACACGTTGGGCTGCTAACCACAAGCTCAGCAGTTTGAAACGAGCAGCGGCTCCTTGGGAGAAAGATGAGGCTTTCTACTTCCGTAAAGAGCGACAGTCTTGGGAACCCACGGGGACCTTCTTCCCTGTCCTATAGGGCTGCTACAGGTCGGCATCAACTCCATGGTAGTGAGTTTGCCAAAATTAGTGAGACGTAACAGCTTTGACAGCATTGAATGGAACACCCAAAACTCACTGCTATCAAGTTGATTCTGATTCGTTGTGACACTACAAGACGGAGTCTTGGGTTTCTGAGACTAGAAATCTTTACGGGAATAGAAAGCCTCGTCTTTTCTCCCTCATGGCAACTGATGATTTTGAGCGACAGACTCTGCAGTTTCCAGTCCAACACACAGGCCACTTCACCACCAGAGCTCCCGGAGTGGAAGATGAGTACTGATCAAATTGTTTGTATAGTGTTCTTGACAGAAAGCAGGGTACATGTAGAAATGGGACTAACTTCCCGGTTGGTAAAATTCATGCTCCATCTTGAGTTCTGGTTACTGAGGATTAACACAAATATTGCTCAACCTGAACTTCACTACATCTCACTTGCTTACTTCTTCCACTTAAAAAGCAAAAACAACAAAACTCACTGCCATTGGGTCGCCTCCGACTCATAGTAACCCTGCGGGACAGAATAGAACTGCCCGGTGGGTTCCTGAGACTATAAATCTTTCGGGGAATAGAAAGCCTCTTCTTTCTCTGGAGAAGCAGGTGGTGGTTTTGAACTGCCAACTCCAGCAACACAACGCATTCAAGACATGTATATATTAGTTATTGTTGTGTTCCCTTGTCTTGATTTCTACTCAGCGTCCCACTACAGGACAAAATAGAGCTCTCCACAGGGTTTCCTGTGCTTTAATCCCAGTCACTGGCTTTCAGGTAGCATCTGAGAACAAATGTTTTATCCCTCGTTTGTTTATTAGTACCCACATTTAAAATAAATAACTTAGCTAGAAATAATCATAGTAGGTTTTGTTTTTTAAAGGGATTTCTGCTCCAGTTGCACACTGAGACGGGCACTAAGGCTTCATCAAGGCTGAATGACAGCCCAAAGCCACCATGGAAGGAGTGGGGACTCCTATCATCCTTTCTAAACACTTCCCTGGTGATTTCTCCCTCCTAGAACTTGCCAGCTCCAAAGTTTGGGGTGAACTCAGAATGTTATATTTGCATGTGTTTAATTTTTTATTTCAAATGCATGGACAGTGTTCTAACTGTTTAAATCTGCTATCCCCCAGGTACCGTTCAAGGAGGAGACAGCTTCCAGATGGAAATGTCCCAAGTGGGGTTCAGCGCAGACTACTCTCCTCACAATGTGTGTAGCAGATGATTAATGCAGCAGGTCACTTGGCATAAGCCTTCCGGACAGTAGTTTAGACATCAGAGGGGGAAACAGCCAGTTAGTGGTCAGCCGTTCTGATGGCTGGTCTTCCTTGTTTTATTTCTCAGTTCTGTTGAGTTATCACTTAAATTATGAAGGTTAATAAATGCCTTCTCTCCCCCTTTTTGCAAGGATTTTATATGGAGAGGGGGATCGGGATTGTTTAAAGAAAGCTTTGAGCGCTTCAGTGTATTCGATCAGTCTAAGGCAGTGGTTCTCAACCTTCCTAAGGCTGCGACCCTTTAATGCAGTTTCTCATGTTGGGGTGACCCCCAACCATAAAATTATTTTTGTTGCTACTTCATAACTGTAATTTTGCTACTGTTATGAATTGGGCGACCTCTATGAAAGGGTCGTTCGGCCCCAAAGGGGTCACATCCCAATAGGTTGAGAACCTCTGATTTAAGGTGTGATGATAGCAGGGATTTCCTTTGAATAAATCAATTACTGAAAATGTTCATCAGGAACACAAATCCTTGTGGTTGTTACTGAATTCTACGCACAGAGGCAGAAAGGAGCTTAAAAAATTAGTTGGAAATGCGAGAGGGGACAAAGCAAGTCCTTATCCCTTTCTCAGAAGCATCCATCTTCCAGGTATCTAATTCTAATTATAGTCAGGTTATGATTGGGGTAGAGAAAGAAATAAAGATATGAGGCAATGGGAAATATTTAGGGGATATAATGAACTCAGATGGAAGAGCCCAGAACAGCTCATTTTGTCTCTCGGATAAAAGAGGCTAACTTTTCCTAGACTATCAGACAAAGCTGATCATAAAGTTATGAGTCTTTCCCTTAAAAATAGAAGTTATAAAGTTATTATACTCCCCCACAGATAATTTCATAGTCATATCTGATCTCTGGTTTCCCCCTGCCTGTGAAGCACAAGGGTCGGACAAGGCTCGACCCTCCATCCTTCTTTATTCTATTTTGACGCCAGTAGTTACTCCCTGGCATTCTACATCTATTCTGGGACCAGTCATTCATTGCCATGGCTGCATAGGACTCAAAGACAAGGCTCACCACAAACCGGGTTCAGTCAATAGTAGGTTTATAGTCATTGGTCCACACACATCTCTCCTCAGCCAGCAGCCTAGTCTCTCTCTAGTTCTCTGCCTCTCACCCACGTGGTCCCTTCGCCTTTGCCTTCAGGAGCCAGGAAGCCAGCCTGCTGCGTTGACTCACTACTTCTCTGATCCCCTTGCCTCTGGTGCCTCTGGTCTTGGCTTCCACCACTTTGGACGGAGATCTCAAACCTGCTTTTCATCCAGTGGTCCTGGGATTTCTCTCCCACTGCTTCAAAGATGGCTTTAAGGTGGTGGGAGTTATAAAGACATGGGGAAAGAGTCACATGAAGACATCTCATGCCACCGCAAGAATTCCACAGACAATCTCATGAGGTTTTCAGACACCCCTTGTAGCCCGCTCATGCACCTCCGATCCAGAATTTTGAGCTCAGGATAGTCTTTGGCGGTTTAAGTCTCATCCT
Source organism: Tenrec ecaudatus (assembly GCF_050624435.1). Taxonomy (NCBI): domain Eukaryota; kingdom Metazoa; phylum Chordata; class Mammalia; order Afrosoricida; family Tenrecidae; genus Tenrec; species Tenrec ecaudatus. The sequence continues at coordinate 48,603,545 of NC_134531.1, forward strand.
CAAAAGAGTGCGCACAAGTCCTTTTTCCTTATTTATTTGCTTGCTTATTTTTGAAGTAGCTTGTATTTGTAATCCAAAATCATATCTTAAATGTTTTTTTCTGAGATCGAAATAAGACATAACAAACTTAAAAATAAATATTCACAGTGGGTTTTGAGCCAAATCCAGAGTAATCTGCCTTTCTTTTCCCACCTGTTCTCAGAGATGATGGTGGTTGATTTTCCTTCCAATTGATTGAATGTCATAACCAGAACTACCTTTCATAGCTGTGGCCATTGCCAATCAGATGAGATAGGCTACAGATGGTAAGGAAACATTTGAGGAGGAGTCAGGAAGAAAGAACCGAGTTGAAAGTAGAGGAGGTCAGACAAGGCCTCTCAGGACCTCCCAAGGGGAGCAGCAGAATTCTCTCTCTCCACCTGCAGCGTCAGCACTTCCTGTTTCCCGCAGGCATCTCTGTCTATCCAGCTGTGATCTTTTCTTAGAACCCAGGCTCACTTTTAACCCCATCCTAAAGGTTCACAAGGGCTCAGTCTTGGCAAGTATGTGCCTTTGACAGGAAATCAAAAGATGATTTATGTAACCCTCCTGTACTACATTTTACCACCAAGATGAACCTATCCAATGTATCCTATTACATAATGTCCTGGTGACCCAGCTCAGTGGAAGGCTTGTTCTTGAGCATAGATCTAGTTAAATATTTTTATTTATGTTGACATATTTAAAAGATAGAAAATATAAACTATATTCAAGTACTTCTGTTATATAATAGGCAATCCATACATATTATACTTGATTATACTTAGTTGTCTTTACCTAATCCAGGGAATCTATTTAAATATCTCGCCTCTCCTGCTTTATTACCTTTGAGAAGTGACTAGTTTGAAGGACCTTCATTTCTCCCCCATTCCAGGATGTTCTGATGCTGGGTGCAGTGGGAGCTTATGACTGGAGTGGAACCATTGTCCAGCAGATGTCTCACAGAACTTCCATCTTTCCCAAACAAACATTTGAGCAGATTCTGCAGGATAGAAACCACAGTTCGTATCTAGGTAAGCTATAGAAACATTTGACTGAGCTTAAAAAGTCATAAAAACTTTGTAAAATTCATTGTTTGGTCTGCCTTTAAAACAATCTATGGACAGCTTAGTTATGTCTTCTTCCTGTAAGCTAGCTTTGTCTCGACGCTCCGTCTATTCAGCAAAGCCTTTGACCTGCCATCTGATTCTTGCTCTTTGTTACCCATGGTTACGTTGCCTCCATGATCGCCAGGCCTGAGCGCATAGCTACTTATGAAACAGTCCTCAGACTCCCTCATCTCCACGCTTCTCGTTCCTGAGGACGTGACTGGGCGTCCTTACAAGAGAAAGCATTTGAAAAAGCCAATGCGGGAAGAGGTAGTCTTACACTATTTTAGACTTCTTGGCCTTTTTATTCCAATAATGATAGCACACACTGACTTTGAATCCCTGCTTTGAGATGGCCCCTCAACTGGCTCTCCTAGCCACAATGACATCAACATGTAATGTTTCCAGTGACCGCTGTGGAAGGTCTGATTAGCTGCATTTTGCATTTTCGAGCTGCGTTAAATAATTTGTCCAAGGTCAAAGAGCCTCGTGGGAGACATAAAGAATGTGAACCTGGGACTGTTTTCCCCAACGTTGTGTCCTCTCCATCGGACAGAACCTTTCATGCAGTGTATTCATTCAGTCAAGGACTACTTGGTGAGTGCTCGCTGTGGGTCAAGTACACGATGTCTTGTGCACCAATGGCTGATGGCGACAACCCTAATTTAGTGTCTGCTTTATAGGTAGCAGGTGCAGGTCAAAGACAGAGAGCAGCTTAATGGACTCACTGATTTATTTAGGACCCGCAGACAGTGTGCACCACACCTGAAAGAACAGGACGTCGATCACCTGCTCTCAGCCCTTCCTGACTGAACTATGCAGTATTCCCTCGTAGGTTACTCGGTGGCTGTGATTTCTACGGGAAAAAACCTCCACTTCGTTGCTGGCGCGCCTCGGGCAAATTACACCGGTCAGATAGTGCTCTACCGTGTGAACAAGAGCGGTAACGTCACCGTTATTCAGCCTCACAGAGGTGACCAGGTAAATCCCACTGTTCAGCGGGCAAAACTGCTATTATAGTCAACTGAGGGGGGTGAAGGGGGCGGGGGAGTAGAAATGGAAACGGACAGGTATTGAGTGCCTGTCCTGTGGCGGGTCTCATAATCTGAATGGACTTGCCTACTTCCAGAATCTTCACTGGGGTGCTGAGAAGATCTGCACTCGCCTTTTGACAGGGGCTACACAAAATTCATGTGGTTGAACTGACATGAAAGCCCAGTCCTACTTGACCTGAGAGCCTATGCTGCTTCGGGACACTCCGCTCGACACCAGTGACTAAATGAAAAATGGCCGCTTTAGTCATCATGGCAGGAACCTAACCACTGCTTTGTATGCAACTCACACTAGGGATTCAGGGATCTAGAGAAATGAGGAAAGTGAACAAGAAGAACAGCGTTATTCTGATTTATGATATCCGTAGATATTATGACGAGGAGACTATAACTTGGTTATGTTGAACAACCCATCAGGAAAGGACGTTCTTTGCTAAAGTGGAGAGTCAGTGTAAGTGAGGAAAACCCATGATCAATGGGTTGATATAATAGTCTCGACAGCGATCTACAATATCCCAATAAGCTTGGAGGTGGTGTACATTGGACAATGTTTTGTTCTGTTATGAAATTACTGTGAGTCGAAGCAATGGCAACTAATAACCACCACCACCACCTCTCAGCCTGCCAGTGCGTCCTGCTGACTGTGATCTTTAGAAAAGCCAGTAGCTATCACATTCTACTGATCCATGATAACTCCCAGTTCTACCCCTGCCACCTGCACAAAGAACTGGTACTAGAACCAAAGTCAGCTGATGCAGTCCTGTTTCTGTGCTAAGCAACTGGGACCTATGAAAGTGTCACTTGTTTGAAGTGAACATCACAGACCCTCAAAAACAGATGGAAATCGGTTTCCTTCCTTGAGTCAGAGAAACCAGAAATTAGGTGTCCCTCCTAATGCTTCTCTGGGACTGTCTCTGACTTCCAGGGGTAAGAAGATCACAGGACCCGATTTCCTTGACCACAGACTTGCTATGGTCACATATTTTTATGTCTTCATTAATATTTTAAAAATGTGTTTTGTTATTTTCAGAAACTCCATGAAACTTTTATGGAGGAATTATTTTTTAATATGTTTCTGGATCCTTAAAAGGTATTCACATAGTAGGCATGCACGGAACACTTACTCAGTGGGATGTACATTCAAGTTTCCAAACTCTGTTATTTACCTAACCGAGTTATAATTATCATCTATTTCACCCTGGGAGCATAATGGTCTGTCCCTATCCCTGCCCCTCGTGGACCTCCTATGCTTGTCGGACCAAGCACAGCAGAAGCAGCTGGAGTGTCAATGGGAAATAATGTTTCTAGGATGCATCCTAGACACTGCACAATGAGCTCTGGAAATCGGTCTCAGGAGCCTCTCTTTTAAACGCATTTTCTCGGTGAGTTTGTGCACACGAAATTGTAGGAAGCAGGTGTTTGATAAGAACACATCTGAGGTAAGGAGCTAGGTTATCTACATGTGGAAACATGCTAGTGGTACGGCTAGCTGAATGAGTGAAATATCCAGGGCAACAGTGGGCACATACATATCCTAGGAATCCTACAGCTGATGGTTGGTTGGTTGGTTTTTTATTCCAGATTGGCTCCTATTTTGGGAGTGTCCTGTGTTCGGTAGATGTGGACGGAGACACCATTACAGACGTACTCTTAGTAGGGGCACCAATGTACATGAATGGCCTCAAGAAGGAAGAGGGAAGAGTCTACCTATTCACTATCACAAAGGTAAAAAGAAAGTTATTAACTTAGTTTAACTAAGTTAAACTTAGTTTAACTTACTCAAATACTGGTACATAAAAGTGAATCTGAATTTGGAAGAGAAAGTTTAAACCAAAATGAAATTCACTGCCATCGAGTCGATTATGACCCATGGTGACTTCGCAGGGTTTTAGAGACTCTTTATGGGAATAGAAAGCCTTGTCACTCTCCTATGGAGCACCTGGTGGTTTCGAACTGCTGACTTTGCTATGAATACAGTACACATTCAATTCTCCCCAACACCCCCCAAAAAAAGATTATTTTTCCAAGCTATGTATTTAATCTTTTTAAACAAAACGACCTTATCACCTTGAAAGTACTCTCCATTACATTTATCAAATCTGTAATTCCATTCTTGGAAACATTTTTCAAACTCGTCTGTTTGGATGGCTGACAGCACCTCCAAATGCACTATCACCTTCACATCAGAAAAAAAAAAGCATCATCTGATCTTTGATTTCACTTGATGAGCTTTTTTGGGGCCTGGCGGCGATGGCATCTTCCACTGGCTTGATTGATGTTTGCTTTCGGGGCTGTGAGAAGAGTAGCAATGACCGTGGGGAAAACGTCTGGGTCACTTGGGAGCTGTTCTTTCAAAGCATGGACTCTTTCCACGTGACACTCTGTTTACTGGTCAGTCAGAACGAGGCACACATTTCACAGGGACCCTTCTCATTCCCAAATCTTCCGTTAACATTCGCTGAACCGGGATCCAACACATCCCAGGAAACTTCCCCATCTCTTCAACGGTCCACCATCTGTCTTCAAGCACAAGTGAACACATTTTGTTGGCATTTTTGTCCATTTGAGAATTTGATGGACTTCCAGAATGAGGCTTGTCATCAGTTGACATTTCACCTTTTTGAACTGAGAAAACCACTTGTACACTTGAGTTTTTTCACAGCGCTGTCCTGTGAGCTCTGGTCAATGCCACCACTCAGCGGCTTGTTCCTGAGCAGGAAACAAAATTTCACAGCTACACCTTGTTCTCTGAAATCAGCCAGCACCAAAACGAGGTTCAAGCAAAACTGCTTTTACGAATAAATTCACTGTTACCAGAGAGAACCTTCCCAGGCTGCACCCCTGGGCCCAAGGGAGCTTTTTTCTGTTGTGGGGGGTGTGTGCTTTTTAATATAATCTGTGAAATTTTAACTTAGCGAAGATGTCACCATATTTTCCATGTGGTATTTTTCAATACATGTTGTTACACAAATAAAAACCAAAAACCTACAGCCACTGAATCAATTCCAACTCATAGCAAACCTTCCTTGGGTTTCTGAGACTCAGTTTTTATGGCGCAGACAGCCTCATCTTTCCACCACAGAAGAGCTGGTGGGTTTCCACTGCCTACCTTTCGGGACAGGTCAAACGCACTAGCAGCTCTGCAGGAGAAAGACGACTTTCTACTTCTGTGAACAGCCTTGGAAGCCCACAGGGGGTCGCTATGAGTCATCATTGCCTCAATGACAGAGAGAGAGAGAGAGAGAGAGAGAGAGAGAGAGAGAACTTTTCAGGTCACAGCCTGACACTTTTCCCACGGTACCCCCAGGATTCCTTTACACAGATCAAGTCCTTTTTGACACCACTTTTTAAAAAAATACACAGGTGTCCAGGTTATTTCATACAAATTTTCTTCTTTGTTATAAAGATATAATAAGAATCAGATCAAACTCTCAATCATTGGTCTTTTGGAAATATCCATTTAATCCCAGATGCTTTCTACATTAGTACGTCAGGAAATTCCATTGCTTGATGTAATGTTTAGCTATCTGTCCAGATCTTGAAATTTCCAGTTCTTACACTTAAAAAAGCAGCATACTGTAACATGGAAAAGCACAGTTTTTCAAGTTGAGGCTGAATTCTCCAAATACATACATATATGAGCATGGTGCCCTCAATGAAACCAGAAAAGAAAAACAGCATTAAAAGTGTCTGTTGATAAAAGCATTAAATGACGATGGAAAGGAAAGGTTGCAAAAAGGGAAAGAAGCTAGCACTGGTATAATAGAGATTATGCTCGGCTTGCTGTGATACGGTGCCCTCATGGTGTATTAAAATTAATGTAAAACTCAACCCTTCAACAGCAATTGTTAAAACAATTCCAAAGTGCTTAAAGAAGGCATAAAGATATTTAATGACAAAAATTCAATAGGGATACCCCCAGAGACAAACCCCAATAGGAAACAAACAAACAAACACAGGAAATGTTGAAAACCAGAACCGGCACAGCGCATCAGAGCAGGGATCCGCCGACACGGTTTCAACCACTCAAGCCCGGTCCATCAGTTTGATCTTCTGTGCTCATCTCTCCAGTGCACGGTTGGGTAATTAGTTTATTCCCATCTGTTCATTGTGGATCAAGGGAAACCCCTGGAGGCTTGTTTCCTGTGTACCTCTCAAACTGTATCTTGGGCTTCCACCGTCCCCCATAGCAAGCAGAATAGGGCTTCCTTGGGGCACAGTGGCCAGCGCTCCATAAAGGGGGGCTAATGTGAAGCGTTCAAGAAGGAAGGGAATGTTTTGAAAATGATTGGGGTAGTAATTGTGCAATACTCCTTGATGTGCGAGAACTATGGAACGATATGATATCTGTATTAGCACCCGAGAAAATGTTTTTGGAAAGAAATTATTTAGCAAGGGAAGGATCTATACCCACTTGTTCCAAAGCCCCCGTTTCTTAAACGTTGGTGGCTTGCCAGATATTTTGAATTTCCATTAATTGTTGAAGATCAAAAGATAGCCTAAGACTTCCTCAAACCTCAGGAAAACGAATCTCTAAAAGATCCTGCAGAGGATATAAGATAAACATTGTCGCAGCTCCATGGTCGAGGAGCATTGCCTTCAGATGAAATCAGGAGAGAGTTCCGTATTGGTTCCAAAATATGATGGAAAAATGTATTTTCCAAGGATATGTCTTTCCCTGTGGGCAGATGTATGTAGTGCTTCTTAAAATGAATAGGCTCTTCGTGACCTCACTTGGTGCAGCGATGAAAAGACTTGGCTTTTCACGGAATGGTCTGCATTTCCAAACTCCCAGCTACTCTGCAGGAAAAGATGTAGTCATGAAGGGGGAGAAGGGGAGGGGTAAAAAGAGGAGCCGGTACTAAGGGCTCAAGTAGAAAGAAAATGTTTTGAAAATGATGGTGGACACATATGTACAAATGTGCTTGATACAATTGATGTGTGGATTGTTAGAAGAGCTGTAAGAGCCCCCAATAAAATGATTTAATTAAAAAAAAATTACACCTTTGGAAAATCTCTGGCTAATCCTATTCTGTCCTATAGGATCATTAAAAATCAAAATTGATTTGATAGCAAGGCAATTAGTATTTTGGTTTTAAACTATAAAATTTATGTCACTGTTCCATCATTTAAAATATATAAATGAAGCGATTGCATTTTGTTTTGATTCTGTTTTAGTTTTATTCATGGTACCTGTGGCTTTCTACCAGTAAAAAAGATATAAATCAAAATATTTAGAAACAGACGAGGAACTAATAACAAGGGGGGAAGGAGTCAACGTGATGGTTATTTTTATATAGATTGTGCAGCTACTGTAAACAGTTCACTTTGCTTTACGAGCAGTTATCTGCAACCTCACTCAAATTTGCATTTATAATTACCATCATAAATTGAAAATGTTGTATTTGAAGTTTAAACCCTACCTACTTTAAACATCTTGCAAATGGTTAGGGCCTCATTAGCTGTGCACTTTAATTGCACACGTTATTAGGATTGGTGTAATCTCTCTCTCCTTCTGAAAGGGCGTTTTGAACCATCACCAACTTCTTGAAGGCCCCGAGGGTTTGGAAAACGCCCGGTTTGGCTCGGCCATTGCAGCTCTTTCCGACATCAACATGGATGGCTTCAATGACGTCATAGTTGGGTCACCTTTAGAGCATCAGAACTCTGGGGCTGTGTATATCTACAATGGCTATCAGAGCACCATTCGCATGAAGTATTCCCAGGTAACCCATGGTAACATCACGGTAATGTACTGACATGTGTATGTCATCATGGTCGAGCTGGAATATGTATCAGGCAAACCATGGAGTGCATTTCGCTTAGTTGATAAGTTCATTCAATCAGCGAGTATTAAGTGAGCCTTTATTATGTGCCAGATGCTGGTCTACACTCTGGAGATGCTGTCAAGAATGAGACAAACCAAAATCTGTCCTTCATAGGCTCTACATACTAGTAGGGGAGAGATGTAAAAGCAGAGATGCTCATATATTACTGATAGCAATAAAAGCTGATGACAAAGAACTAAAGCAGGAAATAAGGGATCCCTGGTGGAATGTATCTGGTGGGTGGAAGGGTGACGAAATAAGGCCTTGCTGAGCAGGTGACTGAGGAAAGACCTGAAGAGAGTGAACTAGATTAAGAATCAGGATTTGCTCTTGTATCAAGTCTCTCCCCATTCATAGACCTGAACCTATTTACTGCTAATCTGTGAATTTCACCTTACGACTCTTCTTTGATGAACGTGTGGCTGTCAGAATGAATATAGTTCAGATAAGATATTGAAAAGACAGTGGAATTTTGGGGAGAATCAAGACACTCTTGAAAAGGCCTAGACTAAGAGCATAATATGGCAATGGAGAACCTGACATTTTTAAAAGTTTGGTCCAGCTGGTGCACCCTGTAATTTCCTGTCAAATTCGCTCTTGTAGAAAATCTTGGGATCTGATAAAGCCTTCAGGACCCCTCTCCAGTACTTCGGGAGATCCTTGGATGGCTATGGAGATTTGAATGGGGACTCCATCACTGACGTGTCCATTGGGGCCTTTGGACAAGTGGTTCAACTCTGGTGAGTCTGAGAGAGCCTGAGATGAAGACTCGCCTACTGAAAAGCAAAACATATTGTTGTAGCTGCCATGCAATGCCGCATGACTTATATAAGACTCTGTGGGTTACTTATTAGGCTGTTAACCCCAAAGTTAGAAGTTCAGAACCACCAGCTACTCAGGAGAAAGAGGAGGCTGTCTGCTCCCAGAAATCTCAGAAGCCTACAAAGGGAGGTGCACCATGTCCTCCAGGGTCCCTGTGAACTGGAATCAAGGGCATGGTGCGAAGTTGGGCTGAGCTGTGGTATTCTGGGGCATCTATGCGTCAGAGTTTGCATGAAGGAAGGAAGATCTTTCCTAGTAGGAGAAAAAAAATATTTGCTTAGCAGTAGAATCATGTTTCTCTTCTCAGAACACCAAAAGCCTTGAAATAGCCTTATCTCAGCACACTGTAAGGAAGTTTCGTGAGAACACTCAGACCACACCACGGTATTGCAGCTTCTTATGTGATAGTTGTTTCAGGTCACTGACTCATTTCCCTACTCCGCAACCCCACGTAAAACTGAAAGGAAATCTATCCCCCAGGGGTTGTAGACCAGACCCTTGTGAACAGGAAGCCACTGTGTAGGCTAAGATGACCTATCTCTGACCTCGGCAGGAGCTGAAGAATCGGGGAATCATAAAAGTTTTAAGAACCATTGATTCAGGTTTCAAAAATAAATATATACTGCTGATGAGAGAATGGAATCAGGAAGACGTCAAGATTTTACTCAAATGTCTCCAAGAAAATATAGCTCAACTAGTTATTCACCTGTCCGTTGAAATGTATTTAAATGTCATGTCAGCAAGGACAGAGAAACATTCCCCATCATGGTAATGGTATTTATGAACTTAATGACCTTATTAGCAATATCTCACTTAGGTTTTTGAAGGATAAAGGTGCCTTGTTCATTGCAGAATGTGGAGAAAAAGAAAACCCCAGGGTAATATTTAAGATTTTTAAAAATAAGAAAATAAATTTGTTAATGGACTCAGCTAAAATCAGTAAACTGAGTCCATCTTACATTTTTCCAAAAACTAACAGGCTTTTGGAAAAATTTAAGATATGATAATGTAGTATAATAGGACTCTCATGAAACTTTTGTATAAGAAACTCTCTCTCCTGGTGAGTATCAATAAAGTCAGTGGAGACAAAGCTTTGTTCTTTGATGGGGACTTTACCTCCTCAAAACCGTCAAAAGGTACATGGCAGCGAACCGCGGAACGGCATTGACAGCCACACTAGGGTGAGGCCGTGGTGTGACATCTCCCTAAGGCTAGTGGATCTGGAAAAGTCCCTGAGGATTATTTTCAAATAATAAATATTTTACTTGACAGAACAGATAGCTGCTAGTCTTCTGTAAAGAGTTGAGGGTGTGTACTAGGAGTGATTATCATCAAGTACAAATGCCACTGGCTAAGGACTTAGGAGACCGTGGGGTCTAATTTCTTACCGACTCTTACTGAAAATTGCTAACTGTTAAGCCACCAGATGTCTTTGTACCTCTGCTGTTTCATTTATAAAATGAAGATATTCATTCTACCTCTGTGTTAGGCCAGGTTGTCTAGGGAAACAAATCCAGTGACACTCATATAGCCTTATAGAAAGAAGCACATTATATATCATGAAGGCATCCCAGTTTCATCCAACTCATGCCCCTAAGTCCGATGCTGGTTCACAAGTTGCTCTTCAGATTCATGTAGCCACATGCTGGTGATGCAGAGGAGTGAACCAAGTAGCAGGAAGACCACAGACCGGTGCTGCAGGGTTGCGTGGATCCAAGGTCCATGGGAACATGGTAGGATGCCGGCAGCTCTGGGGTTCAAGTGGCCCACATTGGGCCACCCCTCAAGGCAGGTAGTTCCAGTAGGCAGGAAGGTACAGTTGCATAGAGAGATCAGTTCTCTGAGTCCCTCGCTCTTATGCAAAAGGCTTATGACATCAAGGAGGTGGCATCAGGCTGTGACTTGATTGACAGGTTTGACCCCACCCCTATCCAGCTTCTGTGACAACAGGAAAAAGCCAGGCGCACACACACCCCTCACCCCCATTACCATCACCTCTACCTTCACACCTTCTGTCTCTCTCTTGCTTTTATGATAAAAAGTAATATAATTTCTTCCAGTAGTCAACTTACCAGGTATCATGATTTTTCTACCTCCCTTCCAAATTAATTGACGACCCCTATTTTTGTGCTAATGCATTGATTGGCTCATTTGGAAAAAAAATTAAATGTGAATTTTACTGGTGGTACCCAAATAAAACTCCAACCGCCATGAAGGCAATTTTTATTAGTATCTCCCCTCTGTGGAGTTTCTGAGGCTCTGCATCTGACAGGAGCACAGTCGCTTTAAGGAGCGATTGGTGGGCTTGCTGATCTGGGATCAGCAATCCAACACTTACCTGAAAGCCCGCCTGGGCTCAAAGGGACACAATCCCTGCAGTCTTAGAGCTGTCAAATATAAAATGCTGCTAACGTGCTTTGATTGAGCTTTGAGAGAACAATCTGAGAATTCTGACACTGGGACCTTGATGTAAGGTGTAGAGTGTGTGTGTGTAGTTCAGCTACAAAGACCATCTTTCGATTTTCGTTTATGCCTGCCAGGTCACAGAGCATTGCTGATGTATCTGTGGAAGCGTTTTTCACACCAGAAACAATCACTTTGTTCAACAAGAATGCTGAGGTCCTCCTCAAACTCTGTTTCAGTGCAAAATTTCGACCTGCTCAGGGAAACAATCAAGTGGGTAAGTAAACCTAAAACCATCTCAAAAGAAACAGGTGTGTGCTTTGAGCTGAATCCTGAATAGATCCTACATTTTGGATTTACAGTCCAAAGGAAGTATAAGTCGGCACTTGCGGGTACTTAAATTGGCATACATTCGAAGGCTGGCAATGGGTAATTGGTCCGGAGAGAGTGGTTGCTATCGCCCTCTCCTCGGTTCTGGATGATGACACTCTGCCGGGCCAAGTCAGAATCTCTAAAACATATCCTGGGACTCTCCCAAATCGATCCTGCAAACTCTTCTTACCCACGGTTCCTTTACTTGGATACTTGGATATTCCCAGATTATTCAGGATTGCAGGAGTACTGATTAATGGAATGCGTGTTGGCTCTGCTACCATCTAAATTGAATGTATCCACTAAAATATAACATATTATTCCTGATTGAAGCATGAAATAATGAAAGAGAAAATATAAGACAATATGCAGTTTGTGCCCAGTGTTTTAAATCTGATAAATAATTTATCAATGTGAGTAAAAGTCTGAAAGGTGTCCAAGCAGATGGGGAAGCGTTAAGAAGACGCTATGGAGCAAAGCCAGCTCTTCATTGGGTCCAGCCAAGTCATCATTCATGATATGAAGCACGCAAGTTATATTTCATTAGAAGCTTGTGATTAGTTGCTTTCAGATCAGCTTTGGTTCATAATAACCTCACATAAAACAAGAGGACCTCTCAGCTCTGCGACGTACTCGAGTCCCTAGTTGTGGCGATTGTGTGGTGGCTGTTGGGTGTCCTTGAGTGGGCTCTGACACATAGTGCCCCTCTGCACGACAGAACACACCCCGGCCTGGCCTGTGCCATCCTCACAGTTGTTCCTGTGCTAGAGCCAATGGGTGCAGCCACGGCGGCTACTGGAGGACCTTCCAACTGGAGGGGCTCAACTTCCAGGACGTTATTGGGCAGCAGTCTGTTTTGATCCAAAGAGTTTTCATATATATATATATGATCAGTCAATGAAAACTAATCATAATATATATTTTATAACACTTAACTTTTAAAATAGAAGCCACAGTAATTTTAATAATAATGATTAACATTTGTTGAAGATTGATACGTCAAATATTGACAAATACTTCACATCTGTCATCCAAATTTATCCTCGCAAAGTCTTTTGAAGTAGGTATAATCCCAAACCCAGTGATCAGACTAAGGAAATACAGTTCAATAAAAAACTTGTCCAAGTTCTTATTGCTACCAACTGTTTTATAAAAAGTACTTTTAGGTCCCTTCTCAGAGCACTTTAAATTTCTGTCGTTTTGAGATAACAAGCTTTCCCTAATTGCCTTTTCAAGCAAGGTACTTTTTAAGGTACACATTTACAGTTGTTTGAAATGCTTGTCATTTGCTTTATTATATAGAATAAAGTGAATGTCTATGAAAAAATAACAATTTAACTTTTATTGATTGCCTTGATTAATAAGCATATTTGGTGCCTAATGATTTTCAAATCACTACTTTTCCTTTTATTATTTTCTAAATTGCCATTATCCATCCACCATTCAATATTACATTGTATCTATTATATATTTCTTCTATTCCTTATTTGAATTGGAAAGTTTCTCTCAAAAACTGGATGCCTTTTTCCCTCTGCTTTTTTAAACAGATTATCTATCTAATATGAAGGCACCATCCATATCTTGTTATCATAACCTTGATTAAATTAACTTTTTAATGAAAAACTTTAGCCAAGATTAAGTATTTATTTCATATTTGACTTATTTTCTCACTTATTAAAATTTTAAATTATACTCTGACCCTGAATGAGAAAATTATATCAACAATAGAAGCAAATTCTAAAGACATTAAAGAATATTGTCTAATTAATTATTCACATTTCACCCCAAATTCCTTCCTTTTTTGTCTCTATCAGAACTTCCTTCAATAAAAAATATTTGTTATGTTTCAGGAGCTTAACTTATATGTTTTTTGTGTGCCACTTAATTGGTTCAGGGGAGAACCATTTAGGAAAGATTAGAACTACATCATAGGGTTTCCTAGACTGAATTATCTCTCTTTTTAAAACATTTTAATTAATTTCATTTTCTTTCAAATCATTTTATTGGGACCGAATCCAAACATTTCCTAGTTCGATCATATCAAGCAGTATTGTGCAATTGCTACCACAATCGGTTTTTAATCATTTTCTTCCTGCCTATATTCCTTATAGCTGCTCCTTCTGCCCACCTCCAACACACACCTCTCCTGCTGTACTCAAGAAGGCGACCAACAAAGACAAAATACAACAGAGATAAACCCCAAATATGAAAAAAGAAACACCGAAATATTAAAAACCTGCACACAGTGTACCAAAAGGGAAATCAAATGACAAGGTCTTAACCATTCGAGTTAGATTTATCATTTAAATCCATTGCTGTCATCTCTCCAATACTCTCTGTGTGATCGCCAGGTTATTCTCACCCCTCAATTACGGTCAGAGAGAAATCACCGAGACTGATTCTCTGTGTGCATCCTGCACATGTTTGTTGGTCTTGCACTGGCATCCATAGCCTCTGCATGACCGAATCTCACAATTTAAACTCTGATGCTATTCCCTCTTTCATATTGAGATTATATAATTTACAGTCCTTGAATCACAGATGTTGATGTGTTTCTTCCATGTGGGTTTAGTCTATGTCTCACTTCAATGACTGCTTGTTTTAAAACAAGCCTTTAACACCCCAGATGCTGTACTTTCTGAGAGCCAGACACCATCTAGTCTCTTCACCACACTTTGCTATAGCACCCATATCTTCTATGTTTTCTTCATGAGGGAGAATGTTGAGTAGGCTTATGTTGTAAGAACTAATTGTTCTTAGATTGGAGTTACCCAATATCCATTCCTGAATCTGTTTCTTATTTGCCTCTGCTTCACCTTAGAGGCATTCTTGTAATTTTTTGGTAGAGGATTTTATTGATTATCTCCCTGGAGTAGGAAGACCTCCTGTTTGTAGTATCTTTGATTATAGCCCATGGTAATAATTTTAAAACACTATTGAGAAAGGGAGACTGAGCAAGGGTAGGCTAACTAAAAATCACAATGCATGGACTATTGAGTTGTACAGAAGAAATCCTTATATGACTGAACACTAAACTTCTCAGTAATATTCCCTGACAATGTCAGACACGGGTCTGCCAGAATAAGACATACATTAAGAAAGGCAAGTGGGGATTGCAGTAGGAAATAAACGTTAGTCCCCCCACCAACAGATCAATAATCTTAGTATAGTTGTCTGCTTCTTCACACAGCATATAATTTCAATCTTAAGTCTTCAGGTTGCAGGAATGTTTGAGGTACAGCTTAGTTCACCTAGTGGGGTTTCAATGCCACATCCCTCTGATAGGACCTTTGGAGCAAGTTGTGCACCTTCAAGATCCAGGGTTCAGTGTCCCAGTGTTCTATGGCACATGGCTTGGGTCCCCAGGGAGTGGACAGCAAGTCATCCCGATGTAGCCTATTAGGAGCGTAGTACCAGGCACACTCCCCTCTTAGGGTTTTTAAAAGTATTATCAACCACCCCCCCCCACTAGAAAGTTGGTTCTCCCCTGTTTTCTACCAACAGACATGACCTTGTCTTCTCCAAGATGTGTCTGCGCCCATTCCCTGCTCCTGACTTGACTTTCCCAATAGTATCCCTCATGTCGGCTGGTTCTCAGGGACTTCATCACACTTTTGCATGGCAACCACTAAGCTAGCAGTTCTCAACCTGTAGGTCGTGACCCCTTTGGGGATCAAATGACCCTTTCACAGGGGCGCCTAAGACCATCAGAAAACTCATATTTCTGATGGTTTTAGGAACCGAGACAGCGCTCTTCTGTCTCCAGGCGGGTCTGCCCACATGCAGATACGCCCACATATGAGCCCCCTGCGTGAAGACTGTAACCCATGCTACACCACGCTTCAAACAAAATTCCATTTGTCATTAGAAATAAATATTGCACAACATATAATGACATATTATCTTTGTGATTAATCAGTATGCTATAATATGTTCAATTTGTAACAATGAAAATACATCCTGCATATCAGATTACCATTCAAAAAAGTAGCAAAATTACAATTATGAAGTAGCAATGAAAATAATTTTATGGTTAGGGGGGTCACCACAACATGAGGAACTGGACTAAAGGGTCGCACCATTAGGAAGATTGAGAACCATTGCACAAAGCCCTCCTGTCCTCCCCCTCTCTAGAACAATCTAATCCAAGCACACCCTCCAGTGAGGACCCCTGAACCAGAGTGGTCTCCAAGGTGCCCCCACAGGGGACAGTGCACAGTTCAAAGCACCAGTCAGGCTCTCTACCAAGCTTCCTGGCTGCCTGACCGCAGACTGGATGGCCTGAAAGCCTGAACCGGCTCCCCTCCTGGTGCTCACTCCTACAGCCGTGAGCTTACACAGTCTTTGTCCTCTGGGATTGCCTAGCTTCACTCAGCATAATCATTTCCAGATCCCTCCATGTCATGAGCTATCTCATGGTTTCAGCACTGTTTTGGGGGTGCATGTTTTCCACCGTGTACATATACCACAGTTTTATGGTTTTGTTTTGTTTTAATTCATTCTTTTTTTAATCATTTTATTGGGGGCTCATACAACTCTAATCACAGTCCATCCATCCATCCATTGTGTCAAGCACACTTGTACATTTGTTGCCATCATTATTCTCAAAACATTTGCTTTCTACTTGAGCTCAGTTCCTCATTTTTCCCTTCCTTTCCCCACTTTCCCTCCCTCATGAACCCTTGATAATTTATAAATTATTATTATTTTGTCGCATCTTACACTGTCCGATGTCTCCCTTCACCCACTGTTCTGTTGTCTGTCCCCCTGGGAGGGGATTATATGTGATTGGTTCCTCCTTTCTACCCCACCTTCCTCTTACCCTCCTGGTATCGCAACTCTCATTGGTCTTGAGGGGTTTATCTGTTCTGGATTCCCTGTGTTTCTAGTTCCTATCTGTACCAGTGTACATCCTCTGGTCTAGCCAGATTTGTAAGGTACAATTGGGTTCACGATAGTGGGAGAGAGGAAACATTAAAAAACTAGAGGAAAGTTGTATGTTTCATCGATGCTACACTACACCCTGACTGTCTCATCTCCTCCCCGCCACCCTTCCATAGGGGATGTCCAGTTGTCTACAGATGGGCTTTGGGTCCCCACTCTGCACTCCCCTTCATTCACAAGGATATTATTTTTTGTTCTTTGATGCCTGATACCTGATCCCTTTGACACCTCATGATCACACAGGCTGGTGTGCTTCTTCCATGTGGGCTTTGTTGCTTCTGAGCTAGAAGGCCTTTAAGACTCCAGACACTGACAGAAATTTAGTCCGTTTCAAACTTCTTGCTGTTGGGAATTGTGCTACAATGAACATGAGATATCATATGTCTATCTGTGATCTGTCTCTTCTTTCTTTGGGGTATATGCTCAGCAATGGCATTGTTGGGTCCCATGTCCTTTCTATTGCCAGCTGTTTCAGGAAGCACCATGTTGATTTCCACAGTGGTTGTACATATTTTCAAGCCCCCTAGCAGTGTGTGAGTTCCAATCTCTCTACATCCTCTCCAGCATTTGTTATTCTCTGCTTTGTTTTGTTTGTTTGCTTTTTTATCGGGCTATGGTTGTTGGCATTGGATGGTATCTCGTTGTTGTTTTGATTTACATTTCTAGGTGGCCAGTGGATGAGAGCATTGGTGTCTTCTTTTGTAAATTGTGTATTCACGATCTTCGACCACTGTTAAGAGGGTTATTTGTTTGTTTGTTTTCTTGTGTGCTTAGAGTGTTCTATAGATTTTAGTAATTAGTCCTTTGTCCATTATGTAATTGCTAAGCATATTTTCCCAATCTATGGGCTCATGTTTTAAGATTTTAATAACGTCTTTTGATTTACATAGTGCTTTTTTGGTGGACTTGACTCTATCCAGGAATACAGTAAGTTTTATTACACCTCATGCTTTTACTGACTTAAGAAATCTCAGGACTTTGCATCTGAATAGCAACAGATTGACTAAAATTACAAATTATATGTTCAGTGAGTTTCACAGTCTCCAGCATTTGATATTGAACAACTGTCCGTTGACTTTGGTTTCTTCTACAGCACTTGAGGGTGTCTTTGCCTTTGAGAAGCTGGATTTGTCCTATATCAATCTTGAAACAATTCCTTGGGATGCTGTTGAGAAGATGGTTGCTTGCACACGCTTAGTTTGGATCACAATATGATTGATGACATTCCTAAGGGGACTTTCTCCCACTTGCATAAGATGCCTCAGTGAGATGGAATATCACATAGTTGGCAGAAGCTACCAGGTGACCCTTTCTAGTGGTTTACATTTAACAGGTTCCACCCATCTAGTTTGTCTCCTACTGTGTGTGCGTCCTTTGTTCCCGTGTATGCCCTGTACTAGGACCCTTATATTTGTCTCAGTTTTCTCATTGATGATCCTGATAGCTTTAGGTCTCTGATCGACCTTGAGTGTGTTTTTGTGCATGGGTATGGGTTTTATTTCATTCTTCTGCAGGTAGATTTCCATTTTAATCCAGCACCATTGGTTGAAGAGGGCATCCCCTTCCCATTTAATGTTTATTAGGCCATTGGCGAAGATCAGTTGTCTAGACGCGGTTGCTTTGATTTCTGGATTTTCTATCCTGTTCCTTTGGTTTTCTATCTATCATTATAACAGGCCCTAGCTGTGTTGACAGCGGTGGCGTGCAGTAGGTTTTGAGGCCAGGTATGCAAGACCACCTATTTTTTTTCCTTTATGAGAAGTTCTTTGCTTATCTTGGGCCCCTTCCCACTCCATATGAGGTTGGTAATGAGTTTTTCCATTTCTTTAAAGAATGATGTTGGGATTTGGATCAAGATTTCATTGAATATGTAGATTGTTTTAGGTGGTCTTGACATTTTTCACAATACTGAGTCTTCCTTTTCATGAATTTGGGATATTCTTCCTGTTAGGTGAGTCTCTTTTGGTTTCTTATATTAGTGCTCTGTATTTTTCTTTCATTGACTAATCACTGGAAGTAGAGTGGCAGACCTTGAGCCCGCTAGTATTTCAGGTCTGTACAAGTGATATGGTTTTCAGTGTCTTTGTAACACATGGACCAACACAGTGTGGCAAACTGACAGGTGGGTGGCAGTGATTAAATGGTGTCTCCTTTCGTTGACTGCTTCAAGGGTCCTAACATCATGGCTGACACATTCAGCTTCTAATTATTTTTTGGAAGCCTGCAGTTCCACAGGTTTTCCATCGAGTGGCAAGCAAAGTAATTTAAAGGCCAAAAAGTACAGAGGAAAGTTATTTTCCATAATTCATAACAAGAAAAGAATTGGTATGAACACAAAACAGAAGTTAAGCTCATGCCCTGGCAAGCTTTTTCTATTTTCCTCTCCATGAAAAATTGTTCCTTGCAGGTGCTCAAGCATTGCCCAGCACTGAGTAGCATATTTCACAGGGCTGCTTTGTATCCGTTCATTCGATGATCCTTGAAAGCGGGGTCAGAAATATTGCTGTATAAATAAATATTATAATAAACGACTGCTTGACCTAAAAGCTAACTTTGAACATGTATGGTTAGTTGGTGGAAACAGTCGACTGGCCGGCACTATTGACCTTGACATTTAGATGGCCTCATGTGTCTTCCGTTTCTTGGCTGTGCTTTTTCTGTTGTCTTACACTTCAAGAGGCTGCATCATCAGAATTCTCTTTCCATCCTCTCCCTTTCTGGGCCTCCGAGTTTCTTGCTTGTTGGGTGAGTAGTTTCCTTTTAAATCTTCTTTCTCCACATCCCCAAGACCACATGGAGAAGCCAGTCATGATCATCTGTGACATTTCTTCGAAATAATAACATGTATGGCACAAATCGCATCTTTACAACTTTGAAAAGTGAATTCTATTGCTGGCTTGTTTTTTAGTTTGTTGGATACCAATGAGTTGGTTCCGTCTCATAGCGGCCATGTGTACAACAGGGACTCCCCCTCCTGCGCCCTCTGCATAACTGGTGTTATAGTTGAGCCCATTGTTGCAGCCACTGTGCCCGTTCATCTTGGTGACGCTCTTCCTCATTTTTCATGCCCTGAGACTTTGCTACATATGATGTCCCTTTTCAGGGACTGGTCTTTCTTGATAAAGTGTCCAAGTCCATAAGATGAAGTCTCACGAACCTCACTTTTGGTTCCCTGTCATCAGTATTTTTAAAAATCATTTTATTGTGGACTCGTATAACTCTTATCCATCCATCCATCCATCCATCCATCCATCCATCCATCCATCCATCCATCTATCCATCCATCGTGTCAAGCACATTTGTATGTTTGTTGCCCTTTTCATTCTCAAAACAGTTGCTTTCTACTTGAGCCCTTGGTATCAGCTCCTCATTTCCCCACCTCCCTCTCCATTCCCTCCTCCTTCATAAACCCTTGATAATTTATAAATTATTATTATTTTGTCATATCTTACATTGTCTGATGTCTCCCTTCACCCACTTTTCTGTTGTCCCTCCCCTAAGGAGGAGGTCATATGTAGATCCTTGTAATTAGTTCCTCCTTTTTCTACTCCACCGTCCCTTCACCCTCCCGGTATCGCAACTCTCAGCACTGGTCCTGAAGGGATCATCTGCCCTGGATTCGCTGTGATTCCAGTTCCTATCTGTACCAGAGTACATGGTCTGGTCTAGCCAGATTTGTAAGGTAGAATTGGGACTATGATAGTGGGGGGGGGGGGGGAGGAAGCATTAGCGAGCTAGAGGAAAGTTGTATGTTTCATCATTGCTATACTACACCCTGACTGGCTCATCTCCTCCCCACAGCCCTTCTGTAAGGGGATGTCCAGTTGCCTACAGATGGGCTTTGGGTTCCCAATCTGCACTCCCCTCATTCACAATGATATGATTTTTTTGTTCTTTGATGCCTGATCTCTTCACTAACCTCACTTCCAAGGAGTACTCTGGCTGTCCTTCCTCCAGGACAGGTTTGCTTGTTCTTTTGGCAGTCCCTGGTACTTTCAGTATTTTTCTTATCAGCACTATAATTCAATTCCATGGATTCTTTTTCAGTCTACCTTATTCATTTTTCAATTTTACATGCGTATCAGGTGATCACAAATACCATGGCTTGGGTCCGGTGAACTCTAGTCCTCCCAGTGACGCATTTGCTATTCAACACCTAACGAGACCTTCTGCAGCATCCTTGCCCAATGCATTGCATCACTTTTATTTATTCACTGCAATGTTTTCGTATTTATTGAATCAGATGAATATTCCAATTTAAAGTTAATTATATAGAAATGCTATTTTGCTTATAAGACTGCATAATTTTTAACCAGCTGCTTGAAATCAATGAAAAAGTTATATTTTAAAGTAGCATAATGGAATTGGTTTGAGAAGTATATTCAACAAAAAATTCCAAATGAAGTTACCCAAATATATGACTAAGCCAGATTCTCGCTCTCAATTTTGGACATGTGACCAGCAATGCTACCTTGAAAGACTAGTTCTTATAGTTTGAAGACACTGACTACACACATCAATTTTTATTGCATTATTATTTTAAAATTTTTTCATTTTGACTTCCCTTGGTTAGTTTCATTTTAAAAATAAAGAAACAGAGATTCAAAAATTTTAAGCAAAGTGCTCAAGTATACACAGCTCAAAGTGACAAATTAGAATTAAAACCAAGTTTTCCTGATTCAAACCCTATCGCTACAATGACCAGGCCTTTCTGTGCCTGTTCACAGAGTAGAGTTAATCCTTGCAAGAAGTATTTAACCCTCACAAATTCATGTAATCTGATTTCAAAAATACCCTAATATGAACACTTGGGCAAATTTTCAAGCATCTTTTATTCTAGTGTACTATATGAGAAATAGGCTCATAATATCCACTTTCCAGGATTATTATAGAATTTATTCCAGATGCTACGTCAACATGTATCCAACGGTAATGTTTCCGGGAGAGACTGGCAGCATTAGCCCCATTCTCCTGGTTCTTGTTAGCTCAAAAGGCATTCCTATGCAAGCTAGGGAAGCTTTTCAAGTGAGTGGGTGAGCTCATTCGAGTTGCATCAGCACGGATCACGCAGGTGAGCACTCCAGCCAGTCTGCAGGCTACATTGGATGGAAAGTTATTTTCCCCTCATCAAAATTCATCTGCCAAAGAGCAAATGCTAGTGAGAGAAACGCTCACACTGTTGGTGGGTCTCTAACATGGTGCAACCCCTGTGGACAATTCAATGCTGCTTCCTCAAAAATCTAGGAATACCAATCCCATATGATCCAGCCATCCCTCTGGATGATGACACAGAGAGATAGGTGTGCACCCACGTTCATCACAGCATGGTTCACAAGAACAAACAGATGGACACAGCCTCAATGCTCTCAGTGGAAGAATGAATCCATAAACGTAGGCACACGCATACAAGGGGAGACTGTGTAACATCAAAGAACAAAACAGCTCAGAAAGTAGAGGAACCTGGAGGACGTTTTGATGAGTGAACTTAGTCAACCGCAAATGGACAAATATTGTAGGAGATAATTATTGCAGGAACTGTTCTAAAAAGCTAAGAAAAGAGTTTTACACTATAAAAAGTATTTGATGATTTGGAAGGGTGGATGGAGAAGTCATTGACTAAAAGAAAAAAGATTGATCCGCAATAATATTTCCATATCGTTTTTATCATAGGCATTACGTATAACATGACCCTTGATGCAGACCGATTTTCATCCAGAGTGACCTCCAGGGGATTATTCAAAGAGAGCAATGAAAGGTACCTGCAGAAGAACATGGTAGTAAGTCAAGCTCAGCGTTGCTCGGACCACTTCATCCTCATCCAGGTGAGACCTCAGGGTCGTCCTTTCCCACCTCGTTCCTTCTGCTTAAAGAACAGTGAAGGCCTAAAGGACAGAATGAATGCTCACAGGTTAAAAAGTATTTGCCATCCTAATTAATCCTAATAATTAGAATTCTAATTATTCTAGTAATTGCTTACTTGGTAGAACAGGAGATCTGTTTCCTTTATGAGACTATTTAGGATCCACTTCAATTATGATACAACTTAGATGCATCACATTTCACTTGGGATTACAAGTCAAAATCTCCTCTAAGATACTTAGAGAAGTCAAAGACAGATGCTTTCCTAAGTGCTTAACAGGGACATCTTTCAAACAATACATCCCACGTTGACATCTTCCTACCAGGGAAAATGCGTATGCATTTTCAAGCTATTGGAAGGAGCGGTTGCAAGTGTGGTTTCCACCGTTGGAGTGAAGGCGATCGAGGCCAAGACTGGGGATTATGAGACGTTTTGTTGTTAGGTTCTCTTGAGTCAGTTCTGACCCACAGCGATCTTAAATAGGCACAGCAGAGTGAAACCCGGCCCAGGCCTGCACCATCCCCAATTGCTCCAGTGTTTGAGCCCACTCTTGCAGCCACTGTGTCCATCCATCTCCTAGAGAACCTCCCTCTGTTTGGCTGCTCCGAACTTCACCAAGCATGATGCCCTTCGCCAGTGACTGGTCTCCCCTGGCAACATGTCCAAAGTATGCGAGATGAAGTTTTGCTTTCCTGCCCTCTAAGGAGCTGTCCTTCCTTCAAGACAGATTTGCTTGTCCTCTTGGCAGTCGCAGTACTTTCAATATTGTTCACCAGCACCACAATTCAAATGCATTCGTTTTTCTTTGATATTCTTTATTTAATGCCTAACTTTCACACGTGTCTGAAGCAATTGAAAATATCATGTCTTGGGTCAGGTGCACGTTAGTCCTCAAAGAAACAAGAGATATGAAATAGGGTTATTTTTTTCTAATCTTACGATGGAATTCATACGATGTTTTAAACTCTCCCCAAGTATGAAAAGATGCTTCTCAAGGGAAAGCTTTCAACAGAAAATACATTTTTAAAAGATATGAACATCACTCCTTTGAAACCACATGATGAAATTTCAGAGTGTCATTTTAAAGGAATCGTTTAAGAACTCACCTAGAATTTTTAGCACGGTGGTTCTCAGAGATTAAGGTTCATAAGAGTGGCTAAGAAAACAATTATAAAATAACCATTCTGCCCCCCCCCCCCGACATTTGGTCTCGAGGGGCGGCTCAAAGGAATGTTCGTGTCTGCGGCACATATCCAGACAGTCCTACTGTAGACGATACAGAGATGACATTTCAAAAGGTGCTCATGACAAAAGGTGGGAAAGCACTAAGTCAATGGCCTGGGGAATGAAAGCCATCTCAGTTGTTTTATATTTTGTTAGGTTTGTTTTATATTTTGTTATTGTTTATGGCGCCCAGGTTATTTTTGTATGGTTAAGTGGTAATTACACCCAAGGCTATTGAGTTGATTCTGACTCATCGCCTCCCTATAGGAGAGAGTAGAACTGTTCCAGAGGGTTTCCGACACTCTAGGTCTCTATAGATGCAGACAGTTTCCGCTTTCCCTCACTGAGTAGCTGCTCTGTAATCAGCAGTGCAATGCTGAACTCGGGGTGCCACCAGAGCCCCTACGTACTCACTGTCGCTCTCTCACTGCCATCACCGACTCAGTGCCGGGTGACAGTGACCCTACAGGACAGGGCAGGACTGCCCCCTGAGTTTCCGAGACATCCATTGTTTATGGGAGTAGAAAACTCCATCTTTCCTCTGAGGAGCGGGGGGTAGTTTGGAAGCACTGTCCTCGGGGCTCATCGCCCAACTGATAAGCACTGCGCCACGCTCACCGTATAGAGTGTTAAAGTGGAGGAAGTGGCTTCCATTCTCTCGTGTCCACGTACAAGTGTGGATCAAATGACACCAGTTGCCCTTTGTAGGGGGCACAAAGACAGCCAGTCTCCCCACCCCCACCCCCACCCCCGCCTCTATCTCTCTCTCTCTCTCTCTCTCTCTCTCTCTCTCTCTCTCTCTCTCTCTCTCTCTCTATCTATCTATCTATCTATCTATCTATCTATCTATCTTCATTGTCATATGTATAAGGAGCCCTGGCAGTGCAGTGTTCAAGCACCCCACTGCTCACTAAATGTCTGGCAGCTCGACCTCACGCGCCCCTCTAAAGGAAAATGAGGTGGCAGTCTGTTTCCTTGGAGATGCCAGCCTGTGGGGTGGTTGTGTTAATCTTGAGAATAGCGGTTCAAGGAGGAAGTGCCTGCTGGTCTGCTCTGTAAAGATTGCATCCCAGAATAGATGAGGCAGTTCTGCATCATAACACACGAGACAGGAGGAGTGGAGCTGACTCAACAGTAAGGTTTGGGTTTGGGGTTTCCTTTTTTTTGGTAGTCTGGTTTTCAGATCATCCAGTCTGTCCATGTCATCTAAATGTTCAGAATGACTTGTGTACTTCTTTTTTAAAATAAAAAATCACCTTTACTGGGCTCTTGCATCTCTTATCACGGTCCGTACATTCCTCCAGTATGTCGAGCACATCTGCACATGCGTCGCCATCATCATTGTCAAGGCGTTCTCTGCCCACTTGAGCCCCCTGACTCAGCTCCCCATTTCTTCCCCCACCCACCTGTGTACTTCTACTGACATTTCCCATCAGCAAACTACCAGTTGGTACTCCAGAGTTTCTCTTTTGTACTTCTTTCACAGATTTATTGGCATATAATTCATGCTTGATACAATTCAGTCATTCAATCCTCTTGATGCTGAGTTGTACAATCATTGTCTCAGTCGATTTTAGCACACTTCCTTCTTTCTTGAACTTATTGTTACTAGGTTTTCTTACCGAACCTCGCTCACCTCTCTATCATGAGGATGTTGAACACAGGCCAAGGAAAGCAACACGTTTGGGTAATTCAAGAGATGGTTATTCCACATGAGCTAGAGCTGAGTGTAAATAAGTTGATGGTCATTTTCTTAACCAAGTAAACTGACTGAGTCTGTGTGTGTGTATTTGTGTGTGTGCACATGTGCTTAGGAGCCCTCTGATGTTCTTAGCCCTTTGGATCTGCGTGTGAACATCAGTCTGCAGAACCCTGGCACCAGCCCTGTCCTTGAAGCCTATTCCGAAAGGGCCAAGGTCTTCAGTGTAAGTACAGTTGGCCTCTTCAGGTTTTAGACATGCTAAGCAAGTCCCAGATGTAGCCTTTCTATTCTTGGGTTTTATTTGTAAATGAAATACAATGGCATACGTGAAGGTTCATTAGAATGCAAAGTCCATGAAGCAGAGTTTATATCTTGCATGTTCACTCTTCTAGAGCAGCTCCTGCTGTTTGTAACCTTTTTACTGAATTGATCCATTACAATAAAGTAAATCCTGTGCTCACCACCCGCTCAAGATTATCAAACCCCACCAGTGCTTATGCCCCCTCTTCTGCCATTGTACTCACTTTACACCCCCCTATTCACCCCATCCCACCCCCACAGGTCTTTAGGACATCGACACACTTGTTAAGTTGTACTTGACTCGTCTTTGAGCTGTATGTCAATGGCCTCCTATTGTATGTGTATTCTTCAGCAACTAGCTGTTTATGAAGCAAATCGCTAATAGAGGGTTCTTGGGGCGGGTTGCTTTGCTCTTTTGTAGATTCCGTTCTATAAAGATTGCGGTGATGATGGACAGTGTATCGCTGATCTAATTCTAAGTGTTCAGCAGCTGCCAGCTGATCGGTAAGTTGCATTTCAAAGCTCGGTGTGCAATACCGAGATAGAAGATACAGCCGATAACCTTCCCCATGAAAATAGCTTTTCTAGGAGAGAAGCCCTCATCCCTGGAAGAGGCTTGTCTCTATCAATCGAATGCAATTTATGCCGTTTACATAGAGTATGAAACAAGAAGTGTGAAACAATGTGGACAGGGATGGTTCCCTTCCCTGTTTATACTGTCTCATACACTTATGAGCAGCAGAGGGGGAGATAAAGTATATTTGTTTACTATAAATATAAATTTAATCTGAAGATAGCTTCTGAATAAGCAATTATAAGTGTTTTTTATAATTCTAAAGAGTTCCTTTGGAGGGAAAAATGTTTAATACTGGCCTTTCCTCACCTTAATGTTTTTGTGGGTTTTTTCCTTCTACCTTTGTATTTTTAACAGCAAGCAGCCCTTAATTGTCAGCAACCAAAACAAAAGGCTAACATTCTCAGTAACACTGAGAAACGACGAGGAAAGCGCCTATAACACGAGGATCGTTGCTGCTTTTGCCGAGAACTTGTTTTTCGCGTCTTCCTCCGTGCCGGTAGGTGCCTGTCGTCACGGCGTTCCCTGCGAGCGTCACGCCTTGTCTTCCCAGGGCAGGCTGCCCGGGGCTGAGCGCGACTCAGCTTTTCTTTCATGCAAGAGCTCTGGCCTGGCGGCCTCATAGCCACGCTCTCCGCCGGTCAGTAGTTCAAAGGATCATCCTGTCTGCGGGAGGAAGACAGACTTTCTGCTCCCAGCCAGGGTTTCCGCCTCGGCAATCTACAGGGGCGGCTCTGCCGGTTCTGTAGCGTTGCTGGGAGTCAGAATCAACTCAATGGCCATGGGATTTTTTGAGTGTCCATGCAATTAAAAGAAGGGCTGGTGGCACCGTGGGTTAAGCGTCGGGCTGCGAACCACGACGTCAGTGTGTTTTCAAGCCTCCTAGCTGCTCAGCAGGCAGAAGAAGAGATTTATAGTCCCAGAAACCCGATAGAGGGCCGGCTCGGTTGGCATTTACTCCTTGGCAGATAGGCTGGGTTGGTCGGATTATAGCTTTTACAAAACACACTGCTCACCTGTCTCCTGCAGAGTGGCTAGTGGGCGGGAAGGTTAACCTTTCAGTTAACAAGTCCACACTTACCCGGTGCAACAACGCACCAACTACAGCCTAATTGATTTTGACTTGTATCAACTCTCTAAATCTTCACAGGAGCAGTAGCCTCACTTCCTCTCTCAGGCAGGCCAGTGGGTTTGAACAGCCAACCTTGAGGTCAGCAGGCCAGTGTTTCCCCAATAGGGCCACCCGGCTTTATTTGTGTAAAAGTGGCTTTTAAATACCCCCAAACCTACTGCCACCAAGTCAAATACGATTCATCGCCACCCTGAGGAAGACAGGAGAATTGCTCCGTAGGGTTCCCAAGACTACAAAGCTCACTAGTAGGGGTTCGTTCAATCATTTCCCAGAGAACAAATGTCTGTAATATTAAGCGGCAGGTAGGAGTTGTCCACGGCTCCTATGTTCTTAACCTGGGAACTGCTTGTCTGCAAAACTCCATTCATCAGGATCTATTCTAACGTTGTGACTCCTAACTAGTTAAATCACAGGCGCACACACCCTGGCTCTTATTCTTGACCAGTTCTGCTTCATAGCCCGGATCAGATTTTCCTTTACCCCAAGACTTGGCCGCAGTCCTGTAACCCTGCTCAGTCTTCTGATGCTGCTGTTGCCCTGATGCACACAGAGGCTGTGGGCCACACTTGCCCAGGGGCATCCAAGTCCCCAGCTCAGCCCCAGCTTCGCAAGCAGAGGTCTCTTTGCAGCCAAGACGCTGCATTCCGGCGGAGCCAGTTCATCACATTCACTTGATCACCATACCAGAGACACGCTTGACCAAGAATGTCCCCCGCCCCACCCCTGCCACAGGCAAGCAGAGGGAAAGAAGGAAAAACACAAACTCCCCCACCCCATTCCACCCCAAAGGAGTCTCCCAATAGAAAGATTTTTTTTAATGATTTCCTTTACTTGAAATTTGAGCAATTGTGATTTTTAAACATATTCTGACTGTAGTGTTTTAATTGCCTGTGATGAATGTCAACTTCATATCTGAAGGAGGAAAATAAAATCGAGGAAAATACAGATTAATTCTTGCCATGATTTGAAATGTGAGGGTATACCGTTATAGGATTTCATTTTCTTCCCTTGAAAGAGACCAGCTTCAAATCCCTTCAGGCAAAAAAAAAAACGTATATTAAAATCAGCATTTCTGACTAGTGGATGAAAACTGTGTTTGTGGTTCTGAAGTATAAAAACTATGTGTACTTTCTGGGAAAGTATTTCAGATTTGACTTCTCCTTTGGCTTGTTGGGAGTTCTGGTCCTCTTTATGGTCGGCAATAAAAGTAGGATAGTAGTCAGCTGGACAGTCCTCATCGTTTGAGTCTTTGGAGACAATAAATTAATTCCATGGGACCAGCCGTCCTACAAAAATGTCTGCGGTTTGCACACTTCCCAGCAAATGTCTCCGTACACAGGTGGGTTAGATGCTAATTGGTTATTTTTTTTTATCCCATTCAGGTTGATGGGACTGAAGTCACATGTCAGGTTGATGCAGCTCAGAAATATGTTACCTGCAATGTAGGCTACCCTGCTTTAAGGGGCGGACAACAGGTACGACCTGCATTTCCTCCTCTGATTCATGTTCATCTCTCTTCAGTACTAGTATTAACTCACTAACCTCTCCATTAGGAACTATCATTTGATCTCTCACTGATAGTCAATACTGACTCATAGTGACCCTTTATGGTTTCCAGACACGGTAACTGTTTACGGGACTAGAAAACCCAGTGTTTCTCCCGTGGAACTGCTGATGGTTTTGAACGTGAGACCTTGGGGATCACAGCCCAGTGCGTAACCACTACACCACCAGGGCTCCATTTGACTCCTGTGAACAGTTACCGTCTTAGAAACTCAGAGAGGCAGTTCTACTCTGTCCTATAGGATCGCTATGAGTTAGCATTGGCTCAATGGCAGTGAGTTGTTGTTTCGCGTATTTAGAGAAGTGATTTAATGCCTGAATATTATTTCTTTAAACAATCAATCAAAGTTGAATTCCTAGCCCCCTCTCCCTTCACCCACCAGGCCATTTATTTTATAAACCACACAAGATCTAGAAGCTTCTTTTTCTCTGAATATGTTGATGAGTATGGGTCAGAGAGCTATGCACATGTCATTTGTTAATCAAAACAAAGCTTTCAGTTGCAGGCACAGGCCTGTGTCCCAAGAACTTGTATATATTTTCAAATAGGGCATGCAAATACAAAGTGACAAATAAATAAAGGTCATCGTTCACATTTGCCAACTGAATTAAAATCAAATTCAAAATCAAATTGGAGTCAGTTTAATTTCATGCAGATTGTTTTATATATATATAAATGCCGTGTGAAGAATGAAGCATCAGTTTGATACATTTTTATTTTGCGTATAGGTGACTTTCACTATTAGCTTCGACTTCAATCTTCAAAACCCTGAAAATGAAGCAACTGTCACTTTCCAAGCCATGAGGTAAAATATAAGGGCATCATGAGTCAGTGACGGTGGTGTGTATATTTCTTTTGAAGTAATTCTCTAATGTTCTTTATGATAGTGAGAGCCATGAAGAGAATCAGGCCGACAATCTGGTCTCCTTCAAAATCCCTCTGCTCTATGATGCTGAAATTCACTTAACAAGGTAGGTGGAGCCACGGCAGTTCACTGGCGCTGTGCCACATTGTCTGTACAAGGAGCCAGCATTCTCTCTGAGGACACACAGACCGGCTAATGATCCCTGAAGAGACGCCAGGAAACCCTCTAGGAAGCCAGGCCGAAAGCAGTATCTTGTGACAGTCGATTCTCTAGCTCCGTCTTACATCACCCAAGTCCCTGAAAGTGTGGAATAAGTAGATCATCCAACAGACTGCCAAGCCACATCATAAAAAGACAATAGGTTTTCATGTGCAGAGCTTGAGATACCTGAGCAAGGAGAGAGAGAGAATGCTTCTGGGTGGCTCGCCTTGCAAGCAGCACACACAGAAGTGCAGACAGCCACGTTATCCTCACTGGACAGGTACCCACTCACTGCAGAGGACTCTCAAGTCCTCACATTGTGACCAGGCGAAGAAAAGTGCACCCCAAAGTGCCCAATATTTCCTGATTAGTTCTCTTCTCCCCACCTACGTTGATTCTTCCTCCTTCTAATTTTATTATACTGCCGTCTTTTCATGATCCCACTTCCCACCGTGGAAATACTTTAAAATTCACAACAATATATTATAGTGATCACAAGCAATGCCATAAATAGCATTTTAAAAAATAAACAGCTTGGTGATATTTTTTCTTAAAGTACTACCCAATTATTGAGGACATCCCTGGGTAACTATTTTGACACTGTGTAGATATGCAAGCATGTTGTGCACGTATGATGCAAGGAAATTGACCAAGGTAGAATTCTTTCAGAAACAGGATTTCCGTGAGTAGAGATAACTGCAACTATCTGAAAAGACTGACCAACACTAAAGAGACCAGAGAAAAAAGTCCTATCTCCTTAAAATGCAGAGAGAATGTCTGAAAATAGAATACATAAGAAGCTGGCCTAACTGAATAGCTGTCTAAATATCTAGGCCTTTAAGTCAGAAGTATCAAAGTGCGCAGTTCTGGGAAACACTGCATTTTCCCACAGGTCGCTGGATGTCGGCATTCCCGGCTAACCCTCGGGAAGGGTCTCTCTCTGAGGGGAGTCCCTTATCTCCCTCAATTTTCTCCTTTTTTTTAAAGATTTCTGCTCTTGTTTGTTTGTTTGTTTGTTTGACATCCTCATATGGTGCAGCAGCTGCCTTTTGCTGTTCTCCGCTGGGACTGTGCCGATCCTGTAACTCACACATGATGAGGTCAGGGCACGCCCAGCACTGACATAACAAAGAACACCGATCGGGATTTCGACCACTTCCATACTCGCCTCCACGGAGTCTATTCTGACTCGTGGGGACCTACAGGACACAGTGGAGCTCCCTCTGTGCGTTTTTAAGACTGTAATCCGTTATAGGAGTAGAAAGCCCCATCTTTCTGCTGAGGAGCACCTGTTGGTTTCAAACTGCTAACCTTTTTGTTGGGAGACCAATGTGTAGCCCACTGTGCCACCAGGGATGGAGGGTGTCACCATTGAATCCATAACATTGCTCGCACCAAGATCCTTGGGGAGGCAAAGGGGATGATTGATGCACGCATAGGCAGCCCATTGTTTACACAGCTGACTCAGTTGTTCCGTATCCATTAAAAGACGGGTAAATCCTTGCTTCCTCACACATAGGTTACCTGAAAACAACCACCTCTATTAGTCTTCCTATGACAACATATTATCCTTTTGAGGATTTGGAAAGGTGTGTGTGTGTGTGTGTGTGTGTGTGTGTGTGTGTGTGTGTGTGTGTGTTGAAGGCATAAGAAAGAGAAAGGCAGGGTTTGTGTAGACAAATCAAGAAACTGGGAAAATATTCAGTTTATTTTACTAAAAACGAGGATGCATATCTCATAGTTCTGATCAATTGTTTCGTGGGAATAATTGGAGACCATGAGTACAGTGCTTGCCAGACTGGTTAGTGCCGTACCTAAAGACGCTACCTTGGTGGGGATCCAGACTCGGGATCCAGAAGTAAGTGACAAGGGGAAGGAGTCTCTCGTTGTACTGTTGTTTGAGGAATCCTATAGGAGCGCTGGTGGCATAGTGGGTTATACATTGAGCTACTAACTATGAGGTTAGCAGTTCAAAACCATCAGCCACTGCACTGGACGAAATTGAGGCTTTCTACTCCTGTACAAAGTGGGAAACCCACAGGGACACTTCTACTCTGTCTTATGGGCTTGCTACAAATCGGAATCAATCCTGTGGCAGTGAGTTTTTTTGGTATGGGATTCCTCGGACCTGGCATGCCCCCACGTGTACAGCATAGGTGGCAATCCTGAGCGAACAAACGAAAAACTGACCAATGCCTTCAGGTCTAACCTAATAAAACCTACCCATCAACCCCCACAAAGATGGTCCCTGCAGTAGTGGAAACAGATTTAACCAAACCTATCTCAGATCCAAAACCTAAGATTAGTTTGAACATAGAAAAGAAGAGAGAGAATAACAAGGGAAAATATACTAATGAATATTTCAGAAATTAATGCTCAATATGCTACAATTTGGAAAACTGTGTTTGGTAATGGACATTTAGTAAATCATTCATCCGATCACCTCCATGAACTCCCAGTCAACATAAAAACAGGGGTTCCACTATCATCTCTAAAGTAAGACGCCCATACTTATTTTAGAAAAGTGACAACTGACAACATAACAGAATTCCAGCAGAAAGATGATGAATTGAGGGATGTTTTGAAAGGCCTGTGAGCATTTGTTGTTATTTAGTGGTTTTTAGTTTTTATCTAAATGTAAACTGTTTTCCTTGTCATTTAAGCTAGAAGACATTTAAATCAAAGAAATACTAAACATCAGGAGCTAGAGCAAAGCTAAAATCTTTGGTTTTCCATCTCTTAACAGATCTACTAGCATACATTTTTATGAAGTTTCTGCAGACAGCAAAGCTCCTTCCGTCATTCATAACTTTGAAGACATTGGTCCAAAATTCATCTTCTCCCTTAAGGTGGGTAACCCTTAATAAGGACAGGAAAACAGGAGGAAGGGGAAAGAAACATGAAACAAAACTGGGAAATCAGAAAAGAAGTTTGAAAGGAGTTGAATGTGGCAGTGGTTCTCAAACTGCAGGTGACATCAGAGTCCCTTAGAGAGCTTGTTTTCCGGTAGTTTTCTGGGCTCAGCCTAGAGCTTTTGATTTCAACCTTGGTTTGGTTAGGATCCAAATTTTGAAATTATAGAAAGTTTCCCGATGATGTCAATGTTGTGCGTCCAGGTGCCATACTTTGAAAACTACTGAGACACTCCATATTAAAGTCAACAACCAAGCTTTGTGCATAATTATATATGCTGGGCAAAGGATAATTAATCATTTTCAAAAGTACATGCTCAAGACTGATTAGTGGGATCAGAAACCCTGGTGGTGTCGTGGTTACATATTTTGGCTGCTGACTGCAAGGTCGGCAATTCAAACCAGCACCCTATGGGAGAAAGACAAGGTTTTCTACTCCCATGAAAAGTCACAGTCTCAGAAACCCACAGGGACAATTCTACCCTGTCCTACAGGGTCATTGTGAATTGCAACCGACTTAGTGGCAGTGAATTTGTAGTGTAATGCTGTTGTTGTGGGTGTTTGGAATTTAATGATTGCAGTGTGTCGCATTCTAAGTTCTCAGTGAAGACAGTTTGGGGAAGAGCACAGACCAAGCTCTGCTCAGATGGCAGCGTCACTTGGCATTTGTTCGCAGAGTAAACAGAACCCCAAAATACAAACTCGCTGCCAACGAGTCAATTATGACTCATAATGATCCTATAGGGCAGGCTAGAACTGCCTCGGGCAGCTTCAGAGACTGTAACTCTTTATGGGGGGAGAACAGAATAGGGGTGAATGAAATAATGGACATCCTCATTAGCCATGGCTCCTGTCCCAGGCTGTGATCCAATCATCAGTCACCTCTAGACTTACCTCACTCTACACCACAGAAGAGAAATATCAGAGTCCCTTCTCTCTCAGGCTTAAGACATGAACGGGCAGCCATGACAACATCTCAGACAACATGTGCAGTGAGAAAGTAGGGAAAGGGGTAATAAAAGTGGAAAGTCCCCTTTATGATACTCATTGCCTTTGTTTAGAGTGAACAAACACCTAGAGATGATTCTTCTGTTGGTACTAGCCGAGCAATTTTCCCCTAAGGCACATACCTTACTCTTGTCCACTAGTAATGATTATTCCCATTAGTAGCTAGGGAGACTGCAAGAGAGATTAGAGAACACCTTTGTCACCAGAAATATTGGCTTTACAAAGGGTCTTCAAAAATTTCATGGCAGAAAGGTAATAAACAATGGAATTTTTCCACCAACTTTTTGAGCTCCCTAATGTAATAAGAATGCCAATTTAATCTTAGAGAGCACTTCTAGTTGAAAAGATTACAGTTTGGATACAAATACAGATTTTGTAGAATCATTCTAAGAAGTACCTTAAGTATATCTATATTTTAAATTTTTATTGGCTACTAGTAAGCAAAATTAATTTGTGAAAGAATAACTACTTTGTAATATAAAATATATATGAAAAATTAATCTCTGAGCCTAGATCAAAATCATTTTATTTGGTTCATTTCCTTCTAATTCTTTACATAGTTACAATCCTTCAATTCTGTGATTAAAAAGAAAATAAAATGTTTTAAAGAATCTTAATTTGCAATGTAAATACTAAAATTTATAAAATATGGGAGGCATTTAGCAGCTATATCTTTTATTGAGACCTTTTATTCTGAATAGTAATAATAAAATGACATTATTTTTCTGTAGAGTTATTAATAAAAATACTGAATGTCCACTGTTGTGCCAAGTCTTTAATATATGTTCACCCCTTTAATTCTGGCGTCAATTCTAGCTTCAGAATATTAACATGCCAACGGGGCTGGCTTGTTGGGTTGCAAACTACAAGGTCAACAATAGGAATATAATCTTGGAAACCAACAGGGATTCCACCTGTCCTCTAGGGTGGCTATAGGACCTAAAGAATCTTTAGGCTACAGGTGCCTAAAGAATCTACTTGATGGCGGTGAGTTTGGCTTGGTTCTTAGAGGGCATGAATAAGGAGCTCTTATTCACAGTGGTTAAAGTTGCCGACCAAAGTGAGAAGTTCAAACCCACTTACTACACGAGGAAAGAGTTGGCAGTCAATATCCCTATAGATTTACAGCCTGGGAAACCCCATGGGGCAGGTTTGCTCTGTCCTTCCTATAAGGTTGCTATGAGTCGGAATCAACTCTTTGACAGTGGGTTCTGCTTTTAGATCAAGAGTACCTCCAACTAAAACGGAAGCCATCAGAGAGAAAGATCCTAATCAGTGCACTCTACCAGTTGAGTTTCTGCTTGTTTCGACTTTTCAAATGTGAAAAGAGAAACAGAGAGAGGTGACGTACCTTGTCCAAGTCTCACAGCTAGTCAGTGCTAGAGAGAGTTTCCACACCTGCCAGCCCAACTCCATACACAGTGTTTTCAATGCTACTTTATTACAAATTATAGTACAGTTACAGATGGTGACATTTCTCATCAACAGGTGAACCAGAGACCCAAAATGTGAGTGAGAAGTCTGACTTCCATGTGAAATCAGTCTTACTGTAGGGTTGGGTAGTTGCCCCTCATAGACATAGAGGGCTATTGATTATTTTTGTGCATCATGTATTGATCACTCATTCACTGCCAGTGAGTGGACGCCGACTCATAGCGACCCCGTAGGTTATAGCTGTCCCTGTGGGTCCCAAGTCTGGAACTCTTTCCTGGAGTGGATAGCCTCATCTTTCTCTCCATGTATCAATAGCATTGTTTGATTCCCTGTGTAGGTGACAACAGGAAGTATTCCAGTAAGCATGGCGTACATAACCATCCATATACCTCAGCATACCAAAGAAAAGAACCCACTGCTGTACCTGACGGGGGTGCACACAAGCCAGGTAAGGATCGCACTGTTGCCTGTACAACATGTGCGCTTTCCAAATGGAAATACGCCATGACTTTGGGGTGATCATGTCTGGCATTTCGTGGATGGGACCTGCAAGCATCCTGGGCACCAGTTAACTAGCAGCGTAGTTCACATGGGAGCAGCCCGTCCCTGTAAGAAAGAAATGCTTGAGTCTAGGGCAGCGGTTCTCAACCTGGGGTCGTGACCCCTTTGGGGGTTGAACGGCCATTTCACAGGGGTTGCCTGATTCATAACAGTAGCAAAATGACAGCTATGAAGTGTCAATGAAAATGATTTTATAGTTGGGGGTCACCACACATGAGGAACTATATGAAGGGTCACGGCAATAGGAAGGTTGAGACCCACTGAAGGGGCTTATCAATGGCAGAAATCATTCCAGACCCCTCATATTGGCCAACTGAGGATTTGGCTTCGTTAGCAATGTTAAGAGAGAAGTCTGGGGAGAGGTGGAATCTGCAGTTGGTGAGGAGTAGGTCTACACACAAGCAATTAGAGACTGTTCTTTCAGCTGCCAACCTGGACTTCAGCCAGACACTATTCAACACTGGTTGCTCATTACAATCATCTGCTCGTTTTTACACAAGAGTTTAAAATTGCCCAGGCTCTGGTCATTCACTCTAGTATTGGTATCTTTGTTCAAAACCCTCCAGGTGTTCTTGCAAGCAGCCGGGTTTAAAAGCACTGCTTTTTCAAACCCTTGATAGTGACTGCGCTAGCCTAGCCCCTAGCCCATTTTCCAGTCGTAGGACTCCTGAAGTATTGCAGAGATGACTCTGGGAAATCAAAATGTTCCAGGAAAAAAACCAACGTTGAATTTAAACTATTTCAGTATACATCGCACATTTGTCTCATATGAGTTCCAAGGAGCCACACCGCCCCCATGAAATTATGTCAGGGTGATTTAAATACTACAGGACGTGTGGCAGCTCCTTCCTTGCCCCAGTAGAGAAACGTTGACTGTGGTAACATATTGAAAGGAACGTCATAAACTCTCTTGTTGCCTCAGACTGATCCCGTCCTTCTTTACAGGCTGGTGACATCAGTTGTCATGCAGAAGTAAATCCCTTGAAAATAGGACAAGCATCTTCTTCTGTATCGTTCAAGAGTGAAAATTTCTGGCGCATGAAAGAATTGGTAAGGACAGTTGACCCGGTGAACGCTTCCTTTAGCGAGTCTGGGTTTGTTTTATCTGGAAGTCAAACCACTTCTTCACGCCACTCCTTTTCCCTGCTAGTTTATATCCTGCACAACTAAAGTCAGTTCTGATGGATGACAACCACCTGTGTGTCAGAATAGAATTGCACCCCCAAGCCCTGGTGGCACAGTGTGTACGCATTGGGCTGCTAACCACAGGGTGAGCAGTTTAAGACCACCAGCCGGCCTCGGAGGCTTCCTACCGCTGTAAACAGTTAGTCTTGGCGATGCACGGGGACTCTATCTTGTTCTACAGGATCGCTCTGAGTCAGAGTGGGTGGGATGGCAGAGTGTGGTTTTGAGAGAGTTTTCAGTGGCCGAGCTTTCCATAGTTTGGGGGCTTTCTTCTGAGGCCTCTTGGCTAGGAAGTCAACCGCCAGCTATTCAGTTAGCGGTTGAGTGCGTTCACCGTTTGTGCTACTCAGGAACCGTTCTTCTTCCTTTGCCGTTTGTAGCCTGTGCGAATCGAAAGTTAGAAAATACAGCCTGGAATCTAGGTTATTGGAATATTCACACTCGCTGCTGTTGAGTTGAGTCTGAGTCATAGTGACCTGAAGGGAGAGGTTTCTGGGACTGTCACTTTGTGGCCAGCAGTCCAACACGCAAACCACTACGTCACCAGGGCTGCTTTTGAAAGGATTTCTTAGACCATCACTATAAAAGACATCCTCCAAAGGTCATGAGATTAAAGAGCCCGTGAAAGACTTATTCCTGTGTTTCTGTTCCGAATTGCATAGGAACAGATGGAAACTGCTGGGAGGGCCTGGGGGCATGTGTTGTAGCTGTGATGCCTCTGAAGCTCCGTTGCCACATTGTTCCTGATCCTTTTTTGCTCAGCTGCTATTAAATAGGCCTCCCTGGCCACCCAGCCCTGCATTTCTACATTGCATCACCTCCCTCTCCCTTTCAATATGCAAGAAATAGTAATGGTACTGAAGGGCTTTGGTGTCCCGTTGCCCAGAAGTGATAGACAAAAGGAGGATGTCTGGGAAAGGGGCTGAGCTTTGATCAGAGTGAAGAGGGGTTTTGACTGCTACACGCCCTGTGAGTCTGCCCTGCACCTGCTTATCTGTCTCTGTAAGACTGAGGTAGTTAGGGTGGTGGTTGTTTCTTAAACCCATGCTAACCCCATTTTTTCTCTCACCAATGCCTTCAACGGGAAAGAACTGCAGAACTGCCTCATGCAGTAACGTTACCTGTTGGCTGAAGGACTTACAGGTGAAAGGGGAATACTTCGTGAATGTGTCTACCAGGATCTGGAACGGGACTTTTGCAGCCGTGAGTATCTGTATCATTTATTGGGTTTATCAATAGCAAGGACATGGGAGTTCATACCTTCGGACAAGGCAGCTAAGGCCTATGGTGCCCAGGGGCCTTTTACACAGTGCTTGTCCAATTCAGCTGTGCCCTCCAACCACCCGGGCTGTATGGGAAAGGGACTGGATGTTTAGACTCCACCTCCACCTACTACATCAGAATCTCTAGGAAATAGTGCCAAGGCCCCTCTGTTGGCCCTCAGCTGTAATGGGCCCCCCCACCCTTGAAGGTTCCCTCCCCAGGCTCTCCCCAGTTCTCTACTCCCACCCCATCTCCTCCACACACCCAAATCAAAGCGCACAGGTCCATTCTCATCCCTACAGCTCTCAACGATGGTCGCCTTGATCTCAAACCACCAGGAGGTGAACCCGACGTAAAGACCCTTCTTAGTTATTTTCACTGCTATACTTTCCTGTTAAGCCCCTTTGCTGATGACAGCGCAGTGGGCAGGGAGCAGTGGAAGTCATTTCCATCACCATGAAATGTTTGAAGTGAGCGCCCAGACGGTGTCAGCCTAGCTTCCCACATGGCAGGCGTGACTGCCCCGAGTGCGAGCCGCTTTCAGCAGGGATTTTTCCATAGACAGAGTTTCAGTCTGGCACGAAACGTATAAGAACGGGCCAAGGACCAGACCCGAGACTCTCAAGCCAATTCTGACTGAAGGCAGCCCCGTGCGTTTTAAGGAAGAGCTGAGCACCGTGGCGTCTCCTTCACTGTCGTCTGTAAGGAAGCACCTTGCCAGGCCTGTGGTTTCGGTGGCTGAGTGGCGTGGGACCACCGACCTTTTGGTTCGTAGCTGAGTGCAAGCTACTCAAATCGCACCGCGACCTCAAAAGGGTGAACCAAAACCCAAACCGAACCCGCCCGCCAGTCTGTTCCAACTCTCAGGGCCTTTCTGGAGGGTTTCCCAAGCCATGGATCTTTACAGAAACAGGCAACCACATATTGCTCCTGTGGCGCTCCTGGTGCATGTGAACCCCTGACCTGGTGGTTAGAGACCATTGCATAAATTAAGACAGGCAGGATCCCTTCAATCTGACCGTGTACGTGGCTAGCTAATCCTTCCATCACCGTTGACTTCTTAGATTGAGGCGTCAACATGGAAATTAGTCCAGAACCTCTTGGGGGCTGGGACTACACGGGCTTTTGTTTGTTTGTCGTTGTGGTCTGTCTGTCGGCTTGCAGTGGATACGTCAGTTCTTGAGTTACTTACCAACCAGTCTCCATGCCGCCTGTCCTCACTCGTTTGTGATTTC
The DNA here is from genome assembly GCF_050624435.1 of Tenrec ecaudatus. NCBI lineage: Eukaryota > Metazoa > Chordata > Mammalia > Afrosoricida > Tenrecidae > Tenrec > Tenrec ecaudatus. The sequence goes on from NC_134531.1 coordinate 48,643,113, forward strand.
ACCAATAAATCCTATTCCCAGCTGTGGGCTTTCATATAAGATGGGGAAACGAGCCTCCTCCCTCTGAACTGGTCCTCGTATCCAAAATCTGAGCGATATTCTTGGATAAAGATATAAAAAGCGGACTTGTTTAAGGTGGGAGAAAAACACGAAGAGAGCACTAGGTGAGTGGGAAGTGAGGTGCTTGGCATTCCCCTTGATTTTTAAGGTTTTGTTTCCAGGTAGTCACATTTGCTTTTTCAGCCTTCCTGGTGACTTCAAGCCTGTAGGAGAGGCAGCGTGCCCATAACCTCACCACCTGCCCAGTCGCTGGAGTCTGGCGCTCTGTTTTGCCACTTGGCTCCTGGACGGAGGGAACAAATGTTTTCCTAGCAACCCTTGGGCAGCCAGGGAGGGAAACTGACAGCCATGCATCAAAATGCAATCACCCAAGCTCTGGAAAAAGCATTTGAGTTTTCTCGAGTTTGTTTAAAGCTACGTCATTTTAAGGGTACGACCTTTTCAAGTACTTCCCCCACAATCTTCAAAAGTATCCGTTTCATTGCTGTGAACACAATTGTGAAACGTGTTACACTTTTCCAATGTGGAAAAGTATATAAAGTTCTATATATCTTCTGCTTTCATGAAAGGTCAAATGTTCACCTTCCCCCTCTTTTTCAGTTATTTTAGCCACAGAGTGGATGTTCTCAGACCACCTAGGAGATCCGGTCTGCAGCATGGGTCTCGCTTCCTGGGGGGAACAGGGTTAAGGCGCAGCCAGGAGTTGTTGCCGTCTTTTATTCTCTGATGCAGTAAAGCCAACATTGTGTTACCAGTGATTTTATAATAAAGCACTTGCTCAGGCCTCCAAGAGGCTGGCAGTGTCGGCCACCATTTGTAAGGAAGCGCCGGCTTGCTGGACAGTAGAAGTAGTGAGACGGCTCTCCCGGGGGTGTTCTCTCTCCACACCACTTGTTCGCCCTACAGGATACTGCATACCTGTGAGAAGGACCTGACGTGGGTGGGCATCACAGGTATCTGTTTTGTAGGGAAAATTCTTTCATTTTGACTCAGTAGAGACTGAAATCAATATTCAACTTGACGGTCATATATTTATTTATTTTCTTCAACCTTTATCAATACACTTAGTGTGACTCCTGAGAGTGTAGTGGGTATGCATTGGGATGCTAACTGCAAGGTCAGCAGTTTGAAACCACAAGCTGCTGGGGCTTTCTACTAACTCTAAAGAGTTACAGTCTACGTAATATATTAATTTATAATGAAAGGGATGGAGGCCTCTGTACATATATTTATATGTTAAGTTTAAAGATAGCACATGGACTTCAGGCCTCTACTCAAGATCTCCCTTAACACAAGAACACTTTGTTCTAATAACCTGGCATTCTTTGATAGTCACCTTCCCAAAACAATCGCAGAATACAAATGGGTGCATAAGAAAATGTGGTGAACAAAGCTGATGGTGCCCAACTATCAAAAGATGTGTCTTCTGGGGTCTTAAAGTCTTGAAGTTAAACAAGCAGCCATCTAGCAGGGAAGCAAATAAGCCCACGTGGAAGAAGTACACCAGCCTGTGTGACTATGAAGTGTCGACGGGATCAGGTATCAAAAGATCTAAAACAATAAATTTATCAATATGAAAGAGGGGGGTTGGAGTGGAGACCCAAAGCCCATCTGTAGGTGATTGCACCTCCCCCTACCGAAGGGTTACAAGGAAGGAATGATTCATCCAGGGTGCAGTAAAGCACTGATGAAACACACATCATTCCTCTAGTGCCTGAATGCTTCCCCCCTGCCAATACCATGACTCAGTTCTACCTTACAATTCTGACAAGGCAGGAGTACACACATTGGTACAGAGAAGAGCTCTTGACACATAGAATTCAGGACACATAAACCCCTCAGGGACAGTAGTGGGAGTTTCAATGTCTTGAGGGTAGGGGAATGGTGGGAGCAGGCGTGGGGGGGTGAGCAAGGGGGGACTTATCACAAGATTGGATATATAGCCCCAACCAGGGGGACAAATAACAGAAAGGTGAGTGAAGGGAGACAATGGACTGTGTGAGACACAAAATAACGACAATAATATCTAATTGATCAAGGATTTATGAGGGTGGGAGGGGGGGGGAAGAGCTGATACCAAGAGCTCAGGTAGAAAGAAATTGTTTTGGAAATGTTGATGGCAACATATGTACAAGTGTGCTTAATACAATTGAATGATGGATTGTTATAAGATGTGTACAAAGCCCCCCATAAAATGATTAATTTAAAATAAAATTAAAAAGAGTTTACCATCTTGGAAACCCAGGAGCCGTTCTACCCTGTCTGTCACCATGAGTCAGAATCGACTTAATGGCTGTGAGATTTGGTTTTGTTGTTGTTTTAATTTGTTTAAGAAGCCAGTGAAGTATAGTAAAGTCTGATGCTGTCTGCATCTTGATTAAATTAACAAGAACCTGGGCCAGTGGAAAGGAAAGAAATTGCTCACTCGTTGGAAATACGTTCTCTCTTTCTGGCTGGTAGATACAGTTTACCGAGTTGCCTCAGAGTATGTTGAATTATGGACCCTAGTAACCAGAAGAGCTGGGTCTCACAGGTCAGAACAGATGACAAACTGAGCATCTTATTATATTTCCCAGTAATCATCAGGCTCAATATTTGCTTTATAGAAAAACTTTTCAAAACAGTTGACCATACACCTCATTCGTGTTTTTATCAGAACCAGATGCATATAAATACACTTCGTGTTACAAAAGTACTTGGAACTTCAGCATAAAATACAGGAGTCCTTTCAATGCACCTGCTGCCATCTAATCTAGTAGATGAATGGCATGCACAGGTTTAGGAAGTCTAAAATTCTGACTGATGGCATGTGACTGGACTGTCTATTGCCCCCAAACTTCAGGAAGTCTGCTGATTACATTCATAGCTGCTTAAATTCATTCAAATATACTTCTCTTTTACTCTTTGATGTGTACTTTACGTACATAGCAGAAAACAACATCCGAACGTGAACAATTCACTGCTGTTCAACCATCACCCATAGGAAACACACACCCTACTCTTCCATTGCCCAGAGCTCCTGGCAGCCATCTGCTCTGAATACCAGAGGTAGATGCAATCATGGAGCAGGTCATCTTTTGTGACAGGCATCTTTCACATGACAAACTATTTCCAAGGTTCATCCATGTTCTAGCATGCACGAGCACAGCTAAATAATATCCCATCATATGGATAAACCACAGTCTGTGTATCCATTCATCTCATAGACACTTATTCTTTTTTAATTTCCTGGGGTAAAAACTATATCTATATCTATAACCAAAAATGATATTTTAAGAATATAGGTCCATTGATTGTATTCACAATGTGATGCAACTCTTATTCTCCATTTCCATTTTTCCCCACATCTTCAACCAGAAACTCAGTCAAGTACCCAAAGCTAGAACTTTTCATCTTTTCCTCCCCTAGTCCCTGGTAATCAACTTCTATCTCATAGATTTGTGAATTCTAATCATTTGATGCAGTGAGATCATAAAAAAAATTGTTTCATTTTATCTGACTTATTTTACTTAAAATGTTTTCAAAGCTCAGCCATGTAAATCAGAAAGTTATTTCTTTTTTATGACTGAATGATACTCCGTTTACCATCATCCCATATTTGCTTAGCTGTTCATTTGTTGATGGAGGTTTGGTTTGTTTCCGCCTTTGGGCTGTTGTCAATAACACGCCTGCGAATCTGGGTGCACAAGCATCCGACGAGTCCTTGCTTTCCAGTCTTTGGGTACATATCTAAGAGTGGAGTTTCTGGGTTGTATAGTAATTTTGCATTTGACTTTTTGATGAACTGCCAACCTGTTTTCCACAGTGACTACACAACTCCGCCTTCCCGTTGTCATTGTACAAGCGTTCTAATGTCTCCACATCCTTGTCAACACTTACTAATCTCCTTTTTCTCTCCCCTAATAGCCATCTGAGTGGGTATCAAGTGGCATTTCTTGTAGATTTTACTTGTTTTCCCCTCATAAGTAATGACATGAAGCATATTTTCTTTTGATTGTTGGCAATTATATGTCTTTGAGAAGTGTCTATCTGAACCTTTAGCCATTAAACAAAGCACGAGGTTGATTTTCTTTTTATGGTTGGATTGTAAAAGTTCTTTATGCATCCTGGATATTAAAGCTTTATGGTTTGTGGTTTGCAAGTAAGTTCTCCCAGACTATAGGGTGGTTTTTTTTTCACTTCCTTTGCAAAAAATTTTAATTTTATTGACGTCCAATTTATCCATTTTTCTTTTGTTCGTGCTTTTGGCGTCATGTCTACGGGTCCATTGTCAGAAGCAGGGTCTTAATGCTTTATCTTTATGTTTTCTTCAAAGAATTTTATGATTTTAATTCTTATCGTTAGGTCACAGACCATTGTGAGTTATTTTTATATACTGTATGAGATATGATTCAAATTTATTCTTGCATGTGCAAATACAGTGGTCACAGCACCGTTTATTAGCGAGATGATTCTTTGCTCCATTACTAGGGACCCTTTGCAATTCTTTACCTTCAACCTACTAATGACTTTGGATCTAAATTAGGTCTCCTGAAAGCAGCATATGATTAGATCATGCTTTCTTATTGATTCTGCTCATCTCTACCTTTTGATTAGAATGATCAATCAATTTACACTTAAAATAAATTTCACTAAGTAAACACTTGCCTCCACCACTGTGTGTGCCCTTTGCCATTTGTTTTCTTACTGTCGACCATCTCTGTCCTTCATTCACTCTCTCTGCTTTTCTGTTTCTTTGGGGTTTTAGGTAGTGACCTATTTTGATTCTCTGCTCATTTCCTTGTGTGCTCGTGTGTGTGGGTGTATTTCTCCTTTTTTTGGTGATTACTATCGGGATTGTATCTAAAATTATAAATTAATAATTGTCTAGTCTAAGTTGGTGCCAACATAATTTTAATAATATATAGAAATTCTGTATTTTTTTATTCTGAACCCAACTTTATCATGATGTTACATATTGTAGTTGATCCTTGAACAGCGTGCGTTTGAACTGTGTGGGTTCACATACGAACAGATTTTTTTTTATTCTGGGTGATGCTAATCATCTCTGTGAGCTGCCCGTCTCCAAAGCGAATTGCGTATCACAGTGAAAAATGAGAACTCATGGTTTTTGTATATTTATTATGCAAATTGTGTTTAGTGTTTATTAGTCTGGGTAGACTAGAGAAACAAATTCATAGACATTGATATGTGTATAAGAAAGAGCTTTATATACAAGAGCAATTGAATATTGAGAAAACATCGCAGCCTAGTCCAGATCAAGTCCATAAGTCTGATATTAACCCATATATCCAATACCAATCTATAAATTCGTCTTCAGACTCACTTTCAATGACGCCAAATGCAGCATGATCACAGGCTAGTGGGTGGAAAGTCTTGTGGACTCAGTGGCGGTGTAACTTAGCATCTCAGCATTGGTGTGGGTGTCTAGGTGGTTCTTCTAGCTCCAGGGCTCTAGGGTAGCTCCATGTGTCTTGTCATCAGGAATACTTTGCAGGGTGTGAGTGTGTCTGGCCTCCAGTGAACCATTTATCTCTGTCACACCTCCTAATTAGGTCATCAAACTGCAATCTGACAGGCCAGATTCCACCCCTTCCTCGAGTTGACAGATTATGTAACTGCCACGGTGTGATACAATAAATCTCGAAGAGCATTATGGGTCCCACACAGAGTGCCACTAGTGATGATGGGAGTGTTCCTAAGACAAGGAGGAAAGCCATGTCTTATGAGAAAAAGATGCATTGCTTGATATGTACTTTAGATTAAGGTCTAGCTAAAGGTGAGTATAGCATAGGGGCTCCTGGGGGTGAGGAGGGGCAGACATGTGAAACTGTAACTGTTGCTCTGCCAGCATGCATAACAACTTCGCACTTTTTGTGAAATGCCTTTTGATCTCCTATTGAAAAATGCCACTTTTATGTGAGTGCATTATATAATAGGAGGCGTCAATAATTTATGGAAAAACCCCATTATCTTTTCATTCTGTTTTTTTGATAAATTTTTGAAGTTCTGTCCTGTGTATAACATACAGAACCTGTGCTACTCAACTACTTATGCTATTGGTAAGGCTTCTGGTCAACAGTAAGACCATTAGTTGCTAAAGTTTGGCAAGTTCAAATTATACATGGATTTTTCAACTATATGGGGGGATGAGGGGTAGGCAACCCCTAATCTCCACGTTGTTCACTGTTAAACTGAGTGGATATATATTTACACATATTGTTATATATTTACATTGCCTACTAAATACATATACAATTATTTTTTATGCACCTGTAAATTGTGTTTGACATAAAAGTGGAGTTATAACACAAAAACACCACGGAAATAGCCTGATAGTCACCTGTGAAATTATTTTACTGTGATCTTTTTTGCTTCATTTGAATTTCTGTTGCGGTCTAGCGCCCTAACTTTTAAATCTTCAAGACTCCTTTTTGTATTTCTTATAATGCAGGTATTATTGTGATGGATTCCCATAACTTTTGTTGTCTGTGACTATTTTAATTCTACCCTCGGTTTTTCCAGCTGTAGAATTCATGAGTAAGAGTTCTTTTCTTCCAGCATTTCACATTTGTCAATGTCTTTTGACCTCTAGCTCTTGAGGACAATTGACATTTGTTCTCATTAAGGAGATCTTATATGTGGCTGTTTGCAGGATGCTCTCTTTATCTTTAGTTTTCAAGAGTTTTATTATCATTTTCTTGATATGAATTTTTGGGTTTTTCTTACATAGAAGTCATTTGGCTATCTTGTACTATAGATTCTTTTCTTTCACCAGATTTGTGCAGTGTTAGCTATTATTTCTTCAAATGTCTATTTCTTCTTTCTCCCTCTTCCTTTTCTGGGACTCCTAGCATGAGTACGTTAATGTGCCTAGTGGATCCGTTTGCTTTTCGTTGTCTCTGAAAACATTTCCTTGTGCTTGACAATTCACCTGTCCTATCCTGACATTTGCCCACACTGTTTTCTTCCTCTGGCAGCTCCCACCTGTTGCTGAACACCTGTAGTGAGCTTTCCTTCAGTCATCCTTTTCAGCAATAATATTCTTTTTAAAATTTCAATCTCTTTGTATTCTCATCTTTGTCCCTATATGAATTTCATTTAGCCTTCCCTTCATCTTTATTTATTTTAGCCCTTTGAGAATATTTAATACTCATTTTACAGTCTTTATTTCATGAGCCTCAGTGCTTCCTCTGAGACAGTTTTGGTCACTTAATTTTATTATTTTAAATAGACTATTCTTTCCTGTTTCTTTGTATGCCTTTTTGTTTTTTACGGACTATTTGACTCATAATGTGGTAAATGTAAACCAGATTCTCCCCTCCTCCAAGGTTTGCAGGATATATATATATATTTGCAGCATGATTGTTTGCTTTGCTTTGTACAGTCATGCATTAGTTTACTGACGTTCCCTATGACTGCAGAGGTGGCGTGACTAAAGCTGTGTGGACATGAGGATGTTTTAATATTCAGCTAGTGTTTTGACAGAGATTTTCTTGAACACCAGAGAGAAAAACAAAACCAAAACAACTCCAAAAGGGAAACCTCCTTCATTCTTGTCCAATGCCCAGGCCATCATTCATTCCTTCGTCCAATGAACCTTCAGTATGGAGATAATCCTAAAGCAGAAACCTCCTTCATTCTTGTCCAATGCCCAGGCCATCATTCATTCCTTCGTCCAATGGACCTTCAGTATGGAGATAATCCTAAAGCAGAAACCTCCTTCATTCTTGTCCAATGCCCAGGCCATCATTCATTCCTTCGTCCAATGGACCTTCAGTATGGAGATAATCCTAAAGCAGAAACCTCCTTCATTCTTGTCCAATGCCCAGGCCATCATTCATTCCTTCGTCCAATGGACCTTCAGTATGGAGATAATCCTAAAGCAGAAACCTCCTTCATTCTTGTCCAATGCCCAGGCCATCATTCATTCCTTCGTCCAATGGACCTTCAGTATGGAGATAATCCTAAAGCAGAAACCTCCTTCATTCTTGTCCAATGCCCAGGCCATCATTCATTCCTTCGTCCAATGGACCTTCAGTATGGAGATAATCCTAAAGCAGAAACCTCCTTCATTCTTGTCCAATGCCCAGGCCATCATCCATTCCTTCGTCCAATGGACCTTCAGTATGGAGATAATCCTAAAGCAGAAACCTCCTTCATTCTTGTCCAATTCCCAGGCCATCATTCATTCCTTCGTCCAATGGACCTTCAGTATGGAGATAATCCTAAAGCAGAAACCTCCTTCATTCTTGTCCAATGCCCAGGCCATCATTCATTCCTTCGTCCAATGGACCTTCAGTATGGAGATAATCCTAAAGCAGAAACCTCCTTCATTCTTGTCCAATGCCCAGGCCATCATTCATTCCTTCGTCCAATGGACCTTCAGTATGGAGATAATCCTAAAGCAGAAACCTCCTTCATTCTTGTCCAATGCCCAGGCCATCATTCATTCCTTAGTCCAATGGACCTTCAGTATGGAGATAATCCTAAAGTAGAAAGCTGAGGGTCTTCTCAAGTAATTTCTGGGCACGAGTGAGTTCACAGACTCAGCAGCTCAAAACCACCAGCCACTCTGCAAGAGAAAGACAGGGTTTTCCTCTCTCGTAGAAAAAGTAGTCTAGGAAATGCACGGCAGCAGTTCTGCCTGGACGCTCACGCTATGGAGTTGATGTCAATTCACAGCGACTAACTTTTGGGGGGAGTAGTAAGTCCCCCTTTTCTTCTGTGAAGCAGTTGGTGGGTTTAAACTCTAATCTTGTGTTTCACGGCCCAACTGGACCTAATATACCACTGAGGTTCATTTATATTCTGACCTATTCGTCAGCAACGGCTCAACGTCAGTGAGTTTGAAAAACGTGTTTCATCTTGTCCTGAAGATGCAAGCAGTTTCCTCAGCCCCCCCTTTAGACATTAAAACAAACCCAAACTCACTGCCTTCAAGGCCGTTCTGACTCATGGTGTCTCTGTGAGACAGAGTAGAACTGCCCCTGTGGGTTTCTGAGACTGCAACTCTTTACGGGATTAGAAAGCCTCATCTTTCTCCTGAGGGTCAGCAGATGGTTTTGAACTACTAACCTCAGGGTTAGTAGCCCAACGCATAACTGCTATGCCAGGAGGGCTCCTCCCTTAGACACAGTGGCTTTTAAAGCCTTACACTTCTGAAGACATGCTCTGACCTCTTTCCAGTATTGTGTATGCCTTTAGGACATGCTTCAGTCCCAGGTGACGACCACATTTACAGTTCTAGGTGACGACATTACAGTCTGGGTCTGGGTTCATAATCCCGAGCTCGGGATGAGCTGCAAGAGTGAGAAAACTGACATCACTGGCATGAACACGTCGCTTCAGTCTTTCCAATAGCTGCTGGACTGTTCACAACAGATCCTCAGCAAAGGGCTTGTAAAGATTTTCTACCTCTTATGTATTGCTTTCATCTTGATTCAGCTTTTGCGTTGTTTCCCTGAGTTATGCTAGATTGATTGATTCTTCCAGCTTCTGTCTTGTGTGTGAGGGATGCGAGCACGTTGCTGCTTCTGCCCGCCATCTTGCTCCAACCTTGACATGTAGTGGAGTATAATTACCTTTAGAAGATTTAATATCAGACCAGCCCCGGGAAGCTGGAGAGTAAAGATGTCCCAGTTGTCACACTCTTCCAAGATGCAATTCAGCTCCTTTTCCCCAGACTCCTCCCTTGAGGACATTCCCTCATGTCCTGGGTTCTGCACATCCCTGCAGTGACCCACGAAAAGTCTGACAAAATCGTTCATGTGGTGGGGGTGCTGTTTAGTCCAAACTCAGGTCAGGCAGGGGTGAGTCAGATGCAGGGCCCAGACCCAGAGACCAAAGATGTCCAAAAGTCACAGCAGGTCCCCTGGCTTCTACTAAAGCTCAATCTGGAGTGTGTGTGTGGCGGGGGGGGGGGGGGGAGAGGGGGGAGGAGAGGACTGGCTTTCCAGGCTAGACCCTATTCCAATTAAAAACACAGATTTCTAAGAGGGCTGTGTTAAGTGTTAATGCCAGGGCCCTGCTGCCTGGCCATTTGGATTTAATAATCCATTGCAGGGGACAGTCGCCCTAATATATTTTAAAGTTTCCCAGCTATTTCTCATATGTAGCCTAGTGGTCTATCACCAGTAGAAGTGACTCGGGATTCTCGAGTCACCCGAGTTGCTGTTTGTTTTTGTCACTTTCCAGAAGAAAATAAACAGATTATAAACATGCCTAATATTACGCCTGAACTTCTGCTAAGATAAAATGTAAATTCTGTTCTTATGTTCTAGTCTACTTTCCAGACAATACAGCTGACAGCCTCTGCCGAAATTGACACCTACAACCCTCAGGTCTATGTGATAGAAGAAAACAGCGTGACAGTGAGTTCAACACACACCTCCTCATGGGTACAATAATTCCTGATAGGATTTCCCTTTCTGTCTTCTTGCCTTCACTTATGTAGTAGTGTTTGATGAGAAGGCTGAGAACCTGCATTCGTGACACTGAGCTTTTGGGAGGCGTGTTTGCTTCTCAACAAAACGCAGTGATATACTTGCTCTTCCCCTTGCCTATGTTGGAAACAGTTTCCCAAGGGATAAGGAATCCATGAAAGATGGGACAATATGGGTTCCAGCTTCTCTGTACCTCCATAGTGGTTCTTAAACCAGCATGTCCAGTTCTTCTTTCTCCTTTGCTTACATAAAACACGTTAGATGCTAGTACAGTACATTAAAGCTAAATTATGAGACATAATAATTTGGGACATCATTTAAGTTATCTTACTTAACCATATAACACATTACCATGTTTTAGAGTGTTTATGTTGTTGTTTTTCAGAGAGTAGTGCTGAAGCATCTTTAGTAAATAAGGCAGTTATTAGAAAGATTCTTTTTTATTTATTTTATTTTTAGCAGTCCTCCTTACAGCCATTCACTGACTTGGTTTAAAATGCCCATCAATTCAGTCTTACATTCTGGAAAACGATAAATGCTCCCCTTGATAAAAAAGTTTTTTCAGAGAAATATACTCTCATAGAAAACAAAGACTCTCTGTTCCAAGAGTTGGCATGACGCAACTTTCCCGAGCACTAAAATTCTGGTTAGAATAGACCATATTTAGATAAAGCAGGATTTCCATGTCCAGCTAATCTGTTGGCAGAGCCCTGAATGTTTTCCGTCCAGTGCTTTTGTCAGGAATTGCAAGGCAGTTCTCAGCTCTGCCCCAAAGGCCAGCTTGGCAGCTAGCCCCAGTCCTCTGCTCCAGCCTACAGGCTTCATTGAAGAGCCAGTGTCCTTATGAACCTGGGCCTCTCTCAGTGACCGAGCTCATGGCACTGCTGTCGGACGCTTGTCCCAGGGAAGTCAACAAGCACAATAGACAATGCCCTTTCCCTAATGTTCAGGAGCCTTGGGGAGACCTTACACCCTCTCTTCAGTAACTGGGGCTTGGAAAATCAGGAATAGAATCCAAGGAAAATGTGAATTTCAGAAACAAAGAGCTTTGTCTTGGTCCACGAATAAAGTTCTTTTATGTTATCTATATTTTAAAATTCATTGTAGAAAAATAATACGGTTCAAAAATTACCTGAAAAAAATTAAAAGAATTACACAGATAACACACACACAAATAAATAAAATAATTTATTTCCCCCCAAAATATATATAGACATACAGGAAACTCTCCCGAAGTTTTTATTTTTCATAAAGCAGTATTAGCTAACTGTATGGATTGAAAATTCATAGGAATGTTTTTAATGAATCTTCTAGAGGATTTGTTTTCTCTGAGCAATACTGATCGTTCCAGAGGCCAACTGTTAGTTGTGTCTATGAAACTAACTTTTTAATCCTAATAATAATTGGAATAATTTTCAAATCATATTTTGAATGTAAATATAAATTGACATCTAGCCACGGTTGGAAAGTGGTTCTTACTGTTTGGGGGGCATTCCTGAGCCACTTAAAAATCTCATAGGCAAAATATTGTCCTTCTCCATTGGGATCCATGGACCCCAGTTCATCGTGGAGCAGAGTAGGGCCCTGACTGTCATTAGAAAGAGCACTACCTGACTCTCGTCACACCACGCACACACTGATGAATCCTTGCTTCAGTTCTTGAAGATACAAATGAGAAGAAATACAGTTACTGAAAAGGCCAACTTCAAGTTTAGCCAACCCCACATAAAGCCACTCTTCCGTGGTTATACTTCAGTATTAAGTCAAGGCTAATCCCTTAATCTTGCTCCTGAGCGCCTCCTGAAGCGCATAGCTCATGGAGAAACTGGCTGAGAATCTTTCCACAATGTACACGATGACAGTTTGACGCTCTGGTACACTGTGGGGCACTCATTGCGATGCCATGCCCCAGTAGTTCCAGGACTGGAATAGCAAAGCATCTGGAATCTCAAGAACAACTGGAACATTAAAGGACAGCTAGAGTCCAGGACATCAATTCTATTTTTCCAACAGGTATCAAGTAACTTTTCATGGGACTTAAGTGAACTCGATCTTTTTGAAACCCAAGACAGTACAGAGGTTGTGGTTGTCGCTGTTTAATCACACGGAGCTGGGGTTTAGTTAAACTTGTCCTTTGACTCTCCCCCCAAGGCTGATCGCTAAATGGTTTCACTCCAAGGGAGTGCAGGCCCCAACTAAGGCGCCTCATTCATCAACACTGAACACATCTGAGATGTCAGACGAGACACGGCCAGGAAACCCTGAAACCATGCAGGAAAGAACTGCCTTTCTCACCTGGACTTGGGAGCAATTTTCTCTTAACAAGTGTACATGACCTTTGCAGAGTATGATGTCACCTTTGTGGAGTGGGGACCTTCAGCTGTCATATTAGGGAATCAGATTAGGTCATCCCACCTTTTTGTCCAGTGCTGAAATGAGAAGACTTCATTGTGAATATGCCCTTACAGATTCCGGTCACAATAATGAAGCCGGATGCGAAGGCTGAAGTGCCGGTAGGCGTTATCGTAGGGAGTGTCATTGCCGGACTCCTCCTGCTCTTGGCGCTGGTGGCAGTTTTATGGAAGGTAAGACGCAATTCCTACTTGGGGCTTTATATGACGTCTGGCTGGAAGTTCTTAACAACACAGCACCTTTAAGTTCTCTCCGGGACTCTTTGATCATGGAGAAAAAGGAAATGCTTGTCTATGTGTACTTTCCTATTTGTGTTCTGAGAACAATGTTTTCTGCTTTGTCTTGCCTCCCTCTTTTTCTGTTTGCTTGCATAGTTTAGCCCTGGTGGCATAGTGGTTATACCTCAAGCTGCAAACCCACAAGGTCAGCAGTTCGAAATCACCAGTCACCCTCTATGGGAGAAAGATGAGGCTTTCTACTCCAATAAAGAATTATAGTCTCAGATACTGACAGGGGCAGTTCTATGCTATCTTTATCTCTGTTTTTTAAAATTGGGAGTTAATGCATGTGTCATATCATTCTATAGTTCAATCACATCAAGCAGTATGGTACAATTGCTCCCACAATCAGTTTCCGAACATTCTCTTCCTTCCTGGACTCCTTGACATCAGACCTCTTCTACCGTCCCTCCCCACTAGCCCCCCGCCACCACCACCACCACCACTGTACCTCCCCCAGCCCACCCCTCCATCCCAGAACCCAGAAAGCCTTATTCTACTTGCTCTCCCTCTAGGTTCATCAGTCCTTGGTTTCTGTAACACAAATTCAAGAGGGTGACCTCCAGTGACATATCATATCTGAAGTAAACACTAATATGAATGAACAAAAAATACAGAAAATGGTGAAAACCAGATCAGGTCCAGCCTGATCAGAAGGGGGTTGACTGACAAGGTTTTAACCGCTCAGGTCAGGTTTAGCATTGTGGTCTCCTATAGCCATCTCTCCAATGCCCTCTGTTTAGTAACCACTTTCCTGCCAGCTCTCAACAATGGGTAGAGGAGATCATCCACAAATGTGTCTTGACCTCCCACTGCCAGCCTTTTGCAAACCTGATTCTCAAACAATTTAGGCTCTGATAGTAATCCCTCCTTCAAATTCGGGTTATATGATTTATAATTCTTCGGTGACTGATGATGATGTGCTTCTTCCATGGGAGCTTAGTTGACACCTCACTTAGATGGCTACTTGTTTAGAGACAAGTCTTTAAGACCCCAGCTGATATTTTATCTGATAGCTCATTGGTTCGCCACATTTTGCTGTAACACTCGTATCTTCTGTGTTCCATTCCTGAGAACGAGTATCAAGCAGGGCCGTGAAGTGTGAACCAATTGATCATAAGTTGGAGCTAGGATTTAGTGTGAGCCCCAAACCCATTCCTGCATCTATGTTTTGTTGCTTTTTATTTGCCTTTGGCTCTTTTTCAAAACCTGCTTGCTGATTTATGGTCATCATATTGATCATCCCCCGAGGGGCATACCAATCCTCCATATATCTTGTCTTTGACTAGCCCCTGATACTAATTTTTTAAAGCCCTGTTGAGAAAGGGTTATTGGACCAAAATAGGATAACTCCATTTCACAAGATCTGCATTATCTACTTGTACAGAATCTGTCCTTCCGTGGCTTGACACTATTTCCGAAAACAGTGGCAGATAACTGTCAGGGAAAATTTACAATAATAATCACTGAGAAGGTTAGTCACAAGTTTGCCGGAATAATACATATCTTCATAAAGGGCGTTGATGTAGCAAGACCATGTTTATCTGCCTACCAACAGTTCAACCGCCTGGGTACACCTGGCTTCTGATTCCTCAGACACCATGTATTCTGACTTAGGTCCTCAGGTTACACGTGTGTCTGAGGTAGATTCCACTTCACCCAGTGGAGTTTCTCCATCGAGTCTCACTGATGATGCCTCTGGAGCATGTTGTGCGCCTTGAAGATCCAGGACTCAATGTCCCCGTGGCCCACAGCACCTGGCCTGGGTCCTCAGGATGCACCCAGAGATGCATGCCACTGGGGACACTGTCCCCCCCCAGTGTGCCCCAACTGGAGATAGGTCCTCTGCTTTTCCTACCAACAGACATGCATCTGTGGCCCCCCTCGCCCAGCTGTGTTGCTCCCTCCCCCTCTCCTGCGTTGTTTTTCCCATCAGTATCTCTCATCCCTCTACCTGCCTGGGGGACCCCATCATAGATTTACATGGTAGCCACTCAGTAGACAACACCCCCTTCCCCTCTCTCAAACATTTGATCCCAGCTGATGTGAGGTACCCTCTGCCAATGTGACCTTCAAAATACTCAGCTAGAGCAGTTCATTGGTGCCGCCAGCCAGGCTCTCTACCCAGGCTGTCTGGCTTCCCCGGCCAGGAGACTGGATGCCCTAAATCATGAACTTGTGTCCACTTTGATGCTTGTTCCTACAGCACAGGACTCATACACTATTTGTCATTTTGTGATTGACCAACTTCATTCAGCATCCTGTCTTCCAGATCCCGCCACATCTCCAAGTGTTTCAGTTCCATCGCTGTTTTTGAGGGCTGTGTAGTATTCCACTGTTTCTTTGTCTATCCACATTTCTATTGTTGGGGATTTAGGCTGTTTCCAACTTCTTGCCTTTGTTAACTTTGCTGCAATGAGTATGGGGGAGCACACATCTGCTCATGATCTGTTTCAGCTTTCTTTGGGGTGCATGCCCAGTAATGGTATTGCTGGGTCCTGTGGTATTTCAATTGTCCTCTGTTTTAGGAATTGCCATTGCGCTCTCCACGGTGGCTGTATGTATTTACAAGCCCACCAGCAATGAGTAAGAGTTCCGATCTCGGCACACCCTTTCAGCATTTATTGTTCTCAGATTGTTTTCTTATAATTGGGCTATGGTTATGGGTGTTGGGTAGCGTCTCATGGTTGTTTTGACTTGCATTTCTTGAATGGCTAGTGAACACGGCAATTGCCTCACGTGTTAATTACCATTCGAGTGTCATCCTTTGTGAACCTTCTATTCAGTTCCTTTGTCCACTTTATCAGAGGGTTGTTAGTTTTTTTCTTGTGGTAGGTTTGTACTGTACTGTAGAGTTTAGTCATTTGTCCTTAATGCCATTACTAAGTGTCTTTTCCTAATCTGTGGCCTCTCTTGATACCCTTTTAATGAAGTCTTTCAGTGTACCCAAGTATTTTATTTTTAATACGACGCACTCATCTATTTTGTCTTGCACGGAGTGTGCGCCCTTTGTTGTCTGTGATAGTCCGAGGGTTCCCTGCGTTCGGGCACTTAGCTTTTCCCCAAGTTTTTCGTTGATGATCCGATAGCTTTGGGTTTTACATTTAGGTCTTTGACCTCCGTTGAGTTTTCTTTTGTGCCTAGGGTGACATTTGGACCTAGTTTCCTTTTTCTATGGGTGGATATCCCAGTTTCCCCAGCACCATTTATTGAAGAGGGCTTCTGCTTCCCATTTAATGCTTATTGGGCCTTTGTCACAATCAGCTGTTTATATGTGGAGACTTTGATTCCTGGGGTTTCTGTCCTGATCCGTGGGGCCGTCCGCTATCATTATACCAGGTGCAGGCTGCTTGGGCCACTGTGACTCTATGGGAGGTGTTGAGGTCAGGGAGAGCGAGACCACGCTCTTTGTTCTTCTAGCGGAGCTCTTTGCCTAGCCTGGGCTTCTTCCCTCTCCATATGAAGCTGGTAATTAGGTATTTCCCTTTTCTTTAGAGAAGGATGGTGGGATTTAGCTCAGCATTGCACTGGATTTGTAGATTGTCTTGGATAGTTTTGACATTTTCACAACAGTGAGTCTTCCGATCCAGGAACACAGGATATTCTTCCATTTGTGTAGGTCCCTTCTGCTTTCTTATAATAATGCTCTGTGGTTTTCTTTTGTTTTGCTGGTTAGGCTATTTCTGGGTATTTCAGATTTGGTGTGGTTACTGTTTCTTGATGCCCATTTCAGTATTCTCATCACTGGCACAGAGGAAGCCAATTGGTTTCTGCTTGTTAATGTTGTATCCTGTTTCTCTAAGAAACTCCTCTCCTGTCCCCCCCCCCCCCCCAGCAATTCTATCATGGACCCCTTAGGAGTCTCAATTTATAAAATCCTATCATCTTTAAATAACCACAGTTTCACGTCTTCCTTGCCTGATCATACTCTAGATTCCTTGCTGCTGTCTTATGGTACTGGCTGGGACTTCCAGCACAATGTTGAATAGAAGTGGGGACACGGGGCATTCTTGTCGGGTTCCCTTATTCAGTGGAAATATTTTCAGCTTTTCTCCATTGGGTGCAATAGGGACTGTTGGTTTTTTTCATATATGAACTGTATTGTGTTGAGGATTTTCCCTTCTAATCCTGTCTTCTTGAGAGCTTTTATTCGGAATGAAGGCAGGGTTTTTTACTGCATCGCGTTCTTGTGTGACCATATGGTGCTTATCCTTTTTCTTGTCTTACAGGGTCCCTGTGAGTTGGAAACAACTCCATGGCAGTGAGTTTGTTTTGTTTTGTTTTCAGCCCCTTGGATGTTTTTGCTCTGCTGCAAATAAGTCATGTTTGAGAAATTTAAGTGTATACAATATGGTTAAATTCTCTAGACACGATTTTCTTCTTCAGGGTGGTGATACCAAGTCTTTGGTTTCCACGCTGTATTCTTGAGGCCCCAGGGAAAGGGGTCTTTAGAGAAAGTGGGAAGCAAAGGTGAGAAAACACCACCCGTCTCTGCTACTCAGTCCACTGGCATTCATGGTGAGCCTGGGTGTGTCTGCAGGACAGTGGAGGGTGGAACTGTGCTCTGGTTGGTTTTCAAAAGCAGATCTCCAGGTCTTTCTTCTGAGGCACCTCTGGGTGGACTGAATCCCCCAACCTTTAGGGTAGCAGCTGTGTATGTTCTTCGTGCACCCCCAGGGACAATGGGCCTTAAAGAGACCATACAAAATAAGTCATCGATGAGCTAACATGTTAGTACCTTCAACTTTACAGCTCGGCTTCTTTAAAAGAAAATATGAAAAAATGACCAAGAATCCAGACGAGATCGACGAGACGACAGAATTCAACAGTTAAACCATCCAGCAGTTCTGCCTGCGGAGCGATCGGAACCAGCCGGGACGGTTATTTGCATGAATGGACTTTTTAACATCTCAGTGTGTGATAATGTACTAGCTACACTAGTCCAATGTTTTCAGAGAAACCGCAGGTCGGTTTGGAAGGAAGAAACTCGTGATGGGGGTCTGGGTAGAAAGGGCAAAAGATGTATTTTATACGGGGAGCGGGGTGGTGGGGGAAGGGGTGTCTTTTAAGCTGGCCGGTCCAGAGTTTACATTTTAATGTACACTGTGTCCGAAACCTAAAATGCCTCCATGTGCGACCAGTCTTCACGCCAAATATTAATACTGCTCAGATGGCTTTTTTGGTGGGGGTGGGGGCGGGAGCACTAGTTTTAAAATCCTGGTTTTGACAGCAACATCAAAGTGGGTCAACCCAGTCCAGGTACACGGTGCACTTGGCTCTTGATGTTAACAAGACTAAGGCTTAACCCTGCGGGGCTTCAACATCACGGTGCTCATCCACGTGGCAGGAGACTACACTTTAAGTGGGCCTTTCGTTTCTAAGTGAGGGAAAGTTTGCCTGCCGTTCCTCGAAGCCCACAGCAGAGATCCAATCCTGCTCTAACTGATAAGCCTTGCTGGAAGAAGCAGCCAGAGCCCCTCTGCCTCTTGCAGAGAAAGATCTCGATGCAAACGGGAGGGGGTCGGGAAGGGGGAAGTTAAAGGCCAAGGAATCACACTCCTGTTTACCTATAGCCCAGTCTGAGCCGGAGTGGAAACAAAACATCAACAAACTTCACTTCCATGGAGCCCATTCTGAGTCACAGCGACGCGATTGGACAGGGTGGAGGTGTCCCTGTGGGACTCTTCTCGGGAGGGGACAGTCTAGCCAGAGGAAGGGCTGGCTGGCTGGCTGGCTGCCATGGCTCAGGTGACTTTGTAAGACGAGGGCTCTCTGGCATCCTTCCTCCTGCCTGACTCAACCACTTCCACTGGACGCCAGCTGCTGTCAGTCGAACTGCGCGCCGCAGATTCTTCTGGAGCAGATCCCAAGACCCTGTTCCCTCACAGCCTCCGCGTGGCGTTATTTCTTGACAGTCCAGTGCTTGGTCGATTGGACCACACAGGGACTGCTCCCCACCGGCTTTTGTTGGTGGTATGTGTCAGGGGCTCAGTCTGACTCACAGCAGCCTGACCACGGAGGACCACAGTTCCCATAGGCTTTCCGAGGTTGGGAGCTCTATGGGGGGCAGCTCCACTGGGCTTCCGCCCGCCTCCCCAGGACCCTCTTCTCCACCAGGAACTGCCGCCGTCTGTTCGCAGCTGAGTAGATTCACCATGGTGCCACCAGCACCCCCTGGCCCCCAGGTTGCATTGTAGACACCCACTGAACCCTGTCTTCCTCTCCCACGGCCCAGACTCATCCACCACCTCTACCCTCCAAAACTCCCACTCGGTCAGGACTGCCGCTCTCAGCCAGGCCCTGGAGGGAAAACTGTGTAATTCACACCCTTCCACGAGCTCTGTAAACCCCTGAGCTTTGGGGGACTGTTTCCTTTATTGCCAGGGGAAGGGAGACAGCGGTCGGTGTAAGGTATGAAATGAATGATTTATAATTTATCAAGGGGTCACGAGGGTGGGGAGGGAGGGGGAGAAAGAGGGGCTGAATCAAGGGCTCAATAGAAAGTAAATGTTTAGAAAAGAATGACGGCAACATATATACAAATAGGCTTGATACAATTGAGATATGGATTGTTATAAGAGGTGTAAGAGCCCCTAATAAAATAATCTTTAATGATAAATTAAAAAGCAATTAAGAAAGTGAGCCTGCATGAATTCCTAAGTGTTGGAATTCCAAGCAGTGTAAAGTAAAAACAGTTTTTGGAATTTGTGAGAAATTGCTGAGTGCCAGGCATGGGGAGGCTCCCTGGGGTGGATGCACCTTCTGGGTTGGTCTCTCAAACTTGCCAAATTCACTGCCATCGAGTTGGTGCCGACTCATAGTGACCCTTTAGGACAGGGTAGATTGCCCCTGTGGGTTTCTGAGATTGCCCAGGTTTCTCCTGCCCAGAGGCTGGTGGTTTTGAACTGCTGACCTTGTAGTTAGGAGCCCAACATGTAGCGCTACACCATCAAAGGCATCATGGATTGGTCTTTAGAATAGTCCAATTCCTGGAAGAGTGAATGCCACCTGGACAAGCTGGTTCAAAAGGCAGAATCTTTGTCCTCTCCCTGGACAACTATCAAGGCTGGGATGAGGCCCCACCGTCTACAGTTAAAGAGCATTCTGATGGGACATCATCATTTCTTCTTTACCCCAGGGGTCCTCAAACTGTTTAAACGGGGCCACTTCACTGTCCCTCAGACCTGTTGGAGGGCCAGACTATAGTTAAAAAAAAAACCTATGAATAAATTCCTATGCACAACGTACATATCTTATTTTGAAGTGAAAAAAACAAACGGGGCAAAAACACTGGGCAGGCTGGATACATGTCCTCGGCAAGCTGCATGTGACCCGCGGACCGTAGTTTGAAAACCCCTGCTTTGCACGTACCATGTTGATTGTTTCAGAGCTCACTCGTATTCTGAGAGAGATCTGTGGAACTACTTCAGAGCTGTGGACAGTCACTTGGTCTCTGTCTCGTCAGTGTGCCCGTTTCTGAAATGGGAAGATTGGATTGGAGCCCAGCAGGGGTGCTTTCAGCTATAAGAGCCTAGGATCTGGGTTTCGGATAATGCACATGGACAATCCTCCAGGAATTCGACATTGCAAGTCAGAAAATGTACTGATGTGTGGTCCAGCTTTCTCTGCCTTCCTTGACTGGCCCCTACATAAGCAGCCCAGGAACTAGCTGGACTATTTACTGACTGGTTTTGTATTGGACAAGACAAACAAATAGCCCTAGCATTCTTGGAGTGTATAGCAAATGTGGCATGGTGCTGTTCGGTGATGTGCTTCAGAGCCTAATTCTTGTAACAGCTGTGTGTGTCTATAACCACTTTCATTCCCCCACAAAATGTATGTGTAATAGTGGAGGAGTTGATAAAGAATATTTAATAAGCAATGTAACTATTAGATATTTATACATATATATATTTTTTGTGAATGTGAATTAGAACATGGTCCTCCTGTTTACTCTGCCTCATATTCTATGGGTAAGCACTGAACTGATGTCAGGAACCCTGTAATCCATATGGTCAGCAATTCAAAACCACCAGCAGCTCTAGGGGAGAAAGACTGGGCTTTCTACTCACATCAATAGTTACAGTCTCGGGAACCCACGGGGGGTCAGCATTGACTCGACGGCAGTGAGCTGGTTTTATGGAAACTCAAGTCACATACAACCAGCAAGCTGGAAAGCCTTGGCAAGCCTGGCCTTCGGTGATCCGGCTTGGTGGCATTGTCACCCATGAAGCAGATGGATCCCCATCAAAGATGCACCAATGGTTTCCACTCTCATCTCCCTAGGGCAGGATTTCTCAGTGTTGGTGCTGTGGGCCTTCTGGACCCAGTTACTCCTTCAGGAGGGGAGGGGCTGTCCTGTTCCCCGCAGCATGTTGAGCAGCATCCCGAGGCCAGTGGGCCCCCTGCTCTCTCACTTGTGACCATCAGAACTGTCTCCAGACCTTGCCGAATTCCCCAGGGTAGGTACCACCACCCCTCTTGGTTGGGGACCATTTCAGGGGGAGAAAGTGGCCCACGCGGGTGGTTTCTCTGATCAGATCACAGGTTCTCGTGAGGCGTATGGTGTCAGCATTTTTTAGCAAAGGTGATTATTCATCTGAGAAACGAATCCATTTCGTGACTGGCATGTCGACGAGACGTAAAGGAGATGACCACACTGCCCGTTGCTCCATGCACGGTGGCGGCAAAGCCTCCGTGCAAGTAACCATGGCAACGACAGTGCCCGGATGTCACATGGTGTGTGACGAGTGACCCGGCTTCCTGAAAAATGAGGCCTCCTAACTCTGGACAGAAAGACTTTCTAGCTTGCTGCTTTCCCAAACCAAGAGACGCTACTTATTGTGGAGCATAAGATAAAAATGAAAACCATGCGTCACAACCACACAACCGACATTAAAAATTACCACGAGTTACAACTGTGCAGCGCGTTTCTTTGTCTCTACCCAGCTGCTGTGTTTCTTGTTAAATGTCACCGATGGGTTGGGTGTGCACACGGAGTGACTTTCAAATCTGCTACTTCTCGGAAGCACGTTGCCAGTGAGTCTTCGAGAGCCTCTCCTTCAGCTACGTGCTTATCTGCTTGTGCCACCCAGGGGCTCGCGACAGACAACTGGCAGCGACGTACGAAAACCTTTTCAGTGCCACCATCAGTCACAGAAGGCGGGATTCCTGTCACGGAACACTTGGTCCATTCTGAATATTTCCCTTTGCACATTCCAAGTAATTGTATAGATGGGTGTTCTCGAACTACGATCTTGGTGTATTTCAAGGTACATCCATCACAGTCGACTTGAAAGGCTAATGTAAATACTGGGGGAAAGACGTAAACGTGGTGGTAACATTTGAAATCAATGAGGATGCTAAACCACTTTGAATCTTAACGACCAAAAATGTAGCCAGTGTGTAAATATAAAAGGTCATTAATATGTACCTGATTAATGTTGATAAAATCAAAATATAAATGTATATGAGTAACTAAATTGGAATTGTATATATTAAGAAATTTTCTTAGAGATTTGTTTATATAGGATATGTCAATCTGTGTTGATATGATTCTGATGAACTGAATATCGCCTTTTCATTCCATCAAAATATAGAAAAGGATGGAGGCGTGTTTATGCAGCCAGCTGCACAATCCACTGGATTTTGGGGACAAGAACCAAATTGGTTCACTCAAACTTATCCCAGATTAAATCAACATCAATCAAATTTATCCCAGATTAAAGTACGCGACTCAAACAAATGTATTATTTAATTTTAAGTTATTTAATTCTATACCTCTCATTACTGAATACCATTAAAAATTGTTCTAAAAATAAAGTGGTTTAATCTGGGCTTTGATTTTATATATATATACACACACACACATATATGGGGCTTCACAAGGGTAGTGCAAAAACTCCATTATCCCATGAACCTGTAGCCACACACACCCCCTATCTTACGACTCCACTTTGCAGTCAAGAGGCACAATTGAAGAAGCCGGAGGCCGTGACCAGCCTAAGGCGCTAATCTCTTGCATTTCAGCCAAGACCACCTGGATGATAAAGTGCCAATCAAGCTTAGAGACTTGGCGGACAGCTCTGCTACTCAGTGTGGTCTACAGAGGCCAGACTGCGTTATCAGGGAGGTGTTACCAAAAGGCAGGTCTCAAGTGCACCCTGAATCCAGACCAAGTTTCACAGGGTTTCCAGGTGACTCGGATGACATTGAAGTCTGAGAAGGGCAGTGCAGCTATTGAATTCGGGATCGAGAGGAAAATGAGAAGTAAACAGGCAGGAATGTGAAATCATAGGTGCATTTTATTTTTCCTCAGTAAGCCAAACCTACTTCCACTGCGCGATGCTGACTCACAGCAACCCTCTACAGGGCTTCCGGGGTGTTGTAACTCTTTATGGGGAGCAGACGGCCTCATCTTTGTCCCGCAGGGCAGCTAGCGGTCCACTGCTTACCTGACAGCGCCACCAGGGCTCCCCTTAAACAGAGGGGCTTAGGGCTGAGACCTCCTGAATATGCTGACAATATGCCAGCGCTAGAGAGAGAGCACTCACTCTACAGAGGCTGAGAGCTCCATCGCCTTCCACGCGCACACAGGTGATCATGCACCTGCCTTCCTGCCCATCAGCACTACAAGGGATCGTTTCAAAAGGGCACCTTACTGGACAAGCACCGCCGCACATGGGGGTTGGCTGTGTGTTTATGGCTGACTTCTGCCCATGGCTGAAGCATTAGGTTTCCCTGGCCCAGAGTTGTTGGGAAATGCTGCTACCCTCAGATCTATAGGAAAGCCATCATTTTGCCCCATACAGATCATTGGAAAGTGGCTTAATATTTACTCTTAGAAAAATTAATTTGTTTTATCCTAAATCATCTTTACCTTAAATCACTAAAAATGATTTTTAAAACTCAGATAATAATTGAAAATTGGAAATCACCTTTTACAAACAACCTAATTTTTAAAAAGCCTAATTTTCATGTAAGGACCATGTGATATAATTCACTTGACTTTTAAGAAAAAGTTATTAAGTTGAACTGTTTGGTTAAATGAAAGTCACAAGACTAAATCGCTAAGAATCTTAACTCCTACCTTACTATAGCTCTCCCTCTACCGCCCTCTGCTGCATTATTTTTGCAACTACAGCCCATGAACCTTTAATACCCAATAGCCCATTGTGAGTGAGTTGAAAGATTCATAGGGACCCTACATGGTGGGGTTTCCCAGGCTGTATGTCTTTATGGGAGCAGGGAGCTTCAACTTTTGCCCCAGGAGCAGCTACCTGGTGGGCAGTCTGGCTACTAGGACTCGTTCTCCTAGGAGGGGAAATCTTCGCTTCATTGGATTCTCAGTAACTATGCAGGTGTTGTGGTAGGGGAGGGGGAAGGCAGTGCAGGAGAAAGGTGCACCACTCAGTCTTTTGGATGGATCCATAAGCACTGTAAATACACATGCCCCCACGCCCCACCCCCAAAGCAAGAAGCCAAACCCACTGCCGTCGAGTCGATGGCACAATGACCCTGTGAGGCAGAGTAACCTTACATCCTGAGGGTTTTGAGATGGCATTCTTCTGACAGCATGCAGCCTCATCTTCCAACCACAGAGCAACTGGTGGATTTGAACTGCCAACCGTGCAGTGAGCACCCTAATTAGCTTCGACCACAGGGCGGCCAGGGCTCCTTATACAACATGCGTTTAAGTCGGGACCCAATACCTAACATAAACAACACAAATACCCAATCATTCATGTATACCATGAGCTCGCATGCTGGCTTAGGCACCATGGGAAACACAGAGCCTGTCTCCAGCTTCATCCCTGGTCTAGTCTATGCACCAGGTGCAAGAAGTTCCAAGACGGAACTTCAAGCCAAGAAAAGCAGACAGTAGCTTTTGGGTGAAGCACTGGTCTGTTGACTGGAAACCTCTCTTAGTTCACTAGGGGTTTAATGTTCACTAGGGGTTGGAGTTGATGGGGTGATGGTAGATTCACTTCTAAATCACTAGGGAGGCTGCTATGAAATAAAATAGACATAGGGTCACTATGAGTCTATATCCACTGGATGGCAGTGAGTTTTGAGTTTGAATGGGATTACCAGAAAGAGGTGTATTCCAAATAAAGGGCTTGGTGAAGGCCTTAGACATGACCTTTGTCTTAGACCTTTGCCTGGCCCTCCTTCCTGTCCCAGCATAGCAGTGAGCTCAGAGAGAGTGAGAAAGAGGGGCAGACCGGCGCCATCGTGTCAGGTCTACCAGGCCACGGAGTGACTGAAGCTCTGTGATGTGATTAGCTAAGGGGAGGCTCTGCCCAGGAAAGGCGCAGGGACAGGGGAGAGTGGCAGTAGCTCGAAGGCCCTGCAGAA
Source organism: Tenrec ecaudatus (assembly GCF_050624435.1). Lineage (NCBI taxonomy): Eukaryota > Metazoa > Chordata > Mammalia > Afrosoricida > Tenrecidae > Tenrec > Tenrec ecaudatus. The sequence goes on from NC_134531.1 coordinate 48,668,665, forward strand.
GTTCAAGGGAAAACCTACATTCCAGAGTCCACAAGTAACTCCTCCTCAAGGGGGCAAACGGGGAGAAACAGCAGCAGAGCACCTTGGACGAGTTGGACATTTGGGACATCCTTAATCTCCAACTCCTTTGGATTAGTCTTCTAAAGGAAATCCTTACCAGCGTCCCTCTGACCCCGCTCTTGGAAGCTGCTGCTGGAAGACCCTGAGGAATAGCAATTGCACAGGAAGAGAACAAAAGTCGCCTTCAGCCGATTGGTTGGAAAGTTTCAAGGGCAAGTTAAGAGCTCTGGGGTAAATTTACTCCTGAACTTACTGAAGTAGAAAATCCAGCTGCCCGTGCTAGGTTAAGTAGGAGCATTTTGAACGGGCAGTAAAATGACCACTATTGTATCTTCTTTGCAGGAAGTAATAGCAGGTGGCCAACAAGTTACATAGTTTTGTTATTTGAACATGACGTTTAAAATCACCGTAGATGTTCAATAAATTGTAAGACATAATCATTTAAAAGTGAGTCGCTTGCATCTGATCTCAGATCTCTGAATGAAGCTACTGAGAAATCAGAAATTGGACTCTGGCATAGACCTTGAGTTACTGTCTCCCTCTCCTGCCCCAGCCCCTCATCCATTTCCCTTGAACTACATTTATCTTTTTATACTTTAATAACATTTTTTTCTTTTTAATTGGCTGTGAACCAAATTTTAAACATCCACACCACTGGGACATAAAACCAAATTGTAGCTAATTTGCCTGCTTGCAAAACTGTATCCTAAATTTTAGACTGATGCAAAACTAAAGCTAACAAAACACATTAAACATTTATGGTGAGACTACAGATTGGGAAAATCAGAAATGCCCATATTACAAAACACTTTCAGGTGAGACTACAGATTGGGAAATATCAGAAATGCCCATATTACAAAACACTTTCAGTATTGCCACTTGCCGGGTGGGGGGCGGACAAAACTAAATGGGAAAAACGCAGCTCTTAATTTTCCTTCAATTACATGTTTATTAGGGTTCAGTTCATAGGTTATATATGTACGTTCTGAAAAATAGATGTTGAGCCTCTCTGGTACTGGACTGTCATTCAATCCAGGCCTGCCAACATTCCTAGTACACACGGTGAGGACAGGGACCTCCCTGGAGGTGAGGGGACGGAAAGGGGCGAGAGCAGCAGCCGGCGAGGGCCACGTGCCTGTGTGGACCGAGTGATATGGGAATTTAGTCTGCCGTGGAGTGCCACCCCTCCCCCCAGGCACTCTCCTTCTCAGTGAAACTGTCCCCTTTTCATCGTTGGAGCCCTTCCTAGTTCTTAGACGAGGAGGCTTCAAAAAGGCCATGGAGAAAAATGAAATGAAAAGATAAATGGAATTGCCCCCAGGCTTGCTGAGGCCCCTCCGGCAGCCCTCAGCTGACACACCGACTTGGTTCACTTTATCGCCCCTCGTGTTTGTCTTATTTGGTGACAAGTAAGATATTGTGCATCAGGACAGGAAACTGTTGAGAAGAAAATGAAACGGGGCAACAGCCTACCAAATTAAAAGTTCGGGGCTCTAAAAATAGATGCACTTTAATCACTGGTGGCCCAAAAGCACTCTTCGTTTCCTTTCCAAGATGGCGCTGACTCTCCGTACGTCTCCTGAAAGAGAGAAGCGTAGCGTCCATTCAGAAGAGCGCACTTGAAGAGATGCAAACGCGTTAGAGCACATCAGCCAAGTGACTGTCACAGGAGCTAATCGGCTCCTCTTTTAACAGCCCAATGAACACCTGTATGAGCACTGAGAGTGGAAATAAGAGCAAACACACTTCCTACATTTAAGGGTGCCAAATTAGTAGGAGAAACAGCGACATGAAGTTCCACGAGGTGGCAAGGGACAGCATCAAACCCAAACCAGGCCCACTGCCATGGGGCTGACCCTACCGGACAAAGGACAACCGCCCTCTGAGTCCTGAAGCCCCCGGGGCTAGGGGGTAAATGATTCATTACATCCGGGACAGGCCCCCGGGCTGTAAACACCTCTTCCTTGCAAACACACCCAGTACTTCATTCCTAAAGATGCTTTTCCGAACACGCAGTTTCTTGTCATTAGCTGTTCAGATACGCAGCGACCCGCAGAAGGATTTGAACAGGACTGAGCTGCCCTCTGGAGACCTTCTTTCTAAAGCACAGTCTGGGTCCTGCTCGCCTGCCCACCCTCCTCCCTGGACCATGGAGAATTTCCAAGGCCGGGATCAGAGCCAGACTGGAATTTGGGTGCTTAGAGGGAGAGAGGAGGGGCCTGGCACTTGCTCTTCTCGCTCTCCAGTCAGTTTCTACTTCTGCAGGAAACAGGAAGACAAACACAAAGGCCATCGTCCTCAAGCCCCCTGCACCTCATCGCCACCCCCAGTCCTGTCCCGGCCGCGACGCCAGCAGAAGGCCCAGCTGGAAGACAAATGGGTGCATAAGCAAATGTGGTGAAGAAAGCTGATGGTGCCCGGCTATCAAAAGAGATAGTGTCTGGGGTCTTAAAGGCTTGAAGGTGAACAAGCGGCCATCTAGCTCAGAAGCAAATAAGCCCACATGGAAGAAGCACACCGGCCAGTGCGATCACGAGGTGCCCAAGGGACCAGGTATAAGGCATCATGCAAAAAAAAAAAAAAGATGTAAGTGTGTGTATGTATGTGTATATATGTGTATATGTATATATGTATGTATATATATGTATATATATATCATATTAAATGAAGGGGGAAGTGCAGAGTGGAGACCCAAGGCCCAAGTGTCGACCAATGGAGATCCCCTCATAGAGGGGTTTAGGAGAGGAGATGGGTTAATTAGGGTGTGAGGTAGTATCGATGAAGAACACAGCTTTCCCCCGGATCCTGGATGCTTCCTCCCCCCAACTACCATGATCCGAATTCTACCTTGCAGGGCTGGATAGGACAGAGGCTGTACACTGGTGCATATGAGGGTTGGAGGTACAGGGAATCCAGGGTGGATGATACCTTCAGGACCAAGGGTGTGAGGGACGATGCTGGGAGAGTGGAGGGTGAGTGGGTTGGAAAGGGGGAACTCATTACAAGGATCCACATGTGACCTCTTCCCTGGGAGAGGGACAGCAGAGAAGGGGGGAAGGGAGACTCCGGATAGGGCAAGATATGACAAAACAACAATGTATAAATTACCAAGGGCATATGAGGGAGGGGGGAATGGGGAGGGAGGAGGGGAAAAAAAAGAGGACCTGATGCAAGGGGCTTAAGTGGAGAGCAAATGCCTTGAGAATGATTGGGGCAGGGAATGTATGGATGTGCTTTATATAATTGATGTATGTATATGTATGGATTGTGGTAAGAGTTGTATGAGTCCCTAATAAAATGTAAAAGAAGAAAAAAAAAAAGAAAAAAAAAGAAGGCCCAGCTGGCCCTGGCAGCGTGAAGGAGGGGGGCATTCCGACTCTACCCGGCCCCTTATTTTCTGAGGTGGGTAAGTCAAGGATGGCAATACTTCATCTTAGATACTTTGCACGTGTAGTCAGGAGAGCCCCGTCCCTAGAGAAGGCCATCATGCAGGAACGCGAGGCAGGCCCTCAATGAGATGGACTGACGCGGTGGCTGCAACAATGGGCTCCGGCCTCGGAACACCTGTGAGGGCGGAGGGGACCGCGCAGTGCTGCACTGTTGCGCCCCGGGCCGCGGTGAGTTGGCTCTGACTTAATGGCACCCAACAAGTCCGGACCTCAGTAGAGGTGAGACCCGACTCACACTCTGTTCCCTTGGGGGCGTCTTTAAGACTACGCTCCTTAGAGGGTGTCGCTTAGCGCACCATCCTTTGTTTCCCTGGGGGGCAGGGCCAGCTCAACGACAAACACCACACCTCCATCAAAGCCATGCCTTTGGAGGCGAAGAGCCCCCTGAGAAATCCCAGGGCCACCGGAGGAGCACATCAGGGGTCTGTGTCAGAAATGGAGGCGGCTCCGAGACCAGCTGCACCCAGAGACGGGGCGAGGGCACTCGGAGCAGCAGTGCCAAGACGATGCGGTTCCTTCTCCTCGTCTGGCCCGAGACACTGGAACGTCAGCCGGGCTGCCTTTCCAGCCCACGCAGGCAGAAGCCACGGGCCCGCAGGCTGAGAGGCGGAAGACCGAAGAGACTCCTGACTGCTGCCTGAGGAGGGCTGCCGCAGACCACTGACTGTCTCCGGCCACGGAGCTGAGGATCTGAGGGTCAGGGCCCCGGGTGCGGGCTGAGGAGCGGCGTTTTTGTGGCCCAGTGATTGCATCCTCACCCTTCACTGATCTTGACGTGTGGTAACCTGTCACGTCCACAATCAGTCCCCTCACTGTGTGGCTAGCTACTGCCAATAAGAGGATTCTGACTCACGGGGGTTCCGGGGCTTTGAAAATCTTTAGGGCGCACAGAGCCCATCTTTCTCCTGAGGAGCAGCGGGTGGGTTTGAATGGCCAGCACCGCTGTCAGCAGTCCAATGTTTACTGAGGAGCGTCACCCCGGCTCAAAAGAAACTCACTGCCATCGAGTCAATGCCGACCCACAGGGACTCACAACTGCCCCTGGGAGTTTCTGACACTGCACCTCTCTGCAAGCGTAGAAAGCCTCGTCTTTCTCCACGGCTCCTACAGTCAGGCAGCATTTCACCTGTGTGAGCGAGAGACTGAAACTCGGAGGAGGAAAGGATGCCGGGACCCTTAATCCTTACCTCTCACGGAGGCCTCGTGTGGGGCATGCACGATGTGTAGGACTGGCTCTCCATGCTTAGCAGACACGATACAGAAGAGTATATTTTAAAGCCCTCCTTCACAGACAAAACAGGTTTCTATACAGTCAGAAGGAACACAACCACCCGCTACAAGTACGTTACCCTCCATCCTTTCTCTGGGAGCCCCTGAGGAAAAACATGTCCACACCGGGAGATCTCTGTCCAACTTGCCTTTTTCCAAATAGGAACCTTGGCTTTCAAGGCATCGATGGCGTAGCTCACGGCCTCCAGGGACGCAGCCCTGTGCACTGAGGACACAGCAATGATTACGCTGGCTTCTGACACGGGCACCAAGCTGGAACAAGACGAAGAACAGAGTCTGCCATCAGCTCCGAGTGTACATGTCCACCAATCTGCAGCACGTCCGGAACGAAGCCAACAGTAGGCACTCTGCTAGGTACCATTGCAATCCTGCCTTACTTGAAGATCTGGGGTAGCAATTCCTCCCCGGGGCCTTCAGAAGAGCGCTGCAAAGTATGGCAGATGCGCTCGCATCCGTCCACTAACCCGCTCAGATGGGCCCCAGGAGGAAGAAGAGCAGGCTCTCAGCCAAGCAACGTCTGCTTCTGACACACAAGGCACAGGGCCAAGTAGGTCATGCCGAGAAACACAGAGTTGCACCGTGCGCGCCATGCAGGGTTGAAAATACAAAAACAGTTACAAATACAAAGTAATGGGCCTGGTAACATTCATTGCTAATAAAACACATGGCTATTTCTAATACTAGAGCTGTTGAAAAAGAAAGAAAAGAACAGCGGACAAAACAAGATAGCTGCAGTTTCAATTACGAGTGGTTTTTTTTTCTTAGCATCCCAAACTCCACTCTTCTTGGTGGTGGCGTTGGCAGATGAGTTTCATGACCTTCAGAGGCGCTTACGCCCCAAAGGAACCTCTGGTTGTCAGTCATCTCAACCGAGTGCAGCCCAGCAGATGGTTGTGAACAGGCGTCAAGGACGAGCATGCACACTAGCACAGGGATGCAGGCCCAGGGGCTGACAGGCTTTCCGAAGGGCCCTGTGTTCCTGCGACTGCCCACAGGCCCACAGCACCTGCTCTGCGAACGCACGGCCGAAGTAGCTCTGCAGAACGCCCGCTCACCTTCTCTTGGGCACCGCCGGGTGTCGCTGAGAAGATCCCACGGGCAGAATGTGTGCCTAGGGGAAACCCGCGTGCTTCACTTTTACGTTGCTTGAGGAAAACGTACCCGAGCCTGTGGAAGACCGCTATGTGCCGGACTGGCCATTTCTGCCGGATGTCCCCACAGATTTTCCGGACTTCCTTCTCTGCCATAGGAAGGTAGGCTTCATATTCCAAGCTGACGACCTTTTTCCCTTCAAAGTGATTTCTTGTGGTTCCTAAAAGAGAAAAATGAGAAAGCCCACACACACACACAAGAACCATTCACACCAGGCTTCTTCCTGCAACATAAACAGAATGTCCCCAGAATCCAGAAGGAATCTTTACGAAGAGCAAAAGGGAAACCGGTTCCTCTGGAGGGTCCTTTGGAGTTTTCTTAGACACAAACTTCATTACTAAAGCCAAAGGTAACTGATCCGCAAGTAGTTACGGATTAAGCCAGCTTATTGAAACGAATCATATTCCTTGTCTAACAAATCCTATTCCTTTTCTGGCTATTGAAAAAGAGAACCCTTCCGCTCCCAGGAGTATCATGGAGCACCTTTCTCAGTGACAGTGGGAAGGGATAGGTCTCACTCTGACAATGGCTTTCATCTTACTTCTTCATGTCCTGTCGATTGAATATGCGTTCATTGGAAGACTATGAAAACAAAGACAAGACAGGAGGAAGCTCTGGCTCCCCCGCGGCCTTCTTGGGGTGTTGCTCTCACAATCAGATGAACAGGAATATGAAGGCAGACCACGGCAGCCGGCAGCTCATTTCTATAGTCTGTGCAGACTGTGTAAGGCTGCGAACATCACAACTCACCTACAAACAGGGACACGGCACCACAGCAGGGAGAAGTCACCAACTGTGACACTTCATCAACGGAAAGCCTCTCAGCAGTGAATTTTATGACATCTTCAGCTTCCTCTTCAATGTCATTCGCATCCTTCCTAGAAACAAGCCATTAACAGACATTACTGTGGGTAACTACCTCAATGCTACGCAGGCAATGCTGACTCACAGTGACCCTCCAGGACAGCACTGCCCCTGGAGTACTGCCCCCCTTCTGAGACTAAATCTTTGCAGGAGTAGAAAGTCTTTCTCCTGTTGAGCAACTGTGGGTTTCAAACTGCTAACTTTGTGGGGAGCCCATTGCATAACCACTATACCACCAGGGATCCTCGATTAACACTGGTATTAAAGGCAAAACACCTAATTTATGGACTATTTTTCGGTTAACATTTTTTCTACATCAGATGGGGGAGGATTTGAATGATAAAAAATAAGCTGTGTAAAATTTTAGTAAGACTCAATGCATTTATAAACTCAATGTAGTTCCTAATGAACTAGGTGTGGTAGGAAAGAAAAAAAAAGATCCATTAACATGATCGTCTTCCAATGCAATCCAGCTGATACACCAACTTATTCCAGATTCGGCAATGGCTGCCGGTATCGGCCACCATGGTGCAGTTTAGCTACTGCCACCTTCATGTCGGAGCACATCACCTTAAACCACATCCATCTTACCGAGCACCGCATCTATACCACTCTTTTCCTTCAGTCGGAGAAACAGGAGTTGTTAAGCCAAGCTAGGCAATGGCTACGCTACAGGAACTGGGTTTATTGCACAAACTGCTGTGTCGTCAATTGCATAACTGAGGAAATGATTCCTATTCACCAAGTGTGCAAAACCCTTGCCCAGCTGTTTTCTCAATTCCTGCATCAAATACTTAGCACCACACACTCAGGGCCAGAGATTCCTACATCGAATACTTAGCACCACTGCCTCAGGGTCAGAGATTCACGTTCCGGACATAGATCTTGAAACAAAGAGAAAAATGAACTCCCTGACCTCTTGGTGTTTGAACTCTTAATAAAAGTTCCTTAAATTCAAACACACATGCATTCCATGCTTCAGGTCTCTGTTCAAACTACTTTCTTCTACCTAAAATTCTCTCTTGATCCCCAACCCTCCCCTGCAATACCTGGTGTCCACATGCTGAGCAACCTGCTTCGTAATATTTAGTCTTAACCTTTGGGGATGTTGGCAAGGGCCTCCCGGAGAAGAGAAACAAATGAGTGGAAATATTTTATATATATATATATATATATATACACATACATATGTATGTATATCTACATATATATCTTATTCCTTTCTTTAAAGAAACTAATGTTTGCCACTAAATATAATATTTACTATTGATTCCTGATTGAAAAAAAAAAACAACTCCAGTGCCGCAAGGTGTGAATGCAATATCCCGGCGTGGAGTAGGGAACCAGTGGAGAGGTCTGGGAGGCTGGCCCCAGCACCAAAAATTAAGTGGATTCCTGCCCCTCCCCTGAGAAGAATGTGTTTCAAAGGGCGACATGGATTCTGCAGCTCCTGGAGATGGACATATCTGATCAGAGCACACGGGAGCAGATGAAGGGGCAGGGGGAGAGAGTGGAACACAGCCTGGCCCACCAGGCTGTGAGGATGATGTTCCTGAGTAGAGCAGCCAGTCCACAGAGAGAACAACATGGCTGGCCTCACTATGAGAAATGACTAAGGGCGATACAGGGGACAGCACTGGAGACACAGTGTGGGAATTGCACCTGGCCTGATCCCACCACACCGAGGCAAAGCACTGAGGGAGTGCAGCGAACAGCAGGGAATGGAGTGGCAAGGTCCGCAGGGAATGCTGAAAGTGGACTTTGGGGCCAGGGTGTGGTGCCCCAACAGACTGGACTGGAAAATGCTCCAAAGGGCCAGCAAATGATCCTTGAACGAACTACAAGCTTTTCTTGTGTGAAGTGTTTTGTTTTGTTCTTTGTCAGTGGTTTGTTTTTGTTGATTTGTTGTCTGGTTGTATACTGTTGCTTTGTTTTCCTCTGTCTTGTTTTTGTGCATGTTAATGTCTCCACAGGTATGTCTGAATAGGACAGGCTGGATGAACTATCTGGAGGAAACACAACGGGACCGACAGTTCTGGGGGGACTTGGAGTGGGAGGGGTAGGGGGGTAAGGAAGTGGTGTTAAGAAACACAGGGACAAGGGAACAACATAGGACCCAAAATGGTAGTGAGGGGGGAGTGGCAGGCCTGATGGGGAACGATCAAGGGTAAGGTTGCGTAGAGAAGAGATACAGCTATAGCCCAGGTGGGGACGGAGCATGGTAGTGGGGCAGGAGGAAAGTCAAGGGAGATGGAGGAAGGAGCTGGGAGTCAAGGGGCATTTATGGAGGTCTAGACAAAGACATGTACATGCAAATATATATATGAGGATGGGGAAATAGATCTATGTGTCTATATTTATAGGTTTAGTATTAAGGTGGCGGAAGGACCTTGGGCCTCTACTCAAGCACTCCCTCAATGCATGAATACTTTCTTTTATTAAATTTGCACTCTATGATGCTCACTCTCCCGACACAACTGCTGAAGCCAAAGCGGGTGAACAAGTAAATGTGGTGAAGAAAGCTGATGGTGCCCGGCTATCAAAAGAGATAGTGACTGGGGTCTTAATGGCTTGAAGATAAACAAGCGGCCATCTAGCTCAGAAGCAACAAAGCCCACATGGATGAACACACCAACCTGTGTGATCGCATGGTCCCAAAGGGATCAGTTATCAGGCATCAAAGAACAAAAAATCATATCATTGGCTGCACACCTCCATGATACGATCGCCGAAGACAAATGGGTGCATAAGCAAATGTGGCGAAGAAAGCTGATGGTGCTTGGCTATCGAAAGAGATAGTGTCTGGGGTCTTAAAGGCTTGAAGATGAACAAGCGGCCATCTAGCTCAGAAACAATAATGCCCACATGGAAGAAGCACACCAGCCGGTGCAATCACGAGGTGCCAAAGGGACCAGGTAAAAGGCATCATGCAAAAAAAAAAAGATATATATATGTGTGTGTGTGTGTGTGTGTGTGTGTGTGTGTATACCATAGTGAATGAAGGGGGAAGTGCAGAGTGGAGACCCGAGGCCCAAGTGTAGACCACTGGAGATCCCCTCACAGAGAGGTTTAGGAGAGGAGACGGGTCAGTCAGGGTGCGATGTAGTACCCACGAAGAACACAGCTTTCCCCCAGATCCTGGATGCTTCCTCCCCCCAACTACCATGATCCGAATTCTACCTTGCAGGACTGGATAGGGCAGAGATTGTACAGTGCTGCACATGGGAGCTGGAGGCACAGGGAATCCAGGGTGGATGATACCTTCAGGGCCAGGGGTGTGAGGGGCGAGGCTGGGAGAGTGGAGGGTGAGTGGGTTGGAAAGGGGGAACTGATTACAGGGATCTACATGTGACCTCCTCCCTGGGAGATGGACGGCAGAGAAGGGGGGAAGGGAGGCTCCGGATAGGGCAAGATATGACAAAATAACAATCTGTGGATTATCACGGGCTCATGAAGGAGGGAGGAGGGGGTAGGGAGGGGAAAAAAAAGAGGACCTGATGCACAGGGCTTAAGTAGAGAGCAAATGCTTTGAGAGTGATTATGGCAAAGAATGTACAGATGTGCTTTATACAATTGATGTATATATGTATATGTGTGGATTGTGCTAAGAGTTGTATGAGCCCCTAATGAAATGTAAAAAAAGAAAATAATTAGGGCAAAGAATGTACAGATGTGCTTTATACAACTGATGTATGTATATGTGTGGATTGTGATAAGAGTTGTATGAGCCCCCAATAATATGTTTAAAAAAACCTCAGAATAAAACATTTTCTTCCATCCCTAATTTTACATGAGTGTTCATCAGAATTGATGGTCACTTTTTATATTATGTATTCTTCACTTGGCCATACGCCTTACTCTGTCTGTGCATAATTAACATGTTCTCTCTAGGCAGTACCAAATGCTTCTGTAAATCAGCCTACTCAAATCTGGACTGCGTCGCTTGCAAAGTTGATGAGCCATAGAGCTGCCTGCAAGGTCACTATAGTACAGGTGGGAAATGCTAAGCTTTCTTTTTATGCACGACAGTCTTTGGATTCAGGAGCTGTGCAATTTTTTTCTGCGTTTCTCTGAATTCAGGAAGGCGAACCGTCTGGGACCACCATGTGTCTGTCACTTGCCGTCCTGCGGTGGCTGCTGTGCCGCTGGGAATCTTAAGTTACTGCACCTTTCCAAGGTCAGCAGGACCACCTAAAGTGAAGAGGCTTCAGCAGAACTTCCAGGTAAGAACAAACCAAGAAGGAACCACTGTCTCCCTACTCCAGAGGAAGCAGCCGATCCTTGAGCATGACACGGGAACACCGTCGGAGACTGAAGGCCTGAGGGTGGAAGCAGCGCATTGTCAGAGATGGCGCCGGGGTCAGAGGGCGCTCGGGACGTGACTGAGGAGGAGCTGCTTTCTCACAGTCTTGAACAAGGTCATGTGTATAGAGTGGAGCCGGTAGGAGGGAAGCTGTCATTTGCTGATGCGGCACAACTAAAAATGAGAAGAAACAGCTCTAAAAATCTACTAAACTCCAAATCTGGAATGTATGAAGTACAAGTCTAGAAAAATTGGAAGCCATCAAAAATTAAATGGAATGCAAAAGTTGATATAGTAAATGTTAGCGAGCTAAAATGGAGTGGTATTGGCCACATTGAATCAAACAATTTATATGGATTATTAGCCCCAAATAACACAATCAAGACAAATGGTGTTTCATTCACTGTCAAAAAGGACACTGCAAAATCGATCATGAAGGACAATGCTGTCTGTGATAGCGTTATGTCTATCCAAATCCAAAGAAACCAATCAATACAAGTATTATTCAAATTCACCAACCACAAATGATGAAGAAACTGAAGTATCCGACCAATGTGTTCACTCTGAAATTGATCAAGCAAGACACTGATAATTATTGTTGATTGGAATGCAAACGTTGGAAACAAAAAAGGAAGGAATAGTAGTTAGAAAATATGTTGGTGGTGACAGAAATGAAGTTGGAGATCGCATGGTAGAATTCTGTAAGACCAAAGACATGCAAGACCAAGTTCATTTGTTTATAGCAAATACCTTTTTCACCAGCACGAAAAGCGACCACAAACACGGACTTCTCCAGATGGACTGCACAGCAATCAAACTGACTACATTTGCGGGAAGACAGGATGGAGAAGCTAAAACCAGGTGAGTTTAGCTCACCTGTGAAAAGACCATCAATCCTATGAAAGTTCAGCTTAAAGCTCAAGAAAATTAAAACAAGCCTACAAGAGCCAAATATGATCTTTAGTACATCCACCTGAATTTTTCAGACCAGCTCAAGAACATATTTGTTGCACTGAACACAAGTGGCAAAAGATTTAATGATCTATAAAAGACATCAATACTATCACTCATGAGGAAAGCAAAACGCCTTCAAAAACAAAAGAAAGAAAAGATCAAAGTTAGAAGAGACTCTGAGACTTGCTCTTAAGCATGGAAGAGCTAAGACAAATGGAGACAATCATGAAGTCAGAGAACTGAACAGAAAATTTCAAGGAGCAATCAAGAAAACAAGGTCAAATATGACAATGAAATGTACAAAGACCAAGAATGAGAAAATAAAAAACAGAAGTGCATACTCAGAATATCTAAAACTGAAAGAACTCAAGGAAAATTCCAAGCCTCAAGTAGCAATATTGAAAGAGTCTCTGGCAATGTAGTGAATGAGGAAGGAAGCTTCAAAGAAGGAAAGACTAGTCACTGCACCACAGAGAAATGGTCAGCATCCACTTGAGGAGGCAGCATCTGTGCAAGACCAATGGCACTGAGGCAGAAGCTGAAGCTGCGCTGAAGGCACTAGCCAAAACAAGACTCCGGGAATGGATGGGAGACCAACTGAAATGTCGCAACACGCTGGTGACGCACTGGAAGCACTCTCTTGTCTGTGCCAGAGATTGGGAAGATAGCTATTTGGCCAACTGACTGAAAACCATCCATATTTGTACCGATTCCAAAGAAAAGTGACCCAAAAGAATGTTCAAATCATAGGACAATATCACATCGAATAAAATATTGCTGGAGATCATCCCAAAATGGTTGCCGCAGTACATTGACAGGATGCTGCCAGAAGTTCAGGCCGAATTCTGAAGAGAATTTAGAACAAGATAAACCATTGCTGATGTCAGAGGGATCTTGGCTAAAATCTGAGAATACCAGAAAGATGTTTACTTGTGTTTTATTGAGTATGCTAAGGCATTGGGCACTTTGGATCCTAACGAACTGGGTAATCTTGAGAAGAACGGGGATTTCAGAACCCTTCTCTGTGCTCACGCGGAAACTGAGCAGGGATCAAGAGAACAGAACAAGGGAACACGGCATGTTTTAGAACCAGGAAAGGCATGCATCAGGGTGAGATACTCTCACCACACTTAATTCAACATGTATGCAGAGAAAAGCATATATTCATAACCTGGGATATGCAGATGACATAACTTCATTTGCTGACAGTGAGGAGCACTTGAAGCACTTGCTAATGAAGAAGATCAAGGATTGCAATCTTCAGAGTGAAGATTTACAACTCAATGTAACGAACACCAAAATCCTCACAGTTGGATCAGTAGGTGACATGGTAACTGGAGAAAAGACTGCAGTTTTCAAGGATTTCTTCTTCCTTGGATCCACCATCAATGCTCATGAAAACAGCAGTCAAGGAATCAAATGATGCATTGATTGGGTAAATCTGCTGCACAAGACATCATTAGGGTGTTGAGAAGCAGGGATATTATTTTGCGGACTAAGGTGCACCTGACCCAATCCATGGTCTTTCCCATGGCTTCATACGCATGCAAAAGTTGGACCCTGAATAAGAAAACCAAAGAACAATTGATACATTTGAATTCGGTGCTGCCGACGAATATTGAAAGTGCCATGGATTGCCAAAAGACCACAGAAGTTGTGTTGGGGGAAGTAAGGCCTGAGTGCTTATTTTTTTCTTTTAGAGATCATTTTATTGGGGGCTCTTACAGCTCTTATAACAAGTCATACATCAATTGTATCCAGCATATTTGTACCTATGTTGCTAACATAATTTTCTAAACACATACTTTGTATTTGAGCTCTTGGTATGAGCTCCTCTTTTTTCCCTCCCTCCTGTCCTTGTGACCCCTTGATAAATTATAAATTATTATTGTTTTCATATCTTACGCCAGCCAGTCTCCCTTGACCACGTTTCTGTTATTCATTCCCCTCAAGGGGGGAGGAGGGACTATGCGTCCATCATTGCAATCGGTTCCCATTTCCTCCCCTCCTTCCCCCTACCCTCCTGGTATCACTACTCCCATTCCTTTTCCTAAGGGCTTTATCTGACCTGGATTCCATGTGTCGTGAGCTCTTATCTGTACCAGTGTACATGCTTTGGTCTAGCCAGAATTGAAAGGCAGGATTGGGGTCATGATAGTGGGGACTGAGAGAGCCTCAGAGAACCAGAGGAGTATTGTGTGTTTCATCAGTGCTATCCTGCATCCTGGTTGACTCATCCCTTCCTTGTGACCCTTCTATGAGGGGAGGTCCTATTGCCTACAGAGAGTTTTGGGTCTCTGCTCCAACCCCCTCATTCTCAACAATATGGTTTTTGTTTGGTTGGGGCCTTCTGATGTCGGTTGCCTGATCCGGTTGACACCTCAAGAGCGCATCTGAGCGCTCTGAGGAGGCACGGACAGTGAGTGTTAGCCTTACATACTTTGGTCATGTCAGGAAAGATCAGGACCTGGAGAAGGCCATGCTGTGCGGTAGAGGGGCAGCGAAAAAGGCAGGCCCTCCAGGAGCTGGAATGACACAGCCGCTGCAACAACACTGGATTCAAGACTAGGACCCACTCTGAGGAGGGTGTCGGGCTGGGCGATAGCGAATACTGTGGGACACCGGGTCAATATGGTTGGGACCGACTCACTGGCACCTAACAACAGCAGCAGTCTTGGAAGAAGTACAGCCAGAATGCTTCTTAGAGGCAAGGATGGTGAAACGTCACCTCACAATATCTGGACATGTTATCAGGAGAGACTAGTCCCCGGAGAAGGACATCATGCTTGTTAAAGTAGCAGGGCAGCCAAAAAAAAAAAGGAAACCTTTGACAAGATGGACTGATACAGAGGCTACAACGATTGATTTAAACCTAAGAACAATTGTGAGGATGGTACGGGACCGGGTAGTGTTTTGTTCTGTTGGATCTATAAGTCAGAACAGACTCAACAGCACCAAACAACAATAACAGGAAGGCTATTATTCAGTGTTAGCACAGACATTGTGAAAAAGCACACGTTGCTGCTGATGTTAGTTCTTATCAAGGCAATTCCAACTCATGGTTAAGCCAGGTGTGCAGATTGCAACTGCTCCAGAGCGTTGTGAATACCATGTGTATCGTGTGTCCATAGCTTCTAGGTAGATGCACGACAGAATTAGAGCCTCTGCCAGGTAGAAGGCTCTAATTCTGAATTGAGGTTGTCTGTTCCAGGAGAAGGCTTTCTTTCTGTTAGCTATGAAGGAAGGCTCCTGTTTTAATTGAGCATCTGGGGGCCTAGGATTCCATGGAGATCTCTGTCTGGGCATCAGCCTTCACCTGGGTTCAGGAGGTTCCCAGCACAGGGACCCTGAGGTCAATGGATGCCCTCCACTCCTGGCTCTGCTTTATTAGTGGTACTGGATCCCTCTGATCTCGGCTAACTTGTGTACTCTCTTTTTTGTTTCACAAGAGATTGGCTCAAGATAAAATGTAATCCTGAATGTTGCAGCCTGCTTCATCAGCTGAACTAGTATCACATCTTCACTAGTATCACAGCCATTAGGAATTACAACACTTAAAATGATGACTTCAGATCATCAGATGGAGAATAATTTCATCATACCTAGAATCAAGGCCTAGCCAAGTTGACACATACTGTTGAGGGGCACAATTCAATCTGTAACTGTGACCTTTCAGAAGCAAATCGTCAAGTGTGGCACTCAAAATCTCCAAGAGCACACGGAGAATCCAACCATCTCAGTGCACAGGTTGTCACTGCCATCATCACCTATATGACCACATGCAAATGTTCTAACTTACCCGAAGTTCTATTTTCCCATCTACTCCAGAGCCCAGCACTGCTGCTGGCATGCCACAAACCAAAAAATGCACTGCTACCCAGTCAATTCTGACTCATGGTGACCTATAGGGGTCTCAAGATGTAACTTTTTAGGGAAGTAGAAACCTGTTTTCCTCCTGCGGAGCAGCAAGGAGTAGGTCTCAATAAACTATACTAAATGAACCTATTAACCTGATAGTAAATTGTTTACAGTAGAGCTGATGGACAGAAGGTAGGTAGGTACCATGGGCATTACCGAAATGGAGTGACTGCCCCAAAAGGGTTGATACAGACAGACTTACAGCACAGTCACAGCAAACTAGTTACAAATGACCCTCCTCCACAACAGTGATCCAGAAAAGTAAATGTCACTTACTTAAGTGGCTCAAAAGTGCTACCCTCCACTAATGGGGGGGATAACGGCAATTTCGTCTCCTGGCTGAAGCAGGAGGACTTGATCTCCAAGTTCGACATATTCTTGACGAACAGCAAATATCACTTGGTTTCTGATGTCTGCCAATCTAAAGGGGGAAACAAGAATCGATACTATGTTACATCTCACAGATCTTCATTTGACATGAAGGATAGCAACTGTGTTTTCATCTGGGAGTATCATCTACAAATTACCAGCTTCTCATATTCTATTGTGGAAGGACAGAGCCACCAGAGAACACATTCAACTGCTAAAGACATTGTACTGGATGAGGAGCACCCAGTGGGTGAAATGACAGAGGCAAAGTCGAATGGAGGCTGTATCACACTAATTTGATGGTCAATCCAGGCACTTTATGAGCAATTTAAAAGATAGAAAATAAAGATGGAGTGTGTTTTCCGTGTGAGCATGCATTGTGGAGTTGTCTTTCATGTCGAGGTAGTATTCCCAGTTTAAGCATCTACATAAATTTAATTGATGCTACTAATATTTTTGGAACATATAAAAAATCACTTTTATATTTCAAAGCTTCTGAGGTAGCAATGGTAACATAAAAATGACAGACCTTTTAAGAATCAAGGGGAAAAATCCAATACTGCAAAAATCTCAGCAGCGTCTTTCATAGTCTATCTTTGATTTTAGAAAGTACAAAAATTTCTATTCTGAATCTTCTGAGCAGTAGGCAAGATCAACCATGTTTTATAGAATCCATAATAATTCCATTTAAACTTATTACAAACATTGATTCTATCTTGTCTGAATTTTGTAAATTATAAAAGCAGATGTCATCACGCCCCCCTGAGAATGTTTTTTGAGTAAAAAAAAGTTTAGTTGTCTTTAATGAATTGTACATTTCCATATACTAGGATCTTAATTTTCAGTTGTAGATCAGAAAAAATGCGACTAATAACCACTTTTCACATTCACCATAGACATCAAAAATCAATCGTTTTTATCCTTAGGCAATTTGCACATTCTATAAATCATTAAAAGATGTCAATCCTATGCCCTCTACAAGTTTCCATACCCAGGATGTCGGCTTTCTATCTCGCCCCACAGCTGCAGTGTGTTGATTTGTTGTGGCACCGAAATAGACTCTGAACGCACGCCTGTTATTTCTGCACTTCTGGCAAAATACAGCACTTCAACCTGCAAGGAAGAGGCCGGACATGCCTTTAGATGAAGCTTTCACTCATCGTCGTTTTCTGACCACCCCAGCTAAGAAGGTGTCTTGTTTTCCAAATTCCTCTCTCTACAAAATACACAATTTAAGTGAAAGAAAACTGAACGGCCATTTTCAGTGTCTCGGCGGTCCGTGGGGAGTGACTCGGACTCGTCAGGACCCTATGGGATGGAGAATTGTCTCAAAGGGCTTCCAAGGCCGTGGACCTTGTGGAGAAGCAGAAGGTCTCATTTCTCACACCCAGGGGCTTGAGGATCTCTCAATTGGCATGCGAGCGCTCAGCCACTGCGCCACCAGGGCTCTTTCATAAAAGCATGGCACCTTTTACAAACACTTCTCACCCGGACTATTTAAAACGACAAGCCTGTGATTAAATCCAGAGATGAATGGCGAAAGCTTGTCAAATGATCCTTGATTGCAGCCTACACTAAACCCTGCTGCCAGATTAAGTTATGCAACATATAAGACGCCAGACATTTACAAAAGCAGGTGGCTTTGAAATACAGGAAAAACGGGTACTTCCCAGAGCAAACTTCAACCGTCTACTCGGAACCTAAGAGAGCTGGCCCAGTAAAGTGCCCACTCGGGGCAAATGATTTCCTACGAACCAGAGGTGCGCACATCAGGGTTTGCAAATGCAGACCCGGACGTGTCGGGGGTTCATCAGCACGAAGACGAACCCTTAATGAAGGGCACTTCTTTTTCATCGAAAACGTAACTTCATCAAAACGAGTCCGATGAGAAAGGGGCGCAAAGGTCAGAGACTCCTGTGAAGCCAGTGCGGTTTCCGTGACCAGGGCGTTTATTGGGCTGACTTCACTTCTCCCGGGCGGCGCGAGCAAAGTCCCCGAAGCCGGGAGGGGCGCCGCCGGGGAGGGGCCCGCAGCCTGGGGCCGGAGCAGGAGGACGAGGTCCCGGCGAGCCGGCGGTCTCGTGCTTGGACGGCCGGGGCTGGCCCGTTCCGGCGGGCTCCGCACCCTTACCTGGCACCGCGGGACCATCCCGCCCGAACCCGGCCCGGAATCCCGGCGGCGGAGCCGAGTCGCGGGGCCCACTCGGTGCGCACGCGCACCTGCCGGCGGCTTCCGTCCACACTGAGCATGCGCGCGGCTAGCTCCGCCCCCGCCCGTCGCGCTCAGCCGCCGCCTCGCTCCGCGGAGCGCTTGCTGATCACTTGCGGACGGGAAGCTTGAACCGCTGTGAGTTACAGATGTCACCGAATGCAGGCCTGTCACCTGGCTGTGCAGGCCTTCTGCCCCGGAAGGAGATCTCCATATGAGAGAGCAGCCGCGGGACTCACCTGGTCGCTCCCCACCTGCGCTAAGAAACCAGCACTTCGAACACATGAAGCAATGAGTGGTGGAGTGCTGGGCTGTTCTTTGAATAGTGGCTCAGCATCTGGCCCCTTAAAAATTGCAGCAATTTAACTTTGGCGTATTTTACTCAGCCACAGGGGCGCACCAAGTGGACTTGACTATTCTGGCCTTAACACCCAGACTGAAGTTTCTTCACTCAGCCCCGATGCTTCCTTGGACCCTTTTTATCCGCTCTCCCATCCGGTAGATTAAACCCAGCATCAAGTTATTTCGACTCATAGTAGCCTTACCTAGGATTTTCATGACCAGAAATCCTTTTAGAAGCAGAAAGCTTCATCTTTCTCCCCAGGGGCAGCACTTGGGTTTAAGTCTCCAACCTGGTGTTTAGCAGTTGGATGCTTCCCTACAGGGCCAGTATATTAGGATTCCTTAGGGAATTATCAGAACTTTGGCCTTATTAGGGCATTCAGCTGTATCAGATTTACACTTTGTTCTTTACTAATATCCAAATTTTTGCCTGTAAAAGAAAAACAATTGTTTTTTCACTGCCATCAAGCCAATGCTGACTCATTGACCCTACAGGACAGGGTAGAACTGCTGCTTGGACTTTCTGAGACTGTTTATTGGGAGTAGAAAACCCATCTTTTCTCCCTCAAGAGGCTGGTGGTTTCAAACTGTTGACCATGCAGATCGCAGCCCAATGCTGCCCTGCCTATCTAGCTGAGAGGTTCTCAAAAGAATTCATCAAAAAAATTGAATGGAAAGATAAAAATTTTAAATGACAGTTTTTAAAAAGGGAAATAAATAAACATGCTTCTTTTGCCAATAAAAAGAAAGAAAAATTAAAATATATATTCTTTTAAAAAATCATTTTATTGGGGGCTTGTACAACTCATTACAATCCAAATATATATATATTTAACATAAGTTCCATCAAAGTCAAGACACTTATAAGCCATGATGCCAGTCATGCATCTAGTCTATCCCTACAGAATTGACAGTCCTGGGAATTAAATCTAGTCTAAGCAATCCCTTTTACTTGACAAACAAAAGAGAAATAGGTGCCCTTTAATGATATTTTTTAATTAGGAAATTAAAAGAAGTTGGACAGAGCCAAATCAGGACTGGGAGATGGTGTCTAATAATTTCCTATCTGACTTCTCTCCAATTTTCCCTTTTTTGATGAAAGGAATGAGAAGGAGTCTTATGGTGGAGCACCAAGAAGGTGAAACTTACCCAGGCATTTTTTTTCTGCAACAGCTTTGGCTTTCTTTCAAGGCTCTTACAAGAAGCAAAATGTAATTTTTCTTCTGCCACCCCCCCCCCCAGAAAGTAAAAGAATCAGAATATGTTTACCATCCCCCAAAGCTTTTGGAATGAACTTTGCTTCTCACCTGCCTACGTTTGCTTTGGTCAAACCACTTCCGCCTGTTGGTAGCTATTCCTTTGCTTGTACTTGGTCTTCAGGATTGCCCTGGGAAAGTCATCTTTCATATCCTGGTGCAATTCTTCCAAGAAATGCTTGTGGTTCTAGATCCTCGTTTAAAATTTCCATGGAAATGCTTGTCTCCAGCTGCTCTGGCTGCAACTGTTTGGGGATGCATCCGGGGGAAAGTTTGCTCAATTTCAATTTTTCAGGCAGAATTGTGTCAGTGGAACCAACGGAGATGTCTGTGATGTTGACTGTTGCTTCTGCTGGTATTCTTTGGTTCTCTTCAATTAAGGAATGAAAAAGATCAATATTTCCCTCAAACATTAAAAGTGGATGGTCTGCTTCAATGGACTTCATCTTCCACATCCTCTCGCCCCTTCTAAAAACCGATTTCTTCAGGACTTTGTCCCGTAATCTTTTCATAAAACACACATTTTCCACTCACATGCAACATCAATTTGCTGTTTGTTCTGGTTTCAGTTTCAGCAGAGTACATGTTGTTCTGGCAGGGCCTCTTTTCAAATGGATGTCCTATCCTTCCTAGCACCCCTAAGCAGAGCCTGATCAGACATGTGATCACAAGTTAGTAGGAGCGTATTGGGGTGCAATTTCCCCATGCATTTTCAAAGGACTTTTTGAAGACTCCAATAAACTTCTGAAGACTTAGCTAAGTAGGGTCTTCAAAAAGCTTGTGGGAAAAGGCAATGAAAAGATAAAGGGATGTTTCTGCACACTTTTTCAAGTCCCCTCATTCCATCCATTCCATGTTTGTAACGCCACACCAACAAGAGCTCTCTGATTTAGTTAAGTGGCAAATATATTTATGTGATTAAAAGTCAGATGTGCCTGTGAAGCTCACAGTCTAAGATAGGAAAGAATCACTAAGGATAGAATTGTCCCAGGGCCTTTCCATTCTACAAAGAAACTTAGTAAATAAGAAAACAGAAAGTACAGTCTGTCATAAGTGAAATGAAGAAAGGGAATAGAGAAGGGACCAGGTATGATCTTATTAGGGATCACAAAACAATGAGTGCAGAGGAATAAACACCTCAATTGAACTTTAAAAAAAAAACCCAAAAAACTGAGAGGATACAACTTTATACTGTACTGGTAGAGAGCATTCTGGCCAGGCTTCACCTGGTTCTGGGGCAGGAAAAGACTCAATCTGTTATAAATGGATGAATGAGTGAATGAGTAAGTAACTAAAAGCAAAGCTGGGAGAGAGAAGCTCAGGTGGCATCGTGGTTTTGTGTTTGGCTGATAACCCCAAGATCAGTAGTTCGAAACTACCAACCATGCCTCAGGCGAAAGATAAGGCATTCTGTAGCCACCGCTTGTCTATTAGTTGGTTGCATGGTGGTGACTTTATGTTGCTGTGATACAGGGTCACTTAGAGTAAACAGGTTTCAGCAGAGTTTCTGGACTAAGAACAGACCATGAAGAAGGAATTGGTTGCCCACTTTGAAGGAAGTAGCCCCTGAAAACCTTATATATCACTTGGAACAACTGTCAGTCTGAAGGCCTAATGAGTGGAAGGAGAACCTGGTCAGAGATAGTAATAGAGGCTGGGCTCCTTGGGTCAGAATGTACCCAAACTGTGCCTGAGGAGAAGCTGCTTTCTCAGAATGGAGGTGACCATGGTGAAATACGTCAGTTAAAGTTGGTGCCAGTAGCTCTTCTTTGGCTAACTCCAGATAAAGAGAAACAGCTGCAACACACCAGCTATGAATCTAGGAAAGTTGGACATCATCAAAAGTGAAATGGAATGCATAAAGATCAATATCATAGGCATTAGTCAGTTGAAATAGACTGATAGTGGCAATTTGAATAAAAATATATGATTTTCATAGAGTAGCTAAAATTAATTAAAGAAATGATTAAATAAAAGAGTTAAATTAAAAAATTTAAGGGACACTCAAGAAGACAACGTAATTAGAAGGGATTGTGTACATTAGAATGTTTATAATGAGAGACACACCCACCACATCTCACACTGAAGGAATGAAGAAAAATCCATGCACTATTGCAGGATTTTTTCTTTTCTTTAAAAAATACTTTTATTGGGGACTCTTACATCTCTTATCACAATCCACATATTCCTTCAGTGTGTTAAGCACATTTTCACAGATGCCACCATCATTTTCAAGTCATTCTCTTTCTACTTGAGCCCCTGATATCTGCTCCCCATTTCTTCCGACTCCCTCCCCTGCCTGCCCTCCCCTGTGAGCCCTTGAAAAGTTATAGATTATTATTTTCATATCTTACCTCATCCTCTGCCGTCCTTCACCCACTTTTCCATTATTCGTCCCCCTGGGAGGGTGTTATAGATTAATCTTTGTGATCAATTTCCCCTTTCTCCCACCACCTCCCCTAATCCTCCTTTATCTCTAATCTCCTTGTTGGCCCCGAAGGGCTTATCTATCCAAGATCCCCTGCAGGCTCTTATCTGTAGCACTGTGCACATCCTGATCTAATCTGATTTTTTTTGTTTTGGTTTTGTCATTGTTGTTTGTTTTATTTTATTTTATTTATTTATTTATTAACAATTTATTGGGGCTCATACAATTCTTATCACAGTTCATACATATACATACATATAGAATTGAGGTGATGATAGTGGGGAGAAAGAAACACCAAAGAACTAGAGGAAAGTTGTGTTTTATCGGTGCTATGCTACATCCTGACTGGCTCATCTCTTCCCTGTGACTCCTCTGTGAGGGGATGTCCAATTGTCTACTGATGGACTCGGGTCTCTACTCCAAGCCTCCCCCATTCACATTGGGCATGATGTTTTTCTGGTTGTTAGATGCCTGGTACCCGATCCCATCAACACCTCATAATCACACAGGCTGGTGTGCTTCTCCCATGTGGGCTTTGTTGATTCTGAGCTAGATGGCCCGTTGTTGATCTTCAAGCCTTTAAGACCCCAGACGCTATATCTTTTGATAGCCAGGCACCATCTGCTTTCTTCACTACATTTGCTTATGCACCCATTTTGTCTTCAGCAATCATGTCGGGAAGGTGAGCATCACAGAATTCTGGATTGTTAGAACAAAATGTTCTTTTGTTGAGAGAGTACTTGAGCCAAGGCCCAATATCCAACTGAAACCTTAATTCTTAACATACAGATATAAGTACATAGTTCTATTCTCCTCTTGTTATATATATAGTTACATATGTGCATGCCTCTATTTAGGCCTTTTTGCCTCCTGGTTATTTCCTCTCTTCTCTTTTACTTTCTTCTTGTCCCACCATCATGTTTTGCCTTCATTCGGGTTTAGTAATTCCTCACTGCTACACTGCCCTTGATTAAGCCCCACTAGGCATCATGTGCCCTTCCTTCCAGTGATTTTAGTTCAGTTGTTGTTGCCTTGTCCTTGCATTGGTTTTCCACCCGCCATTCCTTTCTCCCACCTCCCCTTCTCCCATATCCCCCCAGAAATTTTGGCCCTGTTCTTTTCATCTCCAAATTATTTATTCCACCCATTTTATCTAGACAGACATGCAGATACATCAATAAGTGCAAAAACCTGGCAAAGTCAAATAAAACTGTCAAAACCAAAAAAACAATATTTAAATGTTTCAACAAACTAATGCAACACTGGAAACACTCAGACCATGCCAAGAAATTTGGAAGAGAGCTCTCTAGCCAACTGAATGGAAGAGAATCATATGTATGCCCTTTCCAAAGGAAAGAACCAACAGAATATGGATATTATTGAACAATATTGTGTGCAGGTAAATTTTTGCTGAAGATCATTCAAAATAGTTTCTGTAGTACATTGACAAGGATCTTCCAGAGATTCAAGCCAGATTCAGAAGAGGACATGGCATGAGGGAAATCGTTGCTGACATCAGATGGATCTTAACTGAAAGCAGAGAATGCAAGGGTGTTATTGAGTGCTAGATAAATTTGTAGAGAATGAAAAGATATTTAACTGTGTGAATAGTAACAAGTTGTGAACATTGTGATAACATTGTGAAGAATGGCAATTCCAGAATGCTTAATTGTGCTCATGTGGAACCTATTCATAGGCAGAGATGCAATTGTTTGAACAGAACAAAGGAATCCTGTGTGGTTTAAAATCAGGAAAGGTTGTGTCAGCGTTGCATCCTTTATTGCTACTTATTTCATCTGGATGCTGAGGAAATAACACAAAAAGTTGGACCGTACTGGCAGGACTGGATCAAGGGCAATGTAACCGAGAGGAATTCCTAAAACCCAAATGAAGGCAGAACATGATAGTGAGACAAGAGGAAAGTACAAAGAAATAGAGGAAAGAACTAGGAGGCAAAGGGTACAGAGATCTAAATACATGTATATACAGATGTAAATATATTTATATACGATGAGAGAGAAAGATATTTGTGTACATATATTTATAGGTTTAGTATTAAGGAAATAGATGGACAGTGGGTCCCTGCTCAAGTACTCCCTCAACACAAGAACACTTTGTTCTAACAATTTGGCAGTATGAGATGCTCACCTTCCTGGCATGATCACTGAAGACAATGGGTGCACAAGCAAATGTGGTGAAGAAAGCTGATGGTGCCGGATATCAAAAATATAACATCTGAAGTCTTAAAGGCATCTGAAGTCTTAAAGCTGTCATCTAGCTGAGAAACAACAAAACCCACATGGGAGAAGCACACCAGCCTATCCCAACTCGATTGCTGAGGACAAAGCGAGTGCATAAGCAAAAGTGGTGAAGAAATGGTGCCCAGCTGTCAAAAGATATAGAATCGGGGGTCCCATAGACTGGAAGATAAACAAGGGGCCATCTAACTGAGAAGCAACAAAGCCCACATGGAAGAAGCACACCAGCCTGTGAGATCACAAGGCATCGAAGGGATCAGGCATCAAAAAACCAAAACAAAAAAAAAAATCATAGCATTGTGAATGAGGGGGAGTGCAGAGTGGGGACCAGGGCCCATCTGTGGGAAATTGGACATCCCCTTGCAGAAGGGCTGTGGGTAGGAGACTAGCCAGTCAGGGTGCAGTGTAGCAATGATGAAACATACAATTTTCCTCTAGTTCTTGAATGCTTCCTCCTCCCCACCCCCCACTATCATGATCCCAATTCTACCTTAAAAATCTGGCTGGACCAGAGGATGTACACTGGTACAGATAGGAACTGGAAACATAGGGAATCCCGGACAGATGAACCCCTCAGGACCAGTGGTGAGAGTGGCAATACCGGGAGGGTGGAGGGAAGGTGAGGGAGAAAGGGGGAACAGATTACAAAGACCTACATATAACCTCCTCCTTGGAGGATGGGCAGCAGAGAAGTGGGTGAAGGGAGATGTTGGATGGTGTAAGATATGATAAAATAATAATAATTTATAAATTCTCAAGGGTTCATGGGGGAGAGGGGAGCAGGAAGAGGTAAAAATGAAGAGCTAATGCTAGAGGCTCAGATAGAAAGCAATGTTTTGAGAATGATGATGGCAACATATGCACAAATGTGCTTGACACAATGGATGTGTGTATGGATTGTGATAAGAGTTGGATGAGCCCCCAATGAAATGATTAAAATAATAAAATTAGAAATCAACCAATAAATAAATATGCAATTTAAAAAGTTGGACTGTATTAAAAAGAACGTGGCATTAATATTGGAAGGATTCATATTAACAACTATGATAAATAATCTTATGTCAACTGGAAGATGTCAGAGTGGAGTCCAACCTGTCACTCAGGTCACAGCCTGATGATGCTTCCCTGGGGGTGTGGGCTTATCATAATGAGGATTCTGGAAACATTCTCCTCTCTCTGCTACCCCACATTCCTACTTTCTGGGACTCTGGCGGCTATGCTGAGAGTCGCTATTGCCCTGCCATATTTCCATCGACCTTGGATCCACCCCCTGGTCTGTGATCTCCCTGAGTTCTGCATCATACCATGTGGCTGCATGCGTCTGAAGCAGTACCTATGGGCTTGAGTTGTACTGGGCTGGGACGCTTTCTTGATATAAAGCTCTTTCTTATACATAGATGAGTGTCACAACATATGTTTCTGTAGTCAACATGGCCTAACACAAAATCCTATGGTATGAAGATGACACAACCTTGCTTGCTCAAAGTGAGGAGAACTTGAAGCAATTCCTCAGGAATATCAAAGTCTAAGACCACCAGTATGAATTGTGACTCAGTGCAAAGAAAAGTAAGCCATTCATAAGTGAGCCAATAGACAACAGAAAGATAATAGAGAAAAATGGAAGGTGTCGAGGATTTCTGTTTGCTTGGATCCACAATCAATACTCATGGAAGCAGCAGTCAAGAGATCGGAGGACTTTTGGTATTGGCCAAAGATGCTACACAGAGCTTTAAAGTAAAGCTGTCACTTTGGGGAGTGAGGTGAGCCTGACCCAAGCTATGGTATTTTTAATCACATCATATGTCTGTGAAATAATCTGGACAATGAGCATGGAAGACTGCATAAAAATTGATGCATGTTAGTTATGGTGTTGGCAAGGAATATTGAATATGCGGTGAAATGCCAGAAGAACCAACCAGTCTGTCTTGGACAACGTATAGCTAGAACGCTCCTTAGAAGAGAGAAAGGGGCGATTTCATCTCCTGTACTTTGGGCATGTTATCAGGAGAGACCAGTCCCTATAAAAGAATACTGTGTTTTGTAATGAAGAGGGTTAATGAAAAAGAGGAAAGAGAGAGAGAGAGAGAGAGAGAGAGAGAGAGAGAGAGAGAGAGAGAGAGAGACTGACTATAACAATGAACTTAGGAATGGCTATGAGGATGCTGCAGGGTCGGGTGGTGTTTTCTTCGGTTGTATATAAGGTCACTATTAGTTCGGCTTACTCGGCACCACCTAGCAACAATAGCAACAACAGTAAAGACATTCATAAATACATTTGGAGAGTTTTAACCTTCATTTATCAGTACCCACTCCCCACTGCCATCAGGTTGACTCATTGCAACACTCTATGGGGCTTCAGGGCCTATAAATCTCTGCAAGAGAAGAGGCCTTCATATTTCACTCATGAATTTGAACCTATGATCTTGGAGTTAGCAGTCTAACATATATCAACACCATCAAGGCTCCTTATCAGTAACTGCGATTGTTTGACATAGCTTTTTCTTCCATCTATTAAGAAGCCCTGGTAGTGTCGTGGTTACATGTTGATCTGCTAACTGCAAGGTAAGCAGTTTGAAACCACCGACTTCTCCATTGGAGAAACATAAGGCTTTCTACTCCACGAACAGTTTCCTTCTCAGAAACCCACAGGGGCCGTGCTAGCCTGTCCCTATGGGCTGGAATCCACTTGGCCCTGGGTTGGTTGGTTTGGAGTTATCCGTACATTTGTAATTCCCACCAATTATGGGGTGGGGGAAGAGGGAAAATAAGGTGTAGAGGACTTCAACCTGGGGATTGGTCAGCTCTGTCATTAAATTGAGAAGCAAGAACAGGAACCCCAGGACTACCAGGAAAGGAGAGCCCATGCAAGACCGCTGCCTGGAGAAAGAGGACACTTTCTGCCCAGGAACAGATTGAGTCTCAGGAACCCACAGGGGCAGTCACCAGGAGCCATAATCAGTTGGTGACTATGCGTCACATTAAAATAAGGTTACAGTGCATGGGAATTAACTCCAGAGCAGTGGGTTCTGTTTGGATATCTCAAGTTGATAGAACAGGCAGACATCTAATTGGTGGGCAAATACAAGATTTGAACTTAAAAACAACTTATTTGATCTGCCATGAAGAAACTACATCTAACAAGTGAAAATGTCTAGGTTGACAAATCTTTTCCCTCTTGTTATTGTTGTTCATTCCCTGTCATTGAGTCAATGCCATCTCATAGTGACCTGATCACACAGGGCAGAACGGTCCCTGTGAGTATCGTAGATGGTAACTCTTTACAGGAGTGAAAAGCCTCATCTTTCAGTAACTGGTGGTTTCAAACTGTTGACCTTGCACTTAGCATCCAATGTGAAACCGCTACACCACTAGGGCTCCATATTATTGTTGTTCCAAAACCAAAACTCCAAACTCACTACCAGCGAGTCAAGGTTGAAATACAGGTTCCATCAAATCCATTTCTACTCATAGAAACCCTACGATGCACAAAAGAACAAAGCACTGCCTGCTCCTGCTCCTGCTCCTGCTCCTGCTCCTGCTCCTGCTTCTGCTCCTGCTCCTGCTCCTGCTCCTGCTCCTGCTCCTGCTCCTGCTCCTGCTCCTGCTCCTGCTCCTGCTCCTGCTCCAACCTCACCGCTATTGCTGTTTCCATGCGTTGTTGCAGACACGGGGTTAATCCAGGTTATTGAGCGTATCCCTCTGTTTCACAGCTTTCCATTTACCAAGTATGATCTCCTTCTGCAGACTCTGGTCCCTCTTGAGAATATGGCCAAAGGACATGAGACACAGTGTCACTATCTTCGCTTGTAAGGCGTATTCTGAGCGTACTTCCGGAGCACGGTTTTTCATGCTGTTGTTAGGTGCTGCCAAGTCACAGCAGAATGAAACACTGCTAGCCCGGGGCCACCTCACAATCACTATCATGTTTGAGCCCAGGGTTGCAGCCATGTGTCAATCCCTCTTGTCACAGGTCCTCCTCTTTTCTCTGCTCCTCAACTTTGCCAAACAGGATAACATTTCCCAAGGACTGGCCTCTCCTGATAACATGTCCAAAGTACATGAGATGAAGTCTTGCCATACTATTTTCTCAGGAACATTGTATTTCTCCCGAGACTATTTGATCTTTTAGCAGTCCATGGTATGTTCAGTATTCTTTGACCAGCACCATAATTCAAACATATCAAATCTTCTTTGTTTGATGTCCAACTTTCCCAAGCATGCCAGATACATCTCAGTCCTCCAAGTACCGCTCTGACTTTTCAACATTTTAAAGTGGTCTGTGCGGCAGACTTGACCACGTCATAGGTCCTGTCAAAATGGTGCTCCACTTCGTGCTAGAACGCATTATTTTCTAACTGAAATCTTCTGTTACTTCATTCCCCCCCCCCCCCCCCCCCGTGGAAACTAATGAGCCTTTTTGTTTCCTCTGCTCTGGATATTTCTGTCTTTCTTTATCGCTGCTTTAAGCAATTTGAATACAATGTGTGTTTTTATTATTTTCCTTGTGGTTCTTACATTTCTGGAATCTATGAATTTATTTATGCTTTTCAAATTTTGATGATTTTTAGCCAGGGCAGTATTTCTTTAGTATCCCAGATATCCTACCCCATGTCTTTTGGAGAATAAAATTACCCACATATTTAGTCATTTGAGTTTTCCAGTGCTCTTGGATTCTGTTTACCTCTTTTCAGTTCTGTTTTCCTCCATTTGAAATAGTTTCATTTGGACTGTTTTTACCTTCAAGCTCACAAACCTTTTCTTCTGTAGTGTGTAATTTTCCACACAACCATCTAGTTATTATTCCCTTCAGATATTTTATTTTCATCTTTCAAAATTTAATTTGTTTTTGTTTATACCTCTCCTGCCTTGTCCATAAATTGCATCATCTGAGTCACTTCTGTGTCAATTTGATGACTGAGTTTCTCCTCATGATGAATTGTATTTTTCTGTTTCTTTTCAACCCTGGTGACTTTTTGATTGAATGCCAGGCCTGGTGAAACTTACCTTGCATGTTGGATAATTTTGAACTGCTATAAATATTCTTGGGCTTTGTTCTGGGATAGATTAAGTTGCTTGGAAACAGTTTGATCCTCTTAGGTCTTGCTTTGAACTTGTGTTAAGCAGAACCAAACAAATGTTTAGGGTTAATTTTCCCTAGGCAAAATTCCTCTATGAACTCTATGCAATGTCTCATGAATTATGAAATGTTCCACTCAGATGACAAGAACAGTCACTAATCCCGACCCTGAGCGACGAGCTCTGGGCATTGTTTCTTCAATGCTGAGGAGCGGTTCTTTCACCAGCCTTGGGAAAGTTTCTCACGCAACCTGTGGAGTACTCAGAGGAATACTCAAAGCTTTCCAGAGATTTCGCTCTGTGCAGCTCCATCCTCTCGGTCTCTGCCTTCCAGTGCACCAGCTTTCTTGGCCTTCCCAGTCTCCCATCTCCTTCTCTTCCTCAACTCGCGGCCACTGGTGTCTCTTTAGGTTTTTCCTTCTGCATCACAGCCTGGAAACTCCCTGCAGGCATTAAACTGGGTCAGTTCTAATGCCTGCCTCATTTTTCCCTGGTCTTCCAGAGCACATTGTTCTTCATTGCCTGACAGTAAGTGTCTCAAATACTATTGCTTCATCCATTTTGTCCAGTCATTTTTATGTATTTTTAAGTTGAGAAGATAAATACATGTGATTCTATCTTTGCTGGAAGCAAAAGTTTGTTCTCTTCTTAATATTTGGAATAAAAGCCGGAGAGAAAACTTTCCATCCATTTCTTAGTGATAGGTATTTAGCTGTCTTTGATTCTTTGCATGACTCCAATAAAAATGGGATTCTTTGCATCCAATGAAAACAGCTACCATTTGATTGTCATTTTGTCATACTGTGGTGGCTTCCCCACGGCAACACTGTCAGATATTGTTCTGGAAGATGAGACTTTCAAGTTGGAAGGCACATAAAATATAAGAGAAGAAGAGTTTCCTTCTCAGAGTAGAGCCAACCATACTGACACGGATGGAGCGAAGCCTTAGAGAATCTGCATTTGCTCCGGAGGAATGATTCAAAGTAAGAAGAAAGCACAGCATATTTATAATTGGAACTTGGACTAAATGAAGTACGAGTCTGGAAAGTTGGAGGTCATCAAATTGAAGTGGAATGAATAAACAAGAATGTCTTAGACATTAGTGCATGCAAATGAACTGGTAGGGGCCATTTTGGATCAAATGATCTTATGACTTATTCTGCGGGGAATGACAAATCCAAGACTAGCGGTGTCATTCATATTCATTGTCAAAGGAACATTTAAAAATCTTTCTTGAGTTACAATGTTACTTGTATAGGGATACAAGTAAATCAAGTTAATACAACTATTATTCAAATTTACACATCAGCCAATACCAAATTCTTTTATCTGAAATTGATCAAACATGCAATCAAGATCCATTGATCATTATTGGTGATTATAATATGAAAGTTGGAAATGAAGAGGAAGAACCGATACTTGGAAAATATGGCTTTGGGATGGAAACAAAGCTAGAGATTACAGGACCAAACTTTGCAAGACCGGTGACTTCAACACTGCAAATACTTTTTTCTAACAACACAAAATGTAACTATACACGTGGATTTCTGATGGAACACACAGAAGTCAAATTGACTACATCTGTGGAAAGACATTGGAGAAGCTCAATATTAGCGGTCAAAATCTAGATGGCTAGGGACTGACTTCAGAGCAGACTACCAATTGCTCATATGTAAGTTCAGGTTAAAGTTGAAGCAAATAAAAATAAATCCATGGGAATGAAAATATGACCTCAAATATGTCCCACCTGAATTTTTAGCATGTTTTAAGAACAGAATTGGGTCATTGGACACCAGTGGTAGAAGACCTGATGAATTATAGGGTAACACCAAGAACATCATACACGAAGAAAGCAGAAGGTCATGGGGGGAGAAGCACACCAGCCTGTGCAATCACAAGGTGCCAAAGGGACCAGGTATAAGATATCATGCAAAAAAAAAGAATATATATATATGTGTGTATGTGTATATATGTGTGTGTATGTGTATATATATGTATGTATATGTGTGTGTGTGTGTGTATATATATATATATACACACACACATAGTGAATGAAGGGGGAAGGGCAGAGTGAGTGGAGACCCAAGGCCCAAATGTCGACCACTGGAGATCCCCTCATAGGGGGATTTAGGAGAAGATATGGGTCAGTCAGGGTGTGATGTAGGACCAATGAAGAGCACAGCTTTCCCCCAGATCCTGGATGCTTCCTCCCCCCAACTACCATGATTCAAATTCTACCTTGCAGGACTGGATAGGGGAGAGGTTGTACACTGGTGCATATAGGAGCTGGAGGCACAGGGAATCCAGGGTGGACAATATCTTCAGGACCAGGGGTGTGAGGGGCAATGCTGGGAGAGTGGAGGGTAAGTGGGTTGGAAAGGGGGAACTGATTACAGGGATCCACATGTGACCTCCTCCCTGGGAGATGGACGGCAGAGAAGGGGGGGAAGGGAGACTCCGGATAGGGCAAGATATGACAAAATAACAATCTGTGGATTATCAAGGGCTCATGAGAGAAGAGGGAGCGGGGAGGGAGGGAAAAAAAAAAAGAGGACCTGATGCGGAGGGCTTAAGTGGAGAGCAAATGCTTTGAGAGTGATTAGGGCAGGGAATGTATGGATGTGCTTTATACAATTGATGTATGTATATGTGTGGATTGTGATAAGAGTTGTATGAGCCCCTAATAAAATGCAAAAAAAGAAAAGAAAAAAAAATAAAATGATTAGGGCAAAGAATGTACAGATGTGCTTTATACAATTGATGTATGTATATGCATGGATTGTGATAAGAGTTGTGTGAGCCCCTAATAAAAATTTTTTTTTAATTTTAAAATAAAATAAAAAGATATGGGGGAAAAGGTCAAAATTAATGTCAAAAGAGACTCTTAAACTTGCTCGTGATCATTAGGCTGCTAGAGAAAATGGAAGAAAAGATGATGTAAAAGAGCTGAACACATCATTTCAACAGGTAGCTGGAGAAGGCTAAATATTATAATGTGCAAAGAATAAACTCAAGGTGGATCACAGACCTTGAGATAAAACCCCAAACAATTAGGGCCATTAATGAGGGAATTGGGACAAACCTGAGATCCTTGGCACAGGGCTATCAGAAACAGGGAAGGCCACAAATACAGAGGAGTCTCAAATAGACAAGTGGGATAAAACACCTGTGTGCATCGAAAGAATTCACCAAGAGAGTAATAAGAGAGTCCACCGACTAGGAAAACATCTTTAGCAATGGCGCATCAGACAAAGGCCTTATTATGAAAATCTACAAAACTTTGCAAGCTTACAATAAGAAAAAAACCTAATTGACCACTGAGGAGGTGGGCAAAGGACCTGAACTGAAGTTTCACAGAGTCTGAAATCCGAATGGCCAATAAACATATGAGAAAATGTTCCCAATAATTAGCCATAGAGAAATGTAAATCAAAACAACTGTGAGATACCACCTAACACCCTCAAAGATAGCCCAATTCAAAAAACCAGAAAGCAACAACTGTTGGAGGGGCTGTGGTGAGATAGGAGCTCTCATCCATGCTGGTGGACCTGTAGGTATGTACAGCCACTATGGAAATCGATTTCACAATTTCTAAAACAGTTAGAAATTGAGCTACCATATGACCCAACAATCCTCCTACTGGGCATATCCCCAGAAAAGGCAAAAAACAAACCACGGCCAGACATCTGCGCTCCAATGTTCATTGCGGCACAGTTCACAATCGCAAGGAGTTGAAAACGACCAAATTTCTATCAACAGAAGAATGGATTAACAAACCGTGGTACATTCATACAATGGAGTACTATGCATCGTTAAAAAGCAGTGATGAACACACGAAGCATATCGCCACATGGGAAGAACAGGATGAAATGATGCTAAGTGAAGTAAGCCAAGCACAAAAGGACAAGTATAACATGAGCACACTGAGGTAAGTTTATAAATATCAAAGAAAGAACAGAAAGGTAAATGCAAAAGGGGCACAGGGAAAAAGCAAACCCCCAGGGGTGAGGTCCAGGTAGTATGGCAGGGGCCAGACCAAATCCATGGGTACATATGGTAGCCAACTAAAAAGGGGGCGGGGAGGGAGGAAAAGTGAAAGGGAAAAATAAAGGATGTGTGATGGGGCAATAGGGCACTGACCCACCCAAGAGGAGGGTATTGTTTGTGTCTCCACAGGGAAGGAGGGACCAGACTTAAAGCCAGTGCTAGAAGAATGCAGCGTGCCAGCAAGGAGTGGGGAGCCAGGGGAGGGGCCTGAGGGCTCGGCCCCCATACCAGCTACGTGGACAACTGCCCCTCCCCCAGAAGAATTTACTTGAGAGGACCACACTGAGGCTGCAGCTAGGGAAGAGGGGCATGTCTGATCAGAGCAAATGGGAGCAAATGAAGGGGAAGGAAGAGAGAGTGGGGCACATCCTGGCCCATCAGGCCTGGAGGACGATATCCCTGCTCTGAACAGCCAATGCACAGAGTGGACAATATGGCTGATCCCACTATGAGGCACACCATCCCTTGCTGGCCCAGGCCCCTAAGGGGGACAACACTGGAGACTCAGTGTCGGGACTGGCCTGGACTGACCCGTGACACCGAGGCAAACCACTAAAGGAGTGCAGCACAGCAGCCGCGGGAGCAGAGCAGGGAGCTCCCGAGGGAGTACAAAGGACAGACTCTGGGGCCAGAGCGTGGCACCCCATCAGACCTGACTGAAGGACACTCCTGGAGACCCAAAATCAGACCTTGATTTATTTATAGGTTTTCTTTCTTTTAATTAATTTATTCTTTTATGGGTCATTGGTTTTCTTTTTTGCTGTCATCGCTGTGTTCTCATTTGCCACCTATCTTGCTATGGCTTGATTTTTGGTGCATATTTTTATCTCTAGATATCTATCTAGATAAGATAGGCTGGATGAATAGTCTGGAGGAGAAAACAACAGGACCAATGGTTCTGGGGGGACACGGGAGAAGGGGAGGTGGGGGTAAGGAGGTGGTGCTGACCAACCCAGGGACAAGGGAGCAACAAGTGATCCAAAATCAGTGGCAAGGAGGGTGTGAGAGGCCTGGTAGGGATTCAGCAAGGGCAAGGTAACCGAGAGAAATTACTGAAACCCAAATGAAGGCTGAGCATGATTGTGGGACAAGAGGAAAGTAAAAGGAAATAGAGGAAAGAACTAGGTGACAAAGGGTATTTATAGAAGTCTAAACACTGGCATGTGTACATATGTAAATATATTTATATAGGATGGTGGGGAAATAGATCTACATGCATATATTTATAGGTTTAGTATTAAGGCAGCAGCTGGACACCGGGCCTCCACTCAAGTACTTACTCAATGTAAGAACACATTGTTCTATTAAATTACTATTCCAGGATGCACACCTTTCCGACACGATTGCTGAAGAAAAATGTGTGCTTACGCAAATGTGGTGAAGAAAGCTGATAGTTCCCGGCTATCAAAAGATATAGCAGCTGGGGTCTTAAAGGCTTGAAGATAAACAAGCAGCCTTCTAGCTAAGAAGCAACAAAGCCCACAGGGAAGAAGCATACCAGCCTGTCTGACCACAAGGTGTAGATGAGACCAGGTATCAGACATCAAAGAACAAAAAGTCATATCAGTGGAGCTACCTTCCAGATGTGATCGCTGAAGACAAAGCTGGTGCATAAGTAAATATGGTGAAGAAAGCTCATGGAGCCCGACTATCAAAAGATATAGCGTCTGGGGTCTTAAAGGTTTGAAGATAAACAAGTGGCCATCTAGCAGAAGCAACCAAGACCACATGGAAGTACACCAACCTGTGTGACCACGAGCTGTTGAAGGGATCAGGTATCAAGCATCAAAGAACAAAAAAAAATCATATCATTGTAAATGTGAGCGGGTGCAGAGTAGAGACTCAAATTCCATCGGTAGGCAACTGGACACGCCCTTACTGAAGCATTTTTTGGGAGGATATGAGGCAGGCAGGGTGTAGGGTAGCAACAATAAAACATATAACTTTCCTTTAGTTCTTAAATGCTTCCTCTCCCTACTATCATGATCCCAATTCTGCTGTACAAATCTGGCTAGATCAGAGAATGTTCATTGGTACAGATAGCAAATGGAAACACAGGGAATCCAGGACAGATGACCCCTTCAGGACCAGTGGTGAGAGCAACGATGCCTGGAGGGTGGATGGAATGTGGGGTGGAAAGGGGGAGCCGATTACAAGAATCTACATATAGCCTCCTCCCTGGGTGATGGACAGCAGAGAAGAGGGGGGGAAGCAGATGTTGGACAGTGTAACATATGACAAAATAATTTATGAATTATGAAGGGTTCATGAGGGAGAAGGGAGGGGAGGGGAGAGAGAAGGGAAATGAGGAGCTGATATTAAGGGCTCAAGTAGAAGGCAAATGTTTTGAGAATGATGATGGCAACAAATGTACAAATGTGCTTGACACAATGGATGTATGTATGGATTGTGATAAGAATTGTATGAGCCCCCAGTAGAATGATTTTTTAAAATGCGCAAAGACCTGGAATTAGAAAACCAAAAGGGAACAACACAATCAACATATTGCAAGATAAATGAACAGAAGGGGAAAAAAATCCAAGCCTTAAATTGACTATTGAAAGGTCCTATGGGCAAATATTTAATGATGCAGGATGCATTAAAAGAACATGGAAGGTGATGCTCACCTTCCCAACACGATTGCTGAAGACAAAGCGGGCACATAAGCAAATGTGGTGAAGAAAGCTGATGGGGCCTGGCTATCAAATGATACAGCGTCTGGGGTCTTGAAGGTAAATAAGTGGCCATCTAGCTCAGAAGCAATAAAGTTTACATGAAAGAAGCACACCAGCCTGTGTGATCATGAGGTGTCGAAGGGATCAGGTGTCAGATATCAAAGAACAAAACAATCATAAAATTGTGAATGAGGGGGAGTGCAGAATGGAGACCCAAAGCCCATCTATAGGCAACGTGAATCCCCTTACAGAAGGATTGCAGGGAGGAGATGAGCCAGTCAAGGTACAGTGTAGCAACGATGAAACAGACAGCTCTCCTCTAACTCTTAAATGCTTCCTCCCCTCCACCCCACCCCTACTATCATGATCCTAATTCTGCCTTAAAAATTCAGCTAGACCAGAGGATGTACACTGGCACACATAGGAACTGGAAACACAGGGAATCCAGGATAGATGAACCCTTCAGGACCAGTGATCAGAGTGGAGATACCTGAAGGGTGACGGGAAGGTGGGGTAGAAAGAGGGAACCAATCTTAAGGATCTACATATAAGCCCCTCCATGGGGGATGGACAACAGAAAAGTGGGTGAAGGGAGACGTCGGACAGGGTAAGACATGACAAAATAATTAAAATTTATAAATTATCAAGGGTTCATGAGGGAGTGGGGGCTGGGAGGGAGGGGGAAAATGAGGAGCTGATACCAAGGGTTCAAGTAGAAAGCAAATGTTTTGAGAATGATGAGGGCAACAAATGTACAAATGTGCTTGACACAATGGATGTATGTATGGATTGTGATAAGAGTTATATGAGCCCCCGATAAAATGATTTTTTAAAAAGGAAGAAGATGGAAGGAATCCACAGTCACGATACCCAAAAGAACTAATAGTCAAGCATTTCAAGAGTTAGCTTATTGTCAAGAGTCAATAGTACTGATGGAAGAAGTTCAAGCTGCACTGTAGCCATTAGTGAAGAGAGAGACTACAAGAATTGATGAAATGCCAACTGTAATGTTTCAACAAGCGGATGACGCACTGGATGTATGCATTGAACTATGCCAAGAAACCCCGGACAGTGTACTCAAGTGACTGGAAGAAATCCATATTTGTAGCCATTCCAAAGAAAGGTAAACAAAGAGAATGCAGGTACTATTGGGCAATATCAATAATAGCACATAGACTCTATGTGATATTAGAGAGATTTCCAACCTTCCTAATGCCGCGACCCTTTAATACAGTTCCTCATGTTGTGGTGACTCCTCTAACCATAAAATTATTTTCATTACTGCTTCATAACTGCAATTTTGCTATTGTTGTGAGTCAGGTGATGCCTTTGAAAGAGTCGTTCGACCACTAAGGGGGTTACAACCAACAGGTTGAGAACCGCTCACATAGAGGTATAATTTTGCTTAAGATCATTTAACAACAGCTACAGCAGTACACAGACGGGGAGCTGCCGGAATTTCAAGCCGATTCTGCAGAGGACATGGGACAAGATATTATCGGTGAGGTCAGATGGATCTTGACTCAAATAAGAGGATATCAGACAGATGTTTACTTGTGTTTCATTGACTATGAAATGGCATTGGACTCTGTGGATCCTAACAAATTATGGGCACTAAGAATGATCATTTTAGAGCAGTTTATTGGGCTAATGTACAACCTGTACCAAGAGGCAGTTATTATAACAGAGCAAGGGAACGCAGAATGGTTTAAAATCAGAAAAGTTGTATGTCGGGGTTTCATCCTTTCATCATACGTAGCCAATCTGTATGCTGAGCAAATAATCCAAGAATCCAGACTGTATGAAGAAGAATGTTGCTTTAGGATCAGAGGAAGCCTTATGAAGAACCTGTGATTTGCATATGAGATGACCTTGCTTACTAAAAGTGAGACAGATTTCAACCACTTGCTGACAAAGATCAATGACTGCAGCCTTTGGTATGGAATGCCACTTAATGTAACGAAAACCAGAATCCTCGCAAGAAGACCAGTAGAGAACATCATGGAAAACCAAGAAAAAAATGGAAGCTATCAAGATACTTCAACTTATTTAGATCCACAATCAAGGTTCATGGAAGCAGCAGTCAAGAAATCAAACAATGCATTGCGTTGGACAAGTCTGATTCATATGCGTCTTTAAAGTGTTGACAAGAAAGAATGTCTCTTTGAGAATTAAGGCGTGCCTTCCCCAAGTCCTGGTATTTTCAAGAGCCCTTTGTGCTTATAAAAGTTGGACATTGAATAAGGAAGACCGATGGATTGGTGCATTGGGATTCGGGTGCTGGTGGACAGTGTTGAACGTACTATGGAGTGCCAGGGACAAAAATGTCTCCAAAGAAGTACAGCCAGAATACTGTAGGAGGGAGAGGATGGCCGGATTTCAGCTCAGATACATTGGACGTGCAATTAGGAGAGAATAGTCCCTGCAGAAGAGCAGCCTGCTTGGCACAGTGGAAGGGAAGCAAGAAGGAGGAAGACCCTCCATCAGAGGGATTGACACAGTGGCTGCAATGACAGTGAGATTGGGGCTGGATGAGGGAATGTTTTGCTCTGTTTCACGTAGGGTGGCTAAGCTAATCGACTTGACGGCATCTAACAAGAACAATAAAATCAGCAATAAAGTCTCAGTTTGTGCAGTATTTAAAACAAAGATAATCAAAATGAAAACCAATGTATTAACTTATCAAAAACTAATGAATAGTTCATTAAAAGTTAATAAAGACTCCTAATTTTAGAAGTGATTCTCTAAGCCTACACTATATTTTGCTACTGCCACATGGTGGAGCCACTGTAGCCAATAATTGCGAACACCATCTGATAACATTTGTTGTAACATTTCAGATAGGCCTTCATACATGAGTTCCTTTAAACTATTCTCTCCCAGTTTGTAGACATGACCAATCCAGAAATTTGACTTTGAACTGTAGCATCGTTTAGAGTGAATTAGTCGGTGCTCATCTATTAAAGTCACAAGTGATTCTTCACAGTGGCAACTAGAACCTATTATTCCCTAAAAAGGTTTACTGTCAACCTTCGGAGACATCCTTAATGAAAAGCAAGAAAAGTGCAGGTTATGGAGTTCTGTCCTTACAGATATTTGCTTCAGAGTTAGCTTGTGTGAGTCTAAATGCTGAGAGATTAAAATGGGATGCAATCAATAGTCCAAAGGTAAGATCTTGGAGATGGAAATGCAAGCCTAGCCAAGAAAAACATAGAGGCAAATTTTAAATCTGCATGAGAATATTTATTGAGTATTTTTGCTCCCCTTTCCTTCCCTGTCTGTTAAGTCATTTAACATCAAGAACACTTCATGCCATTGCCCCGGCGTCTAGCTTCCATCTTCCTCCTAAAAATGACAGCCAGTGCTTTTGTGACATTTCTGTGCACAAAGAGCTCTGTGTCGTTTTTTGCATTTGTATACACTTCCCTCCTGCAGTAATATGTGGGGTCCCTATGTTGCAGTCGGGAGCGGCTCAGACATCACCCAGGCTCATCCATCTAGTAAGATACAGAGCCAGGCTTTGAACCTGACTTCCTATGGGCTCAAGTCTAGACCCTTTCCCTCTAGAATGCGTCCGGGTTTCCCCGGAAGGTGCCTGCTCCACTCCCTGTATGGTCCCTTGTTTCTAGCTAGAAATCATTTACACAATCCTGGATTATAATTTCTTTTAAAATAATCTTTACTGTGGTCCGGTGTCCTGATGAATGTGCATTTTCATGGTCCTTTGCAGATGGTTCTGAGGATTTACTTGATAGAGTAATTCTAGAAGTAGAATGTACAAACCAGAACTGCAATGACTAGGTTCAAATATTTATGAGACATCTTGTGTCTGTAGAAGAGCAACAGAAGTTACTAATTCATTTGGTGGAGCTGGCCATCCAATTAAATAGAAGAGCTTTGGAATCTCACCGTTGGAAGAGATCACAAAGATTAAGCCAAATAACTAAACTTGAATGGCGTCTGCCATGTACCCAATTAAACAGTTGAGCATACTCACATTAATTGCCTACAGAGCCAGAGAATTCTACAGATTAAGAATAATGTTGAGTCTCTTAGGCAAGTATGACTGTCCTTTCTATTCTGACACATAGCAAGAGAGAGTAGCAATACAGGAAGTGGAACAGTAGCCATACAGGAAGTAGAACAGATTGTCTAACCTGCTGGAGGATGTCCCCCCTAGTCAGAACTGGCTCAGGAGCTGGATTTGAGTCTGTTCCTGGGGTCAGTGGCATCAAGTGAACTCTGGGCAGGGCAGATGCTGGAGAATAAATTGCCGATGGAAACGCCGTAGACTTAAGACTTACAAAAGTATTTTATTGCAATGGTTTTATGTGGTTCAGACTTTGATGATGAAATGTAAGTTTTAAAACAATCTCTGATTCAAGTCCTCTGAACAGCTGAATCAGACAACAGCCCCAGTTCTATTGAAGACACCGCTCACTCCAGAAGCCATCTCTTGCCTAGAGGCACTCAGCTTTGCTTGTTCAGTGTGGAAACCCGCTGCTTTGCCACGTGCTGTCACTCTGGGTTCACTCTGGTATCACAGCGCCATCTCCTAAATTGGGCAAGTCCAGCCTACAGGAATCATGGGATCCAGAAGACATGCTCCACTACTTTATTGATGAGAATCAGGATCCCTCAGCCCGGCTTCTGAGATGACTGATTATAAACCCAGTGGGGTGATAAACCTGGGCAACCTCCTCATTAGGGTCCCAACCACCTTAACTCTATGGCCCAGCCCAATCATTTTGTAGGAGTTACAAAGGCTACGAATAGCAATTAATTCACTTCACTACAATTTCCATAATTTGCTTTAAAAGATTTTCTTTTTCCAATAGCTACAAAAGTCTCTTCCACAAGAGGGCACCATCTGATATCTTATTCTCGAAATAAAGGGAAAGTTAGTTTTGAAATTACTTGGGGTGCCACCACGTTTTCTATTTAATCATTACATCCAATAACCTGATATAATGTGACATACTTGGAAAATTATCTTTGTGTTACTGTTGCTCCAGACTACAGAATGGTGCTGTTCCTAGATAATATTGAAAAGAAAGTTTCCTTGCCCATTCAGGCCCAGTAGTGTCTCATTTTTAAACAATAACATTTCTTAAAAATTCACTCTGGAAATGAGATAATACTTTCAAATTATTTGTACAACTTTCTTCATGTATGAAATCTGGGCATGCTTTGTCAACTTACACCTTAAAGGAATGCATTATTGTTGCTTTTTTTTTTTAAATGTTCTCTGAAAACAAACCTAAGAATGGATGGCCTCACAGGCCTGGCTTGAGAGGTCACTAAATTCATAGGTGATTTAAATTGTGCAGATTCTCTAGAACACCTTATGTTGCTCTTTCTTTAGATGACTCTCTACTAGCTTCATTCTAGCAAGCATCATACTCCCGAGATTAAAAGATAATGGAGTTTTTCCAATAACTTTTTGAATTCTTCTTATATATTCCACAGGACTCCAATATATTTGATGCCACACTAGAGTCAATGAACATTTATTTAAAAACTTTACATAATATTTGTATATTTGTGGCATATCATCTTATTTTCTATAACTTATTATAATTATGTAATTTTAATTTCTCACTATATATTTATGAAAGAAAAAGCCACCATTATCAAGTTTATTTCAATTCATAGCAACCCTATATAAGGTTCCCAAGCCTACAAATATTGATGAGGCAGTAGCCTTATCTTACTTCTACAGAGTGGCTGGTGGATTTGAACCATTGGCTTTGCAGTTAACAGTTCAATGCTTACCTGACAGCACTACCTGGGATCCTTACATATTTATAGCACATGTATACACATAAACATATACATATATCATGCATTATATGAATAGATGATTGGTAAAGAAGAAGATCAGCAAAAGAAAGGAAGACAGTCAAGGAGACAGGTTGACACAGTAGCTTCAATGATGGTTTCAGGTGTAACAATTATGAGAATAGCACAGCTTTATCATACCTAACAATAATTATAGCTATATAATTTCAGTGTTTTCAACAATACATACGTTTAATTTCTTCTACCCTTCATTTCTCTTATTTTTGGTCTTCCACTTGTAGGCAAGATGAACAGGAGAATTGATTGGCAGGAAAATATCCTTATTCTTGGTTTGCTGTTGTTAAGTGCCGTGAGTCAGGTCTGACACAGAGTGGTCCAATCTAGCCACGCTCCCCTCTAAGGAACGTCCTGACCACACTTCTTCCAGGACAGACTTGTTCGTCCTTTTGGCAGTCCATGGTACTTTCAATAGCCTTCTTTGGTGAAAGCGTGTCAAACCGGCCCTTTCTAGAGTACAAGGGCAGCCTTTCACAAAGGAAGAAGCTCTGAGTAATTCATAATTATACTGTTTACTGGACACTTTATTGTACATCAAATATTAATAATTGTTACTTTCTTAATAATCTAAAGACATCCATATTAGCAATGCCTCATTTGATAGCTAGGAAAATTACTTCAGTGAAGTTAAGCACTAGCCAAAGGAGCCTCGTGGAGCTAGGTTTGGGATGAAGAGTTGTCCTGTTCTTGAGTCTCAAACTTTTAGTCACTGTTCTTCATGCTCCACTGGCATTCAGCAATAGCTTCACTTTATTGCCAGCCCCATACCCTAGAATCAGGTCTCAGGGAGTATCTAGTGCCCTCAGGTTACTTTTACCCAAATCTAGACCTGAGAAACTAGAGGAATCCTTGCTTGCACAGACAGTTGTGAAGAGTGGAGAAGAGTTATTTACATACTCTGAGTGACACTTCGAGTAATGTCAGCTATACTTTAGCGTGAGGATTATGTTCAGAATAGGTACTGACCTAACCTGGGGAAATTCAGTCACGAACCCAGGACTTTTGTGTGAGCAACTAAGAACTCTCTTCTGTTGATTTATAGTAATGTGAGTCTGAAAAATGCCATGGGCTTCCCCAGGGATTCTCCAGAGTCATCACCTTCTATTTCTCACATAGATAGATAGATAGATAGATAGATAGATAGATAGATAGATAGATAGATAGATAGATAGATAGATAGAATTAAGACAGGCATCAAACAAACTAAAGGACCACCATCACTACACTGTAAATCTAAGACAATCTGATATTCCCAATTGAACTTTTAAGTAAAAGGTTCAATATACTTCCTTCTTGGCAGAGTCATTTGGCATGGTAATTTCCCTCATTTGTCATTGGAGATATCCTACCTGTTTCTGAAATAAGAGGTTGTTTAGCAATGCTTGACAGAGAATGTTTATGAAGTCCTTGCACCCTGAAGAGAGTGGTCAATAATAGACCAGATTCTTGCTTCAGGGCTTATGAAAACTCCAAAGAATTGGCCTTTTATGATAGTTAGGTTTTGTGTCAAGTTGGTTGGGCCAGGATGTTCAAGGGTTTGACTGGTAAGGTTTAGTAACCCTCTATGATGTCACACAATACATTGTAATCAATTCCATGATAGGCTCTGCTCTGAATCAGTTGCAAGAAGATTAGGGAGGAGTTCAACTCTCTTAACTCACAACACTGATTTCATTAACAGGAAATTTCCTTGGGGTTGTGACATACTTCCTATATAAATCCACTCTGTGGGAAACTGGCTGACTTTTTTTGCTAGGTCTAGATCCTTCGTCTGATTCAATAAACTCCCCTTCTTTGGATTTGAGCCAATGGCTTGCCATATTGCCACTAAACC
This sequence comes from Tenrec ecaudatus, assembly GCF_050624435.1. NCBI lineage: Eukaryota > Metazoa > Chordata > Mammalia > Afrosoricida > Tenrecidae > Tenrec > Tenrec ecaudatus. The sequence goes on from NC_134531.1 coordinate 48,713,007, forward strand.
CAGGAGTCATCAACAGTCTTCCATATGATGTGTCTGACCTTGGATTCATGCCCTTCTCCAATCACAAGCTGAGATAAAGTTTTTATTGTGCTAACCTGGCCGATAAACACATGTGGGTTAATTGAAGGGTGGAGCGATAAATGGCTCGGTGAACCTCGCCTTTCTAGTGGTCAGGTCTCTTGCTTTCTGATGGTCAGAACTGGGTGCAGCTACCTTCGTCAATTCCCTGCTTCATCTGGAATGGTTCACTTCCTGCAAGACATTCCCAAGGAGAAGCCACATGAACTTACTTCCCAGATGCAGCCCTGGGAGCTGGAGCAGCCGTGTGGAGACCCTTAACAGCACTGAGATGCTCACATGTTCACTGATTCGGCATCCTTGTATGTGTGTTGTGAGATGGAGGAGGACTTTGTGGATTGGTGTTGGACATATGGACTAATGTTGGACTTATGGGCCTTGGCAGCACAAGGTAGGGATGTTTTCTTGATGTGCACCTAGCCTTTATATAAAACTCTCTCTTATACATGAGTTTCTGTGGATTTGTTTCTCTAATGTACTCAGAGTAACACAAAAACCTGCTTTGTTGACCTTGGATTCACCCACCTCTGCACTCTGGGGTGTTCCTTCAGGTCTTCAATTCATCAGCCCCTAAAGTTATGCCAGTCAAGAGAAATCCACAGCTTAACATCTGATCCCCAAATTTGAAACTGGATTCAACGTTCCTCCTTCTATAAGTATGTGGGCCATTCTTGATACACATCCATCTTTTAGAGATAAGCATCACTGGTTTTGCTTCTGTAGAGAACCGAGCCTAACACACCCTTCCTTAATCTTTTAAATCAGAGAGCAAGGTTAAAAAGTCCCTGGATGGTATAAACAGTCAATGATTCCAAGGTACTGACCAAAAGTTCGGAAGTCAGAGTTACCATATAGGCATCTCATAGAAAGGCTTGATGACCTATGTCTGAATGAAATAGCCATGGAAACACTAGGGAGGGCCGTTCTATTCTGGGACACATGGGATGTTCATGTGCTGGTATCAACTCAATGGCAACTGGCTACTGGTTAAAAACAAAAACAAGTACCTCAGTTGTTATCAAATTAAATGCAGCCTTTCTTCTGAGGCACCACTGGGAGATTTAAATGACCAATTTTATACTAATAATCAAGCTCTAACTGTATGCACCACTCAAAATAGAGTGGTTAAAGAGAAGGCATGGAAAAGACCTACCTGATTTCTGGGTCTTGAGGAAATTGAAAGGGAAGGACAATAGATGAGTCATTAGATACACTCTGGGCCCTGAGTCTAAAGTGTGGGCCTGAAAGTAAGATGAGAATTAAGGTGCTGGTGAATAACATTGAAAGTACCATGGATTTTCAAAAGAACAAACAAGCCTGTGTGGGAAGAAGTAAATGCAGTCAGAACACTCCTTAAAAGCAAATATGGTGAGGCTTTCTCCTACATCCTGTGCAAATATTTTCAGAAGCTAACAGTCCCTGGAAAAGGTCATCATCGTGCTGTGTTAGGCTGGGTTCTCTAGCTAAGCAAGACCACTAACTCTTGTATGCGTATAGAAAGACAATTGTACAAAGAAAGGCTCACACCACTGTAGAAATGGGTACACTCAATCAGCTTCATGTCCACAAATGAGATGTAGCTGAAAGCTTTTCCTGATTCCTGTGGCTGCAGGGGCTGATTAACAGGAAGCAGAAAGACCGCAGGCTGGTCGATGAAGAGATGAATGAGTCAGATACTAGTCCAGAATCCAAGGTCTGCTGATGGCTCCTGGGATTAGCAGGTGACACAACAGGAGGTCTATGAACCAGATTCAGGATACAGATCCAACACACTGTCAGTACTAAGAGTAGACCACACTCCAAATGAAATATCTTTCAATTTATCAAGACTGTGACCAAATTAACTGCTTGGCCACTTCACAGAAGATCCCATCATAGAGCTGATCACACTATGTTAGAACATATCTAGGAAGAATCCTGACTCACCCAAGTTGTCCAAAAGCCTAGCAATTAGAGTCTACCCCTTGTGAATTTGGCACTTGCACACATCACCTTAAACCACATATAATCTCTAAACCAGTGGTTTTCAACCTTCCTAATACTGCGACGCTTTAATACAGGTCCTCATTTTGTGGTGACCCCCCCCCCAACCATAAAATTTTCATTGTTACTTCTTAACTGTAATTTTGCTACTGTTATGAATTGGGCGACTTCTGTGAAAGGGTCGTTCAACACCTTTGGGAACCACTGATTTAAACAAATAAAGTTATACTTTCCCCTATCATGATATAACTAATGTGTGTACAATTAAAACACACTAACCCCACTCATATTTTATGTTTATAAGTGAATAAAATAATATTTGATGCTTACATACTTAGAGGAAATATTCATAACACTCACAGCAAATATTGATAACACCCTAATTTCTGCAGATTGTTACATGGCCATGACTGGTTTTTAAAGCTACTTTATTCAATTGTTCATTCCATATTCAGTTTGGCTCAGCAAGTTCCATATTCACTTTGGCTCACTACCTTGTCTGGCAGTGGTTCTTTGCCTGGTGGGGTAACCCAAACCTTCATTCCTGGAGAATCTGGGCCATTACTAGTCATGCCAGAATTGGGTTGCCATAGTTTGCCATTGACTTTAGTCACAGGACATGGTAATACAAAGAGACAACTTGAAGAATGTCCTGGATTCCAGATATAGTCTTTTCACATCCATTATGCAATATTAATTTGGCTTCCCCTTGATAATCAGGACCAATCACACCATTCAATGCAATGATATCTTTCGTTGCCTGTTGATCCAGAGGCATAAGGAGGTCAAAATGGCCAGCATTAATTTCAGTTCAGTGGAATCAGTGCTGTGTCTCCAGGTGGGACTTGACTTCCAAAAGGGGAAATTAATTAGAAAAATGGTGAAAGACTCAACAAAATGGATTGGTACAGAAGTTGCATTAACAGGCTTTATCATTAGGACAATTGTGAGAATGGCAAAGGATGGGACAGTGCGTCTTTCTGTTGTATCCTAAGTTAGCTGTGTGTTGAAACTGAATTGATGGCATCTAACATCTAACAAGAGAGCAACTTAGAAGCGAGGCGAGGACCTGCAAGGTTTGTCTTCTTACTGTAATAGATGCTTTGGCTACAAGTCAACTCAAAGGGTGCACTGGTTGATTTATCTTATGCCTGTTTGGGTAGAGGATAAGGTACCTGTTTTAGGCAGAATTGTCTACAGAAATGAAACCAGTGACACTCATATATGTATAAGAAATAACTTTGTATCAAGAAATAATTTTATATCAAGAAGGCATCCCAACTCAGTGTAACACACACCTGAGTCTGGTGCTAGCTTGTGGCAGTTATATAACCTGTTGTCAATTTGACAGTATTAGAGTGAAGGTGTGAGGTTTAGCCTGTGAATCAGGTGGCAGCTTGATGACCTCATTTGGAGGCTCTAAGGAGATAAATAGCTTGCTGGAGGCAGGACGCGCCTCACTCCCTGGGAGACATTGCAGCTGACAAAACACATGGAACCACGCTAGAGCCTTGGAGCTGAAGGAGCCATGTGGAGACCCCTGCCAGTGCTGAGATGCCTCTACCATCACTGGATCTGTAAGACTTTCCACCCACTGTCCTGTGATTGTCCTGCATTCAGCGTCATTGCATGTGTTTCATGAGAATGAAGAGGACTTTATAGATTGGTGTCAGACATATGGGCTAATACCAGACTTATGGACTTGATCTGGACTGGGCTGGGATGATTTCTCAATATTCAATTGCTCTTGTACATAAATCTCTTTCTTATACACATAGCTGGAGCCCTCTTCAGACTCATGTAGCTGCAGCCCAATGAGACATAAAGGTGAAGCAGGAAGCAGGGAGATCACAGTGTGCTTGGTGCAGAGTTGCAAGGATTCAAAGATTGTACAGGGCGTAGCAGGGTGCCCAAACCTCTCCAGGTCAGTAGCCCACATGAGGGGCTCCTGGAGGTAGACACTGATGCAGTGAGGAGGAAGGCAAAGGGCATGAAAGAGAGGAAAATTCCCTAGTGTCTTTCTTATTAAAAAGGAGTGTCCACATCTCCAAGGAGACATGATCAGGCTGTGACTTGATTGACAGGTTGACTCCACCCCTACATTTTCACATTGGTGCAAGTTGAATTCAAATGTAACTGCCACAGTACCTAAATAAAGGCAACATGAGAAGAAGGAATGAGTGGATGGCCTGTTTTATCATTGTTTGGTGGAAATATTGAGTTGATTTGGGTCAAGGGAATACCAAAAAAAAAAATCAGGTTTTAATTATCACACCTGCCAACAATGGTGACCTACTGGGCAGGAAGCAATGGAGTAGAGGCATGAGCTAATTAACAGTAGGTGGAAGAGTAGGAGCTTCAGCTGGGTCACCCAACAAGAAACTATGTCGTAGGAGGATCCTATAGGCCTCAGTACTCTAACCTGTACTGTACTAGAAAGACCACAATGAGGCAAGGGATTTTAAATCAATTTGATATTAATACTTCAATGTAACTTTCTCTTTTTAATTGAATACTTTTATTGGGGGCTATTACATCTCTTATCACAATCATCCGTTGTGTCAAGCACATTTGTACACATACCGACATCATCACTTACAAAACATCTTCCCTCCACTTGAGCCCTTGATATCAGCTCCTCATTTCCCCCCTTCCTCCACCACCCACCCTCCCTTATGAACCCTTGATAAGATATAGATTATTATCTTCATATCTTACATCATCCTCTGGCATCCTTCACCCACTGTTCTGTTGTGTGGCCCCCTGGGAGGGGTTATATGTTGATCCTTGTGATTGATTTCCCCTTTCTACCCCCACCTTCTTCCCATCCTCCTGGTATCTCTACTCTCATTGTTGACCCTGAGCGGTTTATATGTCCTGGATCCCCTGTGTTGCAGGTTCTTATCTGTAGCAGTGTGCACGCTCTAGTTTAATCTGATTTACAAGGTTGAATTGAGGTCATGATAGTGGGGAGAAGGAAGCACCAAAGAACTAGAGGAAAATTGTGTTTCATTGGTACTATAATGAACCCAACTGGGTCATCTCTTCCTTGTGACCCTTCTGTGAGGGGATGTCTAATTGTCTACAGATGGATCCCGGATCTCCACTCCATGTACACCCCTCCACCCAGCCAATTCACATTGGGTATGATTTTGTTCTGGGTCTTAGATGTCCCATCGACACCTGATGATCACACAGGCTGGTGAGCTTCTTCCATGTGGGATTTGTTGCTTCTGAGCTAGATGGCTGCTTGTTTATCTTCAAGCCTTTCAGACCCCAGACACTATATCTTTTGGTAATTGGGCACCATCAGCTTCCTTCACTACATTTGACTATGCACCAATTTTGTCCCTAGCGATCGTGTTGGGAAGGTGAGCATCACAGAATGCTGAATTATTAGAACAAAGTGTTCTTGTGTTGAGGGAGTACTTGAGTCGAGGCCCAATGTCCATCTGCAACATTAATTCTTAACATATAGCTAGAAGCTTAATCAATCAGCGAGGAATTACTTACTAAACCTAAATGAAGGCCGAACATGATGGTAGAACAAGAGGAAAGTAACAGGATATAGAGGAAAGAACCAGGAGGCAAAGGACATTTATAGAGGTCTAAGTACAGGCATGTACACATATAAATATATTTATAACAAAGTAACTTCAATGGCTCAAAGTAACTCCAAATGAGTGGGCCATATCCCTGCTAACTAGAAAGGAAGTAACAAGGAAAGATGAATGAAGGCAGTGCCAGGAATAAAACCTTTATATATTTAGAGCTCACTGAGTTGATAGAAAAGAACTTTAGTGGCTCAGTGGTGAAAGCACTCAGATGCCAGCTGAAAAGTGCCCATCAGCCCCTCTTTGGGGGTTAGTGGGGAAGTTGCTATAATCTGCTTCGGTAAATATTTATAGCCTTGGAATCTCTGTGGGGAAGTTCAACTCTGTTCTATATGTTTCCTATATGTCAGGATCCACTCAGCATCAACAAGGGGTTTGGTTTGGTTTAATTGCTCAGTAATTTTAATCAGCTATTGGAGAACATCTTCATAAAGAAATCTGCAAGAGGATGCACAGCGGTGCAGTAGGGATCTGGAAACACAGGGAATCCAGGACGGATGAACCCCTCAAGACCAGTGGTGGGAGTGGCGACACTGGGAGGGAAGGGGGTGTAGAAAGGGAGAACCAATCTCGGGGATCTGCGTTTAACCTCCTCTCTGGGGGATGGGCAACGGGAAAGTGGGTGAGGGGAGACACCGGGCAGTGTAAGATAAGATAAAATAATAATTTATAAATTATTAAGGGTTCATGAGGGAGGGGTGAGCGGGGAGGGAGGGGCAGGGAAAAAAGGAAAATGAGCTGATTCCAGGAACCCAAATGGAAGGCGAATTTTGAGAATGATGAGGGCAACGAATGTATAAGGGTGCTTTACTCAATTGATGTATGTATGGATTGTGATTAGTTGTATGAGCCCCAATAAAATTATTTATTAAAAAAAAAAGAAATCTGCAAATGGCTTGAAAGCCAACAGAAAGAGTAATGGAGCAGAAATGGCCATGATGATTCCAAAATTGGTATCTCTGCTTACAACAGGCATCACTGTATTGACCTTTCTATAAATCCTGTTTCAGGAGCCGTTTCCAGAAGGGAGCGGGGTTGAGGAATGTGTTCCCAGGGGCTAATTAGTTGCGTGAAACTAGACAATTGATAAAAATGTTTTTGACAAGGTGTGAGAAACTGGTCACACTGTGTAAAAATTCTCTCCTTATATTCTATATGTTGGAGATTTCTTTGCTATTTTAAGTTATCCTTTTAAAGCATTACTTTTATCTTCCTCACACATTCACCAGATAAAATAATTCTCTATAAGCACTGGGGTCCTCTGGCATAGTTCTTCATTCAAGGGCAGTGGGGAATGGAGAACGTAGGCAGAAATACTCTGTTTCGAACTCAGGTGTCTAGAGGGCTCTGGCCGAGAACATGGTGGCATGAAACAGTCGAACTGGAGAGGGCATGCCTACTCAGATGAGGCCGCTGCGGCTCAGTCGACTACTCTGTTGCTGGAGAGCGTGTGCTGTCAGTTAGCCACGTTTACTAACAGTGCAAGAAAAATGAAACTCTGAAGTTTTTGTATAAAGCTCATCAATTTTAAGTGTTGGCAACTATTCCACAAAAATTTGAAAACACTGTGTGGGCCAAACAAAACAAAACCCAAAGCTCAGAAAAGCAAAACAAATGTGTGGGTTGCTGGAGCTTGTTGGTTGTCAGCAACCTCTGGCCTAGTTGATGGGAGGAAGTAGTCAATCTGGAAATGGAAGGATGGCTCAGGGCTTATCAACCATTACTTCTAGAATGTGCTGGAGAGCTGAGCTATCTCTCAAACCCAGAAGAGGGGCTCTGGAGAAGGCTCAGAAAAAAGAAGCAGGAAAGTCCTGTAAATTATTGTTTAAAAGAGGAGGCATTGGTGCCCCTGCAGTGATGGCAGCTGCCACAGGGAGCTTGAAAGACTCGTTTTAAGCACCAGTGAGAAGGGAGGAGGAGACAAAGTTCCTTCCTAAGCCAGAATCTGCTCAGGAAACAGAGCGGTGCGTGAGTGTGCTGCAGGTAAGCCCGAGTAGAGTGTCTTTATTGTTTGGTCCAAGTGAGCCTTGGAAAAAGAGGAATGATCAGACCTAATTGCTTCAGAGGCACCTTGGAAGAGGACGTTGGAAGAGATGCAAGGTTCTTGTAGAACATATGCAGTCCAGAGAAAGACCCTCTGGGAGCCGAAAAGGCAGAATGGCTTTATCACTCAGGAAAAGGTTAAAGAGGCTGTGTGAGAGTTGGGTGACTGAGAGTTGGGTGGCTGTGTGATGGTTGGGTGACTGTGTGGGAGTTGGGTGGCTGTGTGAGAGTTGGGTGGCTGTGTGAGAGTTGGGTGGCTGGGTGAGAGTTGGGTGGCTGGGTGATGGTTGGGTGGCTGTGTGGGAGTTGGGTGGCTGTGTGATGGTTGGGTGGCTGTGTGAGAGTTGGGTGGCTGTGTGATGGTTGGGTGACTGACTGTGTGTGAGTTGGGTGGCTGTGTGATGGTTGGGTGACTGACTGTGTGTGAGTTGGGTGGCTGTGTGATGGTTGGGTGACTGACTGTGTGATGGTTGGGTGGCTGTGTGATGGTTGGGTGGCTGGGTGATGGTTGGGTGGCTGGGTGAGAGTTGGGTGGCTGTGTGATGGTTGGGTGGCTGGGTGATGGTTGGGTGTCTGTGTGAAGGTTGGGTGGCTGTGTGAGAGTTGGGTGGCTGTGTGATGGTTGGGTGTCTGTGCGATGGTTGGGTGTCTGTGTGATGGTTGGGTGGCTGGGTGATGGTTGGGTGTCTGTGTGATGGTTGGGTGGCTGTGTGATGGTTGGGTGGCTGGATGAGAGTTGGGTGTCTGTGTGATGGTTGGGTGGCTGCATGAGAGTTGGGTGTCTGTGTGATGGTTGGGTGTCTGTACGATGGTTGGGTGGCTGTGTGAGAGTTGGGTGGCTGTGGGATGGTTGGGTGACTGTGTGAGAGTTGGGTGGCTGTGTGATGGTTGGGTGGCTGTGTGATGGTTGGGTGGCTGGGTGATGGGTGGGTGGCTGGGAGATGGTTGGGTGGCTGGGTGAGAGTTGGGTGGCTGTGTGATGGTTGGGTGTCTGTGTGATGGTTGGGTGGCTGGGTGATGGTTGGGTGGCTGGGTGAGAGTTGGGTGTCTGTGTGATGGTTGGGTGGCTGTGTGATGGTTGGGGGCCTGTGTGATGGTTGGGGGCCTGTGTGATGGTTGGGGTGCTGTGTGAGAGTTGGGTGGCTGTGTAATGGTTGGGTGACTGTCTGAGAGCTGGGTGGCTGTCTGAGAGCTGGGTGGACTGAGCAGAGGTTGATCCATGTACAGAAATACAATTGAAATAGGTCATAGATGCTTCTGAGGAATTAGCACAGCCAGAAACTGGATGGCGAGGTGAGAATATTAGACATCTAACCCAAAGAGGGCTAGATACATAAAGTTCAATGACGAGGACCCATTTACATCTGTACTTTGGTCTCCCTGTTTCAGAAGGTGACCCTGGCAGTCTCTTCTCAACACAGCCGCCAAAATGACCCTTTTCAGACTGAGACCCGATCACTCCTTGGCTAACAATTCTTCAATGACTTCCCATCTCACTCAGGTATAAAACCCTTAAAAGGGACGGCAAGGCCTCCGATAGGGTTCCCGTCTCTCTTCTTTATTGTCATTCACTCCACGTCCCATGCTCCCTTCTCACACTTCTTTAGCCACGCTAGCCCCTCGCCTTCCCTGAACTCAACACGCATCCTCGGGGCCTGTGCACCTCCAATTCTTCTGCCAGAGTATCTCTTCTTCAGACACCCATGCAGTGACGCCCTCGCTGACTGCAAGTCTGCTCCAATGCAGCCGAGCAGAGCGGCTCTCCTTGAGCACTAAATGCAAGCTGACCATCTTCCTGCCCAGCTTTCCTGATCACTATGCTGTTGTTGTTGTTGTTGTTGTTAGGTGCCATAGCAACCTTATATGCAACAGAGTGAAGCCCTGCCCAGTCCGGAGCCAGCCTTGCAATTGCAACCCATGGCGGCAGCCTAGAGGGCCTTCCTCCTTTTGGCTGCACCTCTGTTTCCCAAACATGATGTCCTTCCCCAAGGAGTCCTCTCTCCTGACAATGTGTCCAAAGGACGTAAGACAGAGTCTAGCTACCCTCGTCTCTAAGAGCACTGAGGCTGCAGATTGGATTGTCCTTTCGCAGTCCACGGAGCTTACAATGGTCTTCGCCAGCACCACAATTCAAATGCATCGATTCTTCTCAGGTTTTCCTGCCTCAAGGTCCAGCTTTCAAATTCAGATGAACCAAATGAAAATATCATAGCGTTTCTGAGGTTTTCTCTGATGACTTACAGTCGCTTGATTATTGCTCTCTCGGGTTATTTGTGAGTAATCCTCTCTCCCCACTAGAATCCAAACTCCATTATAGTTTTGTTCACTGCTGTAGGTCCAGAGTTCCCAATGATGCTGGCAGAGGGAGTCCTCGATAAATATTTATTGAATGAAGGAGTGGAAGAGCAACCTAAGGACACTTCTGATATCATTTGAGAAAATTGATAACCACATACTAAAGAAATATGGAGACAATTCTGAAAGAAGTTTAGAACCTTGGGCTATTTCCAAAATTTGCAAACTCTGCCTACCCTCGTCCATTCTTTCACTGTGGTGAGTAATGTTAGTGACATGGAGTTGAAAGGATGGGTGGTTGCTTTCTGAAAAGAAGAAAGGCTGACACCTGGAAGACTGTTGTAAGCTCAGGAAGAATCGATAAGATGCGAGGCATATGTGAAGAAATTGGCCCTGAACTTGGCCAGTAAGGAACCCATATGTGGGTTTACAACTGAGAGGACATTATGCTTGAAAGCTGTTATTGAGATTGTGCCAGAATCTGTAATCTGGACCTTTGACTTTTCTAGATTTCCTAACTTAAAAAAAAAAGACCCATGATTTAGACTCCCCCCCCACCCCACCCCAGAATTCTGGCTGTCATCAAGATTCAGTAGTGACAGCTGTCCTTAAGCATTATTAGTGAGCTTTCTTTATTTGCTGAATAATTTTCTTCTGTAGCACATATTTGTATTTATGAAACAATAATGGAAGGAGAGACAACTACTTGTATATTTATCCTTTCACAATGTTCTCTCTATATATAATGTGTACATCTGTCTATATTTATGTATACACACAGTTACCCCCCTTTACAGCACTGCTTGACCTCAGCCATCCTTTGCTGCTAGAAATGAGTAGGAAAGGCTAGGCACAGCATGAGTAACTTAATTTATTATCTTACATTGGGAGTTCAGCATCACAATAATCAATCAACTTCAACTGGGAAAGACAAAGGGGCACAAATGATTCATATGTGACTTTCACATTACTATAATAAATGTCTATATTTTAGATGGATGAGCTTTTAGCATTTTATAAGATTTAAATTTGATTAATGTTTTGGATTTTAACTTTAATTCGTTTCAAAGGTTTTTTGAGTTCCAGTGTAGAAAACAGAACTTTGTTTTTAGAATAACTTATTTTAATTCAAGTTTAATAAACTCAAGATGGGACAATGACTCAAGAACAATGAAACGTGTTTTTCTAAGAAGCATATTAGGTTATAATACAAAGAAAACATGTGAATAAAACCACAGAGACTACACTGTTTAATTAGAACATTTTATGGGTTCCGTTTTTTCTTATGTTATTCTTATATGCCATAGAGTAGGTTCAGACTCATAGCAACTCTGTGCACAACTGAGTGAAATATCATCCTCACAATCTTTGCTAGGTTGAGTCCATTGTTGTGATCCATCCATCTCGTTGCGGGTTAATCCAGTTCATTGAGGGTCTCCTTCTTTTTGCTGAACTTCTGCTTCAACAAACATGATGTCCTTCTCCAAGAACCTGTCCCTCCTGATGACATGGCCAAAGGACATAAATGAAAGTCTATCTAGTCACCCTGCCGGGAGCACTCTGACTATCCTTCCTCCAAGACAGATTTATTTTTCCTTCTTGCTGTTGATATTGTTGCTAGGTGCCATTGATTCTGGTGTCAGTTATAGCCAAGGGAATGAAATATTACCTGGTCCTGTGCTATGTGTTATTCTGTTCAAATGACTGCCTCTTGGTCTATGTACAGGTTTTACATGGACAAAGTGAAATGATCAGTGATTCCCATTCTTTGCAATGCTATCCTCAATTTTGTTATGACCCACACAGTCAAATGCCTAGGATACATGGAATCATATGCTCAATCTCTATTAAATAAAGAGAAAGGTGGACACAGGCTCACCACACACAGCCCTCAAAATGTGACTTGAGACCAAAGAGTTCCTTCCTTCCTTGTAATCTGTGGGGTTGTCCTCGACTTCGGGGAGCATTTCATAACCTCCTTACAGGAAGGGATGACACTGTTGTTTGGCTCTATCTCCTTTCACCCCCTTCTCAGTTCTGTTCTTCTTAAATGACTCTATGTTTTAGACACTTAGATTCTATTATTCTCATTCATCTACTCATGTGGAAAAGAAGTTAATTGAACATCTAAATTTGAAATCTCTGCAAGGGATAATTTTTTTTTAATTTCAGTCAAGATATTACAGCATAAAAGAATGACATCACATATAGGTAAGAATTATATTCTATAGTTTTATATAATTATTTGTCTATAGAGTCATTATTGTTTATCAATTTCCTGTAGCTTTATAGGAATTCAGAGAGAAAGAGCTGTCACCTCTGGGGATATCTGGGAAGTTCCTGGAGGGGTCCTGATGTAGATCATTAAGACTGTATGTGGCACACTTTGATACAAAGGCATGAAGTACTTTTAAGGAAAAGAGTATTTTTAAAAAAACCAATAAAACGGAATTCTATGTGAAGGAAATCATGAGCTAGTTCATAGAAACAGGAAAGTTCAGATGGATGGCAGTGAGAGGAACTCTTCAAATCAGATGCGGCAGGTGTTTAGATGTCAAGCTGAATTTTTTAGCATTGATGCCATCTGAAAAACAGGAAAACAGTTCAAAATTAGGGATGTTTATTATTTTCACAATAAGACCCGCTGAAGTAGACAATTTCAGGGTTACATCAACAACTCTGTTGGCCGGGACCTACTTCTCTTCAGTCCTGTTTGTTACTAGGGCCATCAAGTCCCTTTGACTCACGGTGGCCTTCCGTACCACAGAACAAAAGATCACACCCTCACAACTGCTCTGTTTGAACTCACTGTGTCAACTGGTTTTGTCGAGTGTTTTCCTCTTTTGTACTGACCATCTGCTTTACATGCTGTCCTTCTCCAGTGACTTATCTCTCTTGGAAGTATGGCCAAAGAACATGTGGTAGTCACCTAATCTGGTGTCACTTTGAGGATTAAGAGGATAGGAGTGGAGTCTAGCCTGTCAACCTGTGGATAGCCAATGAGACCTCTGTGTGGGCATGGCCTTCTCCTGAGAATTCTGGGAAGTCCAGTACTTCCTCCTTGGAGGCAGGAGACACTATCTCTCTCGGTTCACTAAGTTGGAGATAGTGTTTATACTGCCAAGGCTGACCTCCCTGGGAAACATTGCAGCTGAAAAGACACATGGACCTACCTACCCTAGTACCCTGAGTTGGACCAGCCACATGGATGCAACCTGACCTCTGAAGCCAGAGAAGCCTCAGAGAGACCACCGCCAGCGCTGAGATGCTTACAACGCCACTGGACCCAAAGACTTTGTACCCACTGGCTTGTGATTGTCCTGCATTCAGCATCAGTGCATTTGTTTCATGAGTCTGAAGAGGCCTTTATAGCTTGGTATTGGGCATATGGGCTAAACTGGACTTATGGACTTGATCTGGACTGGGCTGGGATGTTTTCTCAATGTTAATTGCTCTTGTATATCAACCTCTTCCTTATACACATATGTGTGACCATGGATTTGTTTCTCTAGTCTATGTAGGCTAACACCAAAATCTTGCTATTATCATATCTAAGGAGTATTCTGGCTATAGGTCTTCCAAGAGAGAGTTGTTTGGTTGTTTATTTTCCTTGCAGGCCATGGTTCTTTCAATATTGCTTCCCAACACCATAATTCAAATGACTCCACATTCTCCTTACTTATTGTCCAGCTTTCACATGCATAACAAGGTGGCTGAAAATACCACGGCTTGGGTCAGGTGCGGCTTAGTGCGCACAGTCACATCTTTGTTCTCTGACACTTTAAAGAAATCTTGTGTTGCATAGTTGTTTGCTGCAAAGCGTCACTTGACTTTTGGACTGCCAATTCCATGGGCAGTGATTATATGTCCAAGTAAAATGAAATCTTTGAAAACTTCAAGTTGTTCTCTATTAGTCCAGCTGTGAAGATGGTTTTATGTACATTGAGGTCTAGTTCATACTGGAGGCTGCAGGACTTGATCTTTGGCAGCAGATGCTTCTAGCAAGCTAGCTTGCGTCATCAGCTGTCACAGGTCATTAATAAGCCTGCCTCCAATCCAGATGCCACATTCTACGTCAGACAGTCTAGTTTATCAGATTATTTGCTCAGGACATAGATTGAGTAGCTATGGTCAAAGCACCTTCCCTCATTTTAAACCATAGTTTAAAGTGGCTTTTGTCCCGTTAAAGTGACTGCCTCTTTGCTGCTGGACAGGATCCACATGACCACTATTCAATGTTCTGGAATTTCCATTCTTTGAAATAACATCCATTATTTGTGATGCTCCACAGACAAATGTTTTTGCATGGTCAGTAAAACACAGGAAAATATCTTTCTAGAATTTTCTGCTTTCAACCAAAATCCATCTGATGTCAGCAACGATATCTATCATTCCATGTCCTCTTCTGAATCTGTAAACTCCGTGTAAACTTACTGTTGCAACTGTTTTTAAATTATCTTCAGCAAAATTATACTTGCACGCGATGATAGTGATATTGTTCAATAACTTCTGCATTCTATGTGTGTCATGTTTTTTGGGAATGGGTACAAATATGGAGCTCTTCTAGTTGGTTCGCCAAGTGGCTGTCTTCCAAATTTCATGACAAACTAGCTAGTGCTTGCAGTGCTGCACCAACTTGTTCAAACATTTTAACTTGTATTCCATGGATTCCTGCAGCTTGTTTATGCTTTAAGCACAGCTTGGACTTCTTCCAATATCATCAACTTTTGAAATGGTTCAACATTGATTGATTCTTTTTGATACAGAAACTCTGTGTGTCTTCATTTCCGTCCATCTTCTTTTCTCTTTTTATCATTTTATTGTGAATTATATTTCAGATCATCAATTTGCATTCAAAACCCTGAACTGATTAGAAACCCTTCAAGAGCTTGCCATACCCACTCCTCTCTGGTTTCTTGCCTCGCTCTTGTGGAATGCTACCTGCCCCTTCGCCTGAGTTAACCCTGATCTACTCGCTACCTATGGCTTCAACTTCCCTCCCTGTCGCTGCCCCACTTGATAACCATCAGTCTGTTTCCTGAAGTCTGAAAACTTTGAGTTCTTCCTTTACCACAACAAACTCATACAATCTTTTCCCTTTCGTGATTGGCTAACTTCACTGCGGATAATGTTCTCCAGGTCCAGCCATGGCAGTGCTTCACAGTTTCATCGCGATTCATTAGTGATGCACAATAGTTGATTATGCTTATTTCCCATTCTTCTACTGATGGGCAGTTAGGTTGTTTCCATCTTATTGTTATGATAAATACTTCTGCGATGAACATAGATGTGTGTATGTCTGCTCATGTTATGACTTGGGCATTCCATTTCTATTGCTATTGGTGAGCCATATTGCTTTCCACAGTGGCTGTATAATTTTACAGTCTCACCAGTAGTGTATGAGGGTTCTAATCTTTCTTCACCTTTCTTTAGCATTTGTTACTTACTCTTTTGTTTTTAACTTTATTGTCAATGCCAGTAAAAGGTGATATCTATAATTGTTTTGATTTGCATCTCTCACAGAGCTAGTGATTTTTAGAATTTCTTAACATGTTTGTTTACCTCCTAGATATCTTCTTTGGTGACCTAGCCGTGTCTTTTGCCCATTTTTGGACTATTCATGTTTTTCTTCTTGAGGTGTTGCAATTTTCTATATATTTAGAGATTAGCTACTTGAACAGCATGTGATTAGCAAAAATTTTCCTTTAGTCCGAAGATTCTCTTTTTCACTTTTTTTTTTTCACAA
This sequence comes from Tenrec ecaudatus, assembly GCF_050624435.1. Lineage (NCBI taxonomy): Eukaryota > Metazoa > Chordata > Mammalia > Afrosoricida > Tenrecidae > Tenrec > Tenrec ecaudatus. Next base: position 48,728,766 of record NC_134531.1, read on the forward strand.
GAGAAAAGCTTGTAGGTAGTTCAGGGATCGTTTGCTGGCCCTTAGGAGCGTTTTCCAGTCCAGTCTGTTGGGGCACCACGCCCTGGCCCCAAAGTCCACTTTCAGCATTCCCTGGGGACCTTGCCACTCCATTCCCTTGCTGTTCCGCTGCACTCCCCCAGTGCTTTGCCTCGGTGTGGTGGGATCAGGTCAGGTGCAATTCCCACACTGTGTCTCCGGTGCTGTCCCCTGTATCGCCCTTAGTCACTGAGGGGCATCATGTCTCATAGTGGGTCTTTTTCACTTTTGATGAAGACTTTTGATCCACATAAGTGCCTTATTTTTAGTCGGTCCCAATCATCTATTTTTCTTCTGTGAGTGAGTCTGGTTGTGTTTCAGAGTATGGGAATGTTCTGCATAGAGCCCTTAACCTTGTCCCTCCTTCTAGCTTCTTTTGATGCTCTGTCCATCATTCAATGTTTGGTCCAGAGAATCCTTCAGTTTTGTAAATTGGACTTTAATTTTGTTCTTCACTTCTTACCATGTGGAAAATACTGTCATCCACAAAACTAAAAACAAAACAGCCCCCAAACAAATTCGCTTCCATTGTGTGTGGTTTCTGACCCCTGGTGACCTTACAGGACAGGGCAGAGCTGCTCCTGTGCGGTTGTGAGACTGTCACTCTCTGGGAGCAGAAAACTGTGTCTTTCTCCTTAGGGAATTTCACCTCTGATTTTTATTTCCTCATGGTCACAACTTGATGCAGAAGTTCCACCCTCTATAGATTTATTCACTTCCAGAAGTAGGGAGAAGGAATCACAACATGTATGTTCTTATTTTGTATGTGGATAAAATGTACATGACATAGCACTAATCATTGTAAAGTGTATAATTCAGTGGCACTTTGTACCTTTATATTGTTGTGCAATCACCACCTGTACCTGGTTCCCAGACATTTTCATTAGCCTAAAAGAAATCACCATACCCATTAAATAGTTGTTCCCTGTTCCCTACCTTTTCTCGTCTCTGACAGCAACAGTAGGTTCTGGCTCTTTGTTTGGCCTATCCTGGATGTGTCACATATGTGGCAGCAAACAGTATGTGATTTGCATGTCTGGCTTCTTTCACTTGGCACGGTATGTTTCGATTTCAGCCACAATGTAACTTATATCAGTATTTTATTCTTTTAGTGACTGAATATAGCACGTCTTATTTCTTCATTTATCAGCTAATGAACATTTGAGTTCTTTCCACACATTTACTGTTGCTATAATTATAAACAGGGTTATATGGAACTTCTAGACTAAGAAAAATGTGGGAATCTATCCCCCCCCAAAATAAATCCACCCAGACTAAGAAAAATGGGGGAATTCATTTTTTAAAAATCCACCAATTAAGACACTTTGGGTCTAATTGTGATATTTGGAGTCACAATGAGTTGAGAGACAACTTGATGGTGGTTACGAAAAAGACTAATGACTATTTGTGTTGAGTAGCTTTTCATGTGCTTTTTAGCCATTTACATATCTTATGAATCCTTTACATCAGAAAAGCAAAGGCTTTCCCAGAACCCCCAGGAGTCTCATATCACAGCCTAGGAATGAGTCAATGTGTCAAGGGCACCTATAGCTGAAACGGGGCGGGGAACGCATGCCGCCTGTCAGTGTTCACATTTGGCTTGTCAGGAGAGAGTGGTTAGAACGACGGCTACCTTCCCTAAGCAATCCACCCAAGCTAAGCTGCTCGCACGTATCTTGGAGGCAATATTCAATTGTTAAAGGTTTTTAGAAGAGAAACCTCATGGGGTAAAGTTTTAATATGGCTAATGGGATAGCCAGTGAAGAATGGATTAAAGTGCCAGGAGAATGAAGGCAAAGAAGAATAAGCAAGGGACTAATCAAGTACTCCCTTAATACCCAACGGTGGCATGAAAAAAAAGGGCCTGAGGGTTGGGGGTGGGGCGGGGAGGTGATTGCAGAGGAAGAATTGAGTTGGCTTCACATTTGATTAGCAATGGGATTCAAAGTAAACAGAAGCATTCAAGCCACAGCCAAGACATTTTGCCATATTGTCAAAAGACCAAAGGAAAATCAGTAGGATGTGTTGGCTTGAGGCAGTCGAGAAATAGTAGCATTAAAAATGATAATAAGGACTATGTTTTCCGCACTAGTTGTGCACCAAGTTTAAACATTTTATAAGCATAGTCTTATTTTTGTCTCACAACAACTCACAATTGCCTTTAGCTGGTGAGAAAATTGACAAGTAGAAAACTTAAATAACCTTAACCTTAAAGTTTTAATATTTATAAACAGTGGAGTCAATACTAAATCTGATTTTGTCTAATTCCAATACAAGCATGTATATCAATTAAACCGAAGTTAGTGAATACGGCTTTAAACCTTTTGAATTTGAAGTCATACTGGTTATATGGGGGGAGGGTATCCAAAAGAAAACATAATTGTGCTGAATAGAGCAGAACTTTTGTAGTACACATTTTCCTACTAGGCAAGCACCATCGAACAAATAACTGAGTTAGTGCACCCAGTGGCATCACCTGGGGAGGTTCTCTGGTTACAGTGAATTTTTTTCCTAAAAGTAATTTTGTTCAAACCTCACTTTTTGTGTTGGCCAATTTAAGAGAACAGTGAATGGCTGTGAATTTTGTTTCCTGCTCTGGAAAAATGTCACAGAAACCTGTGATGATGAACACAGCTTACAAGGACACACTATGGGAACAGCTCAAGTGTTCAAGCAGTTTTCTCATTTCAAAAAAGGTGAAATGGTGATTGATGACAAAACTCATTCTAGATAGCTGTTAACTTCCAGAACAGATGAAAATGTCAACTCATAGCACATTTGAGTTTGTTCCACCAGGTCAAGACTGTTAATCAAGCTTTCTATTTAGAGTTTCTGAAAAGATTAGGTTAACAGTGTATGACTGAAAAGGTCTCATTTGTGCCAGACAGGGGACTGGTTTTTTCATCACGACAATATACCTGCTCACACAGCCATCTCAGTGTGCCACTTTTGGGCTAAAAAAAGCATGCCTTTCTTACCCCACCCACCCTACTCACCTGACCTCGCTCCCTGCACCTTCCTTTTGTTTCTGCGAATGAAGAAGGACATGAAAGGACAGTGATTTGATGACGTAGATGAGGTAAAGAAAAAATGAAGGAGGTGCTGTCAGCCATCCAAAAGGAAGAGTTTGAAAAATGTTTCTAAGAACCTAATTGCATATATGAAAAAGGTGTTAAGGTTAATGGAGAGTACATTGAAGGTGATAAAATTGTTTTGAAAAAAAAATTTAAATACATCACTTTGAAAATAAAATTCTAAGATTTTTTGTGTGCCTCTGATATAATTCACAGGTGAGGAAGAAACCAATGAGAGAACTGTGAGATTTTATAAAATATTGTCTTCTGCTTTTGTGTGAGACTAAATCACACTAGGTGTGGAAAGGATAGGGTCAAAGTTATACATGCTTACCTCCCTGTCTACAGGTATTACAGGTACTTGAGGACCCCCTCATCATCTCAATTTATCACTTCCAAAAGTACATAGAAATATCCATTGCTTTTCACTATGAGACTGACTATGTAAAGTGTTAATAGCTATTTGTAGAGAAAAAAATGAAATAAAGTCAAGACCAAATATTTTTATTGACCCATTATTTGTGCTATTTACCATTATTCTTAATTTATAATTCAATTATAATTATTTTTATTGTTGTATACTGTGCAAAAAGTACAGTCTTGCTTTTCATACTTGGATGATGCAGTGAGTTTGCTATTCATTCTACTAAAAATATGCAAAATCATGAGAGAACTTCTTTAAATTACTTGCAAACTACCTTCTGAGCCTCCTTGTTTAAATTACTTGCAAACTACTTCTGAGTCCCCCTAGTAATTAAAGTTATCATTTCCCTATCACAAGGATGCAAGTATTAGAATGACAGAAGGGAGCAAGGTATTTCTCCCATTTGATCATCTCTCTTCCTTTACTGGTTATTATAAGCTGCTTCAGTTTGGTTTTAGAACAATATTGAGTGATAAGTAAAAACAAAAGATTCTGGAAGAATGGTTCAGAAGCATGAATCAAAAGCATTTCATTCATTAAATTGGATCTAAATGTAAAATACAATTTGTTAAAACCACAGCAGTGAGGAGGCAATGGTTTCGAACTCCTGAGAGTTGGCATATAGAGTGGTTAGGAGCAAGATACAGGAGACAGAATGTCAGAATTTGAATTCCATCCAGTGACTGTGTGATTCAGGGGAAGTTGGTTAACTTCTCCGTGAAGGAAGATCCCATAAAGAACCATGCCTCCATTATAAGAGTACTTAATGAAGATTATTGTGGAGTTTCAGTGAGGTAACACTTGGACCAGTGCCCAGTGCATCGCCTAGCACATCCTCCAATTTTGTAGTTACTACTGCTGGTACTATTGTTACTACCCCTGACACTACTACTAATACTCCTGAGATAGCCTTGGTGAAAATATATTCTTGATAAACAAAATGTCAGTAGAATCCCCAGAGCTTTTTGGTTGGTTGTTGGTTTTTGCTAAGATCCTCAAATGATCTTGCTGGCAATGATCAAGACGCATTTAAAGCAATGACTCACGTTCTCTTTCTTGACTCACTTTCCTCTTTTGTCTTCCTTTTGCACTCCATCTGCTTTCCCCCTACTCTGTTGGCTGTTGTTCTCAGCTTCCAAGCTGGTTTTCTTTTCTTCTTGCTTACCTTTCATTAATGGAGAGGCCATTCATTAGTCAATGGTCCTGTCCTTTTGTCTCTAGTCATTCCAGAAGTAGTACTGTTTGATCCTTGGTTTTAAACGTCAGCTGTATACTAAGAACCTCAACCCAAACTTCTTTCTCAAGTGCCAGTCTTGGTATTCAATTGCTCAATTCACATTTCCACATAGCAACAGACATTTAAAATAGTATGTGCAAAAAAAGGAATTCCTGGTCTTTGCTCAAAAATGTGTTCCACCCACAGTCTCCTCTGCTTCTGCATATGGCCACTCTATCATTCTAGTCCCCCAAGCCAAGAAAGTTAGAGCTATCCCTGGCTTCACTTGTACTCATGCTCTGCACTTAGGAATCCTGCTGCTTCATCCTTGAAAACAGACACAGAATTGGCTTGATTCATATGGATACTATCCTGGGTCAAGCTATCCTTGTTCTTTTCCCATGTGTCCAAAATGGCCCCTATGATAGATGGTTTGAAAATAAAATAGCTGCAGCGACCCCCACCCCTTGTTATAGCCAAGATCCTGTGCGATGTAACTTTGTTGCTTTTCCTATTAGAATGTGGAATGCATTCCTTCATTCCTTCAATCTGGGAAACCGTGCTTCGGCTCATAGAATAAGCTGCAAGTAAGGGTACATCAACCCTCAAACCTGAATCTCAATGGTGGCTTCCTCGCTTCATAATACAGTCTAATTCTATTGCCAGTATCCCCCAGTCTCATTTATCCTGCTCTGTTTTTTTCAGTATTTTCACTTTTCTAAAATACCATATAATGTCCATAAACATTATGCTAGTTGTCTCTTTCTCTGTGAAAATGTAAGCTATTTCCAAAGGCATCCTTTTCTATCTTGTTAACTAATAAAAGGCCTAAAACTGTGCTTGCCATAAGATTAGTGTATATGTTAAAAGAACGAGTCTTTAAAAAAAATTAAATCCAACAAGAACGTAGTGAGAGTCATTGGAGCTTGGTAGGGTTATTCTGGAAAGTTCCCTAGAGAATTTGTGTTTTATTCGTAGTTTTGAATAGATACTGGGATGTAATTTGGCAGAAAGAAGAGTAAAGGAACTCCAGGAAATCAGTGATGTGTTTGTTGGTTCACAAGGGGGGAAAGTGAACAAAGGGTGCCCTCTAAGGTAACCAGGCCTATGAAAATAAGATACATAGTCCTCGGTTATCCCTGACAAACTAAGCGCTTTCTTATTAGTTGTTGAAGTTCCAGTGGATCCTTTATCTGTCTGTAACAGTAAGAAATTGTGGTCTCTTAGACACTTGAACATTGTCCAAGGGAAATCAAGCATTTACACAAAGCAGACGCATGCAATGTAAACTTCAGGTACGATTGTTCCTGTAGCCACGGGAAGATCACTACAAATATGAAAAGCCATTTTTCAGAGGAAGCCAGAACGTAAAAGCCACAGTCAATTTGATGATTGTGGTGCAGCACCAACCAAACCAGGACAGTTTTCTGCAGAGCAAACAGAATCTCTCCTGCAAATTCATTCAGTGCTGTGTCCAGGGCTCTTCGGTTTCAGCAAAGAGGGCTGTGCTGTCTGCAGATCCCAGGTTCACACCGAGTCCTCCATTCCTGAGGCTGGGTGCTTCATAGCTCGTCTCCTCTGATGACATGCTCAGCATGGGAGTTGAAGACGTAGAGTAAAAGGAAAGAACCCTGATACAAACCTTTCCTGATTTTAAACTACACACTGTCCCTCGGTTCTGTTAAAAAAAAAACACCAAAAATCAACTCCTCTTGGTCCATGTACAGTTTGCACTTGAGCACGATTAAGGGTCGTATAATTCCTGGTTTTATAACGTTATCAATAATTTGTTATGAGCTATGTAGTCAAACGCCTTTGCATGGGAAATGAAACACAGGCAAGCATCTCTCTGGTATTCTTTGCTTTGATTTCTGGCAGCTCTCTATTGAGGCACTGCTGACACTTCTTGAAATTATCTTCAGTAAAGTTTTACTTACATGAGATATAAATGATTCAAAAATTTCATTCTTTAGCAATTTCCACATTCTGTTGGACCACCTCTTTTCTTTGAAATGGGCACACATCTAGCCAGGTAGCTGTCTCCCAGATTTCTTAACACAGGTGAATGAGTGCTTCCAGCATTGAATCTATTTGTGGAAACATCTAAGCTGATATTCCATCAATTCGTGAAGCCTTATTTTTCACCTTTGCCTTCAGTATATGTTGGACTTATTCCTTAATACCTGGTTGTTGATTATATGCTACCTCTTGAAATGTTTAAGGTCAACCAATACTCTTTATTTTTTGTACAGGAACTAGGTTCATTCCTTCTACTTTTTATGCTTCTAACATCATTCAATATTTTGCCCATAGAATCCTTCAATATTACAACTCAAGGCATCTTTCTTTCTCAGGTCTTTAGCACGAGGCATGATGAGCATGTTCTCATTGGGATTTCTACCGCCAGCAATTTTCACATTTCATTGTAATATTTTGTCATTTTGAGCTGTCCTTTGAAATCTTTTGTTTTGCCCTTTTACTCCATCCTTTCTTTTTCTTTTTAACATTTTATTAGGGACTCATACAACTCTTATCACAATCCATGCATACATCAATTGTATAAAACACATCTGTACATGCTTTGCCCTAATCATTTTCAAAGCATTTGCTTTCCACTTAAACCCTTTGCATCAAGTCCTCGTTTTCTCCCTCCCTCCCTACTCTCCCCTCCCTCATGAGCCCTTGATAAATTATAAATTATTATTTTGTCATATCTTGCCCTATCTGGCATCTCCCTTCACCTCCTTTTCTGTTGTCCATCCCCCAGGGAGGAGGTCACATGTAGATCCTTGGAATCGATTACCTCTTTCCAACAAACTCACCCTGTACCCTCCCAGTATCGCCCCTCACAGCCCTGGTCCTGAAGGTATCAGCCACCCTGGATTCCCTGTGCCTCCAGCTCCTATCTGCACCAGTGTACATCCTCTGCTCTATCCAGACTTGCAAGGCAGAATTCGAATCATGGTAGCTGGGGGAGAGAAAGCATTTAGGAACTGGAGGAAAGCTGTATTCTTCATCGGTGCTACATCACACCCTGACTGACACATCTCCTCCTCTAGATCCCTCTGTGAGGGGATCTCGAGTGGCCAGCAAATGGGCTTTGGGTCTCCACTCTGCACTTCCCCCTTCATTCACTATGGTTAGATTTTTTTTTTTGATGATGCCTTATACCTGATCCCTTCGACACCTTGTGATTACACAGGCTGGTGTGCTTCTTCCATGTGGGCTTTGTTGCTTCTGAGCTAGATGGCCACTTGCTCACGTTCAAGCCTTTAAGACACCAGACACTACCTTTTGATAGCTGGGCACCATCAGCTTTCTTCGCCACATTTGCTTATGCACCCGTTTGTCCTCAGCGATTGTATCATGGAGGTGTGCAACCAATGATATTATTTTTTTGGTTCTTTGATGACTAATAACTGATCCCTTCGGAAACACGTGATCACACAGGCTGGTGTGTTCTTCCATGTGGGCTTTGTTGCTTCTGAGCTAGATGGCCGCTTGTTTATCTTCAAGCCTTTAAGACCCCAGATGCTATCTCTTTCCATAGCTGGGCACCATCAGCTTTCTTTACCACATTTGCTTGTTCACTGCTTTGGCTTCAGTGGTTGTGTTGGGAGGGTGAGCATCATAGAATGCCAATTTAATAGAAGAAAATATTCATGCATTGAGGGAGTGCTTGAGTAGAGGCCCAAGGTCCTTCCGCCCCCTTAATACTAAACCTATAAATGTAGACACATAGATCTATTTCCCCATCCTCATATATATATTTGCATGTACATGTCTTTGGCTAGACCTCTATAAATGCCCTTTGCCTCCTAGCTCTTTCCTCCATCTCCCTTGACTTTCCTCCTGCCCCACTACCATGCTCCGTCCCCACCTGGGTTACAGCTATACCTCTTTGTTACGTTACCTTACCTTTGATCATTCCCTGCCAGACCTGCCACTTCCACCTCACCACCTATTTGGATCCCATGTTGTTCCCTTGTCCCTGGGTTTGTTAACACCACTTCATCCTTTCTTATGCTACAGCTATTCTATCGGTAAATGCAAATTATGGAGTTTCTTCTGACATATATTTTTATATTTCTTTCCTGTCTTTTGAATGACCTTTTGCTTTTCTCATGTGTGATGTGATAGGTAGGTTTCTTGTGCCAACCTGGCCAATAGGTATATGTGGAATTAATAATGTCGCAGTTTGAATGGAGGGCAAAGAGATAAATGGTGCAGCAAGCCCCGCTCCTCTCTCTTGCTTTCTGATGATTGCAGCAGCATGCAACTGCTTTAGCTAGTTCTCTGCATCAACATATGAGCTACACTTCCTGTGGGACAGCCAACCTGTGGATCATGTCGCTCACGAGAGCTTGAGGTTCCTCCAAGACCTGCTTTGCCATGCTGCTGTTGTATACATCACTAGAGCTTGAGACTCACGGATCCTGTCATCTTGCTTTGCTTGATTTAGATATCCCATCTGGGCCTACTTCGCTGAGCTCCTGAACTGCTGACTGTTGGTGACCCGCCCTGTTGTTTGCTGCCTTTGGCTGTACTGCCTGCATTGCCTAAAGGAAGACTCAGCTGTCTGCTTCCTTGACCTTGCACCCAGCACCCCTCATGAGTTGAAGGACTTTCAGTATATGAACTGTTCCACAGAAGTGAGTTTAACTTAGCCCTCTGTACTGCTGTGTGGACTAATTAGCTGTTATTTTTATTCGTGCTGTATATATATATGTATATATATATACATATATATGTATAATCATAAGTGTCCTAGTTTTGTTTCTCTAAAGAACCTTGTCAAAAGCAATTGGTACTGGAAGTGGTTCTAGAGAAACAGTATCATAAATAGGGGCTTCTCAAATTGCCTCTTCCAGCCTGATTAGGCTTAACAGCACTGATAATGCTATCTCTATCCCGAAAGGCATGGATAAGTCTGCCACTCTTACTAGAGAAGATTAGCAGGTGTTAGTCCATGCTGTGAAATCACAAAGCTAGTATGCTGCTGGGTACTTTTCCTTATTTTAAACCACGAAGTAGTCCTTTGTTCTGTTGGAATGTCTGCCGCTTGGTCCATGTGGAATACTGGACTTCCCAATCTTCTGAATGCTATCTGTAGTTTGTTTTTACCTACACAGTTGAATACCTTTGCATAGTCAACAAAATACAAGTAAACATCCTTCTGGTATTCTTTGATATCAGCCAATACCCATCTTTATATCAATGATATTCCTGGTTCCAGGACCTCTTTTGAATCTGGCCTGAATCTTAGCAGCTGCCAGTCAATGTAGTGCTACAATTGTTTTTGAATGATCTTCCTCAAAATTCTACTTGTGTGTAATAATAAATATGTTGTTCAGTGATTTCCTCATTCTGTTGGGTCATTATTCTTTGGAATAGGTACAAATATGGATCTCTTTAGGTCAGTTGGGCAGGTATTTGTCTTCCAAATTTCTTGGCATACATGAGGAAGTGTTTCTAGTGCTTCATTAACATGTTGAATATTGCAATTTGTATTCTGTCAATTCCTGAAGACTTGATTTTGTGCAAATAGCTTCAGTGTCGCTTGGACTTTTTATTTCAGTACCATTAGTTCTTGATCATATGCTATTTCTTGGTGCAGTGGTTTTGCCTTTTCCTTTCATCTTCTTGTGTCTTTCCGTCTGCTTGTGATGCTTCACACATTGTTCAATATACTCCCCGATAGAATCCATTAATATTGCTACTCAAGGCTTAAATGTTACCTTAATATTTTTTCAGCTTAAGGTATGTTGAGTATCTGCTCATTTTATTATAATACTCTCCTTTGTCTTTTTTAGCTACCCTTTGAAAATTTCTGTTCAACTATTTAATTTCATTATTTTTTTCATTTGCTTTACCTATTCTATAATCAAGAGTAAATTTCAGTTTCTTCTGAAATCTACTTTATCTTTTCTTGACTCCCTGTATTTTTAATGACCCTTTGCTTTCTTCATGTGTGTTGTTCTTGATGTCATTCACAGCTCATCAGGTTTTTTGTCATTAGTGTCCAATAAATCAAATCTACTCTTGCGATGTTTTTGAAATTCAGGTGGAATAGATTCAAGATTGTATTTTGGCTCTTGTGGATTTGTTTTAATTTTCTTCAACTTGAACTTACATATGAGCAATTGATAATCTGCTCCACATTAAGCACCTACCCTCACTTGGCTGCCGATATTGAGTTTCTCCGTGGGCTCTTCCCACAGATGTAGTCAATTTGATTTCGCCATCTGGAGAAGTCTACATGTATGATTGCAATTTATGTTGCTGAAAAAAGATATTGCAATGAATAAGTTGTTGATCTTGCAAAATCCTATCATGAGTTTTGTTTCTATCATCAAGGCTCTATTTTCCAATTACTGCCCTTCCTCTTAGTTTCCTCCTTTCACTTTCTAGTAGCCAATATTTATCAACACATCTTGCTTTAATGTTTGATTGATTTCATACTGAAGAAGCTGGTAAAATCCTATAACTATTCAACACTGTCCTTAGTAGTACCTGTATAAATTTCAATAATAATGGTTGTGTTAACTGGAATTTCTTGTGTGAATACAGACAATAGTATACTTTAAGATAGATTTTGAAATACCATTTTTACATGAATGCAATGATAGTCCACTTGAATGTGTCATTTCTAGGGTAGTAAACCATCTGACTCAAAGTGGCCAATGGCAGTCCTTTACAGGTCACCGATACCTAAGACATCAGTCTTTTGTTTTCTATTTCACTTTTGATGAGGCCCAATTTTCCAAGGTTCATGTTTTGTACATGTCAAGTTGAAATTATTAATAGATTTTTTATAGCTGCTTCTTCTCATTTGTCATTGTGACCTGTCAGCAAAGAAATTCGTGAAAGTTTTATCCCATCCTTGTCATTATGGTCGACTCTACTTGGAAAAGGCAGCTCTTCCTTGACCACATTTTGAGTGTCATCCAACCTGAGGGCACCACCTTCCAGCACCATATCTGACATTGTTCCACAGTTATCATGAGGCTTTTGATATCTCAACAGGCCCCATTGATGACCAAATGGTCTTTAGAGGCTAATTCCTTAGAAATAGATGACAATTACAAAATTAAACATGCTTTCTTTCATAGAATTCTCTGTACCTGATGTTTCAGAAATCTCTTCGGGCCTGCCAACACTTAGAGGCACTGGCTGTGTAGCTGACTGGGGAGCTGGGATCCTTTTCCACTGGCATAGATTAATGAAAAGTGTTTTTCCTTTTGGTTTCTAGAAAACAAATGATCTTGTATATATAAAAAATTAGCTTATTTTTAAACCACATTCTAGAGGCCACTCATCAGTGTTGGAAAGGGGAGAATTTTAAGTCATTCCAAGTAATAAAACTTTAAAAACATGTTATCCTTATGGATTGTGATGAGATATAAGAGCCCCCAATAAAAGTATAATTAAAAAAAAAAGAAATAGATGACCTATTCCTTTTTCCTAATCTGTTCGTAGTCTTGAAGTTCTGGGCTAACCTGTTCTCCTTAGCTGACCCTGCTAGTCCTTGAAATACCGAAAGTGGTATAGTTCCTAGCATCACAGCAACGTACAAACCAACACAATAGGACAAACTAGCAAACAATTGGTGGGAAGTATTTGGCAGCAAGCATCAGTTTCTTCATAGTTAAATTTAGCTGTTGTTGTGAGTGGTTATTTATTAACTGATAGCATTGAATTCCGGGCAAGATCTTGAAATGCCATTGTGACAATGAATGAGATACCATTCACTTTTAATTTGTTTGCCTAATATAGTATATCATTTGATTGTTGAATTCAAAATAAGCAGTACCAGTCCATTTCAACTCACTAATGCTATCTTCAAGTGTTTGGTTTTGATTTAAAATGAAGTTTAATACTAGAGTTAGAAAATAGAACATATCACAAAAGCCACATAAGTTAAATTATAGGAAAGAAAAAAATGAATAAAATCATGTTAAAGTTTTTACCTAAAAAAAGGAATATAGTGATGATTTTATTGTCACTTATAATAATTTTTCTATTCTATTTTCTAAAACAAATATTAGCTTACTTTATGCCAGATATTGAAACCACTAATTCTCTAGTTGAAAACCTAGAGAATTTTTCTTACGTATAACAAAAGAAAATCGCCAATCATATTTTTAGAAATAATTTACAGATCTGAAAATTCTTACAACCTTCCCACATTTCTGAAAAATAGCAATCACTTTCACAAATTCTGACTAGAAATTAACTGTTAAAGGGTTGTAGCTCTTGTGGACTAACTTCTGCTAGGATTAGTGGAGATGGCTTCTCTTTATTGGCCAGTTTTAGGAGACTGAATTTTGTTTATGTTATAGTCATAATAGTTTTAATATCAGTGGGAGTAGTGAAGTTTTAAAAACTCCATTAATAAAATTATTTCCCAGAAGTAACTGGGAATATTTCATTCATTTTATTTACCCAAAACTCTCACAAGAATACCAAGTAGAAAAAAATGTTCTTATTTAGAAAGCAAAAATAAAAACAAATTTAAATATTGTTCCAATTTGCTCCTTCTTACCCTCACCAGAGTAAGTGAATGACAGTAATATTCCAGTAAAAAAGATTTCATACTAGGTCCACAACCTTCTCACTCTTAGAGGCTCCTGAGCTCTGCCTGCACGTCATCGTCATCTTCTCCTTCTTCATTGAACGGCTCCATTACTCTCCTCTTCTACTCTCCCATAGCCTAGATTTGTCTTCTTCCCCTCTCCCTTACTCCCCATTCCTCATGGAGCTGCCACCGGCGCATATTGATACCCATGAACATTTTCCCATTTTGTCACTTGGGATGGAAATCTTTACTGATATTGGTAGCAGTCTCAGGAGTCTTCTTTCTAAGTCCGCAACAAACACCCTTGAACTTAAATTGATTAAGTATTATGGCAGGGCTGTCATTTATTCTTATTTATTTCTGCTTCCCCTTGTTTTTATTACTTTTTTGAGCCAGAACAGGCAGAACCATCATCCGAAGCCATTTCTGCAACTGTGACGAAGAGTGCTTCTAATGAGGCAGAAGCACTATGGAAATTTTATAGTTTTTCCATCTCTACTGTTTCTTAGTCATGGCTTTTCTTTTTTTTAAGGAAAGGAAACTAAAATAGTGGGGTGGGGAGAATCCCCAATAAAGTGCAGTTTAATTGAAATCCTCAGGATCCATGAGATATTCAGAGATGATTTCCATCCTAGCCTTTGAGTCCCAGATCTATAAGGAAATGAGCGCAGTTCATGATTTCTCACAGAGCATGTGCTGCAGTAATTTGGCACACATGCCCCAAATCCACTTGAAGTAGGAGGCATTAGCCTTTAATTTGTCTCTAAGCTGGCCTTTCAAGATACTTTAATGTCATCCTTGTGTTGTCATATGTACTAAAATTTATAAATACAAAGCTCTTTTATGAGACCATTGTTTTCCTATCAGCTGGAAAAGACGGTCTGAGTAATTTAGGAAGGCGTCGTTTGTTTAACTCGAATACGAAGGAAAATGGTCAAAGCTGAACTTGTTTAATTCTTCCTTGACAAGTAACTGCAGAATTACAGATGTCTCTTGAATGCAATAAATTAATTACAGTCATGATTGTTTATTTGGATGCATGCTGCCAAAGTAAAGTCCTAATTCCAAAATTAATGATTTGAGAATCCATTGAGTATTCTTCTGGACCCAATTCCAATATTTTTCACGTGAGCACACAGGCAAGCTATTCCACAACATAAGATGCAGTCAAATTAGTGACTGACGAAGCAGCAAATGCATGTCAAGGTACACAGTTAAGCTCACAGCTTCAAGCTAAGGCAGAGTTCAGCTGCTTAATTCATCATCTTTAAATATAATTATGTCGATGAGGTTCCATTTATGTGGAACGAGAACCTTGAAAAGTTGGGTTATTCAATGGAAATAACAACTGGTTATACTCCACAGACAAAAATAATGAAAGTATTCAAGAGAAGAAACTTTGTTTTTAAAAAGAATCAGATGTTGGGTTATTGACTGCTGTAGAAGTATAACAAACTGTTTCATAATTTGCCAAATCATATCCATCTAAGTAAACTAATAAAAACACCACTGATTAGTTTGGGGGGAATCTGATTTGAGCAAGAATTGGGAGTAATGTTCACTTACTGGGCTAATAGCTGGGCTTCATTTTTCACCACAGCATCTTTATTTACCCTTCTCCATCGAAATAAACCAGAGGAATCACGGCAGTCTTCTGAGCCTCATGTCACTGTGGAAGCCACTGAACCAAACATTTCTCTAAAGTGTTATCCTTAAGCAAATTCATTCTTATGATCGAACCAGAAGAATTGGGTTATGAAAGCTTTTTGTATATCTTTTGCCAGTTCCTCCTAAGATAACAGCTATCATTTTCTGTAATGTATTTTGATGACCTTGAGAACAATTTTTGGCATGTCAATAGGCAATGCTGTCAGTCCTTGCCCCCTGCCCTTCTTCTTTTCCTTGGGTCAGGTAAAACAATTTTGGAAGCGACTGGGCTATGAATTGGCCTATTAACAGAATGCTACATATGCTCACCTTCAAGAGTTAGGGTCATACTTTCCGCTTACAGAGTAGAAAGCACCTGCTGGCATTATCTAGTCATTAAAAACATAGCCCCAACTTGAATATTATTGTGACCAAACATGCATTTTCAGAGTTGATGAAGTAAAGCTTTATTTAGACTCTTTAGAAGACATCTCATATGTTATCTATTTTTTAAAAAATCCTTTATATGTTGTGAGTTTTGCCTCTTTAGGAAGAATGGTTGACTTGAGTAGTTTTTAATGATTGTCTTCGTAGTGAAAGCTATGGAAATAACTGGGATCCTAAAGCAGGTAGGATAAATGTGAGAAATCCAAGAGTTATGGCAGACAGAGCCCGAAAATTAGGTTTTATGTCAACTTGGCTGGGCCAGAGTTCTCCCATGTGATCTAAGGTAATATAATCAACTCAATGATAGCAGTTAACCAGTTGTATGAAGAGTGAGATGGAGGTCAGGCCCCTGAGTCAGACCACAGCCTTGATACAAGTGAAAGAACATTTCCTTATGGATGTGGCCTACTCCCTTTTAAGTAGATGCTCTCGGAAGATTTCCCCTTTTTTTCTTGCTGGGTGTGGGTCCTGCATTTACTTCCTTGATCTCCAGTTCTTTGGATTTGCGACAATGACCTGCTGCTATGTAGTTTGCTAACCTTGGGACCGGTCAATGGCCTGCTGTGATGCCTATGGACCTTGGATTCCTTTGCTTCTGCCTTTACTGGCCTTGCCAGTTACATTAATCAGGAAAAGCCTCAGTTTAACATCCGATTCACAGATTTGAACCAGACTGGACTTACCCACTTCTACAACTGGGTCAGCCATTTACTTGATATAAATTCATTTCTTTACATATGTATAAGCATGACTGGTTTTGCTGCCCTAGAGAACCCAGCCTTACACACTGAGGAAACAGAAACCATCCAGATAAATAGCAGACACTTCTAAGGATGCTTTGAACCTCCACAGAGCACGGAATTCTGAAAGTTCAAATATTAGAAGGCCTCAGGTGACATCTGAATCACATTGATTGATATGTGAATTCTCTATTACTATCTTTTGGTGACTTAAAGAAAAATTATAATTTAGCACATGATTACTTAGAAAATAATATCAGTGCATCTCTGGTTGCTGGAAGTAGAGAAGGTGGTAGTGATATTGTGCTGAGTTGATTTGCATTCAGATTCTATTCCTGGAGCAATTTTCATCAGCTTCCCTGGGTCTTAATTAAGCTAATGCACCTAATACATTCCATCTAGGATTTGGCTTCTCTTGAGATAGGCATGAGACTTTCTTCAATAAGATAAACATGAAATAATAAAAGACAGTTTCAGAAGAGAAAACAAAGTATCTGAATAGAACATGCAAAGACCTGGTGGTAGAAAACCAGAAGGGAAGAAGACACCAAACATAATCAAACTAAAATATTACAAAGTCAAGCCTGATGCTGCAGTATAAAAGTATTTTATGGGCAAAAGATTGAGTGCTTTAGGAAGCATACAAAGAAGATGGAGAGAATACAAAGAGTCACTGTTACCAAGAAGAATTGGTTGACATCTAACCATTTCAAGAGGTAGCTTATGATCAAGACCCACTGGTATTAACGTAAGAAATCAGTGCTGCATTGAAGGCACTGGGGAAAAACAAGGCTCTAGGTATTTTCAGCTCCGTGAGAGTTCCAAAACCCCTACTTGCCAGGATTTGGGTTTTTTTTTAATCAGTGCCATTTTTGTAGAAGTGAGATGTTATCTCAATGTAGCTTGGGTGGCACCATTCTAATGGATACTAATTGTGAGTAACTTTTTATGTGTTTGCAAGCTGCCTGAGTGTTCTTTTTAGTGAAGCATTTGTTCATGTCCTTTGCCCATTTTGGATTGGACTGTTTGTAGATTTTGTTGTTGAGTTGTTGAATTTTGCTGTATGTAAGACTAGGCCCTTATTGGATGGCTCTTTGTTGATTGTTTGGTCTAGTTCCCCCTCCCCCCTTCCTCTTACTCTCACTGAAATCTTTAGATGATCAGAAGCATTTCAATTTTAGGAGGGCCTAGTTATCTAATTTACCTCCTATAATTTATTCATTTTTCTTGAGTTTGATAAGATGTTTATACCAAAAATTAGGTTTCCTAGTGTTGACCCTGTGGTGTCTTCCAGAAACTATAGTTTCAGCTTTACTATTTAGACCTTTGAACCAAGTTGAGCTCATTTTTGTGTGGTGTGCGGTCTGCATCCTGATCCATTGTTCTGCAGATGCAGATCCTGCATCGGCTGAACCGTTTGGAAGAGAGATGGGTTCTTCCCCATCGGCTGGACTTTGACGATGGAGGCCAGCTGCTTCTGTATGAATACACTTCTTGTGTGTTCTCAAGTCTGTGCCACTGGTTTGTGTGTTTGTCATAAAGACAGTTGTGAGACAGGCAAGGGTGAGGACTTCTATGCTTTGCTTTCTTCAAAGCTGCTTCACTCTTCAGGG
Source organism: Tenrec ecaudatus (assembly GCF_050624435.1). NCBI lineage: Eukaryota > Metazoa > Chordata > Mammalia > Afrosoricida > Tenrecidae > Tenrec > Tenrec ecaudatus. The sequence continues at coordinate 48,746,562 of NC_134531.1, forward strand.
CCTCCTTTTTTTCCACGCACATTTGGAGATTGTTTTCTCCGTGTTATTAAAAACCATTGCTGGAACTTAAGTCAGGACTGCATTATAGCTTTTCATTGAATTGCTATTTTCACAGTATGAAATCCCTGCTGATGGAATGTTTATTTCTGTTTCTTTGGATCTCAGTCTATTGTGGTAGCGCTTTATAGATTTACGTATATCAATCTTTTAAACCCTTACGCTTGATCTTACACAACTCTGTATCACAAGTCTACTTTTCTTTCCTTGGTGAAAAAAATAGCCAACTCTTCATGAGGAACCCAGCATTGGTCTTTGTTTTTACCGTGAGTACTTAGTTTAGTCTTGAGAGTTCATGCTGTTTAGTCTTATGCACACTCTCTATTGTTGCCAACACCATTAGTTCATTTAAATGTCATTGTTGATAACACGGGAGTGGCCAGTAGAGCGGACTAAATTATCTTCAAGTCATTTTGTCTGACAGTTTAGTGCCTCTTCTCTGAGTGATATTCTCAGGATAATAGGCCATTTGATGTTCTATTGTCAGGTCCTCTGCTATGAGGGTCCAACAGAACTATTTATTGAAAGGTGTATGGTTTTATACTGTTGACTTCATGGCTTTGCTCCAGAATGCCAGAGGTCTTCATTATGATTCCCTCCTTGAAGCTGACTATAAATTCCAAATAGTGCCCTTTCCTCCTAGTTACCATTCTAATATTGCATGATCGGCTAGAAAGACTTCAGTGTCCTCATGACACTAGTTGAAGAAATATTCTTTCTGAGGTCCTTGCCAGGTTATTAAGTGTTGCACCCTAGGAATGTGATTCCAAGCTGAAAACTGGTGTTTCTTCACATTTGATCAAATACTTTCAGCATCCAGTCCAATATATAAAATTCTAACTAATTTCAGCATGTTGCTGGCTAAGTTCTGCAGCTCTCTGGGGTTATAGCACCATCGCCAGCAGAACAATGGTAGGTGATTCAGCTCCAGAATCACAGCCCAGCACCTGCTTCCTCAAGTCACTTCTAGCACTAAATTATTGAAGTTTGTATTCCCTGAGAAGCAGGCTCCGAGACCTAGATTAGAATGGAGGGGGCTGTGAGGGAGTGCTCTTGACACGGAGACCTGAGGAAGTGGCAGGAGAGAACAAATCTAGCCAGAGGGAAAAGATGGTCTGAGATAAACAGTCTTAACAGATGCCTCATTTAATTCACCAGAGAACTCTGAAGATGGACTGATCCTTTAGGAATCTCCTAAGTGGAGGAGTGGGAACATCATCTGTATAGTCCCTTCCACGAACTGCTGGCCATGCCAAGAAAGGTGGCATTGCGTTAGGCTGCTCTCTTCGGGCAAGGTAAACCCTGAAGGAGGCTGCAATCCAAAGGCTACTTTATTGAGGCTTCTCCAGAAGCCAGGGCAGTCAATCCTTCATTGCTGAGGGGGCAGCTGCGTGGTTTATCACAACCGCCCCTGGACACAATGTTGGCGTCCACTCACGCTACACAATGCATATTTGCAAGACCCATCATTTGTTACCTTTCCAAAATTAGGTGATATTGAAAAACCCCAGAGGTCGCTCCATAACCTGATCTGAAATTTTAGGCCATGGGGGCACTGAAACATGTTGAGAGAACGACCACATCTGTGCAGAATGAAAGCACATCATGGCTTTTCTTTGCACAAAATACTGTGTTCCTCACAATGGTAGCGGAGAGTAGTTGGGTTAAATTTGTATGAATGGTCGTTCAAGGGGGCCTCCGTCTTTGGCTAATAGATTAGGTATCTTCTTATCTCAAAGATGAACCATAGGGAAGCATCCATGTTCCTCAGGATAGAAATAAAGACAAGGAGAGCAGCACTGGGAAAAATATCACCTCCTAAGTTGAACACTTACTCAGCTCCTGCGGCACAGGAGCGAAGGCTTCAGAAGGTGGTCAAGTGATGGATCTCTGCAGTCTGATGTCGGTAGCACATGACTGATGGTTTTAGAGACTCAGGATATTCCTCCACCGCTTACATTAGGAATGTGACTAAGCAAGCCAAGAGTGAAATTACTCTTTGACATCCCAGTCTTGAGGTGACTGCTGAACCTGACCTACCAACAAGGTTCAGCCCATGCTAAGAAATATATTACTATTATAATGTGGAAGTCAGTTCGTTCCTTCAGTAATAATCTAGAATTGTAAATATCTTCCCTTCCCATTCAAAGAGCAAACAACTGGCTCTAGTTGCAGGGTGGGGGGTGAGGGAAGGAGAGAAAATGGTAGGTCTGACAGCAATGGTGATTCTGTCACCAACATTAGGCACCCTCTTCCCCTAGGAAAGGATGAGAGAACTGATGAGCACAAGCTCTGGAAAATATAATCTTGCTACCAGTGTCACATGTGACATCAAGCCAAAGCCAATCAGCCCGTAGAAGTAGGAATGCTCAGTAATAGTCCTCATGCAGTGGCTCTCCACCTTCCTCATGCTGCAACCCTTTAATCCAGTTCCTCAGGTTGTGGGGATCCCCCCATCAACCATAAACTTATTTCTGTTGCTGCTTCATAACTGTAATTTTGCTACCGTTAGAAATCATCATGTAACTATCTGATATGCAGGATGTATTTTCATTGTTACAAAATGAACATAATTAAACCATACTGATTAATCACAAAAACAATATGTAATTATATATTGTGAAATATTTATTTCTAATTACAAATAAATGAAATTTTGTCTTGAAGCATGGTGTAGCATGGGTAACAGTTTCCATGCGGGCTACTCGTATGTGGGCCTATCTGCCTGTGGGCGGACTGGCCTGGAGACGGATAGAGGAGCAGTGTCTCAGTTCTTAAGACCATCGGAAATATGTGTTTTCCGATTATCTTAGGCTACCCCTGTGAAAGAGTCATTTGACACCCCCTCCCCCCTCAGGGGTCACGACCCACAGGTTGAGAACCACTGTCCTAACATCTTCTGAGAGCAGCCTCCACAGATCTGGGTTTGGGTAACACAACAAACAAACAAACTGAATGTGGAGTATACACAGCAGCAACCGTGTCTTCACAAGAATTTCAGGTACTATCGGTGGCCAACGCACAGAGCTGTTGATTACATGATTTTGTGAAAGACACCCTGATTGCGTGGCAACCCATACAGCGCACAAAGTGGCTGCACATACTTTTGAACTTTGTGTGCACAGAGCTTCATGCATCCCGAGCAGCAAAGCACACGGGCTTGCCAGGTCCCACAGTCTTTCTGAGAATCACAGTAGCAGGAAGCAGGGGCTGGGCAAAGTTGGCTAACGTCATGTTTAAATGGGTGCTGATCTCCCCTGAGGGCCTGGAATGTGCAATTAACCATCAAGTTCAAGGCCAGAGCTCTAACTTAATCCCGTGAATTTCCGAGTGGGAGCTTTCCCAAGGTTCCCAGGGGTGTGAGGAAGGTAGGAAGGGCAACTTTCATGTCTTGTCTACCTCTGAACACATGGCAGAGTTGGAAGAATGGCAAGGGCTCTGAACTGGATTCGGAAGTCCCCTGGATGCCCACCCTCGACGACGGTAGTTCTCAATGTCCTCTTTTTATAGCAAATAGTCACCAGCCTCCTTCTCATGCTTCAGAAATGAAACATATGTCTTCCTTCCACACATGTTAAAATAAAGCAAAACAAAGCCCAGAATGCCCCTACTGTATTATAAAGGGGAAGCAGTCAATTATCAGAAATTATCTTCCAAAAGAGCAAATGCCTAGTCATGAAAACAGTACAAGGCCACAATAAGCACATGTGTACACTAGATGGCAAATCACCATAAGGGTGACAGGGATGCTGGTTGATCCTGGCAGACATCTTGGAAATGCAAACGCCAGATGTGTTTCTATTGTAGTGACATGACTTTCTGATACTGTGAATGGTGTCTGGATATATTTTTTAACACTCTTTTTTCTCAACATACAGGGTATATTTCCCTCCTGGAAAATTCAGTGTATAAGAAATTAAATAAGACACTTGGTATTTTTATGTAAAATAATTTTGTTTTGTACCCAGATGATTATAAGCAGGCTTTACACCCACATAAATGTCTGGCAGATGTGGGACAGTTCTGGACTGAATGAGAACTTTCCACAAAGGGGACAATCTCAAGTATCCCTGAACCCTGTCCCCTGCAGGTCAGTCTTCCCTGGCAGCATGCCCTCTCAATGGCACCACTCTCTGGGGCTCTGAGTAGGAGGAATTAGGGCAGCCTCCCCAGCACAGAATGCACGTCCTTTCTGCTCTGCCCTCTGGGGGCTTACTGTCCAGCGGGCTTGTCCCCATGCAGATGCTTCTGGTCCCCGATGCACTGAGTCTGCAACTACCAGGCGCCACGGAGGACCTTGTCTCCATTCTCCAGGCTGGGATAGATGCCTCTCACTTGCATTTTCCTGCTTGACTCAAGTTTTAAGCTCAGCAAGCAGCATATTCTAATCATCTGCTTATTTTTGGTGCATTTCTTGAGCATACTAATGATGTCTTATTTACAATGGAATGCCCACCACCTAGCGCAGTGCCTGGCCTCTGATGGATTCTCAACTCCCCTATGTGGAATGTAAAGTGCTTAGAAACCAGGAACTGAATAAGGAGAGAAAAGTTGTTGTTGCTGTCAGGTGCCTTCTAGTTCATTCTGACCCCTAGCGACCTTGTATGCAACAGGATGAAACACTTCCCTGGCCATCCCATCCTCACACTTGTTCATGTGTTTGAGCCCATTGATGTGAAAGTTGTTTGTTCTTTTGGCAGTCTATAGTACTTTCAGGATTCTTCTCCAGCACCACGAGTCAAACATATCTATTCTTCTTCAGGCTTCTTATTCAATGTCCAGCTTTCTTTTTTTCTTTTAAATCCTTTTGTTGGGGGATCATACTACTCTTATCACAATCATCCATCCATCCATCCATCCATCCATCCATCCATCCATCCATCCATCCATTGTGTCAAGCACATTTGTACATTTGTTGCCATCATCATTCTCAAAGCATTTGCTTTCTGTTTCACCCCTTGGGTATTAGCTCCTCTTTTTTCCCCTCCCTCCCTGTTCTTCCCTCCTTCATGAATGCCTGATAATTTACAAATTATTATTGCTTTGTCATATCTTACACTGTCCAATGTCTCCCTTCACCCACTTTTCTGTTGTCCATCCCCCAGGGAGGAGGTTATAAGTAGATCCGTGTAATCAGTTTCCCCTTTCTAACCCCTTTCCCTCCACCCTCCCAGTATCACCACTCTCAGCACTGGTCCAACTTTCACATGCATAGGAGGTGATTGAAAATACCAAGGTTTGGACCTGGAGCACTTAGTCTACAAAGTAACATCCTTGCTGTTCGACACTTCAAAGAGGTCTTGTGCAGCAGATGGGCTACATTTCAGTGATATCGGTGGTGGTTGTCTTTAGCTGCCATTGAGTTAGCCCCCAGCTCCTGGGGGCTTATAGCACAGTGGAGCAAAATTCGACCTGATTCTGGCTTCAGATTGAATTATTGTGATCCAAAAGGTTTTCATAGGCTGATTTTTGGAATTATATCAACAGATTTTCCTTCTTATTCTTACTTCAGAAACTCTGCTAAAGTTTGTTTAACATTGCAGCAACACACAAGCCTCCACTGAAATCCAGGTGGTGTCTATAGGTCAGGCATTGGCTAGGAACTGAACGGAGGTCTCCTGCTTTGCCCCCCACTAGTGTTAGCACAGAGAAGGAATTTTCAAAGAGTAAAAAGGAGGAAGAGCAGTCACTGGTGACATAGTGGTTACGTGTTGGGCTGCTAACTTCAAAATCAGCAGTTCAAAACCACCAGTCGGACTGTAAGAGAAAGATGGGGCTTTCTACTACAATAAAGAATTGTATCTATAGATACAATGCAATACTAATTCGAATCCCAAATTAATTATTTAAAGAAGTGGAAAAGCGAATTACCAATTTCATATGGGCAGGCCAAAGACCCAGGATGAGCCAAGAACTTCTTAAAAGGAAGAACCAATTAGGAGGCCTAGCACGGGCTTAATTAAAACTTACTACACAGCTGCAGTGGTCAAAACAGCCAAGTACTGGTGCAATGGCAGACACATAAACCAGTGGATCAGAACAGAAACTCAAACATAAATGCATCAGCCTCCAGCCATCTAATCTTTGACAAAGGACCTCGAAAGATCCTATGGGAGAAAGACAGCCTCTTTAACAAATACATTTCCCCATGCACAAAAATGAACTCAAGATGGATTAAAGACCTAAATGTAAACCCCGAAGCTCCTAGGATCATCAATGAGAAGGCTGGAACAAACTTAAGGGCCCTATTGCAGGGCATAAATAGCCTGCCAAACATAATGGAGGAAGCACACCAAGCTGAAGACAAAATAGGTGATGGGACAAGCTGAAATTACATCACTATGAACACATAAGGACTTCAACAGGAGAGTGAAGTAAGAGCCCACACAATGGGGGGTGGGGGGGGGAATTCCAACGACACATTGGACCAAGGGCTAATTAATAAACTATGCAGAACTCTATAACAGCTCAATAAGAAATAGCAAGTGACCTGATTAAGAAATGGGAAAAAGAGATGAACACACAGTTCACAAAAAATGATGTCCAAATGGCTAGCAAGCAGAGGAAAAAATGCTCACAATCATAAGCCATTAGGGAGCTACAAATTAAAACCACAACGAGATACCACTTTGAACCCACAGTGCTTCCCAAATTAAAAAAAATTAATAACCTGAAAATGAGAATGTAGAGAGAGTAGAACTCATATACATTGTTGGTGAAGTTGTAAATACGTACAGTCACTGTGGAACGTGATATGGTGACACCTAAAGCAACTGGGAGTTGGAATCCCATATGATCCAGCAACACCACTATTAGGCAGTTACCCTGAGAAAATAAGAGACACACAAGAGTGGAGGTAAGCTTGCCCATGTTCATAGCAAAACAGTTTGCAATGGCAAGAAAGTGGAAGCAGTCAACAGTGAAAGGATGGATAAAGAAGGTATGGTACATACATATAATGGAATACTATGCATCCCTGAAAAACAGTTATGAAAGCACGAAGCACCACATGACATGGAAGGACCTGTCAACCATTAAACCATTAAAGTACGACAAGTACAGAAGGACAAATATTGTATGAGTCTACTATATAAGGAGAAACATCAATGAAATAAATCTTAGAGACCAATTCCTGAAGGAAAGGGGAGCAGGCGACCTACTGACATGAAGCACACGCCATCACCCTTTTACAAGACCCCCTTGAAGGAAGAGACCTCCACTGTCTAGGGTCACTCCTCCAAGGGGGCTGGGAGGAGATTGAGCAGGCCATCCACTGAGGCTGTGCAACATTGAGACAAGGCGGGGTCAAAGTAATGGACCCCACGCAGGAAAGGAAGGAGAATCTTTAGGGAAAATCAAGCTAAGACCAGGGGAGAGGAGCAGCTACATTTCAGAGGAGCCCCTGATACACTGCTAGTTTTGTTGGTGAGTATGGTGGGTCATTGGGGGAGAAGTAACCATACTTCAGGAAGGATACTAAACCAGGGTGATAGGGAACCTCATTGGGGTGGGGGGCACGCAAGTGGTCCAGATTTTATGTTCCTGGATAGGCACTACTAATACATTTCTACCCAACCCCCCGTGAAATATGCCATGGACTAAACACCATATGACCTTGGGTGCTGACCTTGAGGGCAGCATGGCATAACCCAGGGCTACACCCAAAGTAGTTACCATAGAGGCCCTGCAGAATGAACGGAGCCCTGCCTCCAAGCTGCCTGCACCCTCGGACTGAGGACTGAGGCACTCGGATGGGGGAGGAAGCAGAGTGTCCGGCCCGGACCTGTGGAAGCGCTGGTCATTGGACCTTGAGCGGAAACCCCGCTTTGGTGGGTGTCCAATGGAAAGGGACCCACAGTCACCACGTATTTAGTACCTCAATGCCCCACTTGCAGCGGCATGGCAGTGTTTGAGCTGTTGGGTAGGGATTTGAATTTGGACGAACTGATCCAGGAAGCTTCGCCGGCCCCAACTCTCATGCCCCAGGGTCAACAAAGCGCAATCGAATGGGAGAGGGAGTTGTGTGGAGCAACAGTTCGGAGGTCACAGCTCAGATGGAACTGTATTTGCATAGACTCCTCCTCCCTTCGGTGTCCAGAGTGCTGGGTCATTGGAAAAATTGATTTTGTTGCAAGTGCACCTGCTTTATACCCAAGGGGGATGATTGACAAGGTTTTACTTTACTGTCCCTATGGGGTTTTGTTTTCCTACCTGTAGATTGCTTGTTTTTGTTTGTTTGTCTTTTATTGTCTGCTAATTGTTATGTTGCAGATTGTTGGGTAGCAGGTTTTGAATTTGTTATACTCCAACTGCCATATAAATCTGCGTCATGCAGATCTCAGGGACAAGTAGATAGATTCTGGGCCCTCAGTGAACTCTATGACCAATGCAAAAAGAGTTCATTCTGATAACATGGTCCTGCTCGATACTCACCTTTGTGAAATGATCACTGGAGAAAAAGGTGCTATAGCAAAGTGTGGTGAAGAAAGCAGATGGTGCCCGGCTATCAGTCGGAATAGGGTCTGGAGTCATCTAAGCAAAGAGTTCACTAAGCCCACATGAGCGAAGCACACCAGCCTGTGTGATCCAAAGATGACAATAATAACATTCAAGTATGGCGAAGGGAAAAGGATCAGAGCTAAAATGGTGAACACCCAATCGTGGAAGGCTCTGAAGGACAGTGGGGTCCAAAACCCATCTGTTTGCAGAGTAGCTAATCAGATGACGCCTCCGGCAGATCCCCATTAGCCACAGGCAAAGATCTGGGACAGCTTTATTACCAAACATAGGTCATTGTCGGTTGACCTCTCTCTAGACCAGTGGGGGTCGAAAGACCCTTTCACAGGGGTCGCCCAATTCATAACAGTAGCAAAATGACAGTTATGAAGTAGCAACAAAAATAATTTTATGGTTGGGAGTCACCACAACAGGAGGAACTGTATGAAAGGGTGGCTGCATTAGGAAGGTGGAGAATCACTTCTAGACCCAACCAAGAATTTGTTCCAGGTGCAACTATCCCTCGCTTTTCCATGACAAAAATATCTTCTCTGGCTTTGTAAATATTGATGGTGACCCCTTTTCCTTACTCATTGTTTGTTGATTTATCTTTATATTATTATTGTTTTATACCTACCAGTTCATTTTGTTTTTCATTTCTGTTGGATTTGTCAGCTTGTTAAGCACAGAAGGAGCGGATACAGAGAGATAAGAACTGATGAAAGGGTTGTCAGGGATGGGGTGGGGGAGGGGTGGAGATTTCAGGAGTAAACCGTTAAGGTGGGAGGGGGAGGGAGCACTAGAACTAAATGTGATTACACAACTCATTTTAAAGGTGATTTAATCATGGGAGACAAAAAGAAAGTGTTCTGAAATGTATTGTGGTAATGATGGTACCATTCTTCTTGATATGATCGAGCTGTGGAATTGTATGATATGTGGATTAAGTGCCAATACAGCTGTTAAAATTAATTCATTAATATTAATAAAGAAAAGAGGAGTTATAGTCTCAGTAATTCACAAGGGCTGCTTTACCCGGTCGCACAGGGCCACTAGGAGTCTGCCTCGACTCAATGGCAGTGAGTTTGTTTTTCTGGAGACAATGAGAAGTTGGGAATGAGAAAACGACAGAGTAAAAGTTGGTTTGTTGGACTACAGACAATTCAGAGAATATAGATGTAGATAAAAAACTACAGTTTGTTAAAAGGACAATTATGGGTATGATTCATAAGAGAGTTTCATTTGAATAAGGATGAAGAGGAACCAGATAAGGGAAGTTTAAGGAGAAATTAAATAATGGGTAATGGGTATTTTCATGAACCATGAACCACAGGTTCAAGAATTTGATGGTTACCTGAAAGGTAGTTCTATATTAATATATCTCAAACTGAATTTTTTCTTAAGATAATTTTTTAATTCAGGAAGTTTAAGCCATAAAATAAAAGTTTAATGGGAAAGCAAAAATCATCCAAAATTATACACCCTCGAGGTAAGCAGTTTTTCTATTTTATTTGGGTGAGTGTTATCCTAGTCACCTTTCTATGCAGTTATATATTTTAGTGACAATTGATGAATATCTTTCTTTTGCAGTTCCCATTCCTCATTCTTTCCCAGTCCTTTGAATGTTGCTTTTGGTTGAATGCTGCCATTTTGATCCTAAGTAGTCACTTATTATACCATGGGGTGAATTTAGTTCCCGAGCTGAAAGATGACTAAGAGTCAGAGACTTGGCGGGTCATCCTGTCTCTATCCGACCAGTAAGCTTGGTCTCTTTTGTCTCATTACATCTCCATGTGCTACAGATTACTTAATTAAACGGGAGATTTCACTGAACTTAGAAATGAACATATTTTACCCTGGGGAGTTCGGTTCTCAAATTAAATCAGGTAAATACTTTTCTTTGGTTTTAATACTTTTGTGTGTGAAGAACTTTGCAAATCGATGGTGCTTTGGGGGAACCTGTCTCCTCACTGCTGGCCTAAACTTTATTTTCACTAAACTCCAAATCCAGAGCCAAGTTTCTGGATGGAGACTATGGTCTTGCCTTTAAGTCATGATTTAAGATTTGATGAACACCTGGGGACAAACTTCTTCTGTGGTTTGGGAGAGAGGTGTGGGGAGAAGAGCTGCTTGGCTGCACCATGTTCCCCTGCTGCCCAGAAGAGTGGAGGCCCTCTGGGGTCTCTCATTGTACCTCTTGCCTATCCAGCCAGGAGAGGCCGAGCCCTGGCTCCTACCCTGAATGGAATTTGAAGGTGGGACCAGTCCTCTGCTATGAACTCTGGACTCCCCCTCCCTGTTGTGCAGAGGAGAGAGTCTTGCATCGGCAGTTAAGCAAAGTCAGGTCTCCGAAAATGAGGGACTTGGCTAGTTGACCTTCAAATTTCCTCCACGATCCAAAAGTGCCTTGGACTCTAAGGCAGCAGCTCTGCAAAGGCAAGGACATTTCCAACTGATTCTCAGGAGCAAACTTAAGGGTGAATCTTTCAAGTGAGGGTGTGAGACGCAGCTCCTCTGCGCTGAAAAGAACAGCCCTGGCAGCTCTCCCTTCCCGTTCTATAGTTTGGTTCCAAAATAAATGATTTTTCCTGAATATGTACAAATGGAGCTGGAAGCCTCTAAACCAGTGCTGAAAAAAGGGGTGGTGTTTTTTTGTTTGTTTTTGGGGGTTCTTTTTAAGAGTCAAACAAAACCCTCGAGTTGGCCCAGTCTGTCTCAAACAAGGACAATTGTTTGCTCTGAGACAAAAATGGGAAATTAACAGAAAAAGGACAGGGAACTCTCACATTTAGATACTTCACTCAACATTAGGGATACTTTTTAACACACCTAAAGATTTTAAATAGAAATTTTAATTTCCTTAAGTGTCCAAAGTGAGTCGAACAGATATGGAGACAGAGCTTGGACAAGAAGCAACATCCCTGTAGCTCACTCAAACAAGATACTTATAAAAACAGATGTCTATAAAATCAAAAGCTTGCTGCTATCAAGTTGATTCCGATCGGTAGCCACCCTGCAAGACAGAGTACATTTGCTCCCGTGGGTTTCTGAGGCAGTAAATCTTTATGGAAATAGAAAATCTCTTCTCTCTCCCAAGGAGTGGTTGATGAGTTCGAACTGCTGTCCTTGGCATTAGCAGAGCAATGAGTAGCTCACAAAAACACCAGGGCCCCTTCTATGTATATGGACTCACATATAGATTCATCATCATCATCATCAGTCACTTCCAGCATTTATCCACATAATGTGGCACTCAAGGATATTGTACTTTTCTCCTGAAAAGTGCCCACAGCTGCTTATTGTGAACATCTGGAATAATGGAACTCTAAACAAAATAGAATGTGAATAATGTCAGGCACACTTAATCCCTCTTTTGAATGAATTACCAAAATCAGTGTGAAGGAAAGAATTCAGTAGACCTAATAGGACCCAACCTTAACATCACAGCTAATTTATCGCAACAACAACTCAAAACCTCTCTTGAAGTCGGTTTCTTCATATGGAACCCCTGTCACACGGACTGAACACAAGCCAGGACACCACATCCAAAAGCAGTGATGAATGGCCATCTCTGAATAGGGGAAGGTGTCCAGTGAGGTCTCGGAGGTATTGGAGTGGGACCAGCTTTATTTAATATCTTTATTTGTGGTCCAGTAGGGGGGTGGGGGATAAACAGTACTCCTTGCTAGTATGATAAATGTGTTAAGTTGGCAACTGTTTAAAAATTGTAATGCTAGAGGATATAATGCACCATGGAAAAGGGAGGCTAGAAATATGGCAGAAAATCGTGAAATGAGATTCAACTTGGAAATATGAATGCCGATACAACTGGGAGTTATAATGTGAAACAGGGAAGTTAAGCCAAAAGTTGGCCCGATTGGAGAAAGGAAAAAAAAAAATAATAGAGCAAGTAACAAAAGTCACAGTACTTTTCATTCCAAACAGGATCCACCACTTCCAAGAATGTAGGTTAGGGTTTTACATGTTGGCAAACATTTGGGGAGCTAGGGAACTAGAGTGTGTGGAGGAGAAGCTTATAACGGACGACAGAAGGGCACCTCAGGTCAGTAACCATGCAAGGCCGCTCTGACAGTGCCACAAGGAAAGCTGTGGCCCTCCCAGGAACGCCAGGAGAATTGAATGTGCCAGATCTGCTAGATAGCCTTTGGTCACTGGAAACTACTCACATCAGAAAGATTTGGGGACCCGGGCAACATGGAGTAGACGGAGGGCGACTGGCTTTGTCATGGTCATCCATTGTGCAATGGAGAGTCCAAGTATTAGAACAGGTCACTGAGATCGAGGTGAAAAATGAGATGTGAGTACCCAGCGCTCCTTTACTCTGACCAACGGCAGAATCAAATCCAATACACAGTTTCTCTGTGTTGTGTGTTTTATGATTCAAATAGTACGTCGTTCAAATAGTGCTGCTCATGAGCAGAAGTGATGTGGAGACCACAAGTCTAATCCTAGATGAATGGACTTGCCAAGGAATGGAGAATTCATCCGCCACCCACCCCCACCCCCGAAATCTCATCTCCAAATACTTCAAAAGTTATTTTTGGAGCATCATTGATTTGTCAGATTTTTTTCCCTACCCATTAAGCATCAGCTTTGACATCATTCAGGCCTAGGTTCAAATCCTTCTATAAGGGTATAAATAAAAGTTTATTATTCTTGATTTCTTCATCTCAAAAAACACTTGAGGACACAATCCACAACGCACAACAGCACTTTAGATCATGCCTACTTGTGGAAAGGCCTTTTAACAGAACCAATATAGTTATATCTGCTCTCAGGTCTTCCACAACTGACTGTGGGCAAGTCACTTAACCATGCTGTGGATCTCCTTTCAAACTGTTTAATACTGAAAGCAGAAGAACCAACCTTCTCATATTCTCGTATGGCTGCTATGAGACTTACATGAGAAAATACATGTAAAACATTGAAACCCCAACCCCAGCCAAACTGCTCATCACTGGGTTCCTTCCAATCTGCTGTGGGCCTGGGTGCTACAGAGGGCCGCGGCTCCGTAGGGTTTCCTTGGCTGTCGTTATGATAGACGCAGAGGTAGTATGTGGTGACTCACTAGACCGGCAGTAGTTCAAATTGACCAGCCATTCTGCAGGAGCATGACGGACAGTCTGTCTCCATGAAGATCACCACCTTGGGCCCCATAGGGCAGTTTTTAAACTGTTCTTTCGAGATCCTATGAGTCAGAATCTTCTGGAAGGCAGTGGATTGCTTTATGCTTATTCTTTTCATCTGGGTTGAAGCAGATGTCCAGGCCTTTCTTCTGAAGAGCCATTGGTTGAGTTTGAATTGTCCAACCTTGAAGGGTATTAGTTGCAAACTTTGTGACACTCAGCAACCTGGCAGTGCCCGGCATAGAGTAGCTTCTCATAAACTGCCATTGTTTTTCATAGGTGCCCTCAAGTTCATTCTGACTCATAGTAATGCTTTGTGACATAGTAGAAGTACCGCCATCAGGTTTTCTTGGCTGTTATGTTTGCACAAGCAGATTGTTGGTGGTTCCTTCTATGGAGCTGCTGAGTGCCTCAAAGAGCCACCTCTCAGTGGTCAGCAGTCCACCATGTAAATTCATGTGTCACACTCAAGAGGCTTTAAACTCCCAATACACTAAATAAGATCATTGATTAGTCCATTTGGGATGCATTTCTTTTGTTGCACTGGTGAAACTGAACGTCCTAGCATTTATTTATGTTGTGGTATATGGAAGGCAGTTGTCTATAATGATTAAGAATCAGATGTACCTGGGTTTAGCTCATGGCTCTGATTCTCCCTGGCTGTGCTATTGGAGCATGGGATTTAACTTCTCATAATCTTGGTTTCCTGATTGGTAAAAGGTTGGTTTGTCTCTTGGGGTTTTTGTGAAGGCCCAAGGGCTGAAGGGCATAATCATGAGACTGGACAGAGCATTGTTGGGGGTTGACAAGTCCCTACCTCCACAGAAGTGTGTGGCCAAAGAGTTGAGAGAGCCCAGGCCATCTCTGTTCTATCCCTCCCGTCTTGTGGGTCAGTTTCGCCTAGTGAGTTCCTAAACCTGGGAACAGTTCCAGGGACAAGCTGCAGCTGAGGACACAGAGAACAGATCTGAGAAGAGAATCGGGGACAGTTGGGAGACAGCTGTGGGTAAACTCAGATCTTGCAGAGAGAAGTTGGCTGGACCTGGTGTCATTGGGCAATGACCATGGGAAGGAACAGACAAACAAGAAATCTCAGTGTGGCCTTAAAGATACAGAAATAAAGCAGCCCGGAGTCAAAAGATGGGATCAGGTAATATCTGTGAGTTGGCCCAGGGGATGTTGTGAGGAAAATCAGTGAGGATGGTGCTGGAAAAACTTCAGAGACTACAATGTCTGTTTTCATTATATCACAAATAGTATATGTGAAACGCGACATGCCTTTGAACCACAGTGACTCTTTCATTAGCTGACTGTTTGTTTGTGTCCCAATTCATAAAGCACAGATTTATTGTAGATGAATCAATCCAATAATTATTATTTTAATCCCTCAAAACACTTAAGTTTTATCGTATACTGTCTAAAGCAGAAAGTCCGGGATAGGTCAGAGAGGAGCATCTTTTCATATTAAATATTTCTCCCCCACAGAACACTTTGTTTTCTCAGCTCCCTGGAAAAAGAGGATCATAGATAAATTTTGTCAACAGAAAGCAAAATATCTCCCTTAAAAGGGGCTAGAAAAACTCAAAGACAGGGCCCTGCAAACAGTGGGTGTACAACTGATATTACCAGTAGTGCTATTAACGATGGACGACGGGGTTTGAGGTAATGAAATGAAATTATACGGAGTAAATCTGGGCCTGTAGCTCCAAACCAAACTCGCTGCCATCGGTGGGCTTCTGAGACCGTAACTGTGTAGGGAAGGAGAAAGCCCAGTCTTTCTCCATTGGAGTTGCTGGTGGTTTCGAACTGCTGATCATGTGGGTTGCAGCCCAACACATAACCACTACACCATCAGGTCTCCTGTGGATCCAGATCCAAAATAGAGGGAGCCAATTAGTCAAGTCACCTTCTGATCTATAGAGTGAGCCCGACACACATTGAAAACAGTGACTTCTGCTCATGAATACTCTTTGGGAGTGAATTGGACATTTTCAAGGAGCTAGTGATGTAAGTGTGGATTTTCCAACTGCTACCCTGAGGAGCTCATGGGAATGAAGAAGCTAGAAAAGTGACTTCTCCACTTCAGGGAGCCTTGGTGGTGCAATGGTTAAGTGCTTGGCTGCTTACCAGAGGGTCAGTGGTTCCACACCCCCACCTCCCCAAACCGCAGTCCTCCCTGGGAGGAAGGTGCCTCCTTCTTCCACAAAGTTTTACATCTCTGGAAATCCCCTAGGGCCATTTTACTCTTCCCTGAAGGGCCACTCTGAAGTGGGATTGCCCAGGTTGCAGTGGACCTGGTTGGGATGGGTTCCTGCACTTGGAGAATTTGGCAAATAGGGAAAGTAAGATGAACTCTTGCGATTTGGGCAAGTCAAAGCCTGGTCAAGATTTGCGTGGCTATGATTCTCAATCTCGGTAGATTGGAAAGGATGCCAAGGAGCCTTAATTTTGCCTGGGAAGACCTAGATTCCACTGTAGTCCGTTAGCAACCTTTGTTTAGACAAATTATTCATGAGAACCCAGCCGAGCAGTTGCATTCCATTGTGCTTAGTCTGTCGTTCGAGCATCGCCATAGATTTCACAAACACACAAGCTTTTTAGGAGAGTCTTTTATTGTTATTCAAGTACTAGAATTTGGTTTGATCATATGAACTTTACCTGCTGTCTTTGACATAATTTAAAATTATAGTAGTTGCTTCTTTATGACACAGGATAGCTTCCAATTATAGGAACAATTATGCTAGTTCATGAAATAATCCACTGATGTGCTGTCCAATCACTCTTGCATCCAGTAGAACGAACCTCGGCCTCCCATCTTAAGTCAGAATGTACTAGCCAAGCTATAGCAGAACTTCCCTTGGACTGGATAAAGGATTTGTCTTTTTGCTTATCTTTATAACCACAGCATAGCAAGGCAGCTACAGTGGACACATAGTAGGTATGCAAAAACTATGTTTTGAATGGGTACATAATGTTGATCACTTCTGGCACTCCAACGAAACAAAACACAACAAAGAACTCTGCATACTCTGTTACTGAACGGGTGATTTCCGTAATTTAATTCAGGATCCAGATGAGAAACTTACAACATTTTTTAACCCATTTATTCTCTCTTGACACATTTCATAATATAATTTGAATAGCCACATGATAAAACATTAAGGGAAAGTGTTCCCTTTGAGACCTGGGTATTATTATAATCAAATGATAAATTCGGAAGGGCATGGCTGCCTATGAGAATTTGTCCATAAGTCCAGTAAGTCCCAGAGGGCAGTGCCAGAGGGAGGCCTTCTGCTCAGCTGAGCTAACAGAATGGGCTCTGGTTTCAACTTGCTGGAGATCCAGTGAAGACCACTGGTTATTTGGGACTTAGTTGAGAAATGAAAGTGACATTTTTGACTTAAATTATGACAACATTCTCATTCAACTGGA
This sequence comes from Tenrec ecaudatus, assembly GCF_050624435.1. Lineage (NCBI taxonomy): Eukaryota > Metazoa > Chordata > Mammalia > Afrosoricida > Tenrecidae > Tenrec > Tenrec ecaudatus. Next base: position 48,763,694 of record NC_134531.1, read on the forward strand.
ATTCTCCCCCCCCCCCAACTTATGAATTTCCTAAATGAAGCAATCCTTGGAATCAGGGCCACCTTCTTCAAAAACTCATCATGGTAGAATATCCTGCTCGCTCTGTGCTCTTGTCAAGAGAAAGCGGTGGGCACACGTGGATCATTTCAGCATATTTTTATTGGTCCTGAACATCTAAGTGATTTTAAGAACTTTTGAGGAGAGTTGGATATTTCCCCCTTGGAATAATTTTTATGAGAGAATGGTGGAAGTAACACCGAGGAACATTCTAGTTAATTCCTTCTTTCAAGCAATCAGGGCCAAGACAAGCTACCCTTGATAAACACAAATTAGACTGAAATTTAATGACTGTAGGTAAGAAAACTCTCAGTGGTCAATTCAAATGCTATTGTTCATGCATCATAACGTGGAAAAGTGACACTTACCATGTTGATATTGTTCCAGTGAGAAAGTTATTTATCGTTGAGACAACTCGAGCTCACTATAAGCTATTTCACTATAACCCACTGCCATGAAGTCAATGCAGACTCATGGTGACTCTATAGGACAGGGTAGAATTGCCCCTATGAGTTTGGAGAATTTTACTCTCTTTTTTTTGCTACTAAGTTTATTTTTATTTTTTAAACATTTTATTAGGGACTCATACAACTCTTATCACAATCCATACATACATCAATTGTACAAAACACATCTGTACATATTTCCCTAATCATTTTCAAAGCATTTGCTCTCCACTTAAGCCCTTGGCATCAAGTCCTCTTTTTCCCCTCCCTCCCTGCTCCACCTCCCTCATGAGCCCTTGATAAATTATAAATGATTATTTTGTCATATCTTGCCCTGTCCGGCATCTCCATTCACCCCCTTTTCTGTTGTCCATCCCCCAGGGAGGAGGCCACATGTAGATTTTTGGAATTGGTTCCCTCTTTCCAACCCACTTACCCTCTACTCACCCAGCCTCGCCCCTCACAGCCCTGGTCCTGAAGGTATCATCCACCCTGGATTCCCTGTGCCTCCAGCTCCTATCTGCACCAGTGTACATCCTCTGCTCTATCCACACTTGCAAGGTAGAATTCGGATCATGGTAGTTGGGAGAGAGGAAGCATTTAGGAACTGGGAGAAAGCTGTATTCTTCATTGGTGCTACATCGCACCCTGACTGATTCATCTCCTCCCCTAGGCCCCTCTGCAAGGGGATCTCCAGCGGCCGACAAATGGGCTTTGGGTCTCCACTCTGCACTTCTCCCTTCATTCACTATGGTAAACTTTTTATTTTTTGATGATGCCTTATACCTGATCCCTTTGACACCTCATGATCACACAGGCTGGTGTGCTTCTTCCATGTGGGCTTTGCTGCTTCTGAGCTAGATGGCCACTTGTTTACCTTCAAGCCTTTAAGACCCCAGACACTATCTCTTTTGATAGCGGGGTACCATCAGCTTTCTTCGCCACATTTGCTTATGCACCCATTTGTCCTCAGAGATCGTATCCTGGAGGTGTGTACCCAATTATATGATTTTTTGTTCTTTGATGCCTGATAACCAATCCCTTCGGAACCACGTGATCACAAAGGCTGGTGTGTTCCTCCATGTGGGCTTTGTTGCTTCTGCGCTAGATGACCACTGTATTTTACTCTTTATGGGAGTACAAAGTCTCATCTTTTTCCCTCAGAGCACCTGGTGGTTTTGAACTGATGACCTTTTGGTTAGCAGCCCAGTTTGTCACCACTATGCCACCAGAGCTAAGACATTTTGATTTTTTCTGGGTCTGGAGAAGAAACTCCATTTAACTGAAGTGCCGAGAGAAAGCCAGTCCAATCTGGAAAAGGCGGGATGATTTACACACCTGGACGCTCGACCCAAGTGGATATGTGCCCTGGAAACCTAAAAGCTGCGCCATTTGGGCACATCTCCATGGGGTGGCAGCACATGTTCAGAACAACCTAAGCTTCTCCCCAGCACACCACTTTAAAAATGGAATTTGTACTTTATTTTCATGGATTCCGGTTGTGTTTGTATTGATCATAGAATTCTTAAAAGGCATCTAGGAACTAAATTATCTTTAGGCTATTTTTTAATGTTATACTCAATGATAATTGAATTGATTATATCAGGGAGCATCAAAAAGTTCACAGAAACATCAAATTAAAAGATAATGGAAATTATCCATGATTTTTCTGCAGTTTTAACTAGTATTTTATTACCAATATATAGTTCAGTCCCTTGCCTCCTAAGGAGTAGGCATGTTCAAGTACTTCTTTGTTTGTTCATTTTTAATAATTGTTGCTAATATGAAATCGATAGGCAAATTATTCTGAATTTGGAAAATTATGTCCCTTGCCTATGAGAACAACTCTTAAGGATCTTAGCCTAATCTATCACATGCTCGGTCATTTAAGCTGTATTGAGCCAAATGATCATTTCTGTCTGGCCAGGCCCAGCTTTTCACACAGGAAAGATGGCAGCAATTCAAATGCAGTGTCACCCAATCAACTTTTTATTCCTTACACATTTGTGCTCTAAAATTGATTAGCCACACCACAACCACCAAAGTAGAACTAGTGAGGGGAAAAGAGTCAGTCAGTTAGGAGGATCATAGGGACGTCGATTCTTGTTCATCTGCAATTTGACTGCCTAGGTTCATTAAAGATGCTTTTCAATCGTGTTTACTAAGCTACAGTACATTTTAGAAAGTATTTTCGTGTTTGGTTTTAGTTGTAGAAAAACACCATTTATGTTAAAGTGAACTTTGAAAAGAAATGATTACTGTTACCCAAGCCAGAAAATGCTTCTGAAACAGGTTCTTGGAGAAAACAGAAGAATAGACAAGACACTCTTTCATTTAAATAATGGTCATTTAATGGTGGTTATACCACAGGGGTAATTTTAAGTAGCCCTTTTCACTAAATAGAGTTTAACTGAATTTTAATGGGTTTGATAGCAATAGAAAAGCTCCAGTTCATTAAAAACAAGCTGAATCAAAACAAACACATCATTCCAAAATGTATATTCCTAACTCACGTGCACATATACAAGTAGAGTCTTTTACATATCGAGGGATGAAAAACAGAAGAGTCGTACTTTGCTACTGGAATAATGCTGCTAGCTGCCTTCAAGTCAGCCCCTTACTCCTGGTCTCCACGCACACTGAAGCAAATCGCTGCCTGGTTGCACCATGCTATGATGTATGGGGGGGCACTGTGACCCAAATGGTTTTTATGGGCTGGTTTTCAAAAGAAGGTTGTCAGGTGTTTCTTCCTACTTGAGGTAGTTTATTGTGCCAGCCTGGACGATAAACACATGTGGGATTTATTGGAGGGCGGAGAGATAAATGGCTCAGTGAGCCTCGCCTTTCTTGTCCCTCGTTCTTTGATCATCAGACCAGTGTGCTGCTGCCTTGCTTGTTCTGTGCCTCAATTTGCAAGCTACACTACCTGTGGGACACCTAACCTGTGGACTGTGTCGCTGTAATTTGAGGTACCTCCAAGACCTGCTTCGCCACACAATTGGAATTTACATCTCTTGAGCTGGGGACTGACTGTTGGTGACCTGGCTGACAGTTGGTGACCTGTCTTGCTATTTGCTGCCTATGCCGGAATAGCCTGAATCACTCTACAGAGGACTATCTGGCAGCCCTCAAGACTTGAAAGACTGCCAGTGTCTCACAACTCTCTCACGGGAGTGAGTTGCACTGAGCCATTTGTACTGCTTTAAAATTTAACTGTTCATTTCTTGTGTTATATATCTATCTATCTGTATATAATTTAATTGTTCATTTCTTGTGTTATATATCTATCTATCTGTATAAGTATATATAAATATATATAACATTATTAGCAATCTGGTTTTGTCTCTCAAGAGAACCCTGTGTAACACACTACTTCAGTTTGTCTAGGAGCTCTCCCGGAACCCATTCAGTGTGCTAACAACACACAAACCTCCCCTGATAGATGGGTAATGGCTGTGCATGAGGGACATTGGGCAGGAACCAAACAAGGCCTCCTCCTAAAATGTAAGTATTCTATTGGCGAACCATCCATGCCCCCACTGCTAAAATGTTTATATGTGAAATTGCTCCTGCGCAAATTAAACCACAGAGAAATAAATACACAATGTAGCCCTTTTCTACTTCACACACACACACACACCCACACACGCTCCGCGCGATGTGTTTATAGAAAGTTAGCATGGAGGTAACGAAAACAAAAGGCCAAAATTGAGTCTACTTGGACTACTTTGAGGAAACTCACTAATGACATTGTATCCCAAATGAAAACGACATAGATGAGGGTCAATCTCACGTATTGCTTCTAGGGGTCCAACTCATCCATGCATGGGCCTACTCCTCATAAAAGATGTTGTACCCTTGTCTCTGCTGCCAGTGGATGGTTGCAAACATCTGCCAGTAATATCCCTGCCTTAGTTGCTTTAAAGTGCCTTCAAAAAAGAAGAGTAATCAAGACAGTGGCTTCTGCTGGGATCTGCTGGACCAGTTACATTCCAGGCAGAGGGCAGCTATCTTAGGATGATTGTTTTCAGGGACTCCCAACTGATCAATTTTCTTGAAGAATACAGAATGTTCATGGGGGCTTATTATGAAGAAGTTTTAAGAAAATTGAGAACTATGTTGGTGAGAACAAGGCCAGGAAATTCTATCTAAGAGTTGTTTTCTATCACTATGAACCTGCTCCTTCCGCGGGGGCAGCAACGGCTGTCCTCTGAGAACATCACTGGGAAACCTTACCTCATCCACCCTTCAACCCTGGTCTTGCTCCCTCAGACTTCTTTGTGCTTCCTCAAACTCAAAGAACATTTTAAAAGAATCTGATCTGAGCCCCTCAAGGTTGCCCAAACTGCAGTTCAGATGTGGTGCAAATCTGAGAGCAGACTTCTTGGGGGAAAGGCTAAGGAGCTGGAAACAGCACCGTCAGGAGTGCACAGACCTGGATGGAAGATGGGTTGAGAAGCAACAACTTCACGCTGTGATCGTTTTGTTGAAGGTTTCTATGATTTTCTAGCAATACTTCCTTTGGGACTTGTACTGTAAATCTGTCAAACGAGAACACAACGTATCCATCAACCACAACACATATCATGTAAATTGTTTCTGTTTAGGCCTTAATCAAATATTCAGATGCTATGCACTGTAAAATATTTCAGATATTTTTAAAATATATGATTTGTTATTAGATGGTCGTTAAAGAACATTACATATAGGGTCTAGGCGGTTTAGGCTCATTAGACTTCAAACACCCCAAAAGTTCTGTTATAAGAAAGAATGATTCTTTGATCCTGAATACCATCAGATAGTTTAGTAGGAGGCTTAGATGAGCATATTAATTATGCTGAGTTGGGAAATCAAGCACAAATCATACCAATTATTCTACTTAGTATATCTTCTTGTTCGGTCTACTGTTCCGAGAGCATGCACATGGGGGTGTGGTTGAATATATGTAGGAGGATTTTGAGGTTCCACATTCCCCATTCCGGTCTTTGAGCCCATGGATTGACCATCACCGCCCAGGCGCTTGCCTGGGTAAACAATAGAAATCTTCAAAGGGCAGCTCATGAGGAGACTTTGCCGACACTCGATGCCAAATATTTTCTCAGTTGGTTTGTAAAGACTGAGATGAATAATCTCCCTGTGCATCAGTCCATGAAGAGCTTTAGGAACATTTGGCGCATTGTCCCTCATGGTGGAATTGGGCAATGCTTATAAATCACCATCAATGGCGCAGGTATATACAGATTCAGTATTTAATGAGACATTCCAAGGATTCACCCTCCACTTAGACAGCTTTTAAATTAACCTGTCTCAGCGAGGAGTATTAGCTTTGGATCGGAAATAACGTTGTAATTGCGACCTGCCAGCAATTAGTATGTTTGCGTGAGTGCGTGTTCTTTCCGATCTTGTCTCAATGCCAAGTTCAAATACTAATGGAACGAGTTTTTAACAGAAACTTAAAGATGACCGATCTGATTGTTAAGTCTCACCTCTCACCAGGCTAGAAATCACTAGACTTATTTCTCTTCCCAGCAAACCAGAAATACAATTCTTGAAGATGTCTGATTGCCATGGGTTTCCTCTGCCCTTATTGCTAGTCTTTTCTCATTTCTCCCCTGGCTGGCTGGACCACAAATCTCAGAGCCCGACCTCCACAGAGCGGCCCTGGCATGTCACCTTCATCAGATTCATGCTCGCTCTCTATCGTGTCTAGCACAATTAATGATTATTGTTTTATTTTCTTATTATTCGTCTTATTGAATGGCTCTTACAAATCTTTAACAACACACAGTTCAATGGTATTAGGCACACTTGTACATATGTTGTCCAAAGCATTTTCTTTCTGTTTCAGCTTTTGTTCCCCTCGGGGGCGAGGGGGTGGAGGGCAACCTAGTGATGGGTTCCCTCTTTCTCTTCCTTCCACCACCCCTTACTATCTCCCTACCCACATGGTATTGCTACTCTCACTACTGTTTCCGAGGTTTTTATCTGTCCTGGATTCCGTGTGTTGAGAGTTTTATCTATACCAGTGTACATGCTCCAGCCGGACTTGTAATGTGGAACTAGGCTCATGATAGTATGGGGGTGGGGAGGCGAAGCATTAAAGAACTCAAGGAATGAAGGCGTGTGGTGCTATGCTCTACCCTGGTTGAATCGTGCCTTCCTTGTGACCCTTCAGGGGCCGGGATGGGGGAATGTCCAATTGTCTATAGAGAGGCTTTGGATCTGCACTCCTACCCCCCTCATTTGCTTAAAAATAATTGTTTGTTTTGGATATTTTGATACCTGATACCAAATCCCATCAACCCCTCATAATCACTAACGCTGGTGTGCTTCTTTCATGTGGATTTATATGCTTCCCTGCTAGCTGGCTGCTTGTTTAACTTCAAGCCTTTAAAACCCAAGATCATATACCTTTTGATAGCTGGGCACCATCTGGTTTCTTCATCACATTTGTCTTCAGAGATTGTGCTGGGAACATGAGTATCAGAGTGCCAGGTTATTAGAACAAAGTGCTCTTGCGTTTAGGGAGGCCATGATTAGGAGGCCCAAAGTCCATCTGCTATCTTAATCCTTAACATATAAGTATATGTACAATGACTATCCTTATTATTATAAATTAATGTATTTGGATATATACATGCCTATAGCTATATCTCTATAAATAGCTTTTGCTCCCTAGTTATTTTTTTTAAATCATTGTCTGGGGGGCTCATACAAGTTTTTCACAATCCATCCATCCATCCATTGTGTCAAGCATATTTATACATTTGTTGCCATCATCATTTTCAAAACACTTTCTTTCTATTGGAGCCCTTGGTATCAGCTTCTTATTTTTACCCTTCCCTCCCAACCCTTCCTCCACCATTAACCCTTGAAATTTTATAAATTGTTACTATTTTTTCATGTCTTACCCTGACTGATGTTTCCCTTCACCTATATTTTGTTGTCGGTCCCCCTAGGAGGGGGCTACATGTAGATCATTGTGATCAGTTAGCCCTTCCCCCACTTCCCCTTCCCATCCTGGTATTGCTACTCTCAATATTGGTCCTGAGGGGTTTATCGGTCCTGGATTCCTTGTGTCTCCAGCTCTTATCTGTGCCCATGTACATGCTCTGGTCTAGCTGGGTTTTTAAGGTAGAATTGGGGTCACAATAGTGGGAGGGAGAAAGCATTAAAGAACTAGAGGAAAGTTGTATGTTTCAATGGTGCTATACACCCTGATTGTCTCATCTCCTCCCCATGACCCTTCTGTAAGGGGATATCCAATTACCTACAGATGGGCTTTGGGTCTCCACTCCGCACTCCCCATTCATTCACAATGATATGATTTTTTGTTGTTGTTGTTGTTCTAGGTCTTTGATGCCTGAAACCTGATCCCATCAGCACATCATGACCACACAGGTTAGTGTGCTTTTTCCATGTGGGCCTTGTTGCTTCTTAGCTAGATGGCTGCTTGTTTATCTTCAAGCCTGTAAGACCCCAGACACTATATCTGTTGATAGCCAGGCACCATCAGCTTTCTTTACCAAATTTGCTTATTCACCTACTTTGCCTTCAGCAATCGTGTTGGGAAGGTGAGCATCATGGAATGCCAGATTATTAGAACAAAGTGTTCTTGCATTGAGGGAGTTCTTGAATGGAGACCCAATGTCTATCTGCTACCTTAATACTTAACATATATGCACATAGATCTATTTCCCTATCATTATATATAAATATATTTACATATGTACATGCCTGTATTTAGACATCTATAAATGTCCTTTGCCTCCTAGTTCTTGCCCTATTTCTTTTTACGTTCCTCTTGTCCCACTATCATGTTCAGCCTTCATTTGGGTTTCAGTAATTCCTCTCGATTACATTGGCCTTCACCAAGCCCTACCAGGTCTCCTACACCCTCCTCACCATCAATTTTAGATTAATTGTAGTTCCCTTGTCCCTGGGTTTGTTAAAATCCACTTCCTTTTCCTTACCTTCCCTTCTCCCGTGTGCCCCCAGACCTCTTGGTCCTGTTGTTTTTCTCCCCCCAGATTGTTTATCCCACCTATCTTATCTAGATAGACATACAAAGACAATAGTAAGCACAAAAACAAGACAGAGCAAAACAAAACAACAACAAAAAAGAAAAGCCTGTAAATAGTTCAAGGTCCATTTCTTGACCTTTAGGAAAGATTTTTGGTCGAGTCTGATGAGGTGTTCCGCCCTGACCCCACAGTTGTTTTGGGTATTTCCTGGGGACTTCATTGCTCTATTCCTTTGCTGCTCTGTTGCATGCCTTTAGTGTTTCACCTCAGTCTGGTGGGGTCAGATTGGACACAATTCCCACACAATGTCTCCAGTATTGTCCCCTGTAGTGCTATGGGTCATGGTGGGGCTGGCCCTATGATCCTCTCTGTGCATTGGCTGTTCTGAGCAGGAATATCATCCTCAGGGCTTGGTGGCACAGGATGTGCTCCACTCCCCACCCCCCCCCCCCTGCTTCATTTGGTCCTGTGTGCTCTGATGTGTCCCTCTCCCTGAGCTATAGCTTCAGTGCTGTCCTCAGAAGTGAATTCTTGTGGGTGGGGCAGCCCTAGTTCTTTCCTCTATTTCCTTTCACCTTCCTCCTGTTCTATTTCCATGCTCACCCTCCATTAAGCTCTCAGTGATTCCTCTTGGCCACATTGCCCTTGATCAAACCTCACCAAGAATTACACACCCTTCTGGACATCAATTTTAGATTTGTTGTTGTTCCCTTATCCCTGAGTTTGTTGGCTGCTCACTCTCCCTCCCCACCCTCTCTGTTCCCATGTCCCCCCAGGACCGCCAATCCAGTTGTTTCCTCCTCAGTATTGTTTGTCCTGCCTACCTTTTATAAATAGACATAGAGTGAAAGAAGAAAAAAACCCAAATTATAAATACACCCAATTGTAAAACATTATAAGGGTCAGCAGACAGACCTGGAATAATAATTGTTTAGTGTATTTGTTAGGTAGCTTAGCCTAGGGAATTGGGAAGTCCATTACGCATGCCCAGGAGAGCCAGCAAAAGACAAAAACTGGATTTTCCCGCCGGTGGGCTTGGATGGGCATTACACCTGGAGCAGCCCACCTGGGCCGGGTGATTGCAATTAAGCCAATGGGATCGACCTGGGGTCGTTCACCACACCTCCTCCGGGAACCCTTAAAAGGCAGGGACCTGAAGGGAGAGGGGCTCTTGGTCTCTTGGTCTAGTCTTGCTTGGTGGTCTGGTCATCTTCGTGGGAGGAGGGAGATCCTTGCGTGACCTGGGGCAGTCTCTGCCAGGCCGCATGGTCAAAGAAATCCTATGGGTGCCGCCTAAAACCTGATGCTTCTTTGAACTTTCATTAAATTCACTTGGATCATGAGCCCGGCTTCGGCGTGAAATCTTTCTCGCGTGGAGCCAAGGACCAAGGCTCAGATTTAGGCCGGAGAGAGAAACCTAACATATTCACTTATATATCTGTTGTCGGCTTTCCCCACTAGAACATATCTCTAGTACCATCATTGTAACATTTTCTGAATAGTCTGTAAGAGGAATGGAGGGGGGTGTCTTAAAGGCTTGAAGATAAACAAGCGGCCATCTAGCTCAGAAGCAACAAAGTCCACATGGAAGAACACACCAGCCTGTGTGATCGAGTGGTCCCGAAGGGATCAGTTACCAGGCATCAAAGAACAAAAAATCATATCATTGACTGCACACCTCCATGATAGGATCGCTGAAGACAAATGGGTGCATAAGCAAATGTGGTGAAGAAAGCTGATGGTGCCCGGCTATCAAAAGAGATAGTGTCTGGGGTCTTAAAGGCTTGAAGGTGAACAAGCGGCCATCTAGCTCAGAAGCAAAACAGCCCACATGGAAGAAGCACACCGGCCAGTGTGATCACGAGGTTCCAAGGGACCAGGTATAAGGCATCATGCAAAAAAAACCAAACAACGATATAAGTGTGTGTATGTATGTGTACATATGTGTATATGTATATGTATATATATACCATATTAAATGAAGGGGGAAGTGCAGAGTGGAGACCCAAGGTCCAAGTGTCGGCCAATGGAGATCCCCTCATAGAGGCGTTTAGGAGAGGAGATGGGTTAATTAGGGTGCGAGGTAGAACCGATGAAGAACACAGCTTTCCCCCAGATCCTGGATGCTTCCTCCCCCCAACTACCATGATCCAAATTCTACCTTGCAGGCCTGGATAGGACAGAGGCTGTACACTGGTACATATGAGGGCTGGAGGTACAGGGAATCCAGGGTGGATGATACCTTCAGGACCAAGGGTGTGAGGGACGATGCTGGGAGAGTGGAGGGTGAGTGGGTTGGAAAGGGGGAACTGATTACAAGGATCCACATGTGACCTCTTCCCTGGGAGAGGGACAGCAGAGAAGGGGGGAAGGGAGACTCCGGATAGGGCAAGATATGACAAAATGACGAGGTATAAATTACCAAGGGCACATGAGGGAGGGGGGAAAGGGGAGGGAGGGGAAAAAAAAGGAGGACCTGATGCAAGGGGCTTAAGTGGAGAGCAAATGCCTTGAGAATGATTGGGGCAGGGAATGTATGGATGTGCTTTATACAATTGATGTATGTATATGTATGGATGGTGATAAGAGTTGTATGAGTCCCTAATAAAATGTAAAAAAAGAAAAGAGGAGAAAAAAATGATTAGGGCAAAGACTGTACAGATGTGCTTTATACAATTGATGTATGTATATGTATGAACTGTGATAAGAATTGTATGAGCCCCAATAAATTGTTAAAATTAAAAAAAAGAAGAAGAAGAATGGAGGGGAGGACATCAATTCAGAGGGCATGGTAGTAGAGTGTCAGGGAGAGAAAGTGATGATTTGGGCCAAGATGCTGGGGAGATAGGCTGGGGACAAAGATGGAATGAGACCTATTTTGAAAATATAAAACAATAGGACTGGCTGATGGATTGGATCTTGACAGAAGGCGTATGGAAAATGCTAAGTACTGAAAAAAAGAAAATGCTAAGTACTGAATTTGGGCTTGGGTAGTTAGAGGATGATGCTATGATAAATTAAGATGGAATAATTTCTGCTGCAGATTGATACCACATATGCCCCACATTCTAACCTACTCTTGAAAGTAAACGTATACATCACTTATTTGGGAATCTTATTAAAATGTGGAATCTGACTTAGTGAGCCTAGAGTCTTCATATTCTTTTTTTAGTAGATGGGTCAATTTTTACTCATATATCTTACTAGAGCTTTACAGTAGTTCTTCAAACCACCATCAAGGTTCCTCACACATTTTTCTCTTTTGAAAATTATTTTGGCTATTAATTTTCATATATATATATTTTAGAATCAGCCATCCATTTAATTCACAACCTCTTCATAAATTTTATTTGAATATTGGAATTCAATTTTGGGATAGCTGATATCTTAAAATTGACTCAGATTCTAGGACAGAGTGGATCTCTTGACTTATTTCAGTCTTTAATTCTCCTATGCAATGTTTTGTGGCTTCAGCATCTAAGCCAGTACACAGTTTATTAAATTCAGCTTAGGTCTTTCAGTTTCATGCTAAAGTAAATAATATTTTCTTACAATTTCAAATAACAAATGTTCATAGGTAATAGATGGGGATTTTCTTTGATATATGGGCCTTGTGAACTTAACTTGCTAAATGAACTTATTAGTTCTAAGATCTTTTGGATTTCTTACATAGTCATGCCATTTCTATATAAACAAAAGTATTCTTTCTTCCCAACCTGTTCTTTATGAAGAACTTTATCTTGTTTCAGATGTCAGAGGGAAAGCAATCTTTTTTAATCAGTTAAAGTTAATAGTTTAATGTTAATTTTACTATCAGACTGACGAGGTTATAGTAATAGGCTTCAGAAACTACTGTGGATGGATTTTCAATTTAACCCAATGCTTTTCTGCATCCAGGGAGATAAAAATGGTTTTCCTTTCTGTATGTTGGTATGGTGCATAATATTGACTTTTAAAAAGTGAACCAACTTTACTTTCTTAGGATGAAGCCTACTTGATCATGATATATTATGTGTAAAATAATTGATTGCTTATATTTCATTGAAGATTTTTGTTTCCATATACTTGAAGGACATTGATCTATAGCGTTCTTTATTTGTAATATTACATTGCACGCACAGGTTGCTTTTTTAAGCTTGTCTCCAGATCCCAAACATCCCTCTGAATTAAGGAGAATTCTAATCAATGATAGAAACCTCTCCATGGATATTATGTTAATTTATCCAGACAAAATCATATACACCATAAATATGTGCAGTAAAGGCATCTTGAAACCCCTTCTAATAACTCACAGTCAACAAACAGCACGCAACAGGCAAGGCTCCCTCACTAGCAGCCTTCCGTGCTTCAAGAGCTGTCTGTGGAGGGTGGAAACCTTCATACACAAAAGATCCCGGGGTCACTTCCCACGCCATTTCATATTCCGGATCGTGTATTTCAGCCCCCCAAGTGCAGTGCAACTTCTGCCATCGCAATGGAGCAAGAATGGGCATCAGACATGTGGCCCCCATCCTGGAATTGAAACATGGGGTCACAGCTCTTTAGCCCAACTCTTTCTTGGACATACAATCAACACTCAACATCATCTGTTGTTAGGGTCACTGAGTTGGTTCCAAGTCATAGCGACCCAGTGTGCAATAGAACAGAACACCCCTCAGCTTGTCCTATCCTCACAAATGTCCTTATGTTTATGTTTGCGGCCACTTTTCCAGTCACCGTGTCCGTTCATCTTGTAGAAGGTCTTCCTTTGACAAGCACGGCATCCTTCTGCAGGGACTGGTCTCTCCGAAAACATGTCAAGAGTTTGCAAGATTAAGTCTCTCCATCTTTGCCTCCAAAGAACATTACGGCTGTTCTTGCTGAAGCAGATTTGTTCGTTCTTTTGGGAGTCCGTGACATTTTGACTGTTCTTCACTACATTCAAGTTCAAATGCATCCATTCTTCCACCTTCCTTATATCATGTCCGGCTTTCACATGAATAGGAGGCGATTGAAAATACCAGGGCTAGTGTCAGGTGCACCGTAGTCTTCAAAGCAACATCATGCTTTAAAGAGGATTTGTGAATTCAATTGACTACTGCTTCTGATTGATTGTGAATCCAAACAACACAAAATCACTCACAACTTCACCATTTTCTTCATTTATTATGATGTTATCTATTGGACTAGTTGCGAGGATTCAGTATTTCTTTATATTAAGGTGTAATGCATATCAAAGACTGAAATTCTTTTTTTTTACATTTTATTAGGAGCTCTTACAAATATTATTACAATCCATGGTTCTATTAGATCAAGCATAATTGTACAATTGCTGTCATCATTTTCAATACATTTTCTTTTTTCTAAACGTTTGGATATCAGCTCCCCTTTACGCCCTCCTTACTTCACCCTACCACTCCCATAGACCCTTAATATATTCATTATTATTGCCATATCATTCACCATCTAATGTATCCATTGCTCTACAATTCTGTTGTTCATTCCCCTCGAATGGGGTTACACATTGAGCATTGCTATCAGTCCCCCCCCCCCCCGCCACCTTCTCATGCTCTCAAGGAATAGTTACTCCCATTACTATTTCTGGAATTTTCTGTGTGAAAATAATTTTTAAATAAAAATTCAATTTACTTAATAGGCATAGGACTACTCAGATTTTCTATTTCTTTTTGAAAGAGGTTTGGAATTTATGCCTTAAGTAATGTTTTTCTTTCAGCGCGTTATCTTTAAGATAGCACTCTATTATATTGTGTTTTGCATAGTTTCTTACAAAAAAATCTACTATTTTCTTATCTTTGTATACCTGTATGTAGTGTATCTTTTTGCTCTGGCTATCTTTAATGCTTTCCTTATTTTTGGCTTATAGCCATTTTCCTGTTGTGCCCATGTGTTTAGACATCATCCATAAGTTTCTCTGATGCTCTTGGATCTATGGTTTCTGACCTTTCACTAGCTTTGGAAAATTCCTGCCATTGCCATTCTTGCCCCTAAATATTCTCCTACTCGGTTCTTTTTCTTCTCCTTAGACTCTGGAAACACATTTGCTATCTCATTTGATGTTGTCACCAGCATTTTGCTTTGCTATTCTATTTTTGTCTGTTTTTTCCTTTTATGTTTCAATATGAATTATTTCTATGATGAGTGCTTTTTCCCCCTTTTTGTGCTGTGCCTGGAGATTCATTAATCTTTGAAATTAATTATGTGTTTACACTTTTAAGAGTTCCACTGAAATCTGTTTAAAGACCATTTGCTTGTCTCTACTGAAATTTTCATATATTCATACATTTTCTCTACCTTTTACACCAGTTTTTAAATATGTTTATCAGTCATTTTACATTCTTTGTTTTTTAAATCATTTTATTGGGGCTCATACAACTCTTATCACAATCCATACATACATCAATTGAGTAAAGCATTCTTATACATTCGTTGCCCTCATCAGTCTCAAAATTTGCCTTCCGCTTGCGTTCCTGGAACCAGCTCATTTTCATTGTGTTCCTCCCCCTCCCTCCCCCCTCCCCCACCCTCATGAACCCTTAATAATTTATAAATTATTATTTTATCTTATCTTACACTGCCTGGCGTCTCCCTTCACCCACTTTCCTGTTGCCCATCCCCCAGAGAGGAGGTTATATGTAGATCCCCGAGATCAGTTCCCTCTTTCTACCCACCCCCTTCCCTCCCGGTATCACCACTCTCAACGTTGGTCCTGAGGGGTTCATCTGTCCTAGATTCCTTGTGTTTCCAGATCCCAACTGTACCACTGTGCATCCTCTGGTCTAATCAGGTTTGCAGGTAGAATTGGGATCATGATAGTTGGGGGTGAGAAAGTGCTTAAGAACTAGAGGAAGGTTGTGAGTTTCATTATTGCTATATTGAACCCTGAGTGACTCATCTCCTCCCCACTACCCCTCTGCAAGGGTTGTCTAGTGGTCTACAGATGGGCATTGGGTCCCCATCATGCACTCCCCTCATTCACGATTATATAATTTTTTAACCCCGCCTTTGTTGCTTGACACCTGGTCCCCTCGGCCCTTCATGATCACACATGTTGGTGTGCTCCTTCCATGTGGGCTTTGTTGCTTCTGGGCTAGATGGCCGCTTGTTTACTTTCAAGCCTTTAAGTCCCCAGACGCTATATCTCTCAATAGTCGGGCACCACCAGCCTTCTTCACCACACTTACTTATGCACACATTCATCTTCAGCGTTTACGTGGAGAAGGTGATCACACAATGATGGTTTTGGTTCTTTGGTGTCTGCTACCTGATCCGTTCAACACCTCGTGTTCACTTAGGCTTGTGTGATTCTTCTCTGTGGGCTTTGTTGCTTCTGAGCTAGATGGCCGCTTGTTTGCCTTCAAACCTTTAAGACCCCAGATGCTATATATTTTTGATAGCCGGACACCATCAGCTTTCTTCACCATGTTTGCTTATGCACACGTCTGTCTTCAGTGATCATGTCGGGAAGGTGGGTATCATGGAATGATTGTTTAGCTGAGCAAGGTGCTATTGTATTGAGGGAGTGTGTGCGAGGAGGCCCAATGTCCACCTGCTACCCTACCACTAAACCTATAAATATATGCGCATAGGTTTATTTCCCCCATAATCATAAATATATTTACATATGCACATGTCTGCATTTAGGCTTATATGTATGCCCTTTGCCTCCTACTCCTTACATTCTTTGTTTAATAATTCTAACATCTAAGTCATCCACTCATCTATTCTTACTGACTACTTTTTCTCTTTACAATAAATCAGTATACATATGTGTGTCTCATAATTTTTTATATGTTAGATAAGTGTTAAAAATAAAAGAGGCAGGGATTGAGGTGAGTAGTTGTTAGCTTAAAATAACTTGCTTCTTTTTCAAAAGGCAGTCAGTAAATAGAGCTAAGTTAGTCTACTCAATACTTAAACCTGGTTTGTGTTTTGTTATCTGTTCACCAACACAAATAGTGTACCACAGACTTTACATTTCTTCTGTGGTAATCAGCTGTCATGTTGTACTTAACATAGGACCTACAGTGCTGAATGACTGTCATTTGTTTGTCTACTCCATATTCCTGTCACTTTTCAGCAGGCTCTATGCACCTGCATGTCATTGTCTCTCTGTAAATCATAGATTATTATTGCTTGCTATTAAGTGCAAGGTTCCCAGTGGGGGAGATGTGGTTCTCTGCACTTCTAGTCCAGTTGTAACCTCAGACAGGAACTGTGTGTCATGAACTCAGGAATATGACTTTGGAAGCATTGCTGCTCTACCAGATTAACACATTTTCTATAGCTGAAGGGTCTTATGCAGGAACAAATTTTCTATTCCATGCCCCTGCTTTGTTTAATCAAATCCTAGGCCTGAAAGGGTTTTCTAAACTTCCACAGTAATAGATGCTTTTACTTCTTTAAAAAAAATAAATCATTTTATTGTGAGCTCTTAAAGCTCATATAACAATCCATACATCAATTGTATCAAACCCATTTGTATATATGTTGCATCATTTCCAAAGCATTTTCTTTCTACATGAGCCCTTGGTATCAGCTCCTCTCTTCTCCTCTCCTTCCCCCACCCTCCCACCCTCATGAACCCTTGATAATATAGAAATTATTTTTATTTTCCTATTTTACACCACCTGCTGTGTACCTTCAACCATGTTTCTGTTGTTCATCCCCCTGGAGGGGTGGGGTGTTGAGAGCTCTTGTCTGTACCACTGTACATGCTCTCATCTAGCCGGATTTGTAGGATAGAACTGGGGTCATGATAGTGGGGGGAAGGGAGCATTAAAGAACTAAAGGAATGTTGTGTGTTTCCTCAGTGCCACACTGCACCCTAAGTCTGTAGATCTTTATGGAAACAGAGAGTCTCATCTTTCTCTCTTGACGAAGGCCAGAAACGGGCGGTCCAAAGCTACCGGGAGGCTCCCCGTTGTTAGGAAGCCAGGTCCTTCTGCATTGTTGCATTGACATTCATAGCTTCCATTCTCAAGGGCATCTCATGTCCCAAGATAGCTGCTGAAGTGCCTTCCCGACACAATCGCTGAAGACAAAATGGGTGCATAAGTAATGTGATGCAGAAAGCCCAGCTAGCAAAAGATGTAGCGTCTAGTACAGAGTCTTAAACAAGCAGCTGTCTAGCAGGTAAGCAAATAAGCCCACATGGATGAAGCCTACCAGCCTGTGCAACCATGACATGCTGACAGGATCAGAAAGCAGGCATCAAAAGATGCAAAACAAACAATTATATGAATGTGAAAAGGCTGGGAGAGGGCTGGAGTGGAGACCCAAAGGCCATCTGTAGGTAACTGGGCATCCCCCCAAAGAAAGGCCACAAGGAAGGGATGATTCAACCAGGGTGCAGCATAGCACCGACGAAAGACACATCACTCCTCTAGTTCCTCCACGTTTTCACTTCTACCTCTCCTTCAATGGGGATGAGAGACCAGGGCCAGCAGGCATTTACTTCCACCTTTCCACAACTTGGAAACCTGTTCTAGCACTCCCCTCTGACCTGCAGCTCTTGCTTTATAAGAGTCAAGTTTCTAAGGAGTAAGGGGAGATTCCCAGAAATGCTCCCCTGTTTCCTCAAACCAAGTGCCCTTTCGAGGAGGCTTTCTCAGTTCTCCTGCACTGCCAGCATCTTTCCCGTGAGCACACAGCTGACATCTGTGAAAAAAGAGCGGTTGAGTAAGCATAATTCCTCTTGTGTCTTGGAACCCAACGGGCTAGAAACCAGAAGTCAAAAACGTGGTTTCTGAAAACAGGCGCTAGAGTAAACATTGTAGGCTTTGCAGGCCACGTGGTCTTTATCGTAAGTGCTCAGCCTTGGTACAGTCGCACAGAAACAGCCGTAAGTGACCGACTGTGTTAATGAACATGCAAGTGAGGATGTCTTATTGGCTTTTCACCAGTTCACTCGGTTTTGCCCCCCGTTGGTCATTTGCATTTCCAGCACTGATATTGAAAAACTCAGATTGGATTATTACACAGCCCGCTTATAGGAGCGATTTCCCCACCTGTTGCTATTGCAGTGAGCCTAAGTCTAGTGCGAATATTTAGTTAAAACACTAGGCTACTCTGACCATCTCCACGTGAGCATTAACTTCCAGCCCCTCACTCCCCCCCGCCCCATGCCCGCTAACTGGGAGACAAACTGCTCACATAGATGAACGTCACACAGCGTTTGAAGCAGATCGCCGAACACCCGGACTCACTGGTGGGGGTGGGGTGGAATCTGTCTATTAAAGGCCCTGCCCAGTTCAACCCCGTGTTGTTCAAGGGTCAATTGCAAATTGTATGACTTTTTGACGTGTGGGAAGTCAGAGGATTGGCATTGTTGGAGGGATATGTGCACTGAATCAGAATCCACATTTTAGCAAGCTCCTGCAGTGATTCTGAGGTACACGCAGGGGTCCTCCTGGAAGCTGTCAGAGTCACCCTTGGGGCTCGTCAATCTGTGGATTTCCATTCAGCATGCATTGGGTGGACGTGCAAATTCTCAGCAAGGAGCCCAACTGGTAGAAACAGGCCAAAGCCCTGGTTGTAGTTTAATAAATTTTATCTATGGACATTGAAACTCTAATATCATAGAGTTTTTAATGTGTCATAGAAGATTCTTCGACTTCTTTTTTGTCCAATGATTTAAACAAATAAAAAAATAGGCAGCAGTCTGGATTTGACTCATAAACTCTAACGTATCTTCAGACATTTTGCAGAAAGAAACTTTCTACTTTTTTTCAGTAAATGTTCACTTCTCTACCAAAGTAGCTTGTTTTGCTTGAAAGATAAATTTTATTATTTCAGTCAGCTTAAAATTACCTCATGTGATACTTGAAAATCAAATTGTAATGTAGCATTTTATTTATTTTATCACTCCAATTGTAAAACTTCAAAGATGGAAACTTAGCACGTATTTTGTTTACATACCAAGTTGAGTAGATAGACTAGAGGTCACTTTCAAAGTGGGGTGGACTTCAAGGCTAACAGTAGTACAACTTGTATTTGAGGCCAATATGTACCGTCAGTGCTTACACGCAGCCCTCATTGATGTTGTGTGTGAGTGAATGAGGACATTGGTTGGACCTCTGACAGTAAACAGATGTGATCCAGAGACACATGGGAGCTGAAGCTATGGTTCAGTAGGAAGGTGACATAGTTTTCAGAGTTGCTTTTCTAACTTTAATCATGATCTCAGGTTCATGTGGCCAAACATGGGACTTAGAAGTTTCAGAAAATCAACTTTGTCTCAGATGTAGTGAAATCTCCCATCAGAAGGGATTAAAGTCATTCAGTGAACAATTGTAAGTACTCAAATAATCTTCAAAATGATTCGCCATGTTAACATGGTATAGCTGAAATCTTAACCCAAGCCAAAATAAACCCACATAGCTTTATTTAACTAAGCCGCCTCCTTGTGAGCTCAATGAGTTTTAGTTTTGTTTGAAAAGACAAGTGATGATTTTGTGACTTTGTTGTATATCTCTTCCAAATATTGAATTCATCTCTTTTTTAAGGTGGTGAGATCTATTCTTTTCAGAAATAGTTCTGGAATTTCTTAGAATGATTGGAGATAGAAGACTATTGGCTAATTCTACATCTAATATGAGGGCTAAAAATTATTCTTCTTTCTAAAAATCATTTTATTGGGGGCTCGTACAATTCTTATCACAATCCATTTTGTCAAGCACATTCGTACACATGTTGCCATCATCATTCTCAAAACATTTGCTTTCTACTTGAGTCCTTGGTATCAGCTCCTCATAAAAATAATGTCTTTAATAATATTTGCATCCTACCTTGCTGAGTAGTGACTGGTGTTTTAAAAGCTTGGAAGTAGCTAAGTTGCAACTATTGATCTTTATCTATCCATGACAAGGAAGCTTGAAGAATATAGAAGACTCATGGGAACAATTAGTCCAAATGACAGATGGAGGACACAAGTCTTAGCCTTCATGGCCCTGAGATAAAGAAGAACTACATGATGCCCAGCTCCCACTGTTGACTACTCTGAAAGTGATAAGCACAAAGGGTCTTGATTAGAGTATGAGAAAAACGTGGACCAAAACGCAAAATCATGAAAGACCAAGCTTACTGCTCTGACAATGACTGGTGGAACCCCTTCAAGCCTGGAGGTGAACTCACCCTTTGGCATAATTTTCATCCAAACTATAGACAAGCTTACAGGATGAAACAACACACAGGGGGGTAGTCATTCCTTCAAAAAGTCAACCACAAGAGTCCAAAATAGCAACAGTAAGCCAGGGATAAAGCTGAAAAGAGAGAAAATGATAGAAAAGAAAGGTAAGAAACATCAATGGAAATATAGACTCAGGGACTAGTGCTGCTGCATTGTGGGGACTGAGCTCAGTGTCACAATACAAAATTTGCATGAGTTGTAGAATAGAAACCCAATTTGTTCTCTAAATGTGCACTCCATCACAATAAAATGTTAAAAAGAAAGCTTTCCCCATTTAATTTATATATTACTATTATATAAAAATATAATAGTCATAAAAATTAAAGACTCAAGGGTTAGACACAATATCAATCTCTACCACTGAAAGAAGAGTCACATTTTATATATCAGCCTACTGAAGAAATGTACCGAGAGCTAAGGACGTGCAAAGGCATGAGATGAGTAAAGGAAAGATGGATAGAGGGTCCTGTGGACAGTTTGATTCCAATACATATCATTCCAACGTTGTGGGTCTCAAGAAACATACCAGTCTTGCAATTTAACTTTTAAAATTAAATTAGATAGACTTTTGGCAAAAATAATGATCATCAAATATGTGTTTCCCATGCAAGTGAGACACTAAATCTAATTAGCACACTGGCTGATCATGCGGCTTCAGGCACTCATAATGTATTAAGAGCAAAATCCGTAACAGGAGCCAATGGCCAAAGTTGTACAGACAAGGTCATGGTTTATCCAGGGTTTAGACAGTGTCCAGTGAAAGCTCAGTGTCAGACTACAAAGTGGTTGCTTTTCCATGTTATAGTCAGCATTGGAAAATACAGTGAGAGCAAGGCTGGTGGGCTGCCGTGCATTTCACATCCTACATCAGCAGAGCCTTGCCAATTTTCTTCTCGAAGCCCCAGGAGCTCTACTTGGCTGTGTTTTAAATGCTGCTGACATGCTGCACATTTTTTAAAATTTACTACAAACTGAGCTTTAATGTCAGACATGTTCATTCAATCTTTTAGAATTCTGATACATGACTAGGCCTAGAAGTGAACTAGTGATAGACTAATCCAATTAATATGATGAATAAATTAGTAATGATTTCATAGTCTAGAAGGATTTCTTGGCCTTTAGACTAAATGTTCTTTTTAAAAAAAAAATCCTTGATGACTTTTTATGTGTGCTCCTTGCACTCTAAGCGCTTCAAAGACTGTTTCTGGTTTGGCCTGTTATTTAATGTTGCGACCTCCATATTTTTATGTTAAGATGGCAACAAGTTTAGGTCAGTGTGGTTATAGATGGTGCAATATAGAATATATGTATTACAGAAAAAAAAACAAAAGACCCAGGCTGAGACCAGAAGCTGAAGCAAAGCGTCTATGAGAAAGAACAGAGGAGCAGTGCTGAGATTATGAGGCTGTCCGACCGAGAACTGGGTGGGCTGCTTGGTCCACAGAAGTAGAGGCCATAGACCATATGCCTGAGAGGGTGAGGATGAGAAATATACTTGGACCAATGGACCAGTATGGACTGTATCCTTACTGTTTAACAATTCCTAAAATGTGGTCAACTTTTAACTTCCTTTATTAGCCCCAAAAATTGTGCTTATTGTCTTTGACTTCTACATGGCCATTGTAATGAATCATCAAGTCTAGCAGAGGAGTAGAGTGCCGTGGGAGAAGTGGTTGGTGTCGAATAGGTAAAGAGAGATAGAAGGTAGAGGCAGGCCTGAACCTCTACCAGTAAGGCAGAAGGCAACCAAGGTCGTAAGGCAGACACCCTTGCCATTTTTGCAACAGAAAGTTTCAATCATTGACTCATATATTTGAAAAGTCCAAGATCAGGGCTGGCTTCAAGCACTACTTGTACCAGTATTTGAACACCGTGTCTAGGCCTGAGTTTCTCTCTTTTTTAGTTTCTTGATTCCATTTCCCTGGGTGGCTGCACACCTCTACTAAGAACTATAGCTGCAGCGACTCTATGCCTTGCATCTCCTTTGCTTTAAATAAGAAGATAAGAAGAAGCCTCCTGAGAAATTTCAGCAAGAAACTAATTTCATCTTGGTGTTTCTTATAGGACGTTGAACAGGGAGTTCTCTGCTTCAGATGGCCATTTTCTCCACCCCTGAGTTAGGGAGAAGCCAGAATTCATACGCTGAGAAGTCAGGGGAGGGGTTCTTTTAAGAGTGATATTTGATTCGGTTGCTTGAGCAAAGGTAAGTGAATATTCAATATTGAGCATATAATATTGATGTCATGAACTGAAGCCTACTCTTTCCTGTTAAGCTTTTCCAAGCATTGTTTTGAAGGACTCTTTACACTGCAATACCAAATGCATGCATTGCAAAACTCCTGCAGAGCCTAGTGACTCTCTCTTCCTCACTGCTGTAAACTACCACACATAAATGGTGCTCTTACCTTTTTATATAGCAATGGGTATGTTCTCATCCTTACTCTCTCAGTGCCTGTCTTTTGACACCAGACCTTAATGCTACCATTCAGTTTTGTCCCAGTTTATCCTGAGAGCATCCCATCAGCCACACCAACTACCTCTCACTTTCTGCCTCAGGGTTTCTCTGTCAGAGACACAGGATCCCTGCTGCCATTCTGATGCATGAGCAAATCTGGGATCCAAGGATTCTTGTCAGGTTGGGTGTGGGAGTTCATGAATAAATGATCCCTTTGGCATAGTGGCTGTGCATTGACCGCTAACTGCGAGGCCAGCAGTTCAAAACCACCAGTCACTCTGAGGCTTTCTGTTTCCTTAAGCAGTTAGTCTCAGAAACCCACAGGGGCAGATCTACCCCGTCCAACAGGATCGCCATAAGTCAGAATTGACTTGAGAGTAGAGTTTGGTTTTTTACTGTCTCTTGAGCTGAGAATTTCAAGACACATTCTACATCAATCCTCAGTGGATATCCACAGGAGTCTTGAGTCCCAATTACACATGTACCTGCTCCTTTGAAATCAATTATCCAAATAAACTACCTACCCTCAATTCTTTGCCTCAGTTGATGTTTTCTGGACACTACTCAGATTAAACAGAGTGGACTTCCTAAAGGAAACTTAAAATCTCGAGCACCGTGAAGCTTGCTGCTATTACCTGCCATCAAGTTGGTTCCAATTCATAGCAATCCTATGTACCACAGAACAAAATAACACTTGATCCTGTATCATTCTCACCATCGCTGCTGTGCGGAAGCCCATTGCCCTCACTACTGCCAAATCCATCTCATTGTCGTCACCGTCACTCACCCTCTACTTTACCCAGCATGCTGTCCTTCTCCAGGGCCTCATCCCTCCCAGGGACTTGTCCAATTGATAAGACACAAAGTCTTACCATTTTCACGATGAAGAAGCATTCTGGCTGTACTTCTCCCAAGGCAGATTTGTACCTTTTTCTGGTATTCCATGGTATATCACTGACACCATAATTCAGAGACACCCAGGATATATTTATTGATACAATAGTGTTCAAAGGAAAAAAAAGGAGCAATAAAGATGACAACCAAAGTGCAGACATTTTTACTGGTGGGGGCACGTACCAGATGGCGCAATTTTAAGTAGATGGATGACGCTTGGCAGCGTGAATATTGGGAATTGTACTCAGGGGCCAAATAAAAGAATTGCAAGTCAACAAGTATCAGAAACCTGAAATGTATCAATTTCTTGACATAATATAATCATTTCACCTCTTTTCATTCTAAATATAGAATTGCCTATTATCCTTTACAGTAATTGTTAAATTAATTCAAATCTTTGCTTTTTTGACAATATTTTATGCCAAATACTTGTTATTTGTTCTCTTGACATAGATTTGATAAATATTTGAAATATGTCTCCCTTGACCCAAATAAATGCAGAGGTGCTGAGTCTATAAAGGTCTACAACATCCAAATACTACTAGCCCAGCACTTTGACTCTTAAGTTGCTCCTAAGTGCTACTTGACCTCTGCAACGATTTCTCTTTCCATAGACTGATGGGGAAAGAAGAATGAGTAATGCTTAAAGGAAAAAAAGGAAGAGATCAATATATAACTACTCTAACTTGCACACAAAGCCCATTTCTATGCCTGACAAAATAAATCGTGGCAGAGAAGCCATCTCTGAAATGTACCACTGGGTCCTCAACACAGTAATTCTAATGGATTAGACTACATTAGCAAAATAAACACTGATTATTTCCTGCATTAACACAAAGCAATTTGTCTTTTTGTTATTTTTATTTCCGTAGTGACAGGCTTGTCTGGAAGACCAAAGCTGTTAAGAAAGACAAAGAAATGTCTCACCACTGAGATAAAAGGACCATCGATGTTGTGTTAGTCTGAGTAGACTAGAGAAACAAATTCATAAACACACATATGTATATAAGGGAGAGGTTTATTATATACAAGAGGAATTGAACATAGAGAAAACATCCCAACCCAGTCCAGTCCAAGGCCATAAGTCTGGTATCAGCCCATATGTCTGATACCAATCTATAAAGTCCTCTTCAGACTCACGAAACACATGCAATGATGCCAAATGTAGAAGATCACAGGCCAGTGGGTAGAAAGTCTTTGGGTCCAGTGGTGTTGTAAGCATCTCAGTGCTGGCAGGGGTCTCTCTGGTGCTTCTCCTGCTTCAGAAGTCTGGTTGCATCCATGTGGCTTGTCTTCTGCAATGTCTCCAAGGGAGTAACAGAGAGAGAGATAGAGTGTCTTGCCTCCAAGGAGGAAGTACCAGATTTCCCAGAAGTCCATGCCCACACAGAAGTCTCACTGGCTATCTCCAGATTGACAGCCTAGACTCCACCCCTACACCCTTAATCCTTAAGTGAACACCAGATTAGGTAACTGCCACAGATGTCACAGGTAAAGTATGATATAGAGAAGGTGGGAAGTAAAATTTTTTGAGGATTCCTGTACAAGATCATTCAAGAGCCTAAATAATGGGTCCCAAAAATATCAGGTCTTGATTCTCTAACCTCGTATATAGAAAAAGGATCTTAGCAGATATAATTAATTTAAGGATCTTACAATAGGGCTGTCGTTGTTAGGTGCCATGGAGTTGGCTCCAACACATAGAGCCCTAGGCTCAACAGAGCGAAACGCTGCCCTGCCCTGCACCATCCTAATTGTTCTTGTGCCTGAGCACATTGCTGCAGCCACTGTATCAATCCATCTTATTGAGGACTTCCTCTTTTTCTCTGTACTACACTTTACCAAGCATGATGTCCATTTCCCAGGATCTGGACTCTACTGACAACATATCCAAATTATGTAAGACAAAGGGATTATTTTCCTAAATTATTGACCTGGATATCTCAGATTACCCAATAAAAAACATGTCTTTATAAGATAGAGACAGATGAAGATGAGGCAGAAAATGAAATATGGTCACAATCGAGGCACAGTCATCAGAAGCTGGAAGGAGCAAGGAATAGATTCTTCTCTAGACTCTACAGAGGGCATAATGTCAATACCTTGATTTCAACCCAGTGATACTGATCTTCTGTTTTCACTGCCAGCCAGTGTCAGGGTATAACAACCTCTAATACATCATCATGGGTCTGGTAGGTGCAACTGTACAGCAAAAATGAGTAAAGATTATAGTAAAATCATAGAAAGCAGGAGAAATAGAAGAGAGATTGAAATAATGGAGTCATACACATTTCATTGGTAGCATGCTCACCTCAGCCCTGCTTGGTGGCCCACGCGGAGAGGGAGAGAGATATTTATTTCTAACCAAGGCCTTTATATTCTCTGGGGATGTGCAAACCCCCTAATTACAGGTGAGGACATACATCACAGGAAAGGATTGTGCTGTAGGTAATACAGTAATGGGAGGGGGAGAGGTGATCTAGGGGTATCCACGAACTAGAAAGAGGAGGAATTGGGGGTATATATGTGACAAGAAGGGTGCATTCTAAATTAAGGATGGTGGCCTAACTTTGGGTGTCACTGAGCAGGTTTGACCTGTCCTCTAGATCTCCATAGAAACCATTATCAGTAGGGTGTAAACCCCACCTACAGGGACCAGGTTAATGGTTGCAAGGCTTTAGGGAGAAGTAGCCCATTGTCCTTAACAGCAGGGGGCAGCCCTACCTGTGGTGGGCCCAGACAGTAGTCTGGCAACTGACTGCCTTCAGGGAGGTAACTGGACAATCATTTACCATTAGCTGCAAGCAGTGTCTTAAGTCTAACATCTATTTGGAGGAGATGACTTGGGAGAAATATTTCTGTTTCCCACAAGCCAGAGCTGTAAGACTAAACCGATGTTTCAAGCCACCAAGTTTATTGTTAATACTTTTACAGAAGCCACAGGAAACCAAGACAATTGGTATTGACTGGTCAGCTAATCTTCATTACAACCCTCAGATGAGGAAACTGAGAATCTGATTAAGTATTCCAAATATGTGACAGAAATGAAAGTCTAATTCAGTTGGATTCCAAAGTACAAGTTCCTTTCTCTCACACCATAATCTGGGCACAGTCTTATCCAAATACCATTTCTGGTCTCTTTGATGCCCATGGTCTGCAGCTTGTCCTGAATGTCCTCAAGAGTACAGATCATGTTCTTTCATGATTCACAACCTCTGGGCTGGTAATTCCACTCTTTTCTTTTTCCCTAACATTTTATTAGGGACTCATACAACTCTCTTATTTTTTTTAAAAAAACATTTTATTAGGGGCTCATACAACTCTTCTCACAATCCATACATCAATTGTATAAAGCACATCTGTACATTCTTTGCCCTAATTCCACTCTTAATGATGATCTTTTGGAAGGTTTTTCTCCTCTGGAGACTGTTCTATAGCAGACTGTGCCTGTATTTTTGCTCTTCGAATATACTTAGTCTCTACTGCTTGGCCCATAAAACTCACTGCCATTGAGTTGATTCCAACCATAGCAAAGGAAGGGTTTCAAAGACTAATCTTTACAGAGCCAGATGACCTCATCTTCTTATGATGGAGCGACTTGTGGGTTTGAACTGCCAATCTTGTGGCTAGCAGGCCGCATCTACCCCATAGGACCACCAGTTCATGCTTAAACATATTTGTTGAATGAGTGAAGTAAGCTGCATGAACTCTTAAGTAAAGAGCTCTGGTGGAGAAGTGTGTTATGAATTGGGCCGATAATCACAAGATTAACAGTTCAAATTCACCCGTAGCTCCATGGGAAAAAGATGAATGAGGCTTTTCACTCCTGTGAATATAGATCATCTTTGAAACCCAAAAGAAAGTTTACTTTGTCTTACAGAGTTTCTATGAGTTGGAATCAACACGATGACAGGGAGTTTATAGAACTTCTAAATAAATGGAAGAATAAATGATGCTACATTAGTGATAATGGTCTTTTGAGACTCAAGTTTTAACAAGGTGAGATACAAAAGAGGGAATCATCACTTTTTCTTATCTGTACATCTTAATATCTTCATTGCTAAAGTCATTACTGAAAGTCATGAAACTCAATAAGGGAATGAAATCCACTTTATCAAGTTTCTGTGAATATTGCATGAGTTAATATGGATCAAAGGTTTGAGATGACTAGTACAGATGAAGAATTATCTATTTTCTCACTGCCATCAAGTTGATGCCAACTCACAGAGAATCATAGTGACCTGATAGGACAGGGTAGAATTGTTCCTGTGGGTTTCTGAAACTCTATTTATCAGAATAGAGTGATTCTTCCTTCTTCCCTGGAGAAGCTCGTGGTTTTGAATTGCTGACTGCATGAACAGAGCTCCTTGCCACGGGCACGTCTGCTGTACAAAACCTCTTTAACGTCTCGAAAAGCCAAGACATTACTTTGAGGACAAAAGTGTGCCAGACATAATTCATGGTGTTTTCAATTGCCTTAAATCAGTGTGAAAGTTGGACACGGAGTAAGAAGACCCAAGAAGAACTGGTATATTGGAATTATGGTGTCGGTGAAGACTATTTCAAGTACCACATCCTGTCAAAGGAACAAATAAATCTTCCTTAGAAGAGGTACAGCCAGAATACTCACTGGAGGCAAGAATAGAGGCTTCATTTCACACATTGTGTACATGTTGGCAGGAGTGACCAGTCCCAGGAGAAGGACATCATGCTTGGTAAATTAGAGAGGCAGCAAAAGAGAGGAACACTCTTGACAACATCGATTGACAAGGTGGCTGCAGTGATGGGCTCAAACCTAAGCACGATTCTAGGGATGAGGCAGGGCCAGGCAGTGTTTCATTCTGTTGTACATATGATTACTATGGGTCAGAACTGACTTGATGGCATCTAACAACAATAAGTATTTTCTATTTCTCCTTTTCATGAACTCTTCATTGTTTTTAAAAAGAAAAGTCTTTTTCTGAAAGCAGAAGAGCAAATGACCTAAGAATAAGAAGTTTTGAAGTCTCAGCCAATTTTTTTA
The DNA here is from genome assembly GCF_050624435.1 of Tenrec ecaudatus. Taxonomy (NCBI): domain Eukaryota; kingdom Metazoa; phylum Chordata; class Mammalia; order Afrosoricida; family Tenrecidae; genus Tenrec; species Tenrec ecaudatus. Next base: position 48,792,780 of record NC_134531.1, read on the forward strand.
ATGTTGTGCTTTGGTAAAATGCAGAGCAGATACCAAGAGGACAAATTTGACTTTGAAATGAGTATCTCACTTGACGTCAGCAGTAGCCCAGAGCTTCACGGCTTTTCACTCAAACGGAAACCAGAACAACATGGCATTTAGAAACAATATATATCCGATTATGGAAAGTGTATTGTGAAATTCATAGGAAACAAGCTGATAGAGTCTTTATCTTAATTTTTGATTAATCTTTCAATTCTTAGATATTTCTCGATTGGCCCATGCTAGGAATTCAGTTTGCTGCTTTGTTTCTCACTTAGGAACAAATTGGACTCATTTGAAGCATGTGAAGAAGAAAGCTCAACTCTCGTGTTTGCATGTGTGAGACCTGACGTTTTTAATTGGCTCGCACGTCTTGCTATAATGAGTGCACGTCAAGGCTTCTCGGGAAATACACAGATGAAAGAATAAACACGCTGGGAAGTTTTCGGGCTGTTTTTGGTTTTATCTTCGTTTGTTTCTGGTCTCACGAAGTAAATACAAATCTTTTTGCAAGGAACACATATTGCAGGGGACAGGGAGGCACAACTTGAGACCTGGGAACTCTTGCCTAAACTTAAGCAGACAAAACCCTGTTGTAAACCATGGGCATTGATAACATGGAAATATGTCAGGCCAGTCTAGTTTTGTAGGCTAATTCTTGTCATTTGTTGTGGGAAAAATGTTGGCTTCACTAAAGGAAATGTGCCAACATATTCCTGTCCCCAGAGGCTTCCTCTGCCCCAAACCCCACGGAACATGCCTCTGTATTTTATTGAACACAATTGTTTTTGATTGGCTGAAATATATCATGACTGCAGGCTCTGTAGGCACACGTGGTCCCATCAGAAAGCACTAAATACCCTGTCTATCTGCATACCGAAATACTCCACAATCCAATCAGCCCTAGTGGTCTAGTGTTGAGAGTCAGCGTTCTCCCTGCATGGCCCAGATTCGATCCTAGATCAGGAAGGCCTGTAGCCTTTGAGTGTCTGGCTGGTCCAAATGGTCAAATGCTGGACTGCTAACTCAATGGTTGGTGTGGTAGTTACACAATCTCATGTCAACTTGAGGATTTTAAGGGTGAAGGGGTGGAGTCTAGCCTTTCAATCAGGTCACAGTCAGATGTTGCCTCCCTGTGGGTGTGGCCTTCTCAGGAGGATTCTGGGAATTTCTTCTCTGTCTCTGCCTTTGGTTTCCTGTGCACAAATCATGTGGAGCTTTGCTGAGACCTGAGCAAGCCGTGTGGCGTGGACCTGTGGAGACAGCCCTGTGTTGCTTCCACTGCTATTGGATCCACAAGCGTTTTCACCCACCGGCCTGTGATCTTCCTGAATTTGACATCTTTGCTGTGCTGTGTGAGTCTGAAGAGGAATTTATAGACTAGTATCGGACATATGGGCTAATGTCAGACTTCTGGGCTTGATCTGGACTGGGCTGGGATGCTTTCTCAATATGCAATTGCTCTATAATATAAAGCTCTCTCTTACACATATGAGTGTCTCTGGATTTGCTTCTCTAGTCAACCTGGACAAACACAATTAGCAATCAGAACTTACTAAGAGGCACCTCAAAGGAACACCTGGTAATCTGTTTCCAAAATGTCTCAGATAGAAACTGTATAGAGCAAAGATCTACTCTGAATCACATGGAATCACTAGTCAGAATCATTCATCAGAATGCAGTGATATATTTTTAGGTTTATTTGATACCACACTCATTATCTCTACAATCATCACCCAACACAATGACCCAAGTACACTTATTGATACGCTCCCATAATTAAACCATAATTGATATAGATGTAATAATGATGTATGGAAAGAAGAATAAAATTGATCAGGTAGAAAAGAGGGAGCTATGGGAAAGGAATGGTGGATGCATTTAAGGGATCCTTTAGAACAGTGGTTCTCAACCTGTTCGTTGTGACCTCTTTGGGAGGGGGGGTGGTCAGACAACCCTTTCACAGGGATCTCCCAAGTCATAATAGTAGCAAAATTATAGTGATGAATTAGCAATGAAAATAATGTTATGGTTGGGGGGGTCACCACAACATGAGGAATTGTATTAAAGGGTCGTGGCATGAGGAAGGTTGAGAACCACTGCTTTAGAAGAAGCATCAACAACATGTGAAAACTGATTGAATAAGGCAATTAAGAGGGTTCATTTGAGTTGCAGGAGACCTTGAGTTTCTCTGTTGGAAACAATGAGTGATTGATTCCCTTAACTAAGAGGAAAATCAGGGGGTAGAAGATAAGATAAATGCTGTGGGGCAGAAAGAGAGAGCGAGCTAGTTTGTGTTTGAAGAGGTTGGATTTGAGGTGTCTCGAAGGCAGCTATGTTTAGATAGATGTCTATTAAGTAGAAGGAAATTCAGAATTGACACGGAGAAGAGTAGGAATGGTTATGGTTTTAGATTTGTTTTTCTTAGTTACAAAAGTAAGCAGGAGAGTTTAATTTTTACATGACAGGAAATTAAAGCTCAAAAAGGTTAAATAACTCGCTCCAAGGTCACATTGTGAAATAGTGCCAAAGCTGGAACCAAACTCATACTTTCTGAAATTTATGCTGGTGTTTCCAAAACACTGTACCCTGTGAAACTAGAATCCCATTCTTAATGATTGCTAGTCTAGATTTGATCTGTTGACCTTCCAACTGTGTTAGTTGAGAAGCCTATCCGGTGGCAGAAGGTGAGGGATTATCTGTATGAAACCGCAAACTGCAGGACAGGAAGCCAGGGAAGGCAAAAAGGGAAAAGGTGGGTAGAGATGTAAGAAGAGAGGCAGACACGATAAGGGTAACAGAAAAATAAAGGGGAAACTAGTTCAGAGACCAAGGAGCAAAGGCTCTCAACTATGTCCAAAGTTGGCCTTTCCGAATTCCTTTCCACTCCACTTCCCATGCCAGTCCTATCCGGAGTGGGCGTGGATGAGGTCCCATGACAATTGGATATAGCAGGGAGACTACATGCCGCATGATGTACCTCACTCCACATAGAGAAAGCAGATATGTGTTTCCAATTCCAGCTCCTTGTCCAAACCTTAAAAATTCAACTCAGGGCTACTTGAATACATTTTTCTATTTACCAGTGATAAAGCCATCAGTAAATTTCACAAGATTCCATGTGTAACCTTTAGCCATAGATCAATATGTAATAACATACTTTTAGATGTAGATCACCTCCGGGAGGCCATGTCTAAACAACAGCAAACAGATGTTTGAGAAAGAAGAGGCTCCATATGCGCATGGGTGGCGTATCTCATGGCGAGAGGCAGTTCCCACCCTTTCCTCATCTTTGTTTTCAGTTAGATTCTAAAACATTTGTTTCTGATATATGAGAGGTACATTTCCCAGACAGAAACCTGGCTTTCAAGGAGCTAGGTTTTCTCTTAAAATAGGATAACAATGTACAAAAGGGAAGCCAAAATGAGTGGAATCAAACCACTCGACAAATTTTATGGGACAAACATTTCTTAAGAATTTGCCCATGTATGGTATAATATGCTAGGTAGTCTGGAAAAACCAGTATGTAGAAACATCGCCCTCATGGATAACTCATTCGTACTCAACAAACACTCTGTCTTCTCTGGCACTTCTGGGGTGCTTGGTTGGGAGGCAAGGCTGTGTAATTCATTGTGCCATGGTTTGTGGGTGGAAAGCCAAACACAGACCAGCTGGCTCGTTGCCTCCTCTGGTTCACTTTCCCCTCTTTGATAAATAAAGTCTCTTCTCAATATTGAAATTTCACAATAATAGAACCTCCCATAGCTGGAAATTCTAGTAGCTGAATGAAGTAGACTTATGCTTGACATTGACTCTAACAATCCTTTTTTTAAAAAAAATTAATATAGCCAATGAGATTTTTGAGTTGTTACTTTAGCATAAACTTGACTGATCTTGACCAATACACGTGCTTTTCTGAAGCAAGTTAGACACACACTTTAAAATAGTTTGAGAAGTTGATGATCTAGCCCACTTTTTCCAAAGTAGACTTGGATAGAACCCAAACCAATATATTGATGTAAATGACGTGGGTCAGAGTGGATGGGCCAAAGCCCATCTGTAGACAACTGGACATCCCTTCACAGAAGGGTCACAAGGAAGGGACCAGCCAGCCAGGGTGCAGCATAGCACCAACGGAACACACAACATCCCTCAAGTTCTTAATGCTTCCTCCCCACCCCCACTACTATCATGACCCCAGTTCTACCTTACAAATCTGGCTAGACTGTAACATGTACACTGGTACAGATAAGGGCGCTTGACACATGGAATCTAGGACAGATAAACCCCTCAGGACCAATCATAAGAATAGTGATACCAGGAAGGTAGGGGGAAGGTGAAGAGAAAAGGGGGAGAAACTGGAACCGATTGCAATGATCTATGTATAAACTCCCCCACCTCCTTCAGGGAGATGAACAACAGAAATGTGGGTCATGGGAGATAACAGAGGGTGTAAGATGTGAAAATACTAATAATTTATCATTTATTAGGGGTTCACAAGGGTGGGGGAGGGAGGGGTAAAAAGAGGAGCTGATACCAAATGCTCGCGCAAAAAGAAAATGTTTTGTAAATTATGATGGCAACATATGTACAATTGTGTTTGATATAATTGATGTATGGATTGTTAAAAGAACTCCCCAATAAAACAATTTTTTAAAGTTCTATAAATCATCTAATACCTGTTATATTTCGTACTTATGATATTTAGCCCTTTTTTTTTTTTCACTTCCGAAGGCATTCTTGTTAGGAAGATAACCGACATGGTTCTTTCTATAGAGGAGACAATCTCTGACAAATAGTTATGGAATCATAAAAGTGGAATTAGAGAGGGAAAAGATAGCCCTCTTGAAATAATTTGATCATCTTTTTACATAAAAGGACCTCCTCCCTCATTGTAAAAGGCAGATCTTCTGGATGAGACATGGAATAAAGGATTTTAATGGTTTCATGAGAGTAATTAGATATTTTGGCTAATAGTGGCCAGCTTAAGAAATGCGTGTGGTAGCAGTGGGGTGGAGGGCTGGAAAGAGGAGAGAAATGGGAGGAAGGTTCACTGGAGACATTCCTGAGGATTGTAAAGGTACAACGCCCTGGATGGGAGTTGATTTGGGATGGCTGTGCATTGCACTGGATTTTTCATGATTGGTTCTTTCTTTCACCTTCAATATTATGAATCAAATCGTGGGTAATCCAATTCATAAAACAGACTAAAACATATATTTGAGGGGTTTTAATAAATTTCAAATAGAACTATTAAAGATACGATAGACCAGCAAGAATAAGAAGGTTGTTCAGTTCAATCCAAGTGTGGCTGATGCTCAGGGAAATATTTTATAAATTACAAAGTGTATACCCTGAAACTGGCACCATGTTGCAAATATGGAAATCCATACACCGAGAAACCCTAGAATACATTCCAAAAGACAACAACTGGAAGTAGCAGGCAAATGTGAGTTGAGCATTCTGATTTTCCTGAGACAGGTGCAGCTCCTGTCTATTGCCATTTTACTCTCACAGCGACTTAAAATCATATGACAAATTATGTTATCCTCCTATTTATGAAATTTAGGTAGTATAAAATTTCACATTCCTATGTGTTCTTAATCTTCTCTGTCGTAGTTAGGATTAACTTGAACCTGCATCCTCTAAAATTTGGTTGGAATTCCACAGTTCCTCACTTGGGTGCAGTGGCATCTCCACAGGTGGAGGGGAAACGTGGGAGACACCAGGTAACCCCGTCCGCGGAAGTAATACCAAAATGACTGTTTTCAAAACTTTAGTTCAGTTTTGCAGGGGAAATATTTCATTATTTTCAAATAAAAATATCCTCGTAGTTAGTTACAACAACCAAAACAATTTTTTGTAAGTTCAACTAATATGTGTACCTACAAACTAAAACTCTATGCTAATTCCCCTTTTAAACTTTCTACTGTGCTCCGGTCAGAGCTGTCATTACTCCCTAACTACAATGCCACCTTGAACCACCTGAGTTCATAGGGACACCACACACATGCACTGCTGTTTTCGTTGTTGCCGGTGTTCTTGATTTGTCAAATTTCCTGGCATTTTAGCAATTTTTTGTGATTATTAGCATTTGGAGACACATAGCAGTAACTTTTTGAGAATTAGGTACAAATTAAAGGGAACGAAGGATAAAAATGAAAATAGGTTTCTGTTAAGTTACTAATAATGTTATGATTCAAGGTATTACAAAATCATTTGCTTTTAGTATTCATATAAGACATACTACATTCAAACAATTTGAAATTTTATTATATATTATTCTGTGATTAAAATCTACAATAAAGAGGTTCTTTATGGTCTGATACAGGAGAAGGTCCATGGGAAGTAAGAGGGCACTATGAGTTACCAAGGCATGAAACCAACCCTAGATGACGATAGTACAAGAGGCTCAAAGCCCCAGCACTTCTCCCTCCAGTTCTCCGCCCAGGCCGGATCCCTTCGTCTAATCTGAGCATCTCCTCCCATTAGCACTTGACCGTGGTTCCCATGCTACAGCTTTACTACCGATACTTATCTGTACTTCTACACCTAGAGTTTCTTTTCAGTTAATAATACAGACATGAATAGCACATGCCTGTGGGAAAGACATAAAATAAACATTAACTCAAAAGGTTACCTATGACTAAACAGGGTCAAAGAAGTTTTAAGGGTTTTGAAAAGAATATTTGAAGTGTTCTCTGGATGTCATCATTGTTATTGTTCAGGGCCCTTGAGTCAGATCCAGCTCGTAGCAGCTCCACATCCAACAGAATAAAGCACTGCTTTGTCCTTTGCTGCCGTCATGACAGTTATGTTTGAGTCCATTGTGGCAACACTGTTTCAATCCATGTCACCAAGGGCTCTGCTCTTTTTCACTCATCCTCCAATCAAGCATAATGCCCTTTTCCAGGTACTGATTTCTCCTGATGATATGTTTAAAGTACACAAGATGACGTCTTGCCATCCTTGTTTTTAAGAAACCTTCTGTCTGCATGTCTTCCAAGACAGGTATGTTTGCTCTCTGCCAGTACAGGGTTGAATGGCAGTCAATATTCTTCAGAAACACCCTAATAAAATACTTCCATTGGCTGCAGTCTGCCTTCTTCCTTACCCAGCGTTCGCATGCATAGGGAGGCGATTGAAAAGACCGGGGCTGGCTCAGGTGCTCCTCCATCCTCAAAGTGATGTCCTTGCTATTCTACACTTTAAAGAGATCTTGTGCAGCAAGTTTGCTCAAATGTTCTTTGGTTCTTTTCTTTAATATACCAACATTTTGCTATTTATTCCCTCCACGATGGCAACATACATGTGTAATCGCATGCATTGAATCAACAGATCCCGTCCTATGAAATATCTCTCACTCACTCCCAGTGCCACAGAGTCAATGCCGACTCAGCCACCCGATAGAAAGAGTCGAATTACCCTGCAGGTTTTCCAAGACTGTAACAGTTTATGAGATGAGACTGTAACAGTTGATGGGATGAGACTGTAACAGTTGATGGAATGAGACTGTAACAGTTTATGAGATGAGACTGTAACAGTTTATGAGATGAGACTGTAACAGTTGATGGGATGAGACTGTAACAGTTGATGGAATGAGACTGTAACAGTTGATGGAATGAGACTGTAACAGTTTACGGGATGAGACTGTAACAGTTGATGGGATGAGACTGTAACAGTTGATGGAATGAGACTGTAACAGTTTATGGGATGAGACTGTAACAGTTGATGGAATGAGACTGTAACAGTTGTTGATGGTCTTTCTCCTGTGGAGCACCTGGTGGCTTTCAACTGCTGACCTTGCAAATTGTAGCCACTATCTATAACCATTGTGCCACCAGAGTTCCTGTCTATCTCCTGCCTGCGTTCACTTCCTAAAAGAACAGAGGAAGGTCAGTGTTGAGAAAGAATTCTCAGGAATAACTGGATACAGAGCAATAAGGTTTTTCAGAACAAAATGCACTTGGAAACTGTAGTTTTTAGTTTACATTCCTGAGATCCTACTGGTCCTTTGATTTCTTGACTACGGCTTCCATGAGCATTCATTGTGAATCCAAGTAAAACTGAAAACTTCGGTCCTTTTTCTGTTTAGTGTGATGTTGCCTATTGGTTCACTTATAAATGATTTTTATTGTCTTTTGTTTTTCTTTACATTGAGCTGCGATTCATGCTGCAAGCTGTATTCTTTGATTCTCTTCAGCAAGTGCTCCCAGCCATTTAGCTCTTTGCCCTCCAAGTAAACTGTGACCTTATTCATGCCACATGTTCTTATTGGCCAGGTTGGCACAATAAACCTACCTAAAACAGTCCACCCCTTGCCAACTTGGCACTTGTACACAATTCTTTAGCCATATATAATTTCCCGACATTAATGAAATTGCACTTATAATGAACATCAATATCTATAATACATATAAATGAAAACACATGGAATCTAGTTTTAGCTGGTACACCATACATGAACAAAGCAAAGATAAGCACATATAAAGAAAATAAACTGACAATCACAAACTTCGCTTTTGCAATTGATCACATGGTCGTAGCTGATAGGTAGAACTACCTTCTTCTACCACCCATTCTGAATTACCTCTGCCCTCAGCAAACACCTTCCCTGGCTCTGATTTTTTGACTGGAGGGGTCACCCACAACTTCATTCCTGAGGGGTCTGGGCCATTAGGTATCCTGTCAGGATCAGGTTGCTATAACTTACCATTTACTTTAATCACTGGGCATGGTAGTACTAAGAGTCAGCCTATGGGATCTCCTGGATTCCAGACATTACCTCCGTTATGTAGCACCAGTCCAATTTCTCCTTACTAATCAGGATCAGCCACACCACTCAGTACAGTGACATCTTTCCTGACCTGTTGACCCAAAGGTATGAGAAGCCCAAAGTGACCAGGGGGCATTCTCATCTGCCAGTTCAGTGGAATCTATGCTGTGTTTCTAGGTGGGAGAGTTCCTTCCTTTGGACCAGGACCTCCAGACTTGAAGCACATTAGGTTGCTGGGACAGGAAGCAAAAATCCTGCAAGTGGATCACTAGGAGTAATAGTGAGTGGTGCCATACCATCTTCCACCCCTTGGTTCCTGGACCTATGAGTTCTAGCTATTGGAGACACAGCACCATATATTGGCAACTGGTTTAGAACCTATACAGCTTCCTGGAGAACCTTGCCCCAGCCCCGTAAGTTGGTGCCACCTAGTTGGCACCTTATTTGTGTCTTTAGGAGCCCATTCCATCGTTCTATCAAGCCAGCTGCTTCATGATGATGAAAAACATTATATGACCAGTGGGTTCCATGGGCATGAGCCCATTGCCACACTTCATTTGCTGTGAAGTGAGTTCCTTGATCTGAAGCAATGCTATGTGCGATGCCATGCCGGTGATTGAGGCATTCTGTAAGTCCACAAATAGTAGTTTTGGCAGAAGCATCACGTGCAGGGAAGGCAAATCCATATCCAGAGTAGGTGTCTATTCCAGTAAGAACAAAACACTTCCCCTCCCATGACAGATGTGGTCCTATGTAACCAACCTGCCACCAAGTTGCTGATTGATCTCCCCGAGGAATGGTCCCATATCTTGGACTTAATGTTGGTTTCTGCTGCTGGCAGATGGGTCACTCAGCAGTGGCAGCGTCCAAGTCAGTCTTGGTGAGTGGAAGTCCATGTTGCTGTGGCCATGCATAGCCTCCATCCCTGCCATCATGTCCACTTTGTTCATGTGCCTATTGGATGATAACAGGAGTGGCAGAGGAAAGAGAAGGACCAGTCTCCACAGTGCATGCCATCTTATCCACTTGATTTTTAAAGCCCTCCTCTTCAGAGGTAATCCTTTGGTGAGCATTCACATTAGACACAATTACTTTCTTGGCCCATCCAGAGAGAGTTATCCATATACCTCTTCCCCACACCTCCTTGTCACCAATTTTCCAGTCGTGTTCTTTACAATTCCCTGACCATTCAGCCAAGCCATTAGCCGCAGCCCATGAATCAGTATACAGTCTCACATCTGGCCATTTCTCCTTCCAGGCAAAATGGATAGCCAGGTGCACTGCTGGAAGTTATTCCCATTGGGAGGATTTCCCTTCACCACTGTCCTTTAGGGAGATCCCAGAAAGGGGCTGTAGTGTTGCTACTGCCCACTTACGAGTGGCACCTGCATACTGTGCAGAGCCATCTGTAAACCAAGCATGACTTTTTGGTCTTCAGCATGGTATGGTAAGGAACTCCCCAGGAGGCCATAGGTGCAGACTGGGAGAAAGGAGGTACTGTGAGAGGAGTGGAGACTGTGGGCATTTGGGCCACTTCTTCATGCAGCTTACTTGTCCCTTCAGGTCCTGCTTTGGCCTGATCTCGTATATACCACTTCCATTTAACAATGGAGTGTTGCTATGCATGTCTAACTTTATGGCACTGTGGGTCAGACAATAGCAAGTTCATGATGGGTAGCTCAGGCCTCAAGCTAACTTGGTGGCCCATGATGAGGTGTTTAGTCTCCACCAAGGCCCAGTAACAGGCCAACAGCTGTTTTTCAAAGGGGGAGTGGTTGTTGGCAGAGAATGGCACAACTTTACTCCAAAATCCCAATGGTCTATGCTGTGATTCACCAATAGGGGTCTGCCAAAGACTCCAGTTATCTACAACTGACACCTGTGGCACCACTGGGCCAGCTGGACCATATGGTCTCAGTGGCAAAGCAACTTGCATGGCAGCCTGAACCTGTTGCAGAGTCTTTTCTTGTTCTGGGCGCCACTCAAAACTGGAGGCCTTTCATGTAACTTGATAAATAGGTCAAATTAGAGCAACCAAGTGAAGGATATGTTGCCTCCAAAATGCGAAGAGGTCCATTAGGCATTGTGCCTCCTGTTACTTGTTGGGAGGACCAGATGCAATAACTTTAGTAGGAATGTCTTGACATGCCCTACACCAGTGAACCCTTAGAGATTTTATTGAGGTAGAGGGTGCTTGAATCTTCAGTGGTTTAATTTCCCAATGTCTTGTATGCAGATGCTGTACCAATGAAACTAGAGTCTTTGATATATCCTCTTTAGTGGGTCAAATCAGAATGATGCCATCAATATAATGAACTAGTATGACATTTTGTGGAATGGATAGATGATCAAGGCCCCTTTGGACTAAATTATGGCACAGGGCAGAAGAGTTGATGTACCTCTGGGGGACTTGTGAAAGTGTATTTTTACCCCTGCCAACTAAAGGCAAATGGCTTCTGGTGGTCCTTTGAGACTGGTATTGAGAAGAGGGCATTGACCAGATCAATAGCTTCATACCAAGTACCAGGAGAAGTATTGATTTGCTCAAGCAATGAAATCACATCTGGAATGGCAGCTGCAATGGGAGTCACCAACTCGTTAAGTTTACAATAATCCACCGTCATTCTCCAGGATCCATCTGTCTTCTTTTCAGGCCAAGTAGGTGAGTTAAATGGGGATGTGGTAGGAATCACTACCCCCTGCATCTTTCAAATCTTTGATGGTGGCACTGATCTCTGCAATCCCTCCAGGAATGTGGTATTGCTTTTGGTTTACTATTTTCCTGTGCAATGGCAGTTCTAATGGTGTCCACTTGGCCTTTCCTACCATAATATTCTTTATTCCACATTTCAGTGATCCAATATGTGGGTTCTGCCAGTTACTAAGTATGTCTAGTCCAATGATGCATTCTGGAACTGGGGAAATAACCACAGGATGTGTTCAGGGGCCCACTGGACCCACAGTGAGGCGTACCTGAGCTAAATCTCCATTGATAACTTGACCTCCATAAGTCCCCACTCTGACTGGCGGGCCTTCGAAACACTTTGGGTCTCCTGGAATTAGTGTCAGTTCAGAGCCAGTGTCTAGTAATCCCTGAAAAGTTTGATTATTTCCTTTCCCCCAATGCACAGTCACTCTTGTGAAGTCCCATAGGTCCCTTTGGGGAAGGCTAGAAGAAAGACTAACAGTATAGACCTTCGGTGATGTAGCAGGGTCCTCCTTCAAAGGGACCCGGCCTACCCATCATTCAAGGGGTTGTGGGTCTGTAAACTGGCTCAGGTCTGGGAATTGATTGAGTGATAGTGACTCTCTATTCTGCTGTTCACCGGATCTAGCATTCTTCCGCCTGTACAGATCACATAAATATTTATTAGGTTTCCCGTGTATTTCACTCCTAGGGACACCGTGGCTAAGTAGCCAATGCCATAAGTCCACACGAGACAGGTTGCTTTGATTGCTACGGAAAACTTGCTGTCTATAATGATACCACCTCCGCCCTGTCTGTGTTGATTCAGTGCTGACACCTTCCCTCTACCACCTCGGGGCCCAATCAGCCCCATTGTAGGCAAATGTTGGCGTTCACTTGGGGCACTTCCCGGTGTTAATCCTGGTGCACATAAAATAGCAATTACCGGAGTCTTCAGAGATGCTGGGACCCACTTCATGCACTTGTCCCTATGGTTGTGGTGAAGAGTAGTCCTCAGGACACCCTCTTTTGGGGTCTATGGCAATATCCCGATAGATCCGTTCCAGCATATGAATTTCCCTAAGCTTGGGGTGCCTTCCTCTACAGGTTTCCTACACCGATTCCATCACATTTTCCCACATGAATTACATACTGCCCAGTTTTGCATGTTTTAAATCTATCATTCTTGCCAAGTTTAGTTAAGTTCCTTAAGGGAAGGTAGAAGTCAAGGCCCTATGTGTTGCTGGTAAGGTCATATGTTTAGGTTTATGGAATAGTTAGGTTTCATATCAGCTTGGCTGGACCAGGTTCATAGTAAGCTGGCCGTACTTCCCCCCATAAAGTGATCTAATACAATGTAACCAATTACACAATAGGATCTAACAAAAGATAATCAACTTTGTGAGCAGCCAGCAGTTATGTGACCTTGATTAGGTCACAGACTTGATAAGAGCGGAAGAAAGTGTCCTTGGGAGCGTTGTCTGATCCTTTTGAAGCAGATTCTGTGGGGAAATTTCTTATTTTTGCTGGACTTGAATCCCACATCTTATCTGTGGATCTTCTGCCATATTATCTGCCTATCACAGGTGCTATCAGCAACCATGAACCCATTCACCAATCTTTGTTCTTCCTGCGTCCTGATTTGGGAGCCCTCATAGTTAAATGAGTCAGGAGGACCCAAAGAGACTTTCCTGCTCCTACAACTGAGTGAGACACTTTTCTTGATAGAAACTTCTCTGTTTACAAACCAAAATAAGTGTCACTGAATTTGCTTCTCTAGAGAATGCAGCCAATCCTGTCATTGATGATATATGAGCATGTTTTCCTTTTATGACAGGGTTCCTGGAAATGAAATATTTTCTCAGTGATGTGATTTATACACATTAATAAATCTTTTATTTCTTATTCCCCTCTTGTCCCATGGATATTAATTATGGGAAGGTGGGGAAGAGGGCTTTTTTCAATGGTGGGATTCAAATAACTTAAAACTTTCTTTGCTACTCTAATGACCATTTTAAGCATAAAAGAGATCTACTGAAAGGCAGTTTATTATTTGAGACAGTTAATCCTTAAGTAATGACAATAAAAGTGGTACACAAAATTAGATTATGTCATAGGAAAGCTTTTAAGATATTAATGAAAATTTTAAGTGATACCTGACACCCAAAACAGTAAAAGTCTTGTTTAATATAATTTTAATATATTTCCATATTGCTTCCAGATGGGTGTCCTCACTTGCTATATTCTTCACTTTTATCTGAGCAGCATCAGCTGTGTGATTTACTCTTAACCACCTTTTCACTGTAGGCGTAGGATCCCATTCCTTTAGAGGCAGGCCAATTAGAAAATAGTCATTGTGGTTGATGTACTAGAAACAACCAAACACTTCTCTTCTCTGAACCTATTGTGTTCATCTTTGAAAAGCTCCTTTCTATGTTTGCTGAATTTAAGCGATTGTTCTGATCATATTAGCTCAAGGAACACTTTCAGTAATTACATAATCCATTCATAGTATAGCATGGAAATTTGTGGTGTAACACAACGCTGAAGCAAATGATAGCATGCCTTTCTGATCTTGGCACTTTTTCTCTTTAAGTTATATATTTGTTTACGAAGTAACAAATACAGGGGGATCAAAATGTAGTATTCCATAGAAATTATAACAGAGTTCTTGAAATTAGTGAATAAATATTAGAAGTCTGGCTCCATATAATTTTTATACCAATGATGGAATGAACGGAGACCTTGATAGGGAGTTGCCAGAGGTCCAGGCCAGACTCCTGGGCTATCATTGCTGATGTCATATGGATCTAGGCTCCAAGCACAGAATATCAGAAGGATGTTTCCTTGTGTTTTATTGACTATGCAAAGACATTTGTGTATTGGGATGATGAGAAGATATAAACCTGACATACACCTTTCCTGACGCGAAACTCTGCAATTTTCCCTTGTTCTTGATACAGGTTCTGCATGAGCACGAGGAAGTGACCTGGGATTCTGATTCTTCCCAGGGTCATCCAGACTTTGTTATAATCCACATAGTCAAGTGTTTTGGGATAGTCAATAAAATGGAAATACACATCTTTCTGGTAATCTCTGCTTTTAGTCAAGATCTATCTATTAACAATAATATCCTTTGTTCCACTTCCTCTTCTGAATCTAGCCTGAACCTCTGGCAATTCCCTGTCGATGTTCTACTGCAACCGTTGTTGGATGATCTTCAGCAAAATTTTACTTGGATGTGATATCATTCTATAATCTCTGCATTTTGTTTTTGGTACAGTGACTGCATATTCTTTCCATGCTCCTTGCACAATTCAAATTTGCCCATAGACTCTTGCAATATTGACATTTGAGGGTTGATTTTTTTGTATGCTGAGCACGTTCTTTCTTTGTGGTTTTATACAAGATCTATAAACTGGTGACTGTTGATGCATCATGTTGTATTTTTCTACCTTTTAGAGATTCGAAGGTATTTTGACCAATGGATCTAAAAGTATATTCATCCAATTTTTCTATTTTTAATACATACCGATCAAATGCTTTTTTAGTAATAGATAAATATGTCTAATTTGTATACATTTTAATGAATTTATCTCCATTTTTACAGTTACATTATTACCAACAATTTTTAAATACAACATTTATTATTATGATATACGATTCAAAAGAAAAAGTTTCCTGCATCAAGTAATAGCAAATTTTACAGAAAATATTTCATTTATGCATGTTTGACAATCAAAATTTCCTGAATTAGTGTGATTATTAATTGTATTTATGTTGCTACACATACCTACAATTTTTTTATTTTACGTTTCAATTTCCCTGACAAGCCATCTTATAATCATGAATTATTCATTTTCTCTGTTTCCATACAATTTACTAGATGGGATTTGTTCCCAATCATTTCATTTTCCTCTGTTTAAAAAGTAACATTTAAGTGAAAAAACTGAAGGGATTTATCACCCCAATACCTGGGAGGGAAGTGCTTCTACCCACGCTCCCTTTTCCTTCCATCATAATCTCTGTTATATAAAAAACCTTCTAAAGTCAAGACACCAATCATTACAATGTGTTAAGAATGACATGGGGTTATAAGGGGTCATCTATGTTAAGATGCTGTACTCTGTCTATACCTTTCATAGTTGAGTGGCATCTCGGTGTACAGATAATAGGGCCTGAAACCAAGATAAAATGATGCCAATGATAAATTATCAAGGCTGGTTTGTGCCCAGCGAGAGGATAACTCTACGGTTTGGAGCGAAATCATTCATAACCTGAAACAGACCACACAGCCTTGTTTGCTTAAAATGAAGGCTGCTTGAAGCACATAGTGATAAATGTCAAAGACTCTATATAGCCTTCAATATGGATTATACCTGAATGCAAAGAAAATAAAATCCTCACTATTGAATGTTATGGGAAATAGAGGGGAAGTTGATGTTGTCAACAATTTCATTCTTCTTGGATGAAGAATCATCCAATTCAGAAAGCAAACGACATATTGCACTGAGAAAGACGGCTACAAAATATCCCTAAAGATTTAGGAAACCGAGCTGATTCCAGGAACCCAAGTGGAAGGCGAATTTTGAGAATGATGAGTGCTTTGCTCAATTGATGTATGCATGGATTGCGATAAGAGTTGTATGAGCCCCAATAAAAAGATCTATTAATAAAAAAAGATTTAAAAGGCAACTTCATTACTTTAGTCTGAGCAAGTCATAATCTTTGCAATCACATACTATGCAGGTGATTGTTGGCCTCCAAAAAAGTAGAAGAATCGATGCATTGGAGTCGTGACCTTAGCAAAGAATGTTGAAAATACCAGAATGCCAGAAGAAACAAATCAGCCTTCGAAGAAATACAAACACAATGTTCCTTACATGTGTTGGTAGTGAGACTTGGACATCATTAGATTCTCACATCATTAGAACAGATCAGTCACTAGAAAAGGACATGTTTGTTAAAAATAGACAGCCAACAAAAACAAGGGAAACCACCAGTGAAATAGAATAACACAATAGCCACAAAAATAGATTCTGAAATATGAGTGGTCATAAAGGCAGCACAACAATTCACTCCGAGTCAAAGACAACTTGATGGCAACTTACAGAGAGTCACACAAGTAAAGTATTCAGATGTAGACACCAGCTTTGGGAAATTTTTATTTTGTCTGTTTTTTAAAACCTTAGTGGTGCACCATTACTGAGTGGAAGTCCCTTGACTTGATATTCCTTGTGGAAGTTGAGTTTGGACATCTAGTTGCTGCTGACATGGATGTGTTCACATGACTAATAGTCAAAGCTTTCAGGAAGGAATTCACCACTTGTTTCCTCAGGACACTAATTACTTTCTGAAGGCTTGGTTGAACTTTTTTGGACACTCAAAGAAAACCAACAAGAGTCAGTGTGCCAGGATGCTTTGCAGATTTTCCAAAATTACCATTTTGGTATTCTGGTAAACCAAATCAAAATTTCCAGAACATTTCTCTTTTTAGTGACGTAGGTGAAAGCAAAATCAGAGTTTTCTTTCAGGGTCAGTGAGTGGTTCTGTATAAGCAATGATTGTCTTGGCAACTGTCAAACTTGATGTTGACACTCTTACTATTGTTGTGATCTTCCAAGGAGTAGCTCGGTCATAGAACAAACACAGACGTTCAGGGGAGGGTAGTGTTAGACAATTTTTTAGTTTCAAAATCAATAAGGGATTGGCAGTGTGTGTGAGCCATGTGGAGACTGTCAGACCTTTGCTTTGAACATGCCACTCTCTCTTGAGTGATGCGATTTGTACGCGTGCTGAGAAGCAGAAGTTGGCAATTGGCTCAATCAAGCTGTACCTTAATTCCATTAGGTTGTGCTCCACCTTCTCCTCCTGATAGCATTTTCGGTCCGTTAGTTCTGTTGTTCTGCATTGAAAAGTGGACTCCCACATTGAAAAATGTGCTACCTGATCTTTAAGTCCCAGCACATCACTCAATTCTTGAATAAATTTAGAGGTGTCTGTTATTCTCTTTGAATTTCAATGTTCTTTCCTTAATTTTGTTATGCCTAAATATCATGTGACCCACTTTTGCCACAGATCCCTATCAAGTGAAATAATCTTGGCAACGTAGGAAGGACTTTAAAATTATACTGTAGCATCATGTGTTCCCTTACAGGGACCACTAAGCAGCTTCAGGGGATCAGTTCACTCAAGGGTTATGACAGAGTTGGATACCATTTCTTCCAGATGACCAATCATTGTTCAGGACACACATAATGAACATTATAAAATAATAAAAATGTTTACTTGATTAAAATGATTCCAGAGGATTAGCAGTTTGTAAAATCTCTAGAATTTTGATCCAAGCTATAGCTAGGACTTAATGTTTGCATGGAGCTGATTTATAAACGTCAGCCAAAGCCTCATGTTTCAATCTTTATCTTCAACTCTATGCATTTTTACCACCTCTATGTTCTTAATATTTCCAAAATGTTTGAAATGCAGAAAGACTAAAAAGACTTCACATAAACAATGTACATCTTGGGGAAAGATACAGGGGCACTAATACATTGACTAAGTTACTACTGTAGATTTTTGTTGTTAATCATGCTGTGATCGTATCAGCACATAACCCTGGATAATAGCTTCATCTTCTACCTTATATATGTTTGAAATAATTTGCTCTTGACTTAAGAATATTCAAATATGGATTTATGAAAGAATAAGGTGGAAAATTGAGCCAATTCTGAATTGATTCTATTTGACTATTCTTTATGTAATTGCATTTTGTCCTTCTAGAAATTTCATTTTAGCTATGGCATCTTCAGCAACAAATTACAATTTAAGCTAACAGATAGTCTTAAAACGGAAAAAAAAATCTCCAAGTTTTCAAAGCCATGAGCCAAGGAAATGAAGTTGCCAGGTACCCAAAGCCGCCCAGCACGAGAACTGTTTCCCTTATATGCATGTCGGGCGACAAGCTTGCATAGAAAAAGGAGTCTTGTTCAAGAAGTAAAATAACACTTTTCTACAATTACGGAGTTCTCCTGTATTTGTATACAGGCCCCGTCCTTAGGAAAACCCCTCTTGCTACTAGCTCCCCCTCACCTCATGTTAGTAGGGGTAGCGCTAACATCATGGCAGCTGCTCACTGTCATGGCCCCCTCCGAATTCAGGATTACCAAAGTTGCCTTTTAATTGTGTTCCCCTTGTTTCTTCCTCCTCATTCTACGTCTCTGTCCCCAGGCTGTCCTTGAAAACATAGCTAAAGAGAGAAAATAAGTAACAACACACTGTGTTCTGGGATTATATTTCTTTCAATTTGGCTGACAACCTGCAACCTCAAGCCATGGGCTATTCAGAGTGTATCAAATACAAAAGGCCAGCTCTGGCCAATATTGAAATGAGATGCATCCAACAACAATAGAAATGTTGTCAAAAGTATCTGGGGAGTTGAGTACGCTTCTGGATCGATTCCAGGCAGCAATGTTTGGGGCGCTGTGTCACGGAAGGTACTGTCTCGCCAACTAGAGAGAAAAGCAAAGTTATCACTACAGGACTTTAAAAACGGCAAGCATGGTTCTCAAATGGAGATGAGTCCAGGGTATTTGTCAATAATATAAGTCCCCATTTTGTCTCAAATAAGATTTTTAGTTATTTTTCTTTAATTAAGGATTAGGTGTTTTTGTGTGCTATTGTTTGGGCATTTTTCTTTCCCTTTCTGAGATAGCTAAAGCTTATTTTGTCAACCTGGCCGGTTAACACATGTGGGGTTAATTGAAAGGCAGACAGATAAATGGCTTGGTGAGCCTCGCCTTTCTAGTTCTTGGGTCTCTTGCTTTCTGATGGTTGGACCAGGGTGCAGCTGCCTTAGCCAGTTCCCTGCTTCAGCTGGAAAGGCTCACTTCCTGCAAGACATCCCTGAGGAGAAGCCACATGGGCCTACCCCAATGCAGCCCTGGTTCCTGGAGCAGTAGTGTGGAGACCCCTGCCAGTGCTGAAATGCTTTCATACATTCACGGATTCGGCTTTCCTCCTGCAGTCAGCATCATTGTGTGTGTTTTGTGAGATGGAGGAGGACTTTGGGGACTGGTGTCGGACATATGATCTAATGTTGGACTTATGGGCTTGGGCAATACTGGATTGGCATGTTTTCTTGATGTGCATTTACCCTTTATATAAAACTCTCTCTTATTCATAGGAATTTCTGTGGATTTGTTTGTCTAATGTACCCATACCAACACACTTTCATATTACTTCTGTAATCCTTGTATGGTGCAAATGGTTAATATTTTCACCTACTGACTAAAAGGTTGGAGGTTTAAGTCTATCCAGAGGCAACTCGAAAGAAAGGCCTATAATCCACTTCTGAAAAACTAGTCATTGAAAAAGTGCTCCTCTGAAACACATGGGTTACCTCCTGTCAGAATCAAGTGTATGACAACTGTAAACTAGCATATTACTGTAAACTAGCACATTACTCCTAGAAGTATAATGTTAAGTGGCATGCTGCCTCAGTAGGAATGACTAACAATAAAGGCAACCTCCAAGTATAAAATAATGTCAACATATTAATGAGAAAAATGTAGTTTTATTTTTGTTATGAAGAATACTTTAAAACATTCAAATTAAGTTGAGGGTCCTGAGTATGAGATCATAAGAGGGCCCGGGTTTGCTTGGTTGCACTCGATCTGGGCCTGAATTGCTTGCTCAGTACCTGACTGTGTTTGCTCCTGACCTGGCCTTCTGTACACTAAATGTAGTGGGTTATCTTGTCACCTGCTGAGATGAGAGCTGGACTTCAGCCAGTCTTCAAAAAACACACAGGCTTGTTGTGAAAATTAAATTATATTATTTAAATTAGTTTATGTAATAACATAATTTAATTCGTTAATAAAGCTGTGCTTAGTATGGTACGTTGGTGAAGTCTGGTGGCGCTGTGAGTTAGGCACTGGGCTGCTAACCACAAGGTCAGTCAGTATTTAAGCCACCAGGTATTCCTCAAGAGAAATATGAGGCTGTCTGCTCCCGTAAAGATTTATAGTCTTGGAAATCCTATATAAAGCTGCTGAAGTCAGAATGGATGTGGTGGTGACTGCACAGTTCTCCTTGATATGATTAAATTATTGAACCACTCAATTATATAGTATGTAAATTGTGTGTCAATAAAACTGTTGGGGAAAACAAAACAAAACCAAAAAACCACCAAAAGACAAAAAAGAATCAACTCAACGGTAGTGGGTTTGGGGTTGTTGGTTTAGTTATTCTAACAAGTGAAGTATAACTATGAAACATGCAGACTAGGAGCCAGAAAATCAAAAGGAAAGAACAAACTCAGTATTTCACAAGCTGAAAAAACTGGGGAAAAATTGAGGCTTTAATTGCCATATTGAAGGAGTCTACGGACAACATATTGAGCAATGCAGGACGCATCACAAGAAGAGTCACTGTACCCAAAGAATGGAGCCGTGTTCACAATTTCAGAAGACAGTGTACAAGCTACAGCTGATGGTACTGGAGGATAAGTATAAGCTGCACGGAGGATGGTGGCAAACAAAAAAAAGCTAAAGGAATTGACAGAATGCCAATTGAAATGCTTCCACAGGCCAATGCAGTGCTGGTGGTACTTAATCATTAATGCCAAGGAATTTGAAAGACAATTATCTGGATACTAATTAGAAGATATTCATATTTGTGCTGATTCCCAATAAATATGTTACAACAGAATGCAAACACTATCACACATATCATTAATATCACAAACAAGTAAAATTTTGCTAAATATTATTCAAGAAGAATTGAAGCAGTAAATCAATAGGGAGCTATCAGTGGTTTAAGTCAGGTTCAGAAGAGGAGCTGAAGTGAAGGGGGTCATTGGTCATAAACACTGTGCTTTATTGACTAATATAAAGTCATTCATCTGTGTGGATCATAACAAACTGAGGATAATATTGCAAAGAATGGGAATTTTAGAACAGCGAATTTTCTTCACAGAGAACCTGTACATAGAACAAGAAGCCATCACTTGAACAAAATAAGGGGACAGGGCACACACAGTTCATAATCAGAAAAGCTGTGTGTGTCAAGGTCTTATTCTTTTCCCATATTTATTCAATCCATGTGCTGAGCAAACAATCAGAGAACTATATGAAGAAGAATGCAGCATCAGGGTAAGTGGAAGATTTGTTCACAATATGACATAAGCAGATGAGGAGAACTTGAATCAATTACTGATAAAGACCAAGCACTACACTATAGATTACACTTGAATATAAAGAAAACAGCAATCCTCACAAATGCACCAATAACACCATCATGAGAAATGGAGAGAAGCTTGAATTGTCAACTCTTTCATTTTATTTAGATTCACAACTAATGCCCATGGAAGCAGTAGTCAAGAAATCAAATAACCTACTACACTGAACAAGTCTGCTGCCCAAGATCTCTGGAAAATGTCCAAAAAAACCGAAACGAAGGTCATGCTGAAGACCAAGGTACACCTGGTATATGCCAGGGTATATTAAATAATCTCAAATGCTTGCAAAACTAAGCAAAGAATAGGAATATTGAAGACCTAATGCATTTGCATTGTGTTGTTAAAGAGTGGACCTCAGGAAGAATAAATCTGTCTTGAAAGAACTACAGGTACAAAGCTCCTTAGAAGCGATGATGGCAATATTTCACTTCACATATTTGGACATGTTATCGGGAGCGATCTATCCCTGAATAAGAACATTATACATGGGAAAGTAGATCAACGACAGAGAGGGAGAGCCTTAACAACAGGAATTGTCAGCAGCTTCAACAATGGGACCAAGGAGAACAGTGATTGATGAGATGGCAGAAGATTGAACAGTATTTATTCTGCAGTATGTGGGTTCACCATGAGTCAGAGCTAACACAGTGGCAAGGTTATAACAGCAGCAATATTTTTAAGTATAGAATTAAGTACTTATTCTATGTACAGATAATGGCTGGTGTAAATGTGGATTTAAGAATCCCTTTGCAAGGGTGACATCACAATAGATCCAGATGAAATACAAAGAATAATGCACTTGTATATAGAAATCTATACTCCAAGTGAAATAACTCAGAAGAAATGGACTAATTACTACACATAAATCACCTACTCAAAAATAGACAAAAATAGACAACCTCCACAGACCTATAACAAAAGAAGGAATAAAGAAAGTTATCAAAAATCCCCCAACCAAGAAAAGCCTAGGACCAGATGAGTTCACAGAGGAATTCTGCCAAGGTTTTAGCAAAGAACTCATTCTATGAAATGAGCATGCCTCTGATATCAAAGCTAGGAACAGATACCACAAAATCAGAAAACTACAGACCAATATCCCCCATGAAGTAGATGCAAATGTTTTCAACAAAATTCTAGTTAACAGAACTCAACAGCATATTAAAAAAATATGCCATGATCAAGTAGGATTTATACCGGAGATGCAAGGATGGTTCATCATCAGAAAAACAATAAGTGCAATCGACCATATAAACAAAGCAAATAATAAAAATCATATGATCGTATTGACAGATGAAGAGGAGACATTTGACACAATCCAACTCTGATTTTTTATTTAAACCCCCCCTCAAAATAGGATTATACAAGCAACTCCTCAACATAATAAAAAATATATGTGAAAAATCAACAGCCAACATCATGCTAAACAGGGAAAAACTGAAACATTCCCTGAGAAATAGGAACTAGACAAGAAGTCCCCTAACATTACTTTTATTAAACAATATCTTGAAAAATTTAGCAATAAATTAGATGACAGATAAGAACCAAGGGAATACAAATAAGCAAAGGAGAGATGAAACTCTCACTATTGGCAGACATGATTTTATAAAGAGAAAAACCCAGGGACTACACAAAACGCTTCTTGGAAACAATAGGGGAATTCGTAAAATGGCAGGATGTAAGATTAATAAGCAGAAATTAATTAGATTCCTGTATACTAAGAAAAAGAATTCAGAAAAAGATATCAAGAAAACAACACCACTTACAATGGTTATACAAAAGATAAAATATTTCTGTTACGTGTCATTGAGTCACTTCTAAGCCGTAGTGACTTAATGCACAGCTGAATGAAACCCTCCTCAGCCTTATACCATCTTCATAATTGCTCCTATGCCTAAACCCATTATTGCAGCCACTGTGCCAATCCATCTCATCGAGGGCCTTCCTAATTTTTCACTGCCCTTCTATTTTACCAAGCACGCTGTCTTTCTCTTGACAATACGGCCAACGTATGTAAGACAAAGGCTCACCATCCTTGCCTCAAAGGAGTGTTCAGCCATGGTCTTTCTAAGACAGGTTGGTTTGGTTTTTCAGCAATCCATTTTAGCAAATGGTACTTTTACTATTCTTCCCCAGTCTCACAAGTCAAATGTATCATTCCTTCTTCAGTCTTCCTTATTCAACGTAGAACTTTTACAGGCATATGAGGAAAATACCATGGCTTGGGTCAGGTTCACCTTAGTTTTCAAAGTAACATCTTTGCTTTTCAATACTCTAAAAAAGTCTTTATATATATACTTTGGGGGGGGGGGGGCTCTTACATCTCTCTTCACAATCCATACATTCATCCAGTGTGTCAAAAACACTTTTGCAACATCATCATATTCTAAGCATTCTCTTCCCACTTGAGACTCTAATATCAGCTCCCCATTTCTTCCCCCATCCTCCCCACCTTCTCTCATGAACCCTTGATAAGTTATAGATTATTTTTCCATATCTTACATCATCCTCTGTCGCCCCTCCCCCACTTTTCAGTTATTCGTCCCCCTGGGAGGGGGGTCTAGTTGATCCTTGTGATCAATTCCCCCTTCCTTCACCCTCCCTCCCCTAATCCTCCTGGTATCTCTACTCTCCTTGTTGACCCTTAGGGGTTTATCTATCCTGGATTCCCTGTGTTGCAGACTCTTATCTGTAGCAGTGTGCATGCTCTGGTCTAATCTGATTTGTAAGGTAGACTTGAGGTCATGATAGTGGGGTAAAGGAAGTACCAAAGCACTAGAGGAAAGTTGTGTGTTTCATCAATGCCATACTGCACCCTGACTGGCTCATCTCTTCCCTATGAGCCCTATATGAGGGGATGACCGATTGTATACAGATGGGCATTGGGTCTCCACTCCATACCTGCCCCCCCCACCCATTCACCTTGGGTATGGTTTTATTCTGTGTCTTAGATGCCTGATACCTGACCCCATCAACACCTCATGATCACACAGGCTGGTGTGCTTCTTCCATGTGGTTTTTGTTGCTTCTGTTTTGTTTATCTTCAAGCCTTTAAGACCCCTAGACGCTACTATATATTTTGATAGCCAGGCACCATCAGCTTTCTTCACCACATTTCCTTGTACCAATTTTATCTTCAGCGATCTTGTAAGGAAGGTGACCATCACAGAATGGTGGATTGTTAGAACAAACTATTCTTGCGTTAAGGGAATAATTAGACCTCTATAAATGTCCTTTGCCTCTGGGTTATTTCCTCTATTTCCCTTTTACTTTCCTTTTGTCCCACCCATCATATTCAGCCTTCATTCATATTTAATAATTCGTCACTGGTACATTGCTGTTAATTAAGCCCCACTAGGTACCATATGACCTTCCTTCCATTGATTTTAGTTCACTAGCTGTTCCCTTGTCCCTGGGTTGGAATCTCCCCCTCCCCCCATTCCTTTCTCCTACCTCCCCTTCTCCCATATCCCCCTGGAACCATTGGTCCCATTCTTTTCATCTCTGAATTATTTATCTCACCTATCTTATCTAGATAGACATGCAGATACATTAATAAGTGCAAAAACCAAGCAAAGGCAAATAAAACAACAAAGGAAGTAAAAACCAACAAAGCAATATCAGCAACAGCAAAAAACAAAGCCAAAATAACAATAACAAAAGAAAGCCACTGACAAAAATGGAAAAGCCTATAAATAGTTCAAGGTCTGTTTGTTGACCTTTATGAGTCTTTTCCAGTTGAGTCTGATGGGGTTCCACACTGTCTCCATAGTGGCTGTACATACCTACAGGTCCACCAGTAGTGGACAAGAGTCCCTATCTTCCCACAGTCCCTCCGACACTTACTTTATGATTTTTTGAATTGGGCTACCTTTGAGGATATTAGGTAGTATCTCATATTTGCTTTAATTTGCATTTCTCTTATGGTTTAATGATTGAGAACATTTTCTCGTATGTTGATTGGCCATTCAGATTTCTGCCCCTATGAAACTTCTATTCAGGTCCTTTGCCTACTTCCTTAGTGGGCAGTTATTTTTTTTCTTATTGTAACCTTGCAAAGCATTAAAATTTTAATAATAAGGCCTTTGTCTTAGGTGTCATTGCTAAAGAAAGATGTTTTCCCAGTCAGTGGGCTTTCTTATTAGTCTCTTAGTGAATTCTTTCAATGAACACAGATGATTTATCCCTCTTGTATATCCCACTTGTCAATTTGTGACTCCTCTGTATTTGTATTCTTCCCGATTTCCAATAGCCTATGTATTCCCTGTGCCAAGGTTCTCAGGTTTGTCCCAATTCCCTCATTAATGGCCATAATAGTTTGGGGTTTTACCTCAAGTTCTGTGATCCACCTTGAGTTTATTCTTGAGCATAGAGTGAAGTAAGGGGTTTGCTTCATTTTTATGCAGGTAAATATCTATTTTTTTCCAGCACCACTTATTGAAGAGGACATCTGCAGATTTACTTAATGCAATGTGTCCTTTGTTCTCTTGACTGCTGCTTCCTTGAGCATTGATTGGGAATCCAAGTAAGACAAAATCCTTGACAGCTTCAAACCTTTCTTCCTTTAGCATCATGCGACCTATTGGTCCAGTTGTAGGGATTTGGGTCTTCTTTACATTGAGTTGAAATCTATACTGAAGGCTACAATCCTTGGCCTTCATTAGCAAATACTTCAAGTGATCCTCGCTTTCAGCAAGCAAGGTGGTGTTACCTGCATATTGCAGGTTCTTAAGTATTACTTTGATCCTGATGCTGAATTTTTCTCCGTAGAATTCATCTTTTATCATTTGCTCCATCATGAGCATCCAGTTTGCAAAAGACTATGGTTAAGAGTGATATCCCCAAACCAACTTTCAGAGTCCCCACCAGGATGAAGCCTCTGATGAATCACCTCAGACTATTAGCCAGGTATATGACTAACTTGGGTGCATTGGAAAGTGAGTAAATGCAGATGTGATTTGGTTACAATGTAGCATCTGATCAATTCTCCACATACAATTTCAACAAAATTGTGAGGGGCAACAGACACCATTCCTGATGTTAAACCATGCAGTATTCTCTTACTCTATTTACACAACTGTCTCCTGATCCATTTAGAGTTTCTTCAAGAGCAAGCGAAGTGTTCCGGAATTCCCATTCTTCTCCACAAAGTTGAATGCCTTGATCTAGTCAATGAAACACAAATAAACAAAGTTCTGGTATTCTCTGCTTTTAGTTGAAGTCTACCGGACATCAACAATGAGATCCGTTATTGCATGTCATCTTCTGAATACAGCCCAAACCTCTGAAGCTCCCTGTTAAGTACTGCAACCGCTGTTGGATGATCTTCATCAAAATTTTACTTGCATTTAATACCAATAATATTTTTCTATCACTTAAGCTTACTGTTGGATCACCTTTCATTTAGCTCTGATGGACACATACTCTGCAAGCCATATTTCTGCATGAAGGCCCGCAATTTACACCTTCTGTAGGCCAAAGAACCTGCACTTCACCTCATAGTCTCAGCACTGCTCCTCTGCTCTGTTTCATGATCTTGATGCTGTGGCCTCTGGTGGCTCTGCTCCCTCTGGCACTTAAAGCAGGGGTCATGCACACACTCCACTGATGGCTCTTCTTTCCTGAGAGTCATGGTATTCGTCTATTCCTGCTCCTGAGATTGTTCGTTTGCAGACCCAGTGGAATGGCTAAACTGATCAATCCCTGAGTTGGAGTCTTCTACACCTTCTTTGCATGCTCCTACCCAGTAAGTGTGAGTTACAAAGACTATGTATAGAAGAATCATGTCAAACACTTGTACGCAACACAATGAGATCATAATAACAAAATAGTATTTTTCCTTACAGTCCAACATATTGTTGTTGTTAGTGTTCACATTTATTCTGCCTCATTGCTTAACAAAACTTTCTTGACAGGGAAGGAGAGCAATGGTGGGTCAAGGGTAGACTCTTCACCTTCCATACTGGTGACTTAGTCAGGAACAGCTATCGCTCATTTGTCAGTGGAGCTTGTGTGTTGCTATGGTGCTGAAGAGAGCTTTCTGACTAAGATAGAGGAAGAAAACAGCTTGCCAATGAGTTAGTGCACCCAGTGCGGTCACCTGGGAAGGTCTTCTCTGGTCACAGTGAATTTTTTTGTAAAAGTAGTTTCACTCGAACCTCATTTTTTTATGATAGCTGATTTAAGCGAACGGTGTTTAGCTGTGAAATTTTCCTGCTTGGGAAAAATGCCAAAGAAATTGTGATGGTGAACACAGCTTACAAGGATAGCACTATGGGAAAAACTCTAGTGTACGGGTGGTTTCCTCATCTCAAGAAAGGTAGAAAGTTGATTGATGACCAACATCATTCTGGATGTCCAACAACTCCCCTAATGGACAAATATGTAGACTCATAGGACATCTAGCCTTCATCCCACCAGGTCAGACTGTTCATCAGGCTTTCTATTTAGAGGTTCTGAAAAGAATGCATAACAGTGTGTGACAAAAACGTCCTGATTTGCAGTAGATAGGGTACTGGCTTTGCACCATGACAGTGCATCTGTTCACACAGGCATCTCAGTGTGCCAGTTTTTGGCAAAAAACAGCAGGCTTCTCTTGCCTCACACACCTTACTCACCTGACCTCACTCTGTTCAACTTCTTTTTGTTTCTGCAAATGAAGAGGGAAATGAAAGGACAGCTATTTGATGATGTAGAAGAGGTGAAGAGGAAAACGAGGGAGGGGCAGCCATCCATCCAAACAGATGAGTTTGAAAAATGTTTCCACGAATGGAATCGCAGATTTCACAACTGTACTAAGTACAATGGAGAGTACGTCAAAGGTTGCTTTGTAAAACAATTAAATCCATAGCTTTGAAAAGAGCTTCCATTTGTCCTTGATCCCACCTTGTGTAAACATATACATATTTGTGAATGTGTGTGTGTCACACACACACGTCTCATAGTGAAAAATAAATGAGAAAATAGAATACATTTGTCAGTCATTATAAGTATGTGTACATTTCTACATCAATTAATTCAGTTCTATTCATTGTTCTATTCTTATTTAGAATCTCCACTAAGTATTTCACGTTATGCTGTTGCACTTTTATAATTCACTTTCCAAAGCATGTAGATGACAATATGTATTTGACTTGAAAATGTAAAATTAGGTTGTTCCCTGATTATTCTGGGCTACTTTCTTCCTCCTTTCAATTAAGTTTAATTAGCTGCCATCATGTTGATGATGACACAGAACAGCCTTGTAGGGCAGGGTTGGAAGCCCATTTGTGTTTCTGAGACTTTCTCCCAAGAAGTAGCTAGTGGTTTCAAACTGCTGATCTTGGAGTTAGCAGTCCAATGCACAGTTACTACACCACCAGGGCTCCCCATTTAAACCCAACTTATTGTCACTTACCACTTTGTCACCTGACTGAGAGCAAACTGAGCTGAAGAAATAGAGCAACATCTTTTAACAGCGCACATTCAAGGCTTCTAGCTAAAGCATCATACGTACTCCTGAGTAACACCCCCAATCCTGCCCTTGAGTGAGAAATTTCTTTTTTAAGGATGAGAGGTAATGTTTATATAATTCAATATGATTTGTGGAATGTGGCAAATTTATAGCATTTTAATTTTCATAGCATATTTATGGTGCTTTTGTGGTGGTTATTACATGCCATCTGTTCACCATAGCAACCCCATGCGAAGTGGAAAGTCACACACATGACAGTGCGCAGACCGGACTGCTGTGGACCACATTTTCACTGGTTCATTTTCCTAACCCTATAATGCCTGAATTTTTAATTTCAGGAAGAAAACTTTCTTTGTTTTTATTCTTTACTTTCATAGCTATTAGTATATATAACAACCAAAACATATTTTAAAAATATAAAATTTGCAATGTTTTTAAAATGTAACCAAATTAGCACATTCGTCCATGGATTCATAATACAAGAATAAAAATGCACCTTCATTTCTGTATTATTTTTCACCTTATTTTATTATTAAATAAAAAAGCAAACTGAAAACTTATTTTATTTATAAAATATAATACAAAATTTATTTGTTTATAATTTTAGTTAGTGTGAAATTGAACAAAACAGTTTTTTCTTTTGTGATACAAAAACAAAGTTTGCATTTGCTGCAGAAAAATGCTGGTGCACTCTTGCAATTTGAATTTTTGCATCTTCCTTTGTTTGTGACCTCAAGGTAATGATGAAGACCATCCAAACGGGTGGTACATTCTGATGTGAATTCTGTACAGTGCAATTAGCGAGTCTATCAAATCAAGCAGTGTACCCCCAAATTGCTCACGTTCCTGTCTACTCAGTGCAAGAGGTTTATTGGGATTTTGCTGGATTGCATAAAGATTTGATTGGTCGACAATATGAGTAATGATATCCTTCGAGAAAAAATGTCTAAAATATTCAACAGGACGTTTTACTACCCCCAGAAGAATCTATTTGTCCTAACCATTCAGGTACAGATCTAACTGAACCATCTCCAGAAATGTGCTGCGGAATTCTTCGATTTCTTGATGTAGATGGCTTTGAACTTGTAGTTATTGGAAATGATTCTTCAACTTCAACAACTGAAGTTTCTAACTCATCTTCACTAGTATTATCATTACTAACTATGAGGTCTTCTAATTCATCCAAATCAGAATAATCAGGCGTATATTCACTTCCTATCATGGGAAAAACTAAATATTGTTACCAAAATAATTTGAATAGCAATATTATTAAATTTTATATTTTAAAATAAAAAATAAATATAATACACACTTTATTTACCAATTTCATCCATCATCTGTCTCCTTTTCTGAGTCTGTACCGCTTCCATCTAGGTGATAATTTGCCTTTTTCCATAAAGCAAATCACAACCCATGCTGTGCTAATTTTTGTCACCGTCGATTCAAAAGACAAATGTAACAAAGTTATGTTTTCAAAAAGCGTAAATACATAATAAATATAATGTTTTTATGAGCATTACACTTTTGACATAAAACTACAGTTTTATGAACATATACAAAAAGTATCAACACTAAAACTTCACTAGATTGAAAATTATCGTAAAATGCACTGAACGCCAACGACTACTTAACCTCAAACGCACAATCGGTCAAAACATGCGCCACTATCCAAGCATTGTGCTGCTAAAATGCATGACCAGCGGTGTGCATCTGTACTAGTAAAGTGTGACGATGTCGTTGACATCGTCCTCGGCTCCAAAAGCTTCGTAATTTCTGTACCGGACACGTTTTAATTAAAAGTTATGAAAACGTCGCGCTCGGCGTTATAGTGTAATCTATCTCAGTCTAGGAGCTCTGCTCCACATCATAGAAACACATCCGACTCCGCTGACAGCCGTCATCTCCATCGAAGGCGGAAAGTCAGCCACTGGCGCGCCACTACTCTCCCTCTCTCCTAAGAGAACTTATTCAAGCCTTGAATCAGAATCACCTTGTCAGCCACCAACGACATACTGTACTTTAAAATATAAAAACATATGTGTCAATTATTATGACCTCATGTAGCCCAGTGGACAAGTCATTTCAGGAAGGCTGTAATAGAACCTGGGAAGACCGGCGGACAAATGTCATGTGTCATCGCTTGCTCTGCTCTCTGCGTTCATTCAACTTAGCCATCAAACCTCCCAGTTTACTTCTGATCAAGATATAATTACAATATCTTTGCCTCAATTTCTAATTTCCAGTTGAAGGCAGATCTGATCAAGGCAGTTTGAATATCCTTTCCAGGTCTGATCTTTGGTCACCAGATGAGGCTCGATACTGTAAACCTAGCGGCACTGACCCTGGCTGGATGTTACTTACACAAACAGTGGCAGTTGGCTGACAAACAAAATTTACAATCGTGTTCATTGGCAACGTCATTTTTGGAGAATTCCAAATTTCCAATGCACTTTGTGCATTCGTGTTCTGATTTGTAATGGATGTCTGAAGCTGTCTCTTCTCATCTGGAGTTCAGTCACGCCATCCAACGAAGGCTCTGCACGCTTTGCTCCATCCGCGTCAAGAGCTGCTCCGAGGGGGCAGCTCTTCCAGTTGTACTTTGTATGACTTCCGGCCGGAGAAGCTCATCTTCGGACACCAGATCAGATAATATGCATAAACTTTTCA
Source organism: Tenrec ecaudatus (assembly GCF_050624435.1). Lineage (NCBI taxonomy): Eukaryota > Metazoa > Chordata > Mammalia > Afrosoricida > Tenrecidae > Tenrec > Tenrec ecaudatus. Next base: position 48,824,617 of record NC_134531.1, read on the forward strand.
GTGACGAATCCCTCGGGAATGAACCACCCGTGCATTCTCCCTAGTGTCTCGCAGTCTGGAAACGGATGAAGAGGTGTGTGGCCTTGCTGGTGTTTGAAAGAGCAGCGGCAGAGCTGTAGCATTCTGTGAGTAGAGGGAGAAGTTTAAGAGAGATGGAGACACTGACTGGGAAAGTGTCTGGAACCAAATGAAAGATATTTTGAAAAGCAATCACCTCACATTTTCATACTTTTGTGTCATGTTTCTATAATTTTTGTAGTGCCACTTTTTGACTTACCATCTTGTACATGCATACATATATACAAGGCCCCCTAACTGCAGTCAGTAGATGAACCAAGACAATAGTCTTGAACTCTTGGCAGTTAATTCTCATCTCATTCATGAGATTGGTTTATCCTCAATGAAGAAAGCCCTTGTTTTTACTCCAATTGGAGAAAGAAAGGGTTTGAACGGAGTCTTCTGCCGTTATGTAGGAGTCTTGTAGTGATTTCATAAAAGGAATTAATGGCTGGTGCTTCATGTTACCAAATAGTAATACTGCATGACTTTTAATTAGCACCCCAGTTTGTTTAGTCTGAAACTGATCAAACAGTCAATCGAGATGTATTGATAATTATTGGTTACTAGAATACAAAAGTTGGAAACAAAGAGGAAGGAATAGTAGTTGGAAAATATGATCTTGGTGATAGAAAAGAAACGGGGGATCACATGATCAAATTTTGCAAGACCAATTACTTCTTCATAGCACGTACCTTTGTTCAACAACACAAAAGGCGATCATACACCTGGATGCCTTCAGATGAAATACACAGAAAGCAACTTGACTATATCCGTGGGAGGAGATCAGGAAGAAGTTCCACATAAGCAGCTAAAGCAAGGTATCAAACAACACGTTGCATTAGGTAAATCTGCTGCACAAGACTTTTATAAAGTGTAGAAAAGCAAGGTTTTTACTTTGAGGACTAAGGTGCACCTGACTCAGGTGCAATATTTTCAATTGCCTCATATGCATGGGAAAGTTGGACACTGATCAATGAATCAGGACACCAGAAGAAGAATCAATGCATTTGACTGATATGGGGCTGGTAAAGAATATTGGCAGTACCATGGACTGCTAAAAGAACAAACAGCTCTGTCTTGGAAGAAGTACAACAAAAATGCTCCCATAGGCAAAGATGCTGTGGCTTTGTCTCATGCACTTTGGAGATGGTAGCAGGAGAGATCGGTCCTTGGAGAAAGACGTTTACTTGTTATGTGGAGGGGCAGTTCAAAAGAGGCGAGCCCTTGGGTGGCGGTGAGGCTTGTCTAATGGTGGGGTGATGGGACCCAGCATCATCACGCGAGAGCTGAATGGGGCCTTCTCTGTCCTCAGGGAGCATTTCCAACTTTAGCCAATACTTCATATTTCTGTTCCCCTGAGGCACTATGAAGTCCCCAAGAGCCCCAGCTTGAATCTAGACCCCTCCCAGGATGTTGTGAATCGACCCTGCAGAATTGACCCTGAAAGCCAGCCCTGCTGGGGGTCAATAATAGACCTGTCTTTAGGGTGCTTCTGAAGCCTCAGTGCCCTATTTGACCAAGATCAAGGCCCCACTTTTGATTATGTTCACCCTCACTAACTGAGGTCTACACTAACGTCAGTCACCTACCTTTTCCCTTGTTGCCAGGGAGGCCGTCTAACTTCTAAAGACCTGCTCTACAGTCCAGAACATTCTCCTCTTGGTGTGGCCTGTGTTAATGTAGTGCTTCAGCCCAAGGCCATGCCTGGCAGAGATTGTCAAGCAGAGTCCCCTGTGGAACTGGTAGACCAGCCCTGTGTCCACACAGCCATCCTTGGGCTTCAATGTGCCCAGGAATGCCACCTCCGTCTGCTGGCTGCCACCTCTGACCCTTTCTGCAACACCAGCAGTTGGTCATGGCACCCGGGTCATCCACCAGGCTGGAAATGGAGCGTCGACAGGGCAAAGCTGCCGGGCACTGGGATGAGAGAACCCCTGTGGGAAGAGGAGAGGGCTTGCCTGTTTCTGCCCCATGCGAACCTCCTTCACACAATGAACGCAATTCTGTATGTGTGCGACCCCTGGGGCTCCAACATGTCACTGTAGCCATGAACAAGATTGGATGCAGCCTTCCGTACCCCCAGAATTTTAGGGGGGGGTTCAGCACTCACTCCTGAGGAGTACCTGAAGATGATAACTTCCCAGTGAATACTGGGACTGGGGTGATGAAGTTGATGACATAGCGACCAGGGTGCACCTAAAGAAGGTGAAGATCTCTCACCCTCCCACCTCTGTGGGACTCGATAAGATGGCAAAGCACCAAAGAGATAAAAGCAGTGAGGAAAGCTTGCAGGTTTGACCGCCTGGTTTGTACCCTGAATTCCTGACTCCAGATGGGATGAACTCACTAGCATACCAATTGCTGGCTGGAGAGCTGGGCCTTGTGTATTGCCATGCTCTCAGCAGACATTGGAACTGACTTTCAGGGTACCTAAGCAGCATCTAGCCCCGTATCTCCCCGCTGGGTCTCCCCAGGCTTTCTGTCAAAAGATGCTGCATTGCCAGCCCCCAAACAGACTTGGCGCCTCTACCTACTGCCCACCACACAGATCCCCATGGTTCACAGTGACCCCTCCTCCCATTCACCTCAGTCATGAGCATGATCAGAGGTGTGATACTCTCCCCACCTGCAGCTCCTTGCTGACCTTTGGAAGGATGAGAGAGACCGGAGCTCGAGGGCTGTGCCAGCAGGCAGGGGCTTCTTCTCACTGCTGGTCTGGAGCTGGGCTCCTCTAGGTCTGAAGGATCCGCTTAGAGTTACCTACCAGGGCTCATGACTGTGACTCCTTGATGTCACGATTTTATGTGATGATCCTGGGAGACCCCTGGCCCTGAAGTAGGACCACTGCTAGTCTCCAAGCCTCCTTTATCTTCCATGGACACAGAGATCGGGCTTTTCCTCTGGCCTCCTGTGAATATTTATTCTAGGTATTGTTTCCAGAAGTGGTTTTGGCAAAGGAAGGCCCTCCCTGGGCATTTTCTGCCTGCTGGAGTAGCTCCCTCTCCTGACTCTGGCTCAGGGGGATGGAAGTTTGATATCTTTCATAATAAAGAACTTGGTCTTTAAAAAAAAGAGAGGGTGGGGGGAGAGCCTTCCACACAATGGATGGACACAGTAGCCACAATAATGGATGCAAATACAAGAACCATTGTGAGGATAATGCAGGGCTGGGCAGCGCTTTGCTCTGGTGCATGTAGGGCTGACTAGATGGCACCTGGCAACAAAATAACAACATACTTGCCTTGCTAGCATACAATTTCTTTGAGAATTAATAGTTAATTTCCAGTAGAATAGAGTAAGATGATTGGTCCAAATGCTTTAAAACTGATTTTGCTAGCATTCAAACTACCATCTTTGTTTATGGAATTTTCTCCTAATTATAGAAATAGGACTTCACCCAGAGGCAGTACAATGTGAGTTATGAGTTAACAACTACAGTAAAAAGAGAATGTTGTTTTTTGAGGTTTTTTTCTATTTAAGTTGCCTTGCTTTTCAGACAGCTTGCTTTACTCAGAAGCAAAGGAAGACCCTTGACTTTATTTCTATTTCGAAGCCTAATCATCATGTAACATCTATTTTTCTGAGCAGTTGAAACTGCCTTGCTGACTACACGACTTAGGATGGATGTTAAAGGGCCATCCAGTAACGTGCAATTGCACCCGAGGCAGGCCTTATCGTGTCTGTTTGAAGCGACTGTGAAGAGTTCTCCCTCAATATTTTTAAAGGCATTTGATAGGTATCATTGGTTTTTATGAAAACCACCCAGCCACTTCCTCTTTTGACTGTGTTTGGAATTACTGTACAGATCTCCTTCCCAGCCTCTGGCAGAAGCATGTGATGTAAATAAGTTCATATGGCTGACTGGAAAGGAAGAAGGTGTGTATTATGAGACCCGATACATCAAAGGGGGTATGCATGTCTTCGACCGAAATTAAGAACAGAAGTGCTTTAGATAGACACCTCTGAGCTATTTATTCAGATTATAGGCTGCTTTCTCCTTCCATGAGCACTCTTTTCTGCCTCCATCTATACCTCCTATTCAAAGACTATTGTAAAACCAATGTGAACTATTAAAGCCATGATTAAAAAATGCTTGAATAACAGAAAGAGAATGTGAGTTAAGGAGTTGATGATACGCCCATGTCACAGATACATTTCTAAAAGTGTTCATTTGCTTATATAGAAGTCTACATGTGTCACTACTTAAAAAATTCTCTCATGGGACAACTTAATGTCTTACAAGCCTGCTCTTGATACGTTTTCTTAGCTGTCGGCTGAAACTGATTTTCAGAAGCATTCAGTCAATGCCTTATAAAACCTACATTGTATAAAATCTAATTCAGGTTTCTATGCCTGAGTTTTGTTTACATGTAGAAGTAATTGTTAAATTTTTGAAATGAAGTGACTACAAAAATTCTTAGCATGGAAGATTAAAAGCCTCCTAATCCTTTCTCCCAAAAGACAGCCATTGTCAACATCACTGCTGTCTCCCTTATCTATTGCTGTTACAACACAAATACTAGCAGCACGGCTTTCCTACACTGAAATTTATTGTCTCCCAGCGTAAGAGACTAGAGGTCTGGTTTAGGCATGCCAACTCTCGGGAAGACTTTCTTTTTGTGTTTATTTAATTTCAGCATCTGTGGGCCTGATGTTCCTGAAGATAACCATGTGTCATAGCAGCAGTGTCCTCTTGGGCGTAGGAGCTTCTTGGAGTGGGAGCCTTGAGTCTAAAGGATACCTTTGTTCCTGGTTCTTCTCTTTTGGTGGAAGTAGGTCTATCTGATCTGCTCATTCTTTTATGTCTCAGAAGCCTTTAATTCAACTAATATAACTACCTCTAATCTTGCTTTCACATGCGGGCGAGTGAATAAAGAAGACCAAGGAGGAATTGCTGCGTCGGAATTGAAGTGCCGGAGAAGAGTCTTGGGCTACTGTGGACTGCTCAAAGGACTCCCAAGCCGTCTTGGAAGAAGTAAGGCCAGAGTGCTGCTTGGAGGCAAGGATGGTGAGCCTACGCCTTACATAGTTTGGATGTGTCGTCAGGAGAGACCGGTCCCTGGAGAAGGAGGTCATGCTCGGTAAAGTGGAGGGGGCAGTGACAACGAGGAAGGCCCTCGAGCAGCTGGACTGACACAGTGACTGCACCAATGGGCTCACGCAAGCATGGGAGCAATGGTGAGGAAGGCGCAAGAACGGGCTGGGTTCGGTCTGTTGTGCATAAGGTCTATGGATCGGAACCAGTTCTATGGCAAATGACAATGACAACAATCTTGCCTTATACACGTCACAAGGGTTGGGATTTACAACACTTAGGATAGGACATAAGATCACAAAGTAGAAGATAATTACATAATAGTGGGCATAAAAGCCTAACCAAATTAACATATTTTGGAGGGCACAACGCAATCCGTAACAACTTCATATCATTATTTCTGACACAAAATATTTTTCTATTCTTATGCAAACATCTATTATTATTTTATTTCCTTTTAACAAAATTATTTTCCAGCCTGTTTTTGACCAAAATTGAGAAACAGAATATTTCACCCATTCTCATTCCATTTTAAAGCACAAAGAAAATGTCCACATCCTTAATGTGTTTGGTCATGCAGTTCATAGAAATCTCCTGATAGTCTCCCAAATAACGTCATTCAAATTTACACAATAATATACATGATTGATATTTTTTTCTTTTGGATATTTTAATAAGTATGATCTAATAAAGTTTTCTATAAAGAAAATTATGGCAAGTGAACAAGGTTCTCTGCTGATTTTATTTAAAGATAAGCATGCAGAATAAAAGGATTAGAACTTTATAAAACCTTTAAAATTAAATTTTTAAAAGACAGATTAACTTTGTGGTTAACATGAATAATAGTCAAAATAATGTGGTGGGAAAATGATACATATACACTAACCATTTGCCACTGAGCTACTTCTAACGCATGGTGACCCAATATGTACGAGAGTCCAACTGTGCTGCAAAGTGTTTTCAATGATTAATTTTCTGGAAACAGGTCTACGAAGCCTTTCTTCTAAAGTGCCTCGAGGCAGACTTGACTCTCCAACTCTTCTGCTACCAAGGCTCTTTTAGAGTTTTGAAGTAAGGAATGTTATTTTAGTTTTATTCCTAACAATGCATCAAAAAGCATAACATAAATATTTATTTTCAGAAAGTTTTCCCTTTAGAGTTTGTTATCAATGAAGTAGAAACAGAGCTGGATTGAAAACAAAAGCCTGTGGTATCTGTCTCTGGTTGTGTTAAAAGCTATTTCTATTTATTTGAAAAAGTAATTTAACTCTTCATTACCTTTCTATAGAATGAGAAGCATAGATTTGATTTTTTATAAGGATCCTTGCAACACTAAAATCAGTCTCTGTATGATTTTGGAAAAGCTGCTGAGGGAGTGAGCGGCTGAAAGAACGAAAACCTCCAAATGCAGAGGCTTAACCTAAGAAAAGTTCATTTGCATGGCCATGATAGAACCAAGTTCAATGCGCTATTCCGTGCAAATTTCCTCCATATGTCCGCAGGGGGCAGGCTTGTTATTTACCAGGTCATGAAGTGCCATCCACAAAGAAATAGAGAAAACACAAAGAGAAAACAGCCACTGTTTTACCTGAAAATGACACACCTTCTTTTCTCTGACTTAATTTCTATTGGTGAGAACTAGCCATATGACCTTATTTAGATGTAAAAAGGCCTGAGAAACGTAGTCCTTGGCTGGGCAGACACCTGCATCATCAATACTACATATGGAAGGGAGAGTCAAAATTTGATAGCTTATTAACCCCAAACACCATTCGAACTATAGTCTTTAAGTATATGGAAATAATCTAAATAGGACTTCTGGCAAGTTGGCATGCAGGTAAGCAGTTTGCATTGATAGCTCCATGGTGGTCAGCAAATTCACCAAGTAGGAGACTGAGTGGGAGATTCAGGAAAAGGAGAGAGCGACCCGACTTCAACCTGGGGTGCCAGCCTTGAGGGCAACATACCAGCATGTAACAGTAAAGTAACAGAGGTATACAGGGCCGGCCCCTAACCCAGCTTTGTCAACCACTATCCCCAGAAGAATGCACTACAGAGGACAGCACTGAAGATACAAGCCCAGGAAGAGTGGCAGGTCTGCCCAGACCACATGGGATCAAATTAAGAGGGAAAGGGAGAGAGGGAGAGAGAGAGAGAACAACATCACGGCCCACTAATCTTTGCGGGCGACATTCCCACTCAGAGAAGTCAATGCACAGAGAGTACCATAGAGTCGGCCTCATGCAGAGACATGGTGTCCTCTTACTGAACCACAGCAGTACAGGGGACAACACTGGAGACACAGTCCAGGAATTGTGCCCAGACTGACCCCCTACCCCCAAAACACACACACACACACACACACACACACACACACACACACACACACACACCACGGCATAATATGGAGGGAGCTCAACAAAGAAGCAAGGGGAGCAAAGCAACAAAGTCCCTGAAGAACTCTGAAAGTAGACTTCACATTCCATGGGCAGGGCTTGGCACTGCATCAGAACCAATCAGAAAATATTCATAAGGGTCATCAGACAGACCTAGAACTATTCATAGGCTACTTTTCCCCCTTTCTTTTCCTGTCTACCTATATAAGATAGACAGGATAAACAATCTAAAGGAGAACAAACCCAGGGACAAGGGAACAACAAGTGATCCAAATTGGTGGTGAGGAGGGTATAGGAGGCCTGGTAGGGTGTGATCAAGAGTAATGCAACTGAGAGTAATTACTGAAACACAAATGAAGGCTAAGCATGATAGTGGGACAAGAGAAAAGTCAAAGGAAATAGAGGAAAGAGCTAGGAGGCAAAGGGCATTTATAGAGGTCTAAATAAAGGCATGTGCATATGTAAATATATCTGTGAGGTTGGGGAAATAGATTTATGTGCATATATTTATAGGTTTATTATTAAAGTAGCAGATGGACATTGGGCCTCCACTCAAGTATTCCCTCAATGCAAGAATACTTTGTTCTATTAAACTGGCATTCCATGATGCTCACCTTCCTGACACGATCACTGAAGACAAAGCGGGCACATAAGCAAATGTGGTGAGAAAAGCTGATGGAGCCCAGATATCAAAAGATATAGAAGCACACCAAGAGATGTATGATCAAGAGATGCCAAGAGATGCCAAAGGGATCAGTTATCAGTCATCAAAGAACAAAAAATCATGTCCTTGTGTGCTCACCTCCATTATATGATCGCTGAAGACAAAGCAGGTGCATAAGCAAATGTGGGGAAGAAAGCTGATGGCGCCGTGCTATCAAAAGATATAGCATCTGGGGTCTTAAAGGTTTGAAGGTCAACAAGGGACCATCTACCTCAGAAGCAACAAAGCCCACATGGAAGAAGCACATCAGCCTGTGTGATCATGAGGTGTCGAGGGGATCAGGTATTAGGCATCAAAGAACGAAAAATCATATCATTGGCAATGAGGGGGAGTGCGGAGTGGGGACCCAAAGCCCGACTATAGGCAACTGGACATCCCCTTATGAAAGGGTCACAGGGAGGAGACGAACCAGTCAAGGGTGCAGTGTAGCAATGATGAAACATACAACTTTCCTCTAGTTCCTAAATGCTTCCTCCCCACCCACTATTATGATCCCAATTCCACCTTACAAATCTGGCTAGACCAGAGGATATACATTGGTACAGATAGGAACTGGGGACACAGGGAATCTGGGGTGCATGATCCCTTCAGGACTAGTGGTGAGAGTGGTGATACAGGGAGGGTCGGGTAGAGGGGGAAATGATTATAAGGATCAACATATAACTTCCTCCCTAAGGGACAGACAACAGAAAAGTGGGTGAAGGGAGACATTGGACAGTGTAAGATATGACAAAATAATAATTTATAAATTATAAAGTGTTCATGAGGGCAGGGGGAGTGGGGACGGAAGAGGAAAAAATGAGGAGCTGATGCCAGGAGCTTACGTGGAGAGCAAATGCTTTGAGGATGATGAGGGTAACATATGTACAAATGTGCTTCATACAATTGATGTATATATGAATCATAAGAGTTGTATGAGCCCCCAATGATTAAAAAAAATCTAAAGGAAAAAACAATGGGACCGATGGTTCTGTGGGGACAGAGGAGAGGAGGAGATAGGGAAAAGGGATGGGGATGCAACAAACCCAGGGACAAGGGAACAACAGAGATCTAAACCTGAATGCCTGGTGGGGTTCGATAAAGTGCAATGTAGCTGACAGGAAGTACAGAGAGTCGAATGAAGGTCAAACATGATAGTGTAACAGGGGAAAAGTAAAAGGAAAGAGAGGAAAGAACTAGGAGGCAAAAGACACTTATAAAGGTATAAACATAGGCATGTACTTATGTAAATATATTAATATATAATGATAGGGATATAGGTCTATGTATGTATAGATTAAGTATTAAGGTAGCAGTCCGACATTGGGCCTGTACTCAAGTCCTCCCTCAACACAAGAATGCTTTGTTCTAATAACCTGGCATTCTCTGATGCTCACCTTCCCAACATGATCACTAAAGACAAAATGGGTGCATAAACTAATGTGGTGAAAAAAGCTGGTGGTGACCAGCTACTAAAAGATACAGCATCTGGGGTCTTAAAGGCATGAAGTTAAACAAATGGTGATCTAGCAGGGAAGAAACATGGAAGAAACACACCAACCCGTGGGATCGCAAGGTATCAATGGGATCAGGTACTAGGCATCAGAAGACCCCCCAAAAAACAAACATTTTGATGTGAATGAGGGGGGTTGGAATGGACACCTAAAGTCCATCTGTAGGCAATTGGCAACCCCTCACAGAAGGGTCACAAAGAAGGGATGAGCCAGTCAGGGTACAGTATAGCCATGACAAAACACACAACATTCCTCTGGTTCTTTACTGTTTCCTCCTCCCCACTTTCATGACCCCCTTCTCAGTTATAAATCTGACTAGATCAGAGCATGTCAACTGGTACAGATAAGAGCTCACAACACACAGAATCCAGGACAGATAAACCCCTCAGGACTAATAATGAGAGTAGCAATACCATAAGAGTAGGGGGAAGGGGGGAAGAGAGAGGGGAGAAAGGGGAAACCAATTGCAAGGATAGACGCACAACACCCCCCCCCCCATACACACACCCTGGGGATGAACAACAGAAACATGGGTGAAGGGAGACAGCGGATGGCATAAATTATGAAAATTAAGATAATTTATAAATTATCAAGGATTCATGAGGGTGGGAGTTTGAGGAAGGAAGGGGCAAAAGAGAAGGTGATATGAACGGTTCAAGTTGAAAGACGTTTTGAAAATGATGGTGGCGACATGTACAAACGTGCTTGATACAATTCATGTATGGATTATTATAAGAGCTGTAAGACTCCCCAATAAAATGACTTATTAGAATAAAAATATTTAAAGAATCTATATAAGCAGAAAATAGATCTTGAGAAAATTCAGTAAATATCAATACACTCAAATGGCTTTATTATACTCACGGAGCACCGAAGAGTGTACTTGTTAGAACTGATCATTTCCAAAAAATATGATGTTTTATAAATACATTGAAGACAATCATGGTTTCAGACATAACTTGACATAATAAAGAACCTAAAAGGATCCCATGGCTTGCAGCAATTTATCTGCTGTTGAAGATATTAAATTACCTGTGAACAAGAGCTTGTTTGAAAAGAGTATTCAAAGACGTCATTTGAAAGAATATTTAAAAACCTTATCAATTAAGTTAATACGAGGTGATATTAACCTAATCTGAGGGGTGTTTTTATAGAAGGTTGGAAGGCACACACACACACACACACACACACACACACACACAGAGAGAGAGAGAGAGAAGGGACAGAAATGTGAAGGTGCATCTACAAGCCAAGGAATGCCAGAAGAAAGCAGAAGTTGGAACAGAGAAGAAAACGCATTTCCTTGGAAACTTTCGAGGGAGTATCACCCAAGTGATGCAGTGATTTGCACTTGTTGCCTCCAGCATTAGGCGACAATAAATCACTGTTTTGAAAACCACCAACTTTACTACGGCAATTCTGAAAAATGAGAAATATATTCATTCAAAGCAGTTCCATCACTTCCAGTAGTAAGACACATTGGCCCACTTCCACCATAAGTCCAAATCAATCTCTGCCAGAACTCTTTCTTGTTCTAACAATGATGTTTAAAGACTTCTCTTCTCAATGCTGACTGCATAAGTCTCTGTTTTTCTAAAAGCCTGCTCGTTTGTTCAGCTCCATTAAAGGCAGGACGATACTAGGTCCTTCTTCATCAGCTCTCCCTCATCTTGTCGTTCTCACTTCCCAGCCACTATTCTAAGTGAAAAATCACAGACTTGACACACTAGTGACAGAACAAGCATGCTGTGGAAGGACATACAACCTAAAGAAAACAAAAGGTCATTAAAAAGACAAGAAAGAAGCAAAAGATCAAAATAGATTCCAGATGAGACTCTGAAACCTGTTCTTGAATGTACAGTAGCTAAAACAACTCAAAAACACATAGGATTATAATGAAGTGTGCAAAGATGTGCAGTTAAAAAGGCAAAAAGCAAGAACAGCCTTAGAATATCTCAAGCTGAAAAAGTAAAGAAAATGACCCCAGTCTCTAATTTCAATATTGAAGGATTCTATGGATAAAATAGTGAATGATGGGGGAGGCATTGAAAAAAGATGGAAATACATACCGTCAGTGTGCCAGTGTAAACAAACAAAGAAACAAAAAACCAAGCTGCTTGACATACAAACACTTAAAGAAGTAGCATTTGATGAAGAACTGATGGTACTAAAAGAAGTTCAAGTTGCACTGAAGACACTATTGAAAATCAGGACTCCAGGACTTCAAGGGATGATGGTATCCTTGTAGGAACAAGCGTCTGCAGCTCACAGTGAGTAGTTGCCAGATTTTCGGGTGGGGGCTAATCCAGGGAATTTTGACCCAGCCCTGATCTCACAGCCCCGAGGGACTTTATAGTCATTTCCCCATAGCCAGCACAGGTGTGTTCACCACGATGCGTGTCCCTGTTTCTTACTAGCAGTGCGGCACATGCCAGCACTCCTGGCTCTCCCCAGCCTCTGAGATTCCTGCCTGCCACGTTCCCATGTGACTCCCATCCTCCACGCTAACACGTGTCATGGTCCTTGAGGGCTCATGACCAGCCTGGGGCTGCTGTGTGCCTGTGACTGGCTCCTGTGATCTGTTTGCACACAGGTTCCCTGAGAGGCTCCCTTCCCTATGGCGAATGCTGGGTCATGCAACTGGCCTGAATGCTGCTGCACGACCTTAAAACAGGCCCATAGAGCAACTCCCTGTCCTGCTGGGAATGCCAGGCCCTGCAAATGGCCTGACTGGCGCTTGCATTGCCTCAGCATAAGTCCCCTGAACAGCTCCCACCCCGGCAGTGCAGTGGATCCTGAATGCCAGACTGCCTGCATACGAGTGACCTGACTGGTGCCTGCTACTGACCTGTGCACAGATCACCTGGGAGACTCCCGCCCCCACTGCGAACACAGAGTAGCTCCTTACCCCGCTGTGGCCCATGAAAACCGGTCTGCCTTTGTGCAATTGGCCTACCTAGTGCCACCCTATTGTTTGCTTCCAGAATGGCACTGCTGCACGTGAACAGCACCTATGACCAGCCTGTGCACAGGTCCCCAGGGTCCCTGCACCCTGTAGTCCATGAGTGCTGGCCTGCACTGCATGGAATTGACCTGCTCTGAGCCTCCCTTACTGCTCATGACCGGCCTGGCGCTGAGGCTCATTACTGGAGCCACTAACTACATCCTATGCACAGGTCTCCTGAAGTGCTCACTGCACTTACTGGCCTGTGAGCGCTGGCCCGTGCCAAGTGTGATCAGCTTGCCCAGTGCCACCCTCCCGGCCCACAACTGCCTTGCCCATGCTGCCTGAGAGCTCCACCAACACTGTCCTCCAAATGGATAACCCCAGCTATCTAGGGAGAAAGTCAACCCCGTGAAACAGACACAGCTCAAGCTAGCAGCTCAGTTTTCTCCAGGTAGTCCCTACAGCAATTCTTCCTAGCCTCTGAGCAAAATAACGCAAGGCTCCTGGACTCCCAGAATAACAGCACCAAGCTCCACTGAAACACCACACAGACAATGACCCACATCATCAGCCACTACAAAAAAGCAAGAGAAACAAAAGGTAATGTATGAGGAGGACCTGAACCTAGTAATGTACACAGAAGGAGCAGACTTTGAACCACAACAGAAAAAAATCTTTAGAATACTATTTAGTTATACAGTATATGAGGGAATCAATACAGTAGAAGGATGAAAGAATGGAGAGGATAGAGTTCACATATCTTTAAGGGAATTTTAAGAGTCAAGGTACTATGCAATATGATCAAAGAATTCGGTGGGAAACCTCACCAACAGGCTGGAAGAAGCAGATAACTGCATAAGCAACCTCAAAGATAACCAAGCAGAATTCAACAAATGGGAAAAGTAATTAAACAAGGTAATCAAGAGGCTGAAGAAAACCTGAGAACAATGAGTGATGCAATGAAGAGGAACAATATTCAAATGATTGGAATACCAGAACAAGACATAACAAAATTTTGACCAAATGTACATAAAATGAATAATTCACCATGACCAAGTGGGATTCATACCAGGGATGCAGGGATGGCCCAACATCTGAAAATCCATCAACATTATCTGTCATATTGACAAGAAAAAGGGCAAGAACCACATAATAATATAATTAGACACAGAAAAAGCATTAGAAGCATGCAACAGTCATTCCTAATTAAAGCAATCAAGAAGATAGGATCGGAAGGAAATTAGCTCAATATAATACGAACTTTATATGAAAAACCAACAGCCAGCCTTACAATCAATGGAGAAAAGACAAAAACATTCCCACTGAAAAAGGACCAAACAAGGATGCCCCTTGTCCCTACTTTTATTCAACGTCATCCTGGAGGTCCTAGCTAATAACATCAGGCAAAGGAAGGACATCAAATGTATTCATCTGGGGAAGGAAGAAGTGAAACTATCATTATTTGCTGATGATATGATTTTATATATTAAGAACCCCAAAGGCTCCAAAATAGGAGTTCTGGAAGTGATAGATAATATGGAAGAGTGGCAGGGTACAATATCAACCAGAAGAAGTCAATTGGATTGTTATATACACTGACGGGATTACAGAAAAAGATATCAAGAAAGTGTGTGTACCCTTCAAAAGAGCCAAGCATAAATTGAGATATCTAGAGATATACCTAACCAAAAAAACAAAAGATCTGTATGAGGAAAACTATAGAACATTATTAACAAGAAACCAACAGAGACATTCATAAATGGAAAAATGTCCCATGATTGTGGATTGGAAAACTCAATATTGTAAAGATAACAATTCTATGTAAGGCATTCTATAAGTTCAATTAAATCCTGATATAAATACCAACAGCATTTTTCAAAGAAATGGAAAAACTGACTACGAACTTCATATAGAAAGGGAAGAAGCCCAGAAGTGACAAATAATTCCTCAACAAGAAGAATAAAGTATGAGAGCTTGCTTTACCTGACTTTAAAACTTTAATACAGCCACAGTTGTGAAAACAGCATGGGACTAGTATCATGATAAATACATGGACCAATGGATAGGAACAGAAAATCCAGATATGAAATCAGCAGCATCCAGACAACTGATCTTCAAAAAGGTCCTCAAAAATATCAAATGGGAAGCAGATGCAATTTTTAACAAATGGTGCTGGAAAAGCTGGATATCTACCTGTGGGAAAATGAAGCAGGACCCTCACTTCACCCAATACACAAGAACAAATTCAAGGGGGATCACAGATCTCGAGGTGAAACCTCAAACTATCAGGATTATCAATGAGAAACTTGGGACATATCGAAGAACCTTAGTGCAGGGAATACATGGGCTATCAGAAATAAGGATATACACTCAGAGTTAAGATCAAATAGATGAATGGGACATATCAAATATAAAACAGTTGTGGACATTGAAATACTTCATCAAGAGAGAAATAATAGAGCCCACAGATTGGGAAAAGATAGTTAGCAATGACATATCAGACAAAAAGTTTATTAATAAAATCTGCAAAATTCTGCGAGCTTACAATAAGAAAAAAATGAATAGCCCACTGAGGAGGTGGGCAAAAGACCAGAACAGAAGATTGGCAAGATAAGAAACCCAAGTGGCCAATAAATACATGAGAAAATGTTCCCAATCATTAGCCATCCAGGAAATGCAAATTAAAACAGCTATGAGATGCCACCTAACACCCACAAAGATAGCCACACTTAAAAAAAAGAATCAGAAAACAACAAATGTTGGAAGGAGTGTGGTGAAATGGGAACTCTCAGCCACTGCTAGTGGTCTTGTAGAGACGTACAACCACTGTGGAAAGAAATTTGGCAATACCTAAAACAGATAGAAATGGATTTACTTTACGACCCAGCAATTCCACTACTGGGCATATAACCTGAAGAAATAAGAAACAGACCACGACCAGACATCTGGCCTCCAATGCTCATCACTGTGCAGTTCACAATTGCGAAGAATTGGAATCCACCTACATTCCCATCAATAGATGGAAATTGATTAAAATGGATTTAAAAACTCCGGTATATACACATAATGAAGTACTACACATCCCCCCCAAAATAGCAATGAAAAGATGAAACACCTCATCTCATGGAGAGAGTTGGAGGATATTATGCTGAGGGAAGTTAGCCATGTCAGCCAAGCACAAGGCTGAGGACAAGATACTCTATCAAGAGCCAGACCAAACTAAATAATGCATTTGTCATCAAAAACAAAAAGAGAGAGAGAAAGATAAAAAGATGCAGATAGTACACACAACAAGAAAGCAGAAGGACTTTTGGGCTCTACTTAAATCTTACCTCAGAACAAGAATACTTTGTTCTAATAATGTGGCACTGTATGATACTCACCTTCCCAACATGATTGCTGAAGACAAAATGGGTGCATAAGCAAATGTGGTGAAGAAAGTTTATGGTACTTGGCTATTAAAGATTTAGCAACTGGGGTCTTAAAGGCTTGAAGTTAAACAAGCAGCCATCAGGCAGGGAAGTAACAAGGCCCACATGAAAGAAGCACACCACCTGTGTGATCATTAGGTGTTGACAAGAATACATATTAGAAGTTCAAAAACAAGCAATAAAACTGACGTGAGGGAATAAACCAAACGAAACAAAACCAAGTTGATGTGAAAGAGCATGGACAAAATGGAGACCCCAAACTCACCTGCAAGATAATTGGACAGTCCCTTATAGGAGGGCCACACAGAGGGATGATATATCCAGGGCGATGAATAGTACTGATAAAACACATAACTATCCTCTAGTTCTTTAATACTTCCTCCCCTTACTATTATGGTCTTTGTTTTACCTCATTAATCTAGTTAGACCGGTGCATATTCATTTGTACAATTAAGATCATTTGATGTATGAAAGCCAAGATAAATAACCCTTCAGGGTACGTGTGTTCGTGTGAGTAGACTAGAGAACAAACCCAAGGACATACATATGTGCATAAGAAAGAGTTTTATAGACAAGAGAAATTGAAATTGAGAAAACATCCCAGCCCAGTCCAGATCAAATCCATAAGTCTGATATTAGCCCATATGTCCGATAGCAATCCATAAAGTCCTCTTCAGACTCATGGAACACATGCAATGAAGCCAAATGCAGGACGATCACATGCCAGTGGGTAGAACGTCTTTGGGTCCAGTGATGTTGTAAGTATCTCAGTACTGGCAGCGATCTCTCGGTGGGTTGTCTGGCTTCATAGGTCTAGTTGCATCCATGTGGCTTGTCTTCTGCGATGTCTCCCAGGAAGTGGCAGAGAGAGAGAGAGAGAGAGAGAGAGAGAGAGAGAGAGAGAGAGAGAGAGAGAGAGAGAGAGGTGTCTTCAGCCTTCAAGGAGGAAGGACCAGATTTCCCAGAATTCTCAGGAGAAGGTCAGTCCCACACAGAAGTCTCATTAGCTATCTCCAGATTGACAGCCTAGACTCCACCCCTACACTCTTAATCCTTAAATTGACACCAGATTAGGTGACTACCACAGTATGGAAAGGGGTGGGGAGAGGGGAGAAGGGGAAACTGATAGCAATGATGACTGTATCACCCCACTTGAGAGGAATGAATAACAGATTGTAAGTGAATGGCTCCATTAGATGGTGTAAGGTACAGCTAAAATCATCATCATTATCATAACAAAATTGAATTATGGATTATTTTAAGATCTGTAAGGGTTTCCAATAAATGATTAAAAAAGAAAAAGCAAGACTCCAAAAATTCTTGGAATACCAACTGAAATATATCAATAAGCTGAAGAAGCACTGGAAGCATTCACTTGACTATGTCAAGAAAGCTGGTCAATCTGGTGGAAAACATCTATATTTGTGCCATTCCAAAGAAAGGTGACCCAATATGTGTAGACATTCTCAAACAATATCATAGATATGACATGTAAATAAAATGTTGAGGTAATACATCCAAAAGGAGCTACTAGACATTCCAGCTGAATGAAGATCATTGCTGAGGTCAATAGATCTTGGCTGGACACAGAGGATACCAGAAAGATGTTATTTGTACTTTATTGACTATGCCAAGGTATTGGTCTGTGTGGCTCATAAAAACTACTACCGTGAGAAAATGGGACTCTCAGAGAAGAGACTGTCCTGACTAAAAAAATGTATCCTGAGCATTTCTCGCATAGATTTATCACCTGTTCATTTCCTGAATAAACCTAGTAACCACGAGTATTTCCCATCAATTCTGGGTAGCCATTGCAATGAAAGAGAGCCCAGCAGAAAACCGGAGTCCTGTGAGACAAAGCAGCTGGATTCAGGTTCACAACAGGTTAAGAACATTTAAACATTTTAGTATAAATTTTACTAGTCATTTTTCTATTATGCCATGCCAATTTTAAGTCCAAATATTAGAGAATGTAATTGGAAGCATCAAATTACCCAGTTCCTGTTTATTGGCTCAGTGCTGGAGGGTGCCTCAAGCTGGCCGGAAAAAATGAATGACCCTAAGGCAGACTCAGGAATGGAAAAAGACCATCCATGAAGACACGAAGTCACATAAGAGAGCGCTTCAAATCACAGGAAATTTTGCCAGGTGAGTGAAGACACGTCTGGGAGCTGGAGGCAGAGCATGTGTGAACACTACTACCAGCCATCATGCTGGCTGCCAGGTTCGTGGTGTTACTCTAGGTAGACCAGAGAAACAAATCCATGGATATACATATGTGTTTAAGAGATTTATATACAAGAACAACTGGACATTGAGAAAACATCCCAGCCCAGTCTAGATCAAGTCCATATGTCTGATATTAGCCCATATTTCTGATATCAATCTATAAAGTCCTCTTCAGACTCACGAAACACATGCAATGACACCGAATGCAGAAGATCACAGGCTAGTGAGTTGAAAGTCTTTGGATCCAGTGGAGTTGTAAGTATCTCAGTGCTGGTACGGGTTTCCTTGTGGCTTCTCTGGCTTCTGAGGTCTGGTTGCGTCCATGTGGCTTGTCCTTTGTGATGTCTCTCAGGAAGTACAGAGAGAGAGAGGTGTCTTTTGCCTCTAAGAAGAAAGTGCCAGATTTCCCAGAATCCTCAGGAGAAAGCCATGCCCGCAGATGTCTCATTGGCTATCTCCAGATCAATAGCCTAGACTCCACCTCTACACTCTTAATCCTTAAATTGACATCAGATTAGGTGACTACCACATTCCCTCTCCCACCAACTGTTCTAGGCAAGTCCAGCCAGATGCCACTGCTTCTCACTGGGCCACCTATCCCACAGTGCTTGAACCCCCGGGTATGTTTAAACCTCTACTCTGTGACAGGTTCAATCTCTGGATTGAGGTGGGCAAGAGACTTGTTTCCATTGAGCCAATTGCTGTATGTGTCATATTTCTATCCATCTGAGCAGTGACTGTCACCTATCGTCCCTCCCCAGATACCACCTAAGGCTGACCAAATCTGTATCTATGCTCTGGATCAAGACAACATCACATGCTCCATTGTCCTTTCAGATTCTCCTGCAAAAACACACATTGAAAGAATTTCATGATTTCTAGGTCACTGCAGAGTATTAGCCCCCAAACACGGGACCCATCTGAGCCTGAGGCACTTTGCCACGAAATGCCTCAAATGAATGACTCTTGTTCAGCAGTAATCTGTCTTTCATCCAACTGTGATCCAAATTAACCAAAGGTTCAAAGTGGGCCCGCTGTCAAGGCAAAGAAACATAGCCCAACAAAGTGACCAAGAATCACGAAAATGGCTTTTACTCCCGTTTGCATTATGCGAGCCTTAATAAAGAGAAATCAAGAACTTGATTTACAACTCAAAGCAACACGTTTTACACTCCTGGTCTCGAATTTTCTCTTCCTAAAGCTGCTCTGGAGTCTGTCTCCACTCATTTTCTAGCTTACCACCACCACCACCACCCCAACAACAAAAGTAATAAAAAAATCCATACAAGATTTTTTGATGTCTTTCTTTCCTCTTTCTCGTCTCTTGCATGGATGAACTTGGCCTAATGGAATTCTTTCATACATGTTTCTTTGATTTGTCCATCACTGAGCTGTTCTGCCCCAAAGAGAAGCCTAGAAACCAAGACAAAGGGCAATTATCTCTCCCTTTTATGAGAGTGTGTGGAAGCTACAGATGAATAATTCTCTCCTTTTAGAAATCAAGGGCCCACACATGCAGGTTGATGTCACTTGTCTCTTAGGGATGCTCGTGATGCTGTAGCATCTATTAGGTCATTAAAGTGTGGCTTTTTGTGGGTGGGATAGAAGCAAAAAGCACTGAGACTGAAGGAAAACCTAAGTGCAAAGCTCAACTCATATCTGCTGGTGATATGGCGCTGGATGGGCTATTTGATCCACACCTTCCATCTACTGTGCGGATAACCCACAATTTCCACACACAAGAGCTTCATGTAGGAGAAGACTTGGTAGTCTGCATCTATAGAGATGATTCTGGTTGTTAGGTACAGTCAAATCAGTTTTGCCACATATATAACAGAACATTATACTTCCCATTCTTTTCTCACCATCATATTTGTTATATTTGACTCCATTGTTGGAGCCATTGTGTCAGTCCATCCCAGTGAGAGTCTTTCCCAATTTTAAACCACGCAATATTCCATTTGAAAAACTGCCTCTTGATTCACATGTTCCATGTAAATACATGAACTATTCTGGAATTCACATTTTGTGCAATATGATGCACAGTGTGTTATGATCCACACTGCTTTTGCATAGTCAGTAAGACACAAGTAAAGGTCTCTCTGGTATTCTCCAGCCAATACCCATCTGGTGTTAGCAATGATATCCATCATTACATGGCCTCTCCTGAATCTGGCTTGAATTTCTGGAAGCTCCTTGTCAATGCGGTAATGCAACCATATTTTAATCATCTTCAGAAAACGTTTACTTTCATGTGATATTTATGATATTGTTAAATAATTTGAGTGACCTTTCTTGAGAATGTTGAGTCACCTTTCTTGAGAATGAGACAAATATGGATCATTCCAATTGCTTGGTCGGGTAGCTGTCTTCCAAATTTCTCGGCCTAGACTAGTAGTTTGCTTCCAGTATTAAATTAAAAAATATTCAGCTGATATCCCATCAATTCCTACAACTTGTTTTTTGATAATGACTTCAATGAACTCTTTCTTCAGTACCCTGGCTCTTGATAAAATGCTGCTTCTTCAAGTGGTTGAACATGAATTCTTTTGGGGATAGTCATTCTGTGTATGTCTTCCATCACCTTTTGATACTTCCAGCATTGTTCAATATTTTCCCCATAATTTCCTTTAATATTTTAACTCAAGACTTGAATTTTTTTCGTTCGTGATTTCAGCTTGAGATATGCTGAGCATGTTCTTCCTTTCTGGCTAACTCTAGGTCCTTGTACATTTCATTATAATATTTGCTTTATCTTCTCAAGTTGCCCTTAGAAATTGCCCCTTACTCTTTTATTTCATCATTTCTTCTATTTTCTTTAGCCAAAATGCTCCCTAGGAACGAGAACGGTTAGACTGTGTCTTGATGTCTTCAGACATGTTCTCAGGAGGAATCAAGACCTAGAGAGGGACACTGTGGTTGGTAAATCAAAGAGTCAGTGAAAATAAGGAGTACCCCAAATATGACGGATTAGCCCGTTTTCTGCAACAATGGCCTCACATGTACCTACTATTGTGGTGGCACAAGCCTAAGCAAAATTTCCTTCTGTGATGTGTAGGTTGTTCTGAATTGGAACTGATTAGATAATATCTGACAATGCTGGTGTGTGAATATTATTTTACAAAGAAAATTTATAAGGAAGTTGCTCAGTGAAAAGTGTTTTACTATGAAAATCAATTGCCATCAAGTTGCTTCCAACTCATGGTAATCCCATGTGTATTGGAATAGAACTATTATCCTCCATAGGGTTTTCAATGGCTGTTTTTAAAAGGAGACAGCAAACCTTTGTCTAAGAAGCATCTATAAAAACTTGAACGAATCTAAAATTTAACAGTGCACAGAAACCTGATAGAGATTCTGAAATCACACACACACAAACACACACACGTATACAATAATAGTAATTATATACGTGTGTGTGTTTTCTTTTCAACATCATCAAAGCCTTAGATGACACTCTTCCTGGACAGAACATCAAAGATGGAATTTTATGTATTCCAGTCCTGAGGCAGTTCTTATTGTAGTCCATCTCCTTGGATCATCTGCTCAGAATACAGATTGAATAAGTATGGTGAAGGAATACCACCCTGACGCACACCTCGTCTGTTGAAAGGACTGCCTCTATGTACGAGTTCTGCATGAGCAGAATGAAGTATTCTAGAATTCTCATTCTTTGTAATGTTGTCCATAGTTTGTTATGGTCCCCACAGTTGAAAGTCTTTGCATAGTCAATAAAACACAAGTAAATATATTTCTGGTATTCTCTACTTTGAACCAATGGCCATCTGATGTCAGCAATGATATCCCTTATCCAATGTCCTTTTCTGAATCCATTTAAAAATTATCTTTAGAAAAATTTTCCTGGTATTTAATATTAATGATATTGTTCAATAGTTTGCACATTCTGTTGGGTCACCTTTCTTTGGAATGGCCACACATATGAGTTGTGATGACTACCATTCTATTTCTCATTTTGCCTGTATGAAGCTAATGTGCAATGACCCCACTTCCCTCAAAAGTAAAAATATGCTACATACTCAGCCTTGTGTTATTAGCAATATCAGTAGTCTAGAATAGAGCAAAGTGGTTTGAAGAAGACAGAAGGCTAGACTCAGGGCACCCAGGCAGTGAGTAATAGGGTTAACAACACCTCCATGAATTTTCAGTGATCTTGGAGGAGGCTGGTGCAGGATGGTGGGCTCCTAGTGAGCACTGAGGCTGGACAGGGTAGCTTCAGTAGTCTGAAAAATCTAGAACCATCCAAGCAGCTGTTACTTGGATCACACTAGTGGAGCGCAGCACCCCCAAATGTACAATGTCTTGGTGCCTAATGAGAATGATGATGAAGAAGATGGCAGAGTCATTGCTCCATCTGTGTGCTCCCCCTCCAGGCATCTTAGTTAGAGCTAAAGCCAGGAACATGCACACACTAATCTATGAAACCGGGATGGATACTACTGGCCTATTCACATAAACACATGCTTTGATGAATCACCTTTTTGATATGCAAAACTCTTCAAAGCGTTCATGCTTCATGATTTTCCAAGAATTTGTTTGCAGTTAGATTTTAGTGTTACATAATGGCATGCGATGTCATTTATCTATGTTGAATTTTGAGGACTAAAAAAATATCCATTCCTCAAAACATTTTATCTTGGCAAAGCATCTTAACTTGGATCCTTTGTCATTTCAGCTTGTGATGATATGAGGCTGCTTCATATCATAATAATTGTTTTCAAACCAAATACTTCACCATGCCTGACTTTACTGCCTGTGTTTTAAATCTACATTCCACTGTTTTAGGTGTACTATTGGTTAAGCATTGAACCACAAGGTCAGTAGTTCAAATCCATGGGTCACTGTGCAGAAGATAGATGAGTCCATTTGCTCCGTCAAGATTTACAAAACCTCCGAAAACCTATACGGGATCACTGTGAATTGAACCAACTCCGTGGGAGTGGGTTTCATTTGGTTTTGTTGCCTCCTAGTTTAGAATATTAAATTATTGCTGATCCTCAGCTTCCTTCTCTGTGATCTACTCTTTTAGAATTAGCCTTTGGGTCAAATGCAATCCTGTATGTATAGATTGCACATCAGGTACAGATCTAGGTCTTTGAAGATAAGTAAAGGGAAGATTAACAACCGATGTTACTCTCTTCTTTTATGGGTTACTTGGAAATCCTTCTATTTGCATAGAATCCCCGCACCCTCACCCTTTGCCCCCTGTTAGGGGTGAAAAACAGGGAGACTAGATATTTCAGAAGAGGTTGTGTTTGGCATGGTCAAAGTATTTTAAGGGTTACTTTCATTATGTATTTTAAAACAACCTGAAGACATACTGCAAGTCTTATAGATACTATAAACATCTTAGAAGAGAGTGGAAAGCTTAGGTATTTCAGTGCTCAGCTCTGATATTTACATAGCTTCCTAAAAGAGAAAATAAGAATCCACATTCCTGATGAAAGGACCAACGGCTATTGTTAACTTGCCAAAGAAATGTATTGGGATGCAATATAGGGAATGACTTTTTAACATCTGCATAGTACTATCATTCTTATTAGTTTTTACTATCCTCTGCCTTACCAAAATGCCATTGCCAGGCAGTTGCTGTCATGTTGGGGCTCCGAGGGGACTCATCTTTATGGGGCTGATGGCCACATCTTTCTCACATGGAGTGACTCCTGGGTTTGAACTGTTGACCTCTTTGGTAACAGCCAAGTGCTTCACCACTGTACCACCAAGACACCATCTTTAGCCTCCCTATTCTAAATTTCTAATCATGAGAAAGGAATTTAGGTGCTTATTTATTTCAAGCCTCTACCTTCTCTTCCCCCAACAGTTTCTCATTATAATTAAGTCACTTGAGATAAAATATTTGTGTGTGAATTTCTATACACACACACATGCACAAACATGCACACGTATGCACGCACACACACATAAATTGCATCATACTTTTCCCCACCCCATACCATAAGCAGTGTTCTATGCAAGAGGAAAGCATAAATAGTCTATGAACAGTGAAAGTAAAATTAATCAACAAATTATAATCTCTGGCTATTTGTGCTATCAGTTTTGCTAGACTGGTGTAATCAGTAAAAATTAATACAATGATGTAGTGTCTTGGCTAACAATTAAAAGGTGTTAACACTGTATTAAAGTTCTCACAAAAATAATCCTTCCTAAATCAAAACATGGGAACTGTAACACACACATTTGGATGCATCTTCCTCTGGAATTCACCCTCATGTACTCATTTGGTAGATGGCTTCTTCATTATTGCATAGAATAAAATATTGTAGTGATGTGTTTAAATTATTTCCATTTATATAAGCCTCTGAGTCAAAACTAGCTAGATTATTTGCAGGATTAAGTGCACACATCCTGGCCCACAAGGCCTTGAGGACCATCACCACAATTAGAGCAGCCAGTCCACAGAGAGGACCACATGGCCAGCCCCACTATGAGACATAACACCCCTCACTGACCCATGGCACTGCGGGGACAGCACCGTAGACACAGCGTGGGAATTGGACCCGATCTGATCCTGCCACACCTGAGGTAATGCACTGGGGGAGTGCAGCGGAACAGCAAAGGAATGGAGCGGTAAGGTCCCAAGAGAATGCTGAAGGTGGATTTTGGGGCCTGGGTGTGGTGCCCCAAAAGACTGGGCTGGAAAACACTCATAAAGGCCAACAAATGATCTTTGAACTAACTACAAGCTTTTCTTTCTTGTGTTTTGTTTTGCTCTTTGTCAGTGGTTTATTGTTGTTGTTTTGTTGTATGTTGTTGCTTGGTTTTGCTCTGTCTTGTTTTTGTACATGTTATTATCTCTGCAGGTCTGCTAAATAAGATAGGCTGGATGAACAATCTGGAGGAGAAAACAACGGGAGCAACAGTTCCAGGGGGATATGGGGTAGGGGGAGATTAGGGGAAAGGAACTGGTGTTAACAAACCCAGGGACACGGGAACAACAAGTGATCCAAATTGGTGTTAAGGTGGGTGTGGGAGGCCTGATAGGGCATGATCAAGGGTAATGTAGCCAAGAGGAATTGCTGAAACCCAGGTAGGGATTAAGCATGATAGTGGAACAGGAGGAAAGTCAAGGGAAATAGAGGAAAGAGCTGGGAGGCAAAGGGTATTTATAGAGGTCTGCATAAAGACAGGTACGTATGCAAATATATTTATATATGAGGATGGGGAAATAGATCTATGTGCCTATATTTATAGGCTTAGTATTAAGGTAGCAGAAGGACACTGGGCCTCCACTCAAGTACTCCCTCAATGCAAGAATACTTTCTTCTATTAAATTGTTATTCTATGATGCTCACCTTCCCGACACAACCACTGAAGACAAAGTAGGTGAATAAGCAAATGTGGTGAAGAAAGCTGATGGTGCCCGGGTATCAAAAGATATAGCATCTGGGTCTTAAAAGCTTGAGGGTAAACAAGTGGCCATCTAGCTCAGAGGTAACAAAGCCCACATGGAAGAACACACCAGCCTGTATGATCACGTGGTTCCGAAGGGATCAGTTATCAGACATCAAAGAACAAAAAAATCATATCTTGGGTTCACGTCTCCATGATACGATTGCTGAAGACAAATGGCTGCCTAAGCAAATGTGGTGAAGAAAGTTGATGGTGCCCGGCTATCAAAAGGTATAGCATCTGGGGTCTTAAAGGCTTGAAGGTGAACAAGCAGCCATCTAGCTCAAAAGCAACATAGCCCACATGGAAGAAGCACACCAGCCTGTGGGATCACGAGGTGTTGAAGGGATCAGGTATAAGGCATCATCAGAACAAAAAATTCTTACCATAGTGAATGATAGGGGGAGTGTAGAGTGGAGACCCAAAGTCCATTTGTCAGCCACTGGAGATCCCCTTACAGAGGGGTCTAGGGGAGATGAGCCAGTCAAGGTGCGATGTAGCAATGATGAAAAATACAAATTTCCTCTAGTTGCTAAATGCTTCCTTCCCCCACCCACCCCTATCATGATATGAATTCTACCTTGCAAGTCTGGCTAGATCCGAGGATGTACACTGGTACAGATAGGAACTGGAAACACAGGGAATCCAGGGCAGATGATCCCTTCAGGACCAGTGGTGTGAATGGCGATACTGGGAGGGTAGAGGGAGAGTGGGTTGGAAAGAGGGAACCGATTACAAGAATCTACATGTGATCTCCTCCCTGGGGGACAGACAACAGAGAAGTGGGTGAAGGGAGATGTTGGACAGGGCAAGATATGACAAAATAATAATTTATAAATTATCAAGGGTTCATGAGGGAGGGGGAGGGGGAGTGGGAGGGAGGGAGGGAAAAAATGAGGACCTGATGTCAGGGGCTTAAGTGGAAAGCAAATGTTTTGAGAATGATGAGGGCAATGAATGTACAGATGTGCTTTACACAATTGATGTATGTATGGATTGAAATAAGAGTTGTATGAGCCCCTAATAAAATGATTAAAAAAAGAATTAAGTGCACAATTAAAATATTGCATACCTTATTTTTAAAAGTATTAAGAATTTCAAGACAGAGGATGAAACTAAATGCATGCCTCCAGGTCTTGTGCAACCTCACAGGTCTGTAGTTGACTCTTTCAACATGTGTTGTTGATGAGTTGGTCCTCTGTTGATCCCAGTTCCAACAGAACGAAATGGTGCTTAGATCAATTGAGGATTGGACCCTTGTGACCCAAAGGATTTACATTGACTGATTTTTGGAAATAGATCACTGGTCTTTTCTTTCTAGTCTGTCTTAGTCTGGAAGCTCTGCTGAAACCCGTTTAACATGATCACAACACACAAACCACCATTAGCATGATCACAACACACAAACCACCATAGACAATCAAGTCACAGAACTTTTACAGTGTCACCTAGAGAAAAGTAGAACTCATTTCAGATGAAAAATAAGAAGGTGTTTTCATATTATAGCCCTTTAAGTTTGGAATTCTTGTCAGATGGAATGGAGGGGTAAATGTCATCAATAGAAGGTCCCTTTGCCAGGGTCTTAAGGGCAGAGCAAATGTTTTGAAACTGATGAGAGCAATGAATGTACAGATGTGGTTTACACATTGATGTATGTATGGATTGTGATAAGAGTTGTATGATCTCTAATAAAACGATTAAAAAAATAAAGAAGGTCCCTTAATACTTTCACAACTCCAGGTCTCTTTTGCAGTCACTTCAAAGATCATTTACTGTGCTTAAAACCTCTAGGATTAGGCAGAATTCCTAAGGCTATGCTTCCAGAAACTGGATTTTGGTTGTTATTTAAAAATGTAGGGCCCATACCAAGAATATACATACCTTTTTGCACATTCAGAATCTTTCTAAATACCACAGCCTCCCCACTCTCACAGATATCAGTACTGCCCTTTGAAGTACAACCTTCCACCTTCACAGTCTTGCTGTGCTGTTTTATTCCTATAAATTCCCCATTGCCAGTTCCATGGTTCCTCATGTTTCAGAAGTCTCATTAAGTCTCTGTCCTGAGAGTGGTTGGGGACTAGTTGTTTACATGGCATGGGGATTTGCAGGTCTAACCTCCACGGGCCAGTAGAGGTCCCTCTCTGACAGTTCTAACATTGTTGAAACAGTCGCTGCTCAGCAGACACATAATTCTAACAGAATACCGCAGCTGGATGCCCTCCAGAACCCCCAGCTACACCCATATCTTTCTGTGCTAAAAAGATGAGAAAACTAGCTTTTTTTATTAGCTTTTAAAAAGTATGATGATTAGATTTTAAGCCAACTGGATGTAGCCGGCTGAAAGTAGGGGTGGAACCCCATCAGTGGAGTTCTGTACAGGAGAGACATGCGCAGAACTGAGTTCTCTTTTGTCCCTTTGCTTTCTGCTGGATGTGGATCCTGTGTCTCATTCATCTGTCTCTTGTTTTGCCAGCTGTCAATCCCAAGAGTCTTCCGTAGACTTCTGATCTTGGATTCAGTCAATCTCAGATTCATTCAGGTCTACATCCACCAACTTGTAGCCCTCTTACTTCATCTTCCTGCTTCTTGACCATCAGCTCACGCAGCTACAAGAGTCAGGAGAAACCTCCAGCTTACACCTGACCTGCAGACTTGAACTAGATTGGACTTAAAACTACTTCTACAACTGTGTAAGCCATTTCTTGATGTAAGTCTCTTTGTATACACACACACACACAAGTGTCACTGGTTTTACTTTCCTGGGGAACTCAACCTAACACAAAAGGAGCACTTCAGGGCAAAGAATGTACAGATGTGCTTTAAACAATTGATGTATGTATATGTATGGATTGTGATAAGAGTTGTATGAGCCCCTAATAAATTGTTTTTAAAAAATAACAACAAATCAATGACAAAACTATAAAATGGAACACAACAAGAAAAAAAAAAAGGAGCACTTCCCGAGTCCTGAGATCAGTATTTGCACAGATCTTTGAGGACTCTTCCAAAATGGTCAATTTACTCTTTTCTTTGATGGTCTCTTCCTTCAGGGATTTTGGCTCTGGGCCAAGACCCAAATTGGCACTGGGCAATCTAAAGTACAGCAAGAAAACTTTTCTCAGGATATTTATGAACTGATGGGAAAAATAAAATAACTGACATTTCATGGGAAATCCTCTTCTTGTATGATTTCCAGTACAGATTTGCTGACTTAAAAGAACCTTTTAGTTTGAAGAACTGTCCATAGTCTTAGATACGTCCACAGACCTGAGAGCCAAGTCTTTTGATGTCAGCTTATCAGTCATCTAGACCAACCTTGCCCAGGTTCCAAATCTCCAACCTAGACTGGATGACTCAGAGAGAGGAACTGTGTTGTCTAAGCTTTCCCGTAGTATAAAGGAGACGCCGGTGGCAGTGACCTTCCTGAGTGACATTGAGTGGGAAGGAACAACAAGAAAAACCCCATGCCGCTGATCCAGAAGCGAAAATACTAGAAGCAGCATTTCAAAGGCCTGAAACAAAGCCCATGGAACCTTTAGCCAGTGAAATGTAAAAAGAATGAAATCTATAATCCCATAAGCATGCTATAACCTTTCTCCCCTCTAAAGCAAATATCAGGAGCCCTGTTAACACAGTGGGCTAGGTGTTAGGCTGCTAATGATAAGGTCATCAGTTCAAACCCAGTAGCTGTTCCCAGCGAGAAGGCCACGGCTATCTGCTCTGTGGGTAGTCACAGACTCAGAGTCTACTCGATGACAGTGTTTTTTGTTCTGGTTTCCATTTTTTTTGCTCTCTATAACTCATGTGGAGTCCATCAGAGATACCTCATCAGAATGATCTCGTGAACCGCCCCCAAACCTGCCATTGACACCCTTGTGGAGCCCAGTCTACACTGCAGCACACGGCTGGCCACAAGCTCAATCTCAACTCGACAGCACCTGGTTTGCTTTCTTTTTAAGACTGAAGGTTCCAACCTTGCTCTCTTTCCCCCTTGTCTTTTCCAGTGAAGCTTCCACACTAACTCCTCCCAGGAGATTCTTTTCGCCTGTTCTTTGAACATTCAGTAACGTGCTGGGGAAATTCCCTTGGGGTGTGGAAAGCATGCCTGCCTTCGTGGAAAAGGGCCTCAGCAACTTTCATTGGTGATCAGATGAAATCAATGGTCGACGTCTTCTTTCTGTATTCTTGGCACAGGAGACCTTGCTGACAAGGCCAACTTCAAAATTAAATAATTAATGAAACTGACCCAAATGGACTAAAACATTGGGCCAGAGTCACTTTGACATTCATCAAATATTTCCAGAACCATCCAAGTGGCAGCAGGAAGGCTCCCAGCATGCAGATAAATGGGTTATTTTATTTGGGGCAGTTCTCAGATTCAGGTCTTCTGTCTTGTTTATTCCTGTGGAGACGTTGCGGTTTGCAAGTCACTTGGGTACCTTCTCCCATCATCAT
Organism: Tenrec ecaudatus; assembly: GCF_050624435.1. Lineage (NCBI taxonomy): Eukaryota > Metazoa > Chordata > Mammalia > Afrosoricida > Tenrecidae > Tenrec > Tenrec ecaudatus. The sequence goes on from NC_134531.1 coordinate 48,854,818, forward strand.
GACTGGAGAAGTATCCATGCATCTCTGTCTACAGGGCATATGATCTCATCGCTCCTTTTCACATCAGCTTTTCAGAAATACTTCGGATCAGCGTAACAGCTCTAATGTCCAAATTCTGCTTATAATCAAGTCCTGAGAAGTATATTCAGGCCTTTATTAAAGGTTCTACTTATTGCCTGCTGCAAAATCATTCCAAAGTGCCTTTGTAAATCAAAGCTGCTTCCCCTGCACGATTCCCAGCAGGCTTTGTGCCCACCGATATTCATCCAAAACGTGATTGAGTCATACATTCATCCCGGGCACTCCTATGCAGGTATGCAGCCTACATTCTTTTACACGGAAAAGCTACATGTGTCCACAAGCCATGAAACAGGCATGCCCACGGCTCAGGATTTGAACCTTGGCTCTTTCTGATTTCTAAAGAATAAAAATGCCCCATTTGTCAGACTGTGACAAGGTGGTTTGTTCGCCCATTGAAATCTACAAAACACCTGTGATTAATACACATACACACACCGGCCTCTGTACCTATGTGTCTGGGTTTATCCTTATCTTTGGGATCTCACTAATAATTTGGAATTAACTCTTTACTGAGAAATCCTTTGGTTGTAACTGATTGGGTTTGGTCTGGGAAAGAAACAAATCCTGTGATGAGGATTCTTGTGCAATAATTTGTTTAAAAAAATGATCTCAGGGAAAGGGGAACAAAACATGGGAGGCAGTGGCGTGGGGCGGGGAGATAATACAAAATGTGGTTGAAGCTGTTAAATCCCTTTAGCTTGATCGCCTTGGGAGCTCAATAGTAAAAACTACACTTTAGAACCGGTTCCATCTTGAGGCAAGGAAACAGTGTGTGTGGACCCTGCCTGATTGTCCCTGGCTGGGGATTGCACGAAACAGAGGGGAAAGCTCCAGAATCCGAGGCAGTGGTGAGTCATTAGCAGCTAACACTCTCAACTGCCAGGAGGTAAGTACATTCTCCAATAAAGTAGATAAAACCCAGGCAGGAGAAGAATAACAGCACCGCCCGTTCTACTCTGCTCCTCACACCGGTCAGATCCACTCGCTTCTCACATCAAATTCACTTCATCCACACAGAACTTCTCCCAAGTTTAGGTCAATTCGAAATTCTAGTGGGGACATCAAAAGGAAAGTAAGGTCCGTGAAAACATGATTGCAGTTTTGACTACTACAGTTGGTTCCACGGTTGTAACTGATAGTCATTATCCGCCTCTTCCACTATCCATTTCGGACTTCTTTCTCTTTTGGCAACCTTTCAAAGGGCCTAGGTGTGATTTTGTGTGTGTGTGCGTGGGTGGTGAGTTCTTATCCCTAAGGTATGTGCATCTAGTGATCAGGCCCTTATCAGACTTGTGGTTGCTGAACTTGCAAATTTACATAAAAACTGGGCATCAAAAGCCGTAAAAGTGAATCCCCTGCATGCCAAAAAGATCTCTCCATTCTTCGTTATCTAACAGCCACCTACTGAGAAGAGAAGTCTCAAAATGACCACGAATTAAGTGTTTATTGGGATTCTTGCTGTGTCTTCTCATTAAGAAAAAGGACCATGCTTGGGAACCAGGAAAAGGGAAACATTGCAGGAACAACAAACACAAATTCTCCACGTGGGTCCCTGGGAGTGACAGTAACTAGAACTACTTACACTTGCGCTGAGGGGGGGGGGGGTACCCAATAAGCAAAGTAAGCACAAGCTTATTTGTGCTTACTTACTAAACTGCAGTGAATAATTTCAGATGGAGTCCATCTTTGATGTGGTCCAACAAACATGTGAAACTGTTCACTACAGAGTAGTAAGTAAGCACAAGTAAGATCATCCCTTCCCTTCCCTTGCATACTGAATCATTTGTCCCTGCCAAGGAATGTACATTGGAAAAGATCTTTTGATTTTGTAGGAAGGTGCTGTGGGTTTGGGAGAGAAACAGATGCTAGCCATACTTCAACTCCTTGATGTCGTGAAAAACAGGGGAAAGGAGAATTATTCACTATAGATTAGTAAATCAGTACAACTAAACCCAGTTTGGCTTGCTTTATACATAAGCTGACACTGCTTGGCTCCTTACTTCTCAGGTCCTTAAATTTCACCCATTGGGTACATATAATTGCCATTGTTTTAAAGGAAAACCACATCCTGAAGCGTAGGCCTATGTCACAGAGTGCCATGGCCAAACTTACAACCCCACTGAGAAGAGTCAACCCACTACTTTCTCAGGCTAGCAGTTTGGGAATGGTGTGCTATATTGTAGTCTTCATGGACACAATGATCATGTAATCATGATCACAACGTCCCTGCTATATAGTGTATCCTTTTGTTCAGAAAATGCTGTGTGGCAGGCTACGCCAATAGCTTAGACACTGAATTTTTGGATAAGGATGTTGGCTGAGGTATAAAACGTCAGTCAACAAGCACGGCTCCTTTCAGCAGTTAAAAAAAAATCCCAAAACCCCATAAAATAAAAGCGCACGTGGTATAGGAAGCTATGCACTAGGCTGGTAATCACCAAAAGCTTTTAAAAAAAAGCAATCAATAAATCAAAAACCAACTTGACCTCAAGTGGTTGTTTGATCTCCTTGACGAATGGTCTCTTCGGGGCTCAGCACTGGTTGTGGTGGCTGGCAGCTCAATTTGATCAGCTTTAGTGAGCAAGAAAGGCAATGTACCAGTGGGCCTATGCAAAACCTTTAGAGGTAATTTTCTACCACCTCTCCACTCAAATCCATTGCATAAGTGCTGAGGATACACTGATTGTTATCTACGCTCTTCCACTAATTCTCACTGTCTCTTCCACATTAATATGTGATATAATGTTACTTACACTTTCACCTTCTTCCTGTTTCTTTAGATCTAACCACTTGCTCCTTCAGTTCTCCTTTTCCTATTCTTCCTGTATTTTCTTTCTAAACTCATAACTAGGCAGCTCATGAGTCCATGGACTTGTTTCCAAATATTTAATATCCAGTAAGTAACTGAGCTAGATCATTTACTATTTACCTATTTAAAGAATTTCCTTCTGAGAAAACAAAAATTTCTACAAATAAGAAACCAAATGGAATATATTATGACAGAGCCAAATAAGAAAAATAATCACACAAGGTTCTGAAAAATTGTACCGCAACAAATTTGAAAATCCAGAATAAAATGGACAAATTTCTAGATATGCATTTTTTACCTAAATTACCACCAAATAATGCAGAAAAATCTCAACAGGCCTATAACATGAGAAGTATTAGATGTAGTCATAAAACAAGCAAACAAACAACAACAATAACAACAAAACTCCCAGTATCAAATAGTCCGGGTCCAGACAGTTTTACTGGAGAACTCTATAAAAAGTTTAGGGGAGACTTAATAGGAATTTTATATAAACTACTTCACAATACAAATGGAAAATACATTACCCAACTCATTTTATGAATCAAGTATGACACTAACACCTAAACCATTACCAAAGACATACCAGAATTGAAAATTATAAACCAATACCTCTAATGAATATGGACTCTAAGATCTTCAATAAAATTTCACCCAACAGAATTCAACAAAGCACTCAAAAAATAATGCTTCAGAATTAAGTGGAATTCATACCAAATATGAAAATGTGGTTTAATTATTAGAAAGCAATCGATGTAATTTGCTACATAAACAAAATAAAGGAGAACCATATGATTACATCAATCAATGCAGAAAAGACATTTGAAAAAATTCAGCATCCATTCCTGAAAAAAACACTCAATAAAATACAAGTGAAATTTCTCAACATAACAAAAGCCTTATATGTGAATCCAATAGCTTACATCTCACTTAAAGGAGAGAAATTGAAAACATTTCCTCATTGAACAGGAACTAGATAAGAGTACCCTTTAACACCACTTTTATTTTAATATAATCCTGGAAGTTTTAGCTAGAGCCATAGACATCAAAAAATATATTAAAGGTATCCACATAGGCACACAATAAAAAGCTCTTTATTTGCAGATGGCATAATCCTCTATCTAGAAAACTCCAAAGATTCAATTAAAAATAGCTCAAACTGTAAAATTCGACTGTGTAGCAGTCTATAAAATCAACATACAAAAACCAGTTGGATTCCTGTAAATTAAGGATGATGATACGCAAAGAACAGTACTGTTTACAATAACTACACAAAAGATAAAATACTTAGGAATAAATCTTACCAGAGAAACCCAACTTTGCTATAACTCCCGTGTCTTCTGTGTTCCCTTTCTGAGGGCAAGCATCGAGCAGGGTCATGATGTAAGAACTAAGTGTTCTTAAGTTGGAGCTAGGATTTATTGTGAGCCAAAACACATTCCTGGATCTAGATTTTGTTATTTGTTTAATTTATTATTACTTGGGAATTGGTGCATATGTCATATCATTCACATCAAACAGAATTGTACAATTGCTTCCACACTCAGTTTCCAAACATTTTGTCTTACTGGACTCCTTGACATCGTCTCCCTTTCACCCCATCACCGCCTCTGTACACCCCCACCCCTGAAGCCCTTATTCTACTTGCTGTCCCTATAGGTTCATCAATCCTGGGTTTCATTCACTGAAAACCAGAAAAACATATAACACAACTTCAAGAGGGTGACCCCCAATGAAGTAACATCTCTGAGAAAACATGCTAATTTGAACAAACAAAAACAACATAAAACAGAATGTCTGTCACAGATTTGCTGGAATAATGCATATCTTAATGCGGCATATAAGGCATTGCTGTAGCAAGACCATGTTTGTCTACCTACCGATAGTTCAGCAAACTTGTTCTAGCTGTCTTCCATTTGTGTGGACACCATGTAATTTCTGACATGAGTCCTCAAGCTACAAGTGTGCCTGAGGAAGAATCCAGTTCACCCAGTGGAGTTTCCACACTGGATCTCACTGATGACGCCTTTGGAGCATGCTGTGCACTTTGAAGATCCAGAATTCAGTATCCCAGCATTCCATGGCACCCAGCCTAGGTCCCAGGATTCATCCAGAAGCACGGGTCAATGTCAATGTGGCCCATTCAATGCATACTACCAAAGACACTCCCAACCTAGTGTCTTCCAAAGCATTTTCAGTCATTCATCCCCCCAACTGGAGGTTGATCCTCCTTTTTTCTTACCAAGAAATCCATTTGTGTTCCCCCAGACTTGTTTGCTCCCTTTCCCTGATCCTGAGTTACCTATCAGTATCCCTCATCCCTCTGATAGGGTTATCTGCCTGTCTGGGGAATCTCATCGTAGATTTACATGTCAGCCACTCAGTAGACAACATCCCCTTCCTCTCCCTTGACCATTTGATTCCATCTGCCCTGCAATGCCCTCCGGCCAAGTGCCTTCAAAATACTTCCCTATAGTAGATAGTCTATGGTTCATTGGCATGAGTCAAGCTCTCTCCTGGGCTGTCTGACTCCTCAGCCAGCAAACTGGATGCCCTACAAACCTGGGCTTGTAGACATCTAATCTTTGATAAAAATTAAAACACATTTAATTTTAAGAAGAGACCATCTTTTCACCAAATTGTGGTGGGAAACACTGGATTTTCACTTTCAAAAGAATGAAACAGGACCCATACCTCACACTATTGCACCAAAAAGTGGACTCAAAATGGATCAAAGACCTAAATATAAATCACATAATTATAAAACCACCAACGAAAACTTAGTGACCGAAATATAAGGCATAAACACACTATAGAACATAATGAAATATCCACAGTATAGAAGACACATAAAGAATTGGGACTTACTAAATATATGACAAGGCACAAAAAGTGGCTTCATCGAAAGACTCAACAGAAGTCCCACAGATTAGAAAAAAATATTCAGTAATAATATATCAGATACAGGGTTAGTCTCCGAAACCTATTAAAACAGAAACCTACAAATCTTAATAAGAAAAATACCAGTAACCCAATAAAACAATGATCATAGGACCTGAATAGACAGTTTACCAAAGACAACATCCATGTGGCCAACAAGTGTATGTAGAACTATTCAAGTTATTAGCAATAAGAGAAATACAAATTAAAATGAGATACCACCTCACACTTACACTTTTAGAAAAAGCCAATAAAACAGAAAATAACAAATGCTGGAGAGGAAGCAGAAAGATCAGAATGCTTGTGCATTACTGTACCAGCTGTAGACTTGTAAAACCACCACAGAAATCGGTATGGTGCTTCCTTAAATAGATGCAAACCCAAGTACCTTATGAGCCAGCCATCTCTCCACTGGGCATATTCCCTGAAGAAATCCAGAATACAGCACAGACCCATGCACACCTATGTTTATTGCAGTAATTTCCATAACAGCAAAAACATGGCAACAACCACAAACCCCAATTATAGAGAAATGGATAAACAAACTCTGGTATATTCATCCTATGAAATATTTTGCATCAATTAAAAACAATAACAACACTCTTGAACACTGAAAGACATGAACAAAGCTAGAGCATATTATGCTTAGCAAACTCAATCTTACAAAGATAAATGTTTAATAACACCATTATTATAAGGAAAAACAAATGAAAGGAAACGTGATCTATCTGCCTGAAGACCAGACTTTAGTGACTATAAGGAGACCAAGGATGGGGCAGGGACAGGGGGAAGGGAGGAAGAAAGGATGGAGTGGGGGGCTGTGTGGGGGGAGGGGGAGAAGGGAACCACGTCCATGGAGGGTTTGCCATGGAGGGTTTGCCAGGATATTGTTGATCCATTTCTTGAGATGGGCCATGTAAATATACACATTATGCTTCTTTTAAAAAATACATAAACAAAAATCCCTCCAGATCCCATATCCTTCAAACCTAAATAGTGGTCTGAGTGACTAGGGCAAAAAAAAGTGGGGACTGGGGGGTAAGTAAAATTGAAATGAACTTGGAGCTTTTAGTAACAACCAAGTTCATATCAAATGAAAAGAATTTCCTTTTACTACTGTCATCTAGTCCTTGCATTTGACAGTCTGTTTTTAGTGTATAATCACATACCAAGCTGACTGATCTAGGAATCAAGTTCGGGCCAATGCCTCTTCCATCAGCCAGATGTGAGAACCCCTTTCAGAGCATAAATGTGAATTTGGGAAAAGCATTGATGTATCATGACATGAGCTTACACCACACACCTTACTTTTAAATATTGGACGTGCTCAGCAGGTCTCATTCTGAATCTAACACTTCTACCTCCATTGTCTAATGAATTGTTACTGGATACACTCAAATTGAATCTTTGGTGAAAGAAATCAAGCTCATGATGGGAAGTTATGACTGAATGGTCACTGGATAGCACAAAATGAGAGATTCCGTTTCTGCTGTAGACCAATAATGTACCAGAATCCATTTGCTTGCTTTTCTATAGATGCCATGACCTTACCAAAAATCTGCTCTGTACTCTTATTTGGCTGCCCAGAATGCCGTGGCCCTCTGTACTGCAGTGCTTGCTGGCACATATGCCCCAAGGGGCAGCGCTGCATGTGTTCTCCCTCTCCCGCTCTCTCTGCCAGTGACACGCAGCTAACATCTTCTCACCTTCCAAAACAACTAGGTCACAGTGGTGTTACCAAGTGCAGAGTGCTGCCTTAAAACCCAAAGACACCAAATATTGTGCTTTCCTACTGCTAGAGAGGTGTAAGGTGCGATAATTTAGCCTCTACATTAAATAAAGGTGCCTAGTAGCGCTCCCTGCAAAATGTGAGTCAAATTCACCAACTGCTCCTGTAAAGATTTCCTGTCTCAGAGACTCTACCCAGAGTTACTAAGAGTAGGAATTGACTCGATGGCAGTAAATCTGATTTGGGATCCTGTGGATTTAATTTTTAATAGGTTCGTTTTATCTTTTTTAAGATTATAATTAGCTTGGATTTAATCATATATCATATCACTCCATATTCCAATCACATTAAGTAGAACTGTACAATTGCTACCACCATCAGTTTCTAAATCTTCATTTTCTACATGCACAGTCTCCTTGACATCTTCTCCCTTTACCCCCACCCCCCACACCACCACTGGACCCCCAGTCCCCACACTCCCTTTATTCGACTTGCTGTCCCTATAGGTTCGTCAATCCTGGCTTTCATTCACCGAAAAACAGAAAAGAATATAGTACAGCGTCAAGAGGCTGATCTCCATTGACAAAACACCTCTGAGATACACTCTGATATGAACACGCAAACAATACAAACCAAATATACAGAACATTCTGTAAACCAGATCAGGTCCAGCCTGCATCATAGGGGGATCAACTGATAAAGTTTTAACTGCTAAAATCAGGTTTATCTAGTTGGACTTCGATGCTCCTCTCTCCCAAGCACTCTGTTTGGTGACCACTTTCCTCCCATCCCTCCATGTTTGATAGAGGGGCTTTCCGGAGTCTGATGTCCTATGTAGTTCCACAGACGAATCACGGGACCCACTTTCATGCATTGCCTTAGGCACACTGGATTATCATGATTTTTTTTAGGCTCTGATATCAAACTATCCTTCAACTTCGGCTTATATAGGCTCCAGTCCTTCAGTGTCTGATGATGGTGTACTTCTTCCATGAAGACTTCATTGACGCCTCACTTGGATAGCTGGTTGTTTGGACACAAGCCTTTAAGACCCCAGTTGCTATTTTATCTGACAGCCAGGCACCATCTAAATTCTTCTTCATATTTTGCCACAGCATCCATATCTTCTGTGTTCCCTTCCCGGGGACAAGTATCAAACAGGGACACAATGTAAGAACCAATTGTTCCCGGATCTATGCTTTTATTATGATTTCTTCCTTTTAATTTGCTATAATTTGGGAGTTAATACATATTTCATATCATTCCATGGTTCAATCACATCAAGCAGAATTGTATAATTGCTTCCATAATCAGTCTCCAAAAATACTTTTTTCTTCCTGGACTCCTTGACCTCATCTCTCTGGTACCCTAGCGGCGCCTGTGTACACCACACCCTGCCCCAGAAACCCTTATTCTATTTGCTGTCCCTTTTGGCTCAACATCCCTGCATTTCACTTACCGAAAAGCAGAAAAACAAATAACACAGCTTCAAGAGGGTGACCCCAATCACGATGCACCTCTGACATACACCCTTATATGTACAAGCATAAGCAAAATAAAACAGAATATTGATTACAGAATTGCCAGAGTGATATGTATCCTAAAACAGCATATAGGACATAGATGTAGCAAGACCTGGTTTTCCACCAACCAACAGTACACCGCTCTTGGTACAGCAGTTTTCTGCTTCTTCATACCCATGTCTTTTCTGACTTGTCTTCAGGTTGTAAGTGTGTCTGAGGTAGAGTCCACTTGACCCAGTGAAGTTCCGCATGGTGCCTCACCGATGCAGATTCTGGGGCATGCCATTCATATGCCCTGGAGATCCAGGATTCGGTGTCCCAGTGTTCCACGGCACCCGCTCTGGGTTCCTGGATATGCCCAGATGCCCTAGTTCAATGTTGCCCATGTGCTGTACACCACTAAAGACACCCCCCACCTAATGTCCCCAAAGCATCCTCAATCAGTCCTCCTTCCACCTGGAAGTCAGCCCTCCTTCCCCTCCCCCTAGTGGACAAGAACCTATATTCCCCCAAATGTGACCTTTTCCTCTCCACTCTCCTGTACTGCCCCTCCCATGACTCAGCCGCATCCCTCTGAGAGAGCCACCTCCATCTCCAGGGGACCTGCCCCCAGATCCAAGTGGCAACCACGCAGCAGAGAGCATCTCCCCCACCCCAAGCCCGACCCCTCTACCCTGGCCATTTGATCCCAGCTGTCGAGCTTCACTCCAGCCAAATTACCTACTGTACCTACCTGGAGTGGATGATGTGTGATTCATTGGTACTTCTCCGGCTCTTAATCAGGCTGTCTGGTCCCCAGCAAGAATACTGGATACCTTACAAAGTTGAGCTTGTGCCCCTTAGGATTCTCAATATATAGAATCATATCTTCTGCAAATAGCGACTATGTCACTTCTTTTTAGTCAATTGTACACTCTTGATATCTTGTCATTGCATTACGGTGTTGTCTAGGACTTCCAGCACAATGTTGAACACAAGTGGGGAAAAGGGACATCCTTGTTGCATTCCCTTGTTCAGTGGAAATGTTTTCAGCTTTTCTCCATTGACTGTAAGACTGGCTTTTGGTTTTTCGTATATGACTTCAATTGTATTGAGGATTTTCCCAACTAATCCTGTCTTCTTGATAGCCTGTATTACAAATGGGTGTTGGATATTATCAAATGCTTTTACTGCATCAATTGATATGACCATATGGTTCTTGGTCCTTTTTCTTGTTGAAGTGGTGAATTATATTAATTATTTTTTTAATATTGAATCATCCCTGGTATGATGCAGCAGAAATAAAGGTCTGAGATTTTGCTTATCTGTTTACTTTTATATGTGACTGGTTTTTTCTATCTAGCTTTTCTCATGATACTCTCCTCTTCCTTGATATTGGATAATTTAACTACTATATGTCTTGATGTGTGGCTTTTTGGGGGGAGGGGTGGTGTTAATCTAATTGGTATTCTCTCTCCTTCTTGAAGGGTTATTGTCTCCTTCTTTGTGATATTAGGGAAATTTTCTTCCAAGAATTCCCTTACTATTTTTGACATTGAATAGGGATGACCTACTATGTCTCAGCTAGGGGGCAAGGAGGTGTGTGTAGTGGTTACACGTTGGGCTGCGAACTGCAAGGACACCAGTCTGAACCCACCAGCCACTCCTTGGGAGAAGGACGAGCTGTCTACTGGGGAAATTTAGAGTCTCAGAAACCCACAAGGGCAGTTTTGGTCTGTCCTTCCTAGACAGTCACTGTGAAGCAGAACCACCTCTTTGTCCGTGAGTTTGACTTTATGAAAATGTCTCATGTCACTGGACCTCATTTTAAAAATTCACGAATCTGAGCCTTTCTCCAATGTATCGCTTTCCCTCAGGAGCACATGTTTACAAGGCACCACTTCTTGCTCATCAATGTAGCATTCTTAATTAAGTAGACTAAAGCAATGCTGTGCAGAATGTCCAAATGATTCAATACTCTTGAGTGTGCATTGTGACCAAAGAAGAGAGTCAACATAGCCTTGGAGAGTAGATTCTTGTCCTTCTCGTGTGAATGTGGACTGTGTCTGCTCCTGCTGTTTGATGGGCACTAAAAGGAGTGAGTTTGTCAGTTAGATAGCTGCATGTCACATAAAACGCCTCAAACTCAACTCAGTGCCATTGAGTCAATTTGGACTCAGCAATCCTGCAGGACTGGGTAAAGCTGCCCTGGTGGGTTTCTGAAACTGTAACTCTTTATGGGGAGTAGAAAGCCTCCTCTTTCACCCAAGGAGTGGCTTGGTGGTTTCAAACTTTGGACCTTGGAATTAGCAGTACAATTTGTAAAGGTATCACAGTAGGCACAGCAGTCACGATTGACTAAGTTTGTATAGCCCATTGTTCTTCTATCATTAGTCAGCCCTGGTGGTGAAAACACTTAAGGGCTTAACTGCTAATGAAAAGATTGGCAGTTTGAACCCACCAAATATTCTGTGGGAGAAAGAAGCAGGAGGCTTCTCTAAAGACTTTGCACCTTGGAATTCCCATGGGTCTATGGGTCAGTTCTACTTTGTTCTATTGGGTCACTATGAGTAGGAATTGACACAATCACTTCATTGTCAGCTTTATTGCTGGTGTTTTATGATGAAGATCTCCATGTCTGCTACCCTTAATATTTGAAAGGAGGCACTGCCTTCCCAATCTCTTCAGAAATTATACTTTTTCAGTTTACCCTCTGAGAGAATAAAAGCATTTTCAGGGTCTTCAACTTGACCTATCCAAGTCTAATAACTCTTCTCAAAGTAAAGGAATTAATAAGAAAATTCTAGTGACTACTAGTATCTCTGTTTTCATGATACATCCAGAAACAGGGGAAAGGCCCTGTAGTTATAACGTACCCTCAATGGACAGGCTAAAATAGATATAGGCCAAGACTAATTTTTTAAGTTGAATTTATATGTCTTTACCCTGCTGAGTGCCATCGAGGCACTTAGATTCTTGGGTCTCAGGATCACTTCAGACTCAGATCTATTATTCTTGGAATTTGAGTAAATGAGTGTGCGATTTCTCAAGCACATGGCAGTAGGCTTCTTTGGAGAAGACCTAAGGATGTCACAGCACAATACATTTGTGGTGCTCCTAAATTATTCTTCTGGGTTCCCGGCCACTCCGTCAGGTGTGTGACTCTGGTCTGAATACTGGCTAAGTGTGGAAATTAATGAATGATGACTTTCCATCAGGGCAATTGACCTCTGCTTTCTGCTTACCCATATGTGATCTATTTTGTTTCCCTAACAGAGTATTCAAGCAAAATAGAATATATTTTGTAAGCTCACTATCTTGCTCCTAGGAACATGATGTGTGATTCAAATTGTCCCTAGAATCCCATGGGTCAACAATCTTCCCTGACTGCTATTTCAACTTCTACCCAATAGCATTATCATGCCCATTTTGCTTCTGGCAGAAGATCCCAGTGGTGCAGTGAATTAAGAGTCAGGCTGCTCCATATTTGTTTCTACTTGGGCACTTTTGACCTAGTTTTTATCCAGTGCTTGATGTCCCAGGATGCATGCTACAGACACTGTGACTTTAGACTGTCTTTTTGAGGTCTACAACATCCTTCGGGAGGCACGCCAGAAGGATTTGATTTGAAAATTGCACTGAAGAAACTGGACTTTACCTTAAACACTCATGTAGCAACTTAGGGAACTGAAATACTCCCTTGGGCTTAGGCTGAAATGTCTTAGTGTGAGAAGAAGCAGATGACTACTATCCCAAGGTTGTGGATTTGGAAGTGTTTGGACTTTGGTTCCACTCTCATGCTTTGAGGGTTCCTAATATGCAGCTCAAGATTCCTATATATTTGCTGCTTTAATTTGCTCTTTGCTTTCTTATGACATGTCTTAGTTCAGAAGCCATAGTTTTGCCTCTGTGAATGAGCATTATTGAAAGTCTACCCTATCCAACCTTCACAGTTTGTGTAAATAAGATCCAGTCACTTACGTTTTTAATTTGTACAAAACAACAATCCATGTATTTTACCCTAAAAATCTGTCTTATAACTGTATGCGTTCATTTTATAACAGTATTTTAAATTTCATGTCATTGGCTCAATCAATGGCACAATCAGTAGAATTACCATATGGCCCACCGGGGATGACTTGTAATATTCTTCAAAAAAATTATAATGAGAATGATGTCTCTAAAATGAACCAGGGGAATATATAAACCATAGATGTGTGAATGAATTTTGAACTTGTACTTAATCATAGGCCTGATTTAAGAACAATTAATCCTTATGTCATGGCCCTGTCTGATACTTGCCCTTAGATTACCTCATGAAAATATGGGTGCTATAGCAAATTGTAGTGAAGAAATCAAATGGTGTCAGGCTATCAGAAAGAATAGTGTCTGGGGCCTGAAAGGCTTGCCTTGAAACAAGCAGCCAACTAAGTGAGACGTCAGCTAAGTCCACACATAAGAAAGACACCAGTTTGTGCAACTAAGGATTGTAAATAACAAAATCCAAGACCAAAGGAGGCAACAGTATGAGAACTTAAACTCTGACCACTAGGTTTTCAGAAGGTTATGGATGACAGTGAAATCCCAAAACCCATTTGCAGAGTCCCCAGGTAGATGCAGTCTCTGATGGACCCCCTCTGGCCATTGACCAGGGATGTCAACAACCTTGCTGTCAGTGCACTGGAAAGTGAACCTGCCCATGCTGACACAGTTAGGTTAATAACACCCTATCTTTTGTTCTCCCTTTTGATTCATTTTAAAGTTATTCTAGTTTTTTATATGGTCTGCTTTCTATTGGGGACTTTCATTCCTTTAATTTGTTGTTGTTGTTGGTTTTTGCATGTGTTGCGCTACATGAAATTCAGGATATGTAAATCTCTACAGACAGTAACTAAATTAATAGTTTCTAAGGGTTACGGCCAGGGAATGTGGGAGCTCATGAGTACAACAAAGAAGCAGATGTTCTAAAATGGACTGTAGTGATGATTGCACAGCTCTTTCATATGTGCAGCCCATCGCATTGTACACGATGTGAGTTGGATAGCAACTAAATTGTCAAAATTAAAAGAGAAAAGATACTTTGGCTACTCACCTCAAGGTTGATAGTGCAAACCCAACAGCTGCTTGATGGGAAAAAGATGAGGCTGTCTGTTGCTACAAAGATTTATAATCTCAGGAATTCTAAGGAGTAAATAGTTCTACTCTGTTTTATAGGGTCAGTATGAGTCTGAATTGACTTGATGGAAATGGGGACAGTTTTTGTCTTTGCTTCTGACAGTGAAGTGTGTGGCCTAGCTATTCTACTAAAACCAAACTTAAGACCAAAGAGTCCCCATTGTTTCCTTTGCTAGTTTTATATCAACATCTCCTATTCAGCTCTGTGTAGAGAGGCGAGCTCCCATGTAGCTTCTTGAAGATCACATCTCTCAATAATGAACAGATTGTTTGTGGGTTCAGTAAACAGGCTCTCTTGGCCCTTCCAAAGACTGTAGTTAGTGGTCCATGCTGTGTAGTAGCCTCACTCTCACAGGCCTACCTCTGGAACATTTTATGACGCACCTTCATAGTACTCCACAGCAGTTCTGGTGCCGCTACTTAATTTAATGTGGTTGCAAACCATGGTTCTCAAATGGTATTCAGCCCCCTAACTTTTATTTTAAGTAAAGTTCTATTGGAATATTCAATTTATGGACTGTTCCCACTTGTATGCTTATTGTGCACGGCTGCTTTTGAGGTACAACCAAATGTTGAATAGCCCAACAGAGACCAAAGGGCCCTCAGAGCCTGAAACATTTACGATATAAAACATTTACTACAAATGTTTCCTGACTCCTGATGTAGGGCATTGCTTTTTCATTTTTTGTTTTTGTTTGTTTTCTAAGTTCCCAAGACCTTTCCCAGCAGCACATTAAAACTTCATCCCGGAAGTCATGCCAGACTACTTAACCTTTTGACATAGGAAGATGTCCCCATATCAACACTCTACTCCCCTTATCAACACACTACTTTTTATCCAGCTTTAAACTACTTTCTCTTTGATCTGAAACATTCAGAATCTACTCCCACGGACTATCTCCTGGTTTCTGCCAGCACATGTTAGCCAGGCCCAGTGGCTCTGTTGGTTTTTACTTTCTCTCCTTCCTCAGCTAGCTAGTACTTCCCTATAAAAACCTTGTAAAAATCTGACCCAAGCTATGTATCTGGTACCCTGGAGGAGAAGCGAGGATGGTGGCTTAAGAAGGCGTTCATTAGTATTATATTTTTTAATCATCTTCTTGGGGGCTGGATCAATTCTTATCACGATCCATACATGCATCAGACATTCATTATCATAAAGGTATTTGTCACCTTTGAGGCTTCTGAATGTCTTCAAGCAGGGGCGGGGACTTTACTTCAATCCTTCAGTGGCCGAGAATTTGCCAAGGATTTGCGATTCAAGTTCTTCAGGAGCATATATCAATACATCCCCACTTCAGACTTCAAATTTTTTACTATCCCAGCTCTGATTTTGGTATAGAAGGTTTTCTTAGGATGAGAATTTGTCTTCTCTAAAGTTCTCTGCCTTTATATCATTATCTGAGGGCTTACAAAAAAATGACTCTGGGAATCAGGATTCCTCCTTGTATCATTTCATACCAAGGGGGCCCCAGCAAAGAATGTACAGGAGTTAGCACTTGGAGTGTAGAACCTGCTAATCATAACACAGACTGTACCAGCCAGGCTCAGCTAAAGGACCAGTTGTTTGGTTTTTTCACCAATTAATTCCCAACATATAGAATATTGTCTGGTACATATTCTTGCTTTTGTTCATTGAGATTGAACCAGACTCATGGAAAACTCATGTAAAACAGAATAAAACATTCCCTGGTATAAAACAAACAAATCAATAAACTAAAGTTTTCTGTCTTTTAATTAACTCCGGTATGTGAGTAGTTTTGACTACCCTCAAACTACCGAGATCAGAACTACCTTATATGCTGCCAAAGTGGCCTTTTGACTCATTTTGCTTTAAATTGCTGATGAGCAGAACAGAGACTATAATATTCTCACAACACATAAATCCCACTAAGAGAAAGCAAATCAATTCCACATCCCAGACCGTTATTTGTTCCGTGTATCTCTTCCAAACACTGGAGCAGTTGGCGCAGTCTTCCATCATATGTTCCATTCCCCTTTGTCTTCGGTAAATGTCTTAGCAATTACACTTCTACAACACATCCACAATGATCAGTGCTCCACCTATCCAGAATAGGGTGTTTGCTGCCATCCAGACAGCGACTAATCCAACTCCTCCATGACATCCTTAGATCTAGTTCTTAGGACGACTCTTGCTATCATGTCTTAAAAGCAGAGCCTCAGATTAGGATTCTTACATGAAGTACTTTTGTCCCCCTTCTTTTGCAGAAACAAAAAAAAAGTATCACCGAGGGAGGTCAGATAAGAAAGGTGTATGGGGCAAGAGACACATGCTGTTTTTGCCAAAAATTGGTGCACTAGGATGGCTGTGTGAGCAAGTGCACTGTCATGGTGGCAAAAACCAGTCCCCCATGTGCCACAAATCAGGCCTTTTCTGTCACACATTTTGATGCAATGTTTTCAGAACCTCTAAATAGAAAGCTTGATTAACAGTCTGACCTGGAGGAATGAGCTCCAAATGCATTCCGAGTTGATATTTTCACCCATTCAGGAAGTTGACAGATGTCCAGAACAAGGTTTGTCATCAATCAACAGTTCACCATTTTTGAAATAAGGAAACCATTCCTACATTTGAGTTTTTCCTAAAGCACTGTCCTTGTAAGCTATGTTCAACATCACAACAGTCTCTGTGGCATTTTTCCTGAGTAGGAAACACAATTTTACAGGCACATGCAGTTCTCTTAAATCAGCCATCCCCCAAAAAAGAGGTTCAAGCGAAACTCCTTTCATAAAAAAATTCATTGTGACCAGAGAGAACCTTCCCAGGTGATGCCTCTGGGTGCACTAACTCAGAGCAAGTTGCTGGATGCTTGCTCGCCCAGCGGGGAGAATGCATACTGGAAAGCTCTGCTTCTCTCAAGTGCAATTCCAGGTTTTTGGGGGGTACCCCCTGGTACACACACGAAACTCACTGCTATTGAGTAAATTCTGACTCGTAGAACAGAATAAAGCTTCCCCTGTGGGTTTTGGAAACTATATCTCTTTATGGAAGTAAAAACCTCATCTTTCCCCCTCAGATCCACTGGTGGTTTCCGATGGCTAACCTAGATGTTAGCAACCCCAATACATAACCACGATGCCACCAGGGCTCCAGAAAAGAAAGATAGAGCACACTCAAAGCATATGAACAAGAAACCAGCCTGATTTATAAGGAGCTTTAAAGTATGCATTTCTCATGGATATGTCCCCAATTTCAGGCAGGGGTCTGGGTGCTGCCCCTCCAGCCCTCTTCCTACTTCTAGGGTTAAAAAAAACAATGTCAAGGGGCTTCTATTAGACTGAGAGCATTTTCTTGTGAAGAGAGCTGTTTTCAATCATTAGGAGCTAATACTGAGGGATGGGCACAGGAACACAGCAAAGGGAACCTGGGTGGGGCACAGACTGGGCCTATTGTATGTCTGACTTTGGTAAAGAATTGAATGCTGGTGAAAATGTGAAGCTGTGTCTCCTGAGGGCTCTGTTCTACTGAACAAAGGCTCTCCCTGAGGACATTTAGGGGAAAGGTAGCCACTCCATATAGAAGTAGAGATTTGGCTTGGATTTTAGCAGGGCTAAGCAAACTTCTGAGAATTCTCTGACATCAATATTCATTTGTTTTGGCTAAATCAAGCCTTAGGAGTACAAACTTACTTGTCAAGTTCAAAATCACCAACACCTCATGGTAAATTCTGTTATCAGACCTTTCTAACTGGACTAAAGTTTAAAGAAGCAATTCAGGGGAAATGGGAAGGGAGGAGAGGGTTTGGGACACAGGCAGTAACTTGGAGATGTCAGACCCTGAGGAAGACTCCACATGGCAAGAGGTCCTGTAAGTCAACCACTTCTTAGATAAAGGCACATGGTTAGATGTGCCCCTGGGGAACGTAGCAGGCAGCCAACAATAAGCCTCACCAGAATGTCCTCTATAATCCACTTGGACTTGATTTTGGTTGGCTGGACTCAGCTCACCATAGAGGCTAACTTCTGAATTTCCAATCATGCTCCTTCATTTCCCTGTCACATTTTTCCCAGGACAGAAATTAGATTATTCCAGCTCAGAGAACCATTGAGAATAGGAGGAATATATCTATTTAGCACTTCCTTCAAACCCAGGAAGTAGATGCATCCACACTCTTCTAAGAAGTGAAAGCCCGAAAGCACTGCTGACAAAACTGAACCCAGTTAGGAGTGGGTGTGTTACGTATTCAAGAGAGATAATTTTAAGAGAATTCAAAGATGGGTAATATCAAAGATTGCAAAACGGTTGCAAAAATTTGTTCAATTCAAGATTATATGAACCAGTGGAGCTTCCGTTCTGGAGCTTCCGTTCAAGTCCCTCCGGACTCTTGGCAGTTTGAGAAAGTCTGTCCACAGAAGTTCTCAATTGACCAAGAGATGATGGAGAAGTTCAATATCATCGGTCAGGACAAGGCCAGGGGGCAACGATAGCACAGACCATAAACTGATTTTTTGCCAGTTCAAATTAAAGATGTGGAAAATGGAAACAAGTTCATAAGAGCCAAAACACGACCTTGAGGATCTATCCCACCTGAATGTAGAGACAATGTTGAGATTAGATTTGATGAATTGAACACTGATTACTACAGACTAGATGAGTTGTTGGATGACATTAAGAATACCACACATGAAGAAAACAAAAAGTCATTTTAAAAGCAGGGAATTTGACAGAAATGGATGTGAGAAGAGTGAAATTTTCTGTTGAATTTACAGAAACTAAATTGAGAGTTTGAAATGATGAGTTTAGAACTGAACAGAAAACCTCACAAGGAGAAATAAAGTACTATAAGGCAATGGACAAAAGCCAGGAGTTATAAAATTGAATGGGAAGGGCATGCAAAATCTGTGAGAGCTAAAGGAAAAATTCAAACCTCAAGTTGTAATAGTAAAAGCTCCTTTGGGTAAACTATTGAAACATCCAGGAAGCCTCAGAAGATTGGAGGAATCCACAGTCAGCATTCAGAAAGGAACAGGTTGTAATTCAACCATTTCAGGAGGTACCACTTGATCGAGAACTGATGACTTCAAAGAAAAAAGTCCAAGATAGTTTATTGACAGCTGCTCCCAAGGGAAGCGCTGGTGAAAAGAAGCCTGCAGGAGTCGACAGAATAGCAACTGAACTATTTCAAGAAATGGATGCAGAGTTAGAGAGGCTCGCTTGTGTATGCTAAACTCTTTGAAAGACAGCTACCTGCCCAGCCAACTTGGGCCCATTCACAAGACCCAACAAATGTGAACAATATTGTTAAAATCATGTGCAAGGGAGATTTCCCTGAAGTTAATTAGGAAATGGTCACAGTACATTGAGAAGAGGACATAGGATGAGCGATACCATTGCTGACTTTAGATGGATCTTCGCAGAAAGCAGAGAATCCCAGAAAGGTGGTTTCCTGTATTTTATTGACAGTGCAAAGGAGTTTGATCATGTGGATTATAACAAACTTTGGATAGCATCCCACAAACGGGAGTTCCACAACACTGAATTGTACTCCAGGTACCTGCATTTAGGCCAAGATGCAATCATCTGAACAGAAAAACAGGGGGATAGTGAGTACTTTATAATTCAGGAAAGGTTTGGATCAATGGTTACGTCCTTTGGCCCCACTTAATCAGTCTGTATGCTGATCCAATAATCCAAGAACTGGATGTTGTGAAAAACACAGCTTTCAAGATTGGGGGGAAAGCTCAATAACCTTCCGTATGCAAACGACACAACTTTGCTTGCTGAAAGTGAAAGGAACTTGGCACACTAGTGAAGGTCAAAGATGACAGCCTTCAGTATGAATTACACCTCCGTGTAAAGAAAACCCAAGCCCTCACATCTCTAGTCAGCAGCACCACCATAAAGAGAGAAACGCTTGAAGTGACCCAGCATTTCATCTTACTTGGATTCGCAATCCATACCCTCGGGAGCAGCTGTCAATAAACCAAACTACATATGACAGCGAGCAAACTCCTTCAAAAGGAGCCTCTGAAAATGTTAACCAGTAGAGATGTCACTTTGAGAACTAAGCTGTTCCCGATCCAAATCATGGTATTATCACTTGCCTCATATGGATGCAAAAACTGAAAGAGAAATAAGAAAGAATAGAGAAAAATGGATACATTTGAATTATGGTGTTGGTTAAGGATGTAGAATATAGTGTGGGCTGCCAGAAGAGCTAACAACGTTGTCAGGGAAGAAGTACTATTCCAATGCTCCTTCCAGGGGGGGATGGGAGATTTGTTTTCGCAATCTTGGAATATGTTGTCAGAAGGGATCCACCCCTGGAAAGGGACATCACATTTGGTAGAGAGTCCATATGAAAGAGGAAGACCTCTCATGTTTCCGCCACCATAGTCTCAAGCAGGATGACAAAGGACTGGGCATTGTTGTGCATAGGGCCACTCTGAGTCAGAACCAATTTTACAGTAGCTAACAGCTAATGCCAATGATTCATCACAAGATGAATTTAGATAGGGAATACAAGCCAGAGGTGGAAAAGGGGAGGGTATCAGTGTTGGGAGTCATATTAGATCCTGAGATTTCTGATGATAAGTCCAGCACCCCTGCTCTTCTCCACACATTACAAGACAGTCACAGGCTGACCTGTGACCGTCTGTATACAGAAATAGACTTATGGAACCTAGTCTCAATTTTAGGAATACAAACAAGGACATGACCATTTACCCAAATGTTCCCCTTGGCTACTTATTATTGTACCTATGAATAATTTACTAAAATAACTTCAAAATGTGGGACTCAAGAGAGGCTGTCTGTCTGCATAATGGTGTTTTGCATTAATGGTCTGCCCATCTCATGTAAGAGTACAATGAGGCATGGATGTCAATTAATCACTGATCCCTCCTTGCTCAAAAGGTTTCGATATTAAAAGTTTGTCTACTTAAATTGCTTCAGCGAGTTTATTTTAAAATAGAACTCATACAACTACCTGTAGCAAAAATGATCTGTGAACTTTTGATTCCAATCTTTCCCTCTACCTGGTGCTTCTTTGTTAAAGTCAAAGGGCTACAACTGATATATAGAGATGAGAATGACATAGAGATGCTTTCTGGAGTCTGAGATTTGCTTTTATTTTCAAGAAACTCCGGGAGAGGGAAGTAAGTGCCTGAACTAGGTCTCCGAGCTTATAGATAATTCCAAGGGACAAAGAAAGAGTTAAGAGTAGAATTCCAGGCACAGGAAACAACATGGTCACAAAAGCACAGAATATGCGTAATCACCAATAAACCTATTACTCAAGCAACATGAAGTTCTTCCCACCCCTTTTGAGATAATCATTTCAACTCACAACACACGATAGCAGGCCTTGGTCCGACTCCAAAAGGTCGCTGCATTTCTGGGAAAGATACAGTATGGTGGGTCTTCTGAGTTCAGACTCCTGTAACTTTTAAATTAGCTCAGATAGTAATTTTTCTACCCTGGGCCTGTTGAGCCCTGGTCTGCATTATATGATCCAGATGCAGCACGTAGAGCCTTCTCATCAATTCTGCCAACAAAAACAGCAGCGGCAGCAGCAAACACTCAGCATCCAACCCCAGTATGCATTGACGTCTGTGCAGGTAAGTGGGGGACCATTGCCCTACAGGCCAGCAGAATAGGTATTGCCTGTGAATTTGCTAAAAATGCAGAATCTCAGACCTACCGAATCACAATTTGATTAGTATGCATATTAAAGTTTGACAGGCAGCCAGGGGAAATGGTGGCAAGAAGAGGTCGAGGTAAAAAGAAAAAAGAAAGGGGGAAAAAAAGACCACGATTGCTTTTAATTGAATATTAGATTTCTCTCTTCTTTGGCTACACCAAAATCTTTGGTCACATGACACTTAGTATTATTATCATTAAATCTACTCTAAATATTGTGTCACCCTCCTCAACTCTATGGCACGATGTCTCTCTAGGATTGTCCTGGGAAAGTCAAGGACTTCTATTTCTTTTTAAAAAATGAGCTGTCAGGACATCTTCTCTATTCCTGTGGTAGGATCATAGCTATGTACCCACCGCTATTCCTCTGATCCTCAGAGCTATCCCTTTAGCAAGGTCTGCTTTGCACAAAGAGAGTAGAAGTTCAAAAATGCCCCCCTTTCTCCAGCACCCCTTTCAAAGACATAAAATCAGTTACACTGTGGCTAACATCGACTATCCCTGGGTACAATTACTACACTTCAACAAAAGCCTGTTAGATCCCTCCTACTCACTAGGCAATCATTAGATGCAGCTCTGGACTCTTGTGATACAAGACCATTCAACAAACTCTAAACATGTTAAATACAATAATTAATTTAGGATTCTGTGAAAGGCAAAATACTCCCCAGTTTACCATATCCTGGTCAATTTTAACAAGTGGCTCTCTGGAGAGGAAAGCAATGTATGTGCATATGGGGACTTTAGTAGTTTCCCCATGACATGCGAGCCCTGGTAGTGTAGTTGGTTACATGTTGGATTGCAATTCACAGGGTCCATCGTTCAAAACCACCACATTCTAGGGAGAAGGGCGGGATTTTCTACTCTTGTAAACAGTTACAGTCTCTGAAACTCACAAGGGCAGTTCTACTCTGTCCTCTAGCGTTGCTGTGCATTGGCATTGAATCGATGGCAGTGAATTTGGGTGTTTTGTTTTTTATCAATGACACGATCTCTTTTCTGATTGAGGTAAGAGTTTTAAATTCTGGAAGAATATTTTATTCTGCATTGTTGCCCAGATCGCCCTCACTTTCTTAAGTCTAATCAGTAAAAATGAAATTCTTGTCAAATCGATCCCAATTCACGGCAGCCCTATGTGTGTGAGAGTATAACTGTACTCCAGTGGGTTTTCAGCCTTTCAGAAATCGATTGCTCGGTCTTTCTTCTGAGATGCCTCTGCATAGCCTCACACCTCCACACTTGGTTGGTCATGAAGCATGATAACTATTTGTACCACCACAAAGTCTTTCTTAAAACAAAACAAACAGAAAACATTAAATGAAGCCCCTTGGTAGCCAACCGTGACCAATTTCAAGCTACTAGGATGGCATTACTAAACAGCAAGCTGGAAAGAGATGTGCAGCAGCATACCCCAGCTTAATCGTTTCGCCTTTCAGGCATCATACATGCAAAGCCTGCAAAAGTCACGAAACACAATAGATTATAGTAAAATAGTATAAGTGCCAAGTCTTGAGGATATTTGACCTTTGCTTTTTGCAGAATGAGGTTGGTTGTGAGTCGGTTATTGTTCTTGGTTAACATTGAGCTGATTCAGACTCACAATGGCGCCATGAGTCTTGCACCTCCGTGTGGTCGTTCGGAAGCAGAGCTTCCAGGCTGTGTTCTGGGGCGCCTCTGACTGGGTTCAACCAGCCAACCTTCTGGTTAGTGGTCAAGTGCTTAACTGATTGTAATTCACACAACTTAATTTTTAATAACCACACCGTTTAACAGCCAGCTTGCAGCATCCCTGGGATTTTAACAAGCTGCTCTTGCAAGACAGCACAAGACTGCTCCAGCAGGCCACTGCTTCAATTCCTAATAAACTCAGGAATTAGGTTCCCAAGAGTTAAGCTAATTAGCTTTTCCTAATGTCAGAGTGCCCTCATTCAACTTTAAAAATGTAAAATCATCTCCTCCATTGCCATGACTCCAAATTGAATAAATGGCCAATGAATTCAACACTCACTACAAGTCTACTGAAGTGAATCACACTGAGCTTCAAGGACAATTTGCAAAGAAAACCAAATAAGCACACTTCTATTTCTGCCTGTGAAAAAGAGAAATCGCACAGTTTATTGATGTGTTTTCCAGAGACCCATCAGAGATTTGTCTTCACTTATTCACATTGTGTCTGGCACCTGGATTCTCCACAGATTAAGCAGTCTGGTCTGTCAGCTTTAATTCTACCTAACCTTGTGATGATGGTGGAACAAATCCTATGACCTCTTGGTGTTTCTTCAAGTGTAAAATGAGATAAATAATGCAAAGTAAATCTCACATGATTGTATATAAGTTTCTTATTGATTGCCTAGAATTCTTGCAAGGGGACCCACTTCACCCTGGGAGATCACTGAAATATAACATTAAAGTGTTTGTTTTGTTTATTTTTATGGGAAAATCTTATGATCATCATATTTGCAGGACTCTAGACTAGCATTGGCAAATAGATCTTTCTATGATAAAAATATACTGTACCCACAGAGCACAGCCGGCTTGTCACTAGCCACATGAGATTATTGAGAATGTGAAAGGTGGTTCGTGTGACTGATGAACTGACTTTTTAATTTAATTTAATTTAAAGGAGCTGCATTTTACAGCTGTGGGTGGTAACAGATATATATTCTTAAGGGCTAATTCTCTCTTTGGTATTAATTTTCATATGTTAGAATCTAATTTTCATATGTTAAAATCTCCAGTAATTGCACAAAGATCTACTTGATCAATATGAATTTGCATAAAGAAAACAGGCTGTGTTCATTTTGTTTCAAATAAGGTTTTATGGATGACTGCCAATCCCGAAACAATCCTAGGACAAGAAGTCACCAAACTGTAATAGATAAAGCATATTTGAAACATTGAATAAAAATGTTTTGCTAGTCGTCTTCACAAAGATCTAGAGAACGACCTATGATGGGCTTGAATGTTTTCTGGTTAAATTGGAAGTTTTGAAAACACAAACAAGAACAAAAAGCAGGGCCACTGTCCAAGGTGGTCACATGAACTGCTATTGCAAAAACAAGCAAACAAAGAAAGAAAAATGCCTCCAATTTCAACTGAACGAAACAGGGCTGTTGTGTTTTCAGCACAGTTTCCAGGATAGAATCTTTGTTGACCAAAGGTGGGCAAGCACAACAGAAGCTGCTGTTTTGTTTTGGGTATTTTTTTTAAACTGTCTTTAAGGAACTATCAAAAGTCACCCTAAAAAGACTCAGAAAAGAAAGTGAAGGGTATTCACTGGGTATTGAATTTGCAAACTAGACTGTTAAGACTTACAGTAAGTATTTGAACTAGACTTTGATAAGTAAAACCAGAAAAATCCTCTGTTGTCAATTCCAACTAATAGTGACTCTATGGGACAAAGTTTAAGTGCTTCATGGGGTTTGTAAGACCGTTAAGTTTTAGGTTTTTCTCCCTCAGTGTGGCTGGTGGACGTTGCAGTTAGTATCCCATTGCTTTGCCCACTATGTCACCAAAACTCTTTGGAAAATAATTAAGGTTGACATTTCTCAAAGTGCCCAGTGTACCAGAAAACACACACAAAACCACTCTTTCTTGTTGCCCTAGAAAATCGGAATAGTACCTTGGTTGTTGTTAGGTGCCACACAGGCAGTTCCAACCCATAGCAGCCCTGTGCAGCACAGACGGAAACACTGCATGGCCCCGTGCCATCCTCACTTGTCTTCCTCTGCCTGAGCCCACTGATGTGGC
The DNA here is from genome assembly GCF_050624435.1 of Tenrec ecaudatus. NCBI lineage: Eukaryota > Metazoa > Chordata > Mammalia > Afrosoricida > Tenrecidae > Tenrec > Tenrec ecaudatus. Next base: position 48,880,467 of record NC_134531.1, read on the forward strand.
CACGGCGCCAATCCACCTCATTGGGGGCCTTTCCTAACATGATGTCCTTCTCCAGGGACTGATCTCTCCTGACAGTGTGTCCAAAGTATGTAAGGTGAAATGTTGCCACCCTTGCCTCTAAGGACCACTCTGGACTTACTTCTAATGTATATTGGTTTGTCCTTGTAGCAGTCCATGATACTTTCAATATACTTCTCCAGCACCACAATTCAAATGCATTGATTCGTCTAGTCTTCCTTTTTCAGTGTCCAATTTTCATATACAATTTTCATATACAATAGAGAATATCATGGCTTGGGTCAGGCACAACTTAGTCCTCAAAGTAACATCCTTGTTTTTCAATACTTTAATGAGGTCTTGTGCAGCAGACTCACCCTTTGCAATAAGTCTCTAGGTCTCTTGACTGCTGCTTCTATGAGCATTGATTGTGGATCCAAGCAACCAAAATCCTTGAAACTTCAACTTTTCCTCCATTTATCATGATGTTACATATAGGTCCAGGTGTGAGGATTGTGGTCTCCAAAGAACAGTGCCTTCAGTGGACACCAGAAGTAATACAGCATGTCATGACCAAGTAGGAGATCACAGAAAGTTCAAAGGATAATTGCATACTCGTGTCAGTGCAGTGGAATAGTTTTTTTCTTAGCTCTCCTGCCTATTTTTTCTTCCAACATATTAATGAATTGAGCTATAGAACTATCTCAACCAGGAAAATCTATTCAAACAACATCAATATGATATAGGAGGTCAGACACAATGGCAACAGCAAAAATGCTTCTGCTTTATTTTCCATTTTCCCCTCAACAGGGTCTACTTACAACTACTAAGTGCCTCTAAACATTCTGGATGTCTACAGAGCCTTCCCAGGGGTGCTTAATGTTCTTAAGGTCAGCAGTTTAAGCCTGCCAACACAGGAGAAAAACGTGCCATTCTTTTTGTTTAAAGATTACAGCTGTGGAAATCCTATAGGACAATTCTACTGTGTTCTATAGGGTAACTCAACCTAAAGGATTCTATGATGGCAGTGCCAGGCTGCATTCTCGAGAGAAGCAAAAGATGTAACGCCTAGATATCCATGTATAGATTCGATAGATGAAAGCCACACAAACGACAGATAGATAGGGAAGCAAGTAGGTAGGTATGTAGGTAGATATGTAGGTAGGTTGATGATCGGTATCTAGGTAGGTGGGTAGATGATAGATAGATAGATAGATAGATAGATAGATAGATAGATAGATAGATAGATTTATCTTTAGGCAATATCTGACATGGCTCAATGGTAGAGATTGGCAAGGTCAAAGTCCATGGGTCAGATGTCAAGCTGGAGGCTTCTCCTGACCCAAGTAGCTGCAAAGGCTGACAAATTCAAAACCGCTATGTCAACTCGTAGGCTGCTGACCTAGAATTAGATGAATCCAAATCCAATATGACAGGCCTCTGATACAGGTGGAAAAGGCTAACAAACCTTTGCGTGTGTTGGGCAGGCACCACAGCAAAAGTCCCAAGAACTAGAGGTCAGGTGATGATGAGTCAGATTCAGAGCCACAGGCAGCAAAATGCAGCGAGCATTTGCAGAAGAGCCCTATGTATTAGAAGCATGCCACCCCCCGGAGGAAACTTCTATGAAACTTCTATTCAACAGATTGCTCACAGCAGATCGCATCGTGCAAGCGCTTACACTATCTCAAATCTCATCAGAGGGTAGCTACATCATAAATGGCAAACCACTGAGAATCATGGTCCGGCCAATTGGACTAGCAACCGGAACCCTCAGAGGTCATATTTCGACACGTGTGAAAATGTTCAATGATTCTGAGAAGGATGCAGCGATGGACGACTTGAAACGAGGATGTAATCTATGTGCGCTCTCTTTCCAAGTTGCTGCCACTTTTAAATAAGCTCCCTCCCAGAAAGGTTTCTAGCAGTTGGCACTTCCAGTCTTGGCAAGGGCAACTCTGCCACATGTCTAGCCTGGCATTAACTATTCCTTCATACCGAGTCTCTCAAATGTCATCCAAGTGTGTTGAGCGCCCCATAGGCCAGAGGAGAACTTTACAAATTAGGTGGTGACTTTGTATGTAAAATCATAAGAATCAGTGGGGGGGGGGTGTCTTACTTCACAGGTGTTTTTTAGGAGCTACTCATTATACTGGGTATTTTTTCCATTGAATATTGGTATCGTATCTGGGCTCCATGGTATCTCAGAGATGTTGACAATTGCATTAAGATTTGATTCCACTTTAGCATCAGACCCAATACCCACTTAACCAATCCTCTGAAATCCTTGAGACCAAAGTCCCTGCCGAGCTGCACATCAACAGATTATGCCATTCCGTCCTGACACGTATTCAAAGGCAATGTTTGATCATCTGGAATAATTAGGTCCCAGCAAAGCTCTTAGAGAATTCCTGGCTTGCCTTACATGCCCATTTTGAAGAGTTCAATAGAAGAAAAATCTGGTCTATTTCAAGAGGATTGCAGGGATGCGAAGAAGAAGCTCAAGGAAATGCGGAAAGGATCGTGAAGAATGTCGTCCTAGGGTCAATGCTTATGAAAATGTGCACTAACGGTGGATCCCTTGGCAGGAAGCATTTGGCCATATAAGCCAAACTGTATTCATGAATTCCTAGGACGGTGAAAACGTCTCTGTTTTGTGTTGAATATTGTCTGGAATCAGTAGGCCATTAGCCAGGGGTGTGGACATCCTTTTTGCTATGAGCCTTTCCAGTCTAAGGACATATTTTATAATGGGAGTAGACATGAAAGATAAACCAAGTTCTCAAAGCACATAATATCCAGCTTGATTACTAACAATAGTAAAATTGATATAATTCTTTTTCCACTTTTAAACTTATGCGAGTATACTGCATTACGAACGGCCATCCACCGATTGTCTCATGTGAAGAATTATTTCTGCTGGGTGACTGGGTAAGAATAACGATCTTAATGCTTAGTATCTGGGAATATAGGTAATTTGGTGAGGAAAAGATGGTGGCTAGTGAAGTTAAATATATATTTTTGTGAGATTTGGCCAGCTTCCTGGATGGAACAAAGTAATGCAGGTGGAAATGTTTATTTTTTGTCTAAGTTAGAGAGGTTACATATGAGTTTGCTGCAGTCGTCAGGTACCATCGAGTTGGTTCCAACATCTTGAGACAGTAACTGCACCCCGTTCCAGGGGTAGGAGCAGACAGACCACCTCAATCCCATACTATTGATAAAGCTAATCTCCTGCTGCTTCCTCAAATCTAGGAGTAAACAAAGGCATAGGGTTAATGTTAATACCATGGGGTTTATACTTAATGTTTCTGTTTCTGTAAGTTACCCATTTACTTACCAGCAGGCCCCTTCCTGACAAACTTCTGAACCAGCTGATCCTAACCCTGCACATCTCCCACCATCCACCTGAACTGCCCCCCAAGGGTCCCACTGCTATATAGGTAGGGTTCTCCCTAAGGTCTGATCTCAGTCTTTGGATCAGAATCCACTGACCCATCTGCCGGCATAACAATAAAATTCTTCCTTTGTTACAACCCACTTTGCGTTGGCTACTTCTTCGGAGCTTGTCCACATAACAACTCTATGTACAACCACACACAGCACTGACTGTTCTGCATCATCCTGACAATCCTTACTGTGTTTGAGTCCATTGTTGCGGTTAGTGGGTCCACCCATCTGGCTGAGGGTCTTCCTCTCGTTCACTGACCCTCCCTTTATGAAGCATGATGCTCTTCTCCAGGGATTTGTTCCTCTTGATAACTTGTCCAAAGTAATCAGGACCAAGTCTTGTCATCCTTGCTTCTAAGGAGTATATTTGGCTGTCTGTCCAAGACAAACGTCACATTTTTATTCTGACCTAAATTCTCAATGCTTTTGAAATAGTAATTGAGTGTAGTTACAGTATAAACGTTTACTCACCCAACTCTTCATCAAAAGTCATAATTTTATAGATAAAAGTCAGAGAGAACTTTTCTTAAAAAGATACATCCTATAGAGCTTTACTTTACATTTCAGTTCTATCTTCTGAAAAATGCAGATTGTGTTGCTGTTTGATGCTGTCAAGTTGTCTCTAACCCATAGCAATTTTTAAAATAATTTTATTGGGGTTTCATACAACTCATCACAATCCATCCATACATTATTTGCATAAAGCACATTTGCACATTCGTTACGCTCATCATTCTCAAAACATTTGCTCTCCACATAAGCCCCTGGCATCAGGTCCTCATTTCACCCTCCCTCCCCACTCTTCTCATGAGCCCTTGATAATTTATAAATTATTATTTTGTCATATCTTACACTGTCCTACGTCTCCCTTCACCTACTTTTCTGTTGTCCATCCCCCACCGAAGAGGTCATATGTAGATCCTTATAATCGGTTCCCCTTTTCTACCCCACCTTCCCTCCACCCTCCAGTATCACCACACTCACCACTGGTCCTGAAGGGATCATCTGTCCTGGATTCCCTGTGTTTCCAGTTCCTATCTGTACCAGTGTACATCCTCCCATCTAGCCGGATTTGTATGGTAGAATTGGGATCATGATAGTGGGGGGAGGAAGCATTTAAGAATTAGAAGAAATTTGTATGTTTCATCGTTGCTACACTGGCCGGGGACCATCCTCACAGTCAATGCTATGGAGATCCCACTGCTGCAGCACCAGTGTCAATTCATTTCATTAAAGGCCCCCCCACCCCTGCTGCTCCTCTATTTTATCAAACATGATGTCTTTCTCCAGTATGCTCTTCCAAGCCTGCAAGCATACATATCTTCTCTCTCCTTTAGTAGACCAGCTCCACAGTCTGGCTTTGCTGGGACAGTACTCTCAGTGCCAGACTCTAGGATTTGACTCTGCTTCCCTAAATTCCTGAGAGACAAGTTCTTGTTTGCCCATGGCTCCTTTGAGACATGTGCATGATCTTCAGGCAGTTTTCTAAGAATATATGACCTCTTCAAGACCTAAAGTTTCAATGTATTCTAGAAGTGCAACTGGAGCACCCCCATGAAAGTCCCCACCTTAAAGTATAGGGTCCCATTCTTCCTCAGTACTGCCTGAATTGGCTGTAGAACATTAACTGGGAGTGTGAATCCAATCTTTTCTCAGACTGTTCTCTTCCAGGCATTTGAGTTCGGTAAATTCATTCTGTCTTCTGCCTGCAGGACATTAACGATTTCCCTGGGTGCTGCCAACAAGATCGTGTGGCTTTTGTGATTTGCTTTGAGTTGGTGAATAATCACCGTATGTGATCATATCTTCAATGAATCAGTGGTACGCAACAACAACCAGCCACTTGTATTGTTACCGCGGCTATTATGTCCCCCATAACTGTTAAGTACCAGAGAGAGTGTACCATATGGTGTTTCCTTCCACTTTATTTCATCTGCGCTCTCGCCTGGTGAACATATAACCATCAGACTATGGAGTACATTACATTGACCCACCTACCACTTAGCACCAGCGATGAAGTCCTCGGCGCTCCCCCACCAGCGAGGATTCCATATCCCAAGTCCAGTAGAGACTGCTTCCCAGGATCATGCCCTCTGGCTGTCATTTTTTCCTGGCAGCAGAGATGGAGGGTGTCTTAGGCTGGATCTCTAGAGAAGCAAAAGCAGTGAACTTATAATATGTGTGCATATATAAAGAGTTGTTTTATATGTTCTTTCATTTATTGGTATAGAGAACCAAGGATTTATGAACCTATAGAGATAGCAAATCAAATAAGGGATTTGGGGCGGGGGGGCGGGTACGGTGGTGGTGGTGGGGTTACATTGTTAAGAGTCCATGTGGAAAAGAAATGTTTCGAAACTATTTGTGGTAACAAATATTCAATTCTGCTGGACACGATTGAACTATGGAATATATAATGAACATATTAATTTGAAATTAATAAAACAAAATGGATCACACAGTTGCAGAAGCAGGCTCACCCAAGTCCAGGCAGTTTCTAAGTCTGTGGGTCAGCTGTTAAATTGGAAACTTCTCCTCACTCAAGAAGCTATTGGAAATAGTGAAGCTTGGGTCAGAAGTGATGGCTGTAGTGACAAATGAAGCCCAAAGTTAGCAGGTCACGGCTTTTGACTGCAGAGGTGAATGAATCTGGGGCTGGTAGGTCACATGGCAGGCTGCACATGGCTTCCACAATCAGCAGACAGTACAGCATGTCACTGGCGTAACTCCACTGAGCCAGAGGTGAAGGAGCCATATGCAGAATCCAGACAGTGTCCACTTATATTGGAAGCAAGTCACTTCTCAGCGAACACTTCCTTTCAATTGCTTGCAGCAGGGCTGCGGCCTGCATAAGGGTGTTGTTTCCCACCCTAATCTTACACTTGCTTGACTGTGATTATAGTGTGTTAGGTCTGGTAGAGGGAGATTATTTGGTGTTAACTTCCAACCCGCTGGGAATCCTGGCCCTGCCACGTTGACACACAACCTAATTGATACAGAGGGTTCCATGGCGTGAAAGGGGATGCTCTTTTGACACACATATAAGGAAATCGAAATATACATGCAAGGACATGAGAATGACAGAAGCGACAGAGAGGCACAGGGAGTAGGCGGCTTTCAGTCCTACTGAGCCTCCAACAATCTCCTAAGGAGATGTGGCAGCATTGGGATTACTCTTAAGAGCCATCTCCAAAGGAAATAAGAGCTCTGAGCTCCGTGGGTTCAGACATTGGCTGCAGAACCTCCCGTGAGAGCAAACAGCCTCTGGTGAAGCAGACCCTGTCACTCAAGGGCAGTTTTCTCTTGCCATATAACAGGCTCATCAGCAACTGAAATACACGGTCAGTGCAAGATGGATATTTTGGCCCTGAAGAGGGGATCTGGGAGGAGAATTTTAAGATGTCCCCCTATCCCTAGCCCTTTGCTTCTGACTCAGTAAACAGCAAAAGGCTTTGTTTCATGCTCTGCTTTTCCAAGAACCCAAGCTAAGCCACAACGTTCAAAGGGTTGTGTATGCCAGTTGTTTGGTTTCTCTCTCTCTCTCCTTTTTAGGACTCAGGTGCTCGTGACCCAATCATGGTATTTTCAATTGCCTCACGCTCACGTGAGAGTTGAACCTGAAAGAAGGAAGATCACAGAAGAACTGATGCATTCAGTTGTGGGGCTGGAGAATAATATTGAAAGTCCCCACGCCTGCTCAGAGGACAAAGTGATCTGTCTTGTGAGACGGCCAGCGTGCTCACGAAAGGCAAGGACGGCGAGACGTTGTCTTACATACGTTGGACATATTGTTAGGAGAGACCAGTCCCTGGAGAAGGACATCATGCTTGGTAATGTAGAGGGACAGTGAAACAGAAGGCGGTCCTGGACCAGATGGACAGACACAGTGGCAGCAACAACAGGCTCAAGCATAGGAACAATGGTGAGGATGCTGCAGGACCAGGCGGGGTTCCCTGCTTTTGTGCATAAGGTCACTGTGGGTCAGAATTGACTCGGTGGCATCTAACACGAACAGCAACATCTCTCTACATCCTACTCTCTCTGCCAGGCAACATTTTATTCTGTTACGTATAAGGCTTCTGTGAGTCCGAACCAGGTGGAGAGCGCCTAACACCAACATACCCTCTGCTATGACAAAGGCATTCCCTGCTGTTCTCTGTCAACTCTTTTGACACTAACTTCACCTCGTTGCCTCCCGCATCCAGTCTTCACACACTCTTCTCAGAGGTCTGTGCATCGAGCCCCTCCTCCAAGCTCCTTGGGTCAGTAACCCCAGTCTCCCCCTTTGTTTCTTCAGCTTTAAGATCCGAAAGCTACTCTTGCACTCATGGTCCCAGACTTGCCTTTGTGCTCATTTAATCTTTTGACCCCCTAAGTTCCCAATATCCACCATTTCATGTTCTTTGTCAAGATATCTACCATGCTGTCTGGGTTCTCGGCAGAGTTTACCTGACACAGTCTTTTACTAAAAGAAAAAGAGGTAGCAATGTGCTTTGTGCCTTGATAAAAAGGTTAGCAATTTGGAACCGCTGTTGCAGAAGAGCTAATGCAAGAACTGACAAAGAACTTGAAAAATTATTGATTTTAATTTGCTGCCCAGAGTTAAAAACTGTTGATCAATTTTCAGTAACACCGTTTTATGCAATTCTGTGGCTTCTTCCGGCTGCCTAGTTATAGAAGGGGAAAAAGCAAATATTTCCATGGATTACAGGCTATGTGTTTACTGAGAAGATGGGTGTCAGAAGGGCAAGAAATATGGTTATTGAGTGTGCTGCCAGGGGTGGGGGGTGGTCAGAAATCTCTCTGAGTAATGTTTGGTATGGAATAAAACTTTTTATTCCCAAAGGAATTACCTACATAAGCGAGGTAAATAGAATTTGATATTAAGACCATCCTATCCTAGTGCCTAAAAGTGATGACATTGTTTCTTCGTCTCTGTCTCAAGCATCAATGGTGTAATGGTGAACATTTTTATACAACCAAGTATTTCATCAAATCTTCGCTAAGCCATGCGAGTCCAGTGCTATGGAGTCATCCTTTGGATGCTGTTTAGGTTACATTTAGTTAATAAAGAAATAAATAGATGAACTCTGTTTTGCCTTTTATACCCCGAACTCGTTGCCAAACACTGAAGGCTCGGGGAGGGTCACTTCAGCACAAGCTGTTGCAAATTTCCAGACTACACGCTGACTCTGTCATCTCTCGTTGTGTCACAAGACTCTGGAGAACTGCCTTGTCAGAGGGAAGCCTGCCCCCCTCTCCCAGCAGAGCTTGCCATTTGCTATTGCCAAATATGGGTGAGGACAACTCATAAGTCAGAGTACAACATTAAGAACCTATTGTTAAATGATCTTCCCCGGGAAGATGAGAGTCTCGTTATCCCGCTTGACACAGCCTCCTCTCCTATAAGAGAGTTAATCACTTGTATGTAATCCATGAGGACACAACCCAGTGCTCTTTCTTTAAGGTGCACACTGATCCTTAGAAGAGCTGTTCCCCCCCATCCCGGCTAAGCTTGGTTCTTCCTCTGGCAATCGGTTTGACTTACACCTCCGATGGACCGATGTTTCAGACTTGTTCGCACTTAGTCTAAGTTACTGCTCCAGAGGAAAAACAATGTCTCATCTTTTATTATCCTGGAAATGTATGCCTCCTGATTAGCAATAAGCACAATTCTTTTAATTTTTAGGGACTTGGCTATTTGGCTGTAGCTCTTCTGGATAGAATACAGCAAACTACATTTAAATAAGTCCAGGAGAGGAAAATTCCATCTCTGCAATTTCTCTATTCCCCTGAAAAGCTTCCTGAGCCCCACATGTCCCAGGCCAGTGAGAGCGACACCTGAGAAAGGTAGGGAAGCCAGTAGGACCTAGAGATTGATCTTGGACATGAAAAAAAACAAAACAACAACAACAAAGGTCTGTCCTCAAACCCAAATTCTCTGATAGTCTAACACATCCTGAGAAAAAGATTTACTGTGGAATGGTGTGCGCGACTTGGTTTGTGAAGGAACTTAAGCTTGGATGGGTCATTTACCCAGGTATTTGTGTTGTGGACTTCTAGGTAAAAGATAAGCCTCCCCCCCCAAAAAAAAGGGTGGTCTAAAACAATAACTCATTATCTCACAATTTTGTAATCTGGGGCTTAACACGGCTCCAGAGTCCTTCCGCTGGGCTCATCAGGGTTATCTCTGTCTCTCCTATATGGTGCTCTGGAGACCAGCCTAGGCCCGAGAAGCCAAGATGGCGCCCCACATCTGGTGTTCCTTTTATATGTGAATACTTATCGACTGTGAATCTTGAAACTTTGCACAGTAGTATCTTTCCCTCTTGCTCCTTTCCCTGGCTTTCTTTTAGGGACTCTCTCAGTGAGGGTCCTTTTCTCCCCTGGTAGCCTGGTGGGTTGTGCAGGGGGCTGCTAACTGGGCGGTCAGCAGTTTGAGCCCAGCAGGTGCTCTCCAGGAGAAAGGTGAGGTTTCCGGTTCCCAGAAGGATTTACAGCCTCAGAAACCCACGGCTCGGTTCTAGCTACTCTGTCCTAGCAAGCCACTAGGAGTCAGACTTGATTAGACGGCAGGGAAGTGGTGGTGTACCTTCATAGTGTCTGCACATTGCCTCCCTCCATGCACTCACCCCGCCCATCCCACGCCACCTAATCTCAGCCCTCTTATCTTAGCTGCCTTGTAAAGTCTGCATCCTCCCCCATCCTGCTCTCGTCTCGGTTTTCATTCCCATGCTCTGTATGCACACAGATCAGACTGTCTGCAGCTGCAGAGGTGTATCTATCTTTTTAAACAGTCTTTTAAAACATTGCCATATAATTCACACATCATACAATGCAAGAGTTCAATCATATTAAACAGGGTTGCGCAATCATCTCCACAATCACCTTTAGAACATTTTCTTCTGTTCTGTATTCATTGTATGAGCTCCCCAACCTCGCTAGGCATACCAACCCGCCCCCCAAGAAACTTTCTATGCAGTCCCTGCTTTTATGGCTTTCAAATTCAGGAAAAAAAATCGAGAGATACAAATTGTGTTCATAGCTTTATTCCACGTGTCTGACACTGTGACTGGTACGTAACAAGTGATTTCTGTGACTGTTGAGCAACAATAACTAAACAGCAAAATCACAAATTGAAAGTAAGATGACATTTACATGCCACCACATGGGAAGTCCGCAAATACATAAGAGACGTCACTCAAAAGGATGGAGAAGTCAGGGGTTTGAGCGATGAATCATGACAATGAGGTAATAGCAGTGTTTGATAAAATCCGTTGCCTCATTTCATGATATTAGACCAACATGGGCTTTTCTCCAGGTAAGCAGAATTATACAGAAAAAGTTACCTAATAATGACATATGAAGCAATCATATCAGAGTACAGTTTTGCGTAATTTTTGAACATATGAAATACCTAACAAAGCCATTTGAGGTCAAAGAGTTTGTTTTTTTGTTTTCAATCTAAGTTTATTTCCTCCATCGTGCGATCACAGTTTGGCTCTAATTTGTATTCAATGGATATCACAGTATATGAAACAATGAATGGGAAAACACACTCAGTGAAACACAGGGGTAAGTAAGTGATCCCTGCCCAAATGATCCCAAGCATTCAGGTCCATAAAGCTCAGGGCCTAAACCCATAAGGCTCTCAGAGAACTCCATGTTTTCCACATGCAGTTCCCTTTGTCCCCTGCATCTTTAACAAGCTTACTGACTTCTAGCCATTCTTTTAAACGCAGTAAACGTGTCTTCAATGTCAGGAAGCTGTCCAGGAATCACTGTGTTTAAGTTATATCTACATACTATACACTAACATTCAATGGCTCCTTCTATCATGGTGACAACATTGTAGGTTTGCTTATTCATCAGATTACAAGTTTCTTTTTTTAAAGATCACTTTAGTGGGGTCTCTTACAACTCTTACATCATAAATTGTATCAGGCATATTTGTGCATATGTTGCCATCATTATTTCATACACATTTACTATTTGAGCTCCAGTTACCAGCTCCTCTTTTTTCCAATCTTCCCTCTCACCCTTGTGACCCCTTGATAAATTATAAATTATTATTATTTTTATATCTTATACCAACTGTTATCTCCCTTCCCCCATGGTTTCTGTTGTTCATTTTGATGGGTGTCCCCTTCCTCCCCTCTCCTCCCCACCTGTCCCCTCTCCTCCTGGTATCGCTATTCCCATTTCTGTTCCAGAGGGGTTAATCTGACCTGGATCCCATGTGTTCTGAGCTCTGAACTGTACCAGTGTACCCGCTCCAGTCTAGCTTGAAGTGAAAGGCAGGACTGGGGTCAAGATAGTGGCAGGTAAGGAAGCTTTAAGGAACTTGTGGAATATTGTGAGTTTCTTCAGTGCTTTACTGCACCCTGGTTGACTCATTCCTTCTTTGTGACCCTTCTGTGAGGGGATGTCCCATCGTCTACAGATGGATTTGGGGTCTCTGCTCCAGCCCCTCTTGTTCTCAGCAATATGTTTATTTGTTTGTTTCTTTTGGCTCTTCTGACGCCTGTTACCTGATCCCATCAACACCTCATGATTGCACAGGCAGGTGTGCTTCTTCCATGTTGGCTTCTTGCTTTTCTGATAGATGGCTGTTGGTTTAACTTCAAGTATTTAAGATCCAAAACACTAGATAGCCAGGCACTATCAGCTTTCGTCATCTCACTTGCTTGTGCACCCATTTGGTCTTTAGCGATCGTGCCAAACAGGTGAGCATCACAGAATGCCAGGTTGTTAGAACAAAGTGTTTTTGCGTTGAGGGAGGCTTGAGTAGAGGCCCAAAGTCCGTCCACTACCTCAATGTGTTGCCATATAAATATATGTACATAGGCCAATACCTCTATTTTATGAATCAATGTATTTACACATGTACATACCTATGTTTACACCTCTTTCCATAGCTTTGCTTCCTAGATCTTTCCACTGTTTCCTTTTACCTCCCTCCTGTCCTACCATCACACGCACCCGTCTTCTGCCTCTTAGTAATTCCTCTCAGCTAGATTGCTGTTGCTCCAACACTTATAGGATCTCTACGCCCTCCTTGTTGTTAATTTTAATGCCCCAGTTGTTCCCCTGTCTATGGCGTTGCTTGCTCACCACTCCTTTCCCCTGCCTCCTCCTCCCCTCAAGTCCCTCCAGAACCATCGCTCCTATTGCTTTCTCCTCCGACTGCTTCCCGAGATTATCTTAGATAGATAGATAGATAGATAGATAGATAGATAGATAGATAGATAGACAGACAGACAGACAGACAGACAGACAGACAGACAGACAGATAGACAGACAGACAGACAGACAGACAGACAGACAGACAGACAGACAGACAGACAGACAGACAGACAGATAGATAGATAGATAGATAGATAGATAGATAGACAGATAGGTGAACCAATAAAGGAGACAACGCTAAAAGAAAACAAAAGATTGAATGAAAAAGAAAATAATAAGTAACAAAACCAACCAAACAAAAAAAGACCACATAATTCCAGGTCTGTACGCCGACCTTATGACTATCTCCCTACCGGTCCTGGGGGTTACAGGAACTGCCCACCCACCCCCAACCTGAAATCTATTTTGGGGCCTCCTCAGGGGCTTTGTGGCTTGGCTTTGCTCCTGTTGCTGATCTGTTATGTGCCCTTCTTGGTGGGCCCCACTGTGGGGGGTTCAGACTGGATTCACTCCCTGTCTTGTGTCCCCAGTATTGTCCTCTGTCACAGTATGCTCCAGCAAGGGGACATCATCCCTACAGTCCTCTGTACCTTAGCAGTGCCATGCAGGGGCATCGCCCTCAGGGCTTGATCTGCCAGTATGGGGTCTCGACCCTCATTCTCTCTTTATCCTTCTTGGTTTGCTTCTGTGTGGTCATGGCAGGCTGGCCCGTCCCCCCAACCGGCAGGTTTCATGTTGTCCTCTGTAGCACAGACTTCCAGGGAGGGGTCAGTCTGGCTCTGATTGGGGCTGGCCCTGTAGACCTCTCTGTTCAAGAGCTGCTCCATGTGGTTACGCTGCCCTCAAAGTTTGATGCTCTGTGGTGGGGTCTGCACTCACACTCCCATGTTTGTGGAGACATAAACAACACTCTCCCCCCTGGGTGGGTTAGTGCCCTGCTCTCCCAGTGTCATTGACTCCCTTACCCCCATTTCCCCTCCCCCCTTTCCCCTTCTTTGTGTTGGAGTGATATGTACATCCTTGGGTTTGGCCAGATTACAAGTTTTTTTATGGAAACCTAACAAATACAAAGAGGGCTTAAAAATGGTAGAAAAATTCCATTATCTTACAATTCCATTTTTCTATAAACTTTCTCAAGCTTCCTCATATTTCTGGATAAAAAGAATGATGGGGTAGAACTGACACATTGTATAATACATAGAATGGGATAAAGGGGATTCTGTGGTAGAATTATCACCTGTGTGGGAGTTTTAGGTTCAATTCTTGTGGCAGTGTCAGCTTCACTCCTGGTCAAAGGAATTCATGTACAGCCATTATTCATCAGTCCATGAACTTGTATGTCACTATGATGTTGAACAGATTTAAGTGGAGCTTCCAGACAAAAAGAGAGTAAGAAAAGGCCTGGTGAACTACTTCCAAATCCTCCGCCACTGAAAACCCTACAGATCCCAATGGGCCAATCCCATTGTGCACGGTGTCATGTTTCAGAGGTCAATTCGATAGCAGCTAAGTACAGCATTATGCATGCAGAAAAGTGTAACGATCAGGAAAACACAAAAGAGTACCTGAAAGTCATTCCTTTTATTCAATGTATCTGCAGCAAGACATTACTTAAATGTGTGATTCTGATGATTTTTTCAGATTCTCCCATCACTAATGCTATCTCTACTTTTCATGAATAAACTCATTAGGGGAATGAGATGAGAAGAGAGTATAGAAAGAAGGTGGGGAATAACCCAGGAGTCAACTGTTCCGGCGAGCATCTATTTGTTGGGCATGTAGCTTCCCCTATAGCACCTCTGTTCATCCTGAGGACACGGTTTTATGGGGGCCATGCCTGATCTGGCTACACAAAGGAGGAGGAGACTCCAATCCACACCAAGCCAAGGCTGATTGCCATAGGCAGAGGTCAGATATGCCTCCACCCTCCACCCTTCTTTATTCCAACAGTAATCACCCTTCCCACAGTACTCTACTTATCTGATGGGTTCAATAATTAATTCCAGTGGTCACATAGAACTCACAGACAATACTCATGATTGTGCGTTTTATTAGGGAAGTTAATACATTATGAATTGTGAAGGATAGAGTTCGTTTGACCTCAATCCCTCTTCTTACCCTTCTGGCAAGCCTGTCTCTGGTGCTCAGTCTCTTTGCCTTGTGGCCCCTGGGTCTCTGGCTGTATGGACTGGGAAGGCTGCCCACTGCCTCACTCTTCATGCTGCTTCTCCACTCTGTCTCACAATCCCACTGCGGCTCCTCTGTTCTGGTGCACAATTTCAGTGCCGGGGTCCCAATGCCTCTGCTGCCTCCAGACAGAGACCTCACATGTCATACACACGCAGGTGCTCTTCTCTTCTGATGGTCACAGGATTCTCTCTCTTCCGCATGATGTGGCTCACATATATACCCAGGGAATGACAAAATTGACGGTGGTGGTTACATAATCTCTCGTTAACCTGAAGGTATTAAGAGTGCAGGGGTAGAGTTTAGCCTGTCATTCAGGACATAGCCTGATGATGCCTCCTTGTGGGTGTGACCTCATAAGGAGGATTCTGGGAACTTCCTCTCTCCCTCTGCTTCACTTTCTGCTATCGAGACACTCAGAGAGCTGGGGAGCCAGGTGGAAACCTGATCCAGTGCTGAGATGCCTCCCACACAGTTGAAGCCACAAAACTTGGCACCCACTGGCCTGTGATCTTCCTGCATTCAGCACCATGGCATGTAGTTGTGTGAGTCTGGAAAGGGACTTATGGACTAGTATTGGACTTATGGGCTAAGATGGACTTGATCTGGACCGGGCTGGGATGTTTTCTTAATATATAATTTCTCTTTGATATAAAGCTCTCTATTAGTGATATTAGTAATTAGCTCTTTGATATTATCTCTCTATTACCAATCCCCTCTATTAGTATTACACAAATGGCCCCACTCAATCATCTGATGGAGTTACAAAGACATATTAAGCAATTTAACTTCACCATACATCCTCACAACACACCTAAGAGCTAAACACCAATGAGAAAAAAAATGTCATTCAGTTATCTAACCAAGTAGAGAGAGGAACATGGATTTAACGTGCGTCTTTTATTATTATTTTATTAGGAGCTCATAAAGCTCTTATCACAATGTATCCATTGTGCCAAGCACATTTCTACATTTGTTGCCATCATCATTTTCAAAGCATTTTCTTTCTACTTGAACCCTTGGTATCAGCTCCTCATATATCCACTCTCTCCATAACGAACCCTTGACAATTAAAAAAAAAAACATTTTTCATGTCTTACATGGTCCGATGTCTCTTCACGAACTTTTCTGTTGTCCATCTCCCAGGGAGAGGATTATATGTAGATCATTGTGATTGGTTCCACTTTCTCCCCCTACCTTCCCATTACCGTCCTGGTATTGCTACCCTCATTATTGGTCCTGAGGGATTTATTTGTCCTGGATTCCCCTTTTCCAGCTCTTATCTGTACACATATACATGCTCTGGTCTAGTCAGATTTGTAAGGTATTTTGGAATCATGATAGTGGGGGGTGGGGGAAGAAGTATTAAAGAATTAGAGAGAAGTTGTATGTTTCATCAGTACTATTCTGCACCCTGACTGGCTCGTCATTTCCTTGAGACATCATTCCTTCTGTAAGGGAATGTCCAATTGTCCACCAATGGGCTTTGGTTTCTACTCTGCACTCCACATTCACATTTATATGAGTTTTTGTTATGGGTTTTGATGCCTGATACAAGATCCCATTGACACCTCATGATCACACAGGCTGGTGTGCTGCTTCTATGTGGACTTGTTGCTGTTCAGATAGATGGCCGCTTGTTTGTCTTCAAGCCTTTAAGACCCCAGATGTTATATCTTTTGATAGTCAGACACCATCAGCTTTCTTCACCACATTGGTTATGCATATATTTTGTCTTCAGCAATCATGTTGGGAAGGTGAACATCATGAAATGCCAGGTTATTAGAACAAAATGTTCTTTCATTGAGGGAGTACTTGAGTAGAGCCCCAATGTCTATCAGCCACCTTGATACTTAACATATAAATATATATACACAGATCTATTTCCCTATAATTACATAAAATATATTTACATATGTACATGCCTGTATTTAGATCTCTATAAATGCCCATTTGCCTCCTCGTTCTTTTCTCTATTTCCTTTTACTTTCCTCTTGTCCCACTATCATGTTCAGCCTTCATTTGGGTTTCAGTAATTCCTCTGTTACATGGCCCTTGATCAATACCTACCAGGGATCCTATGCTCTCCTCGCTGTCAATTTTAGATCACTTGTTGTTCCCTTGTCCCTGGGTCTGTTAATACCCACTTTCTTTCCCCTACCTCTGGCTCCCATGTCCCTTCAGAACCTCCAGTCCCATTGTTTTCTCCCCTGAATTGTTTATCCCACCTATCCCATGAGCTCATATTTAATTTCACCAATGATTTGATATAGATCCAATGTCTCAGAATTATTTCAGCAAGAAACCATCACTGTCTTCTACTAAAATATATCCCATGAATCTAGTGTTACAACTATAAAAGCTCACTAAAAGGCAAGAATTGTTTTTCTCTTGTTTCCTAATATTATTTTTCTATAACAAACAATATTATTTTTCAGGCCTATCTAAATGGAGAAAACGAAGTTTTCTGCTGATATTTTACTCTATTTGGATTTCAGGAAACACCAAGCACCACGGAAGGGAATTTGTGACCAAACTGTCACTGTGTTATTGGTGAAGTTAGATTGGAAAATGTAGTCTGGAGTCTAGAGTCTACTCCCCTAGGTCTGAGCTGAACTTATTAAGCAGCTGCACAATTACAGAACTTGAGCCTTCACCTGGCCTAACCCAACTTGTGTACTCATTCCAATTCCCAGAAAGAGCCATATTCTGCTTGCTCATTGACTCCAACTATTCTCTTATTTTTCATTGCATTTGATTCCTTGCATATTGCTCTCACACTGAAAGTTATGTTACAAATATTTCAAACGTCAACAGACTCATTCATGGTGAACAGGTTTCTAGAGACTTTCTAGACTAAGAACAGATTATGAATAAGGAATAAGGTTTCCACGTCTGAAAAAACAGTCACTGGAAATCTTATCAAAAACATCACAGTATTGTCTGATATAGATAGATCCAGAAGAGGAGCCACTTTGGTTGTGAAGGATTCAAAATATGGCTGGGGCTGAGCTACTTCATCAAAGTAGAAATGACTTCAATGGCTTTGAGAGACATTATGCTTGGTAAAAGAGAGCGGCTTCAAAAATGAGCAAAGTCTCCAGAAGATAGATTGAAACAGTGGCTGCAGAAATAGGGTCAAACATAAGAACAATTATGAGGTGGCTCAGGACCAGGCAGCTTTTCCTTCAGTTGTACACAGGGTCCTTATGCGTCAGCACCAAGCAAAAGCACTGTGGAAGTTACATGATCGACTGTCAACTTGAGGAATGGGTGGAGTCTATCAGGTCGTAACACCGATTAATAGCTCACTGGAGGCCAGACCCACTCTGCTGCACATTCCTGTTAACAAGTCACATGGGGCTACACTGATGGAGCCAGAGCCCTGGAGCTGGAGGAGCCACACGGGGACTCCTGCAGCACTAAGATGCTGCCACCACCACTGGATCCATAAGACTTTCCACCCACTGGCCCCCGTGATCTTCCTGCATTCAGCATCATTGCATGTGTCTGAAGAGGAATTTATAGACTGGTATCAGACATATGGGCTAATATCAGACTTACAGACTTGATGTGGACTGGGCTGGGATGTTTTCTTAATATACAATTACTGTTTATATAAAGCTTTTTCTTATACACATTTTAGTATCTAAGAATTTGTTTCTCTGGTCAACCCCGACTAACACAGGCACCTAACAACAACAGCATTAGGAAATAAAAGAACTTTTACAAATTTCAAATCAAACGTCCTACAGATCATGATAACTGATTGTAATTCAGTAAAAATCAAAGTTAACACCAAAAAGTCAGCAATTCAAAAGGTAAAACAAAAAAAAGGTCAATATATGAGCAGAAAAATCAAAAGATTTCTAAATACCTTTTGGAGGAGTTAAGAACTCAATTAGATACAATAAAAATTATTTACAAGTAAAGGAGCCCTGCTAGTAGGAAGGTCAACAGCTAGAATTCACGAGCTGCTCTGGAAGAGCAGTGACACTTGTCTTCCATAAGGATTTGCAGTCTTGGAAATCCGGTGGGTCAATTCTACTCAGTCCTATGCTGCCACTAGGTCTTAGGAATGACTCAAAAACAACAGGTTTCGGCTTTGATTGGTTGGTATTTAGAAATAGACAAAAATGGCTCACGGTATAGTTGAATGTGACATTCTATTAGCATGAGAGTTATTTTGTTTTCAGATTATAGAAAACCTGACCCAGTATAACTTAAACTATGAGAAAATAGCTAATTTCACATATTCAAAAGTCCTAAAACAAAGCAGCTAATCGAATGGCTCACTAATGTCATCTGGAAAGCAGAGGATTGTCGCATTCCTTTCCTAGTATCCTTAGCCTCTTAGATCTGTTCTGAGGCTGTGGTTGTTGTTCGGTGTCCTTGAGTCAGTCCCAACTCACTGCAACACCATGTAGAACAACAAAAAAGTTTAACCAGTCCCATGCCATATGTGTAATAGGTACAATTTTTGAGACTGTCCTGTAGCCATTCTCTCAATCCATTCCATTGAGACTCTGAGTGTGGGGAACAACATTTGATCTCCTCTTGCTACACAAGGGGGAAGGAGAATCTAACTCCACTCCAGCAAGGCTGATTGCCACAAGGCAAATGCTACAAGGTCCATGCTCCTCCCTCCAACTTCCTCTATGGTACTGTGATGCCAACGATCACCCCCACAGCACTCTATATCTCTGTTAAATTCAGTCATCCCTTACGGTGGCCACACAGAACTCAGAATACTCACAATCATTCACGTTTATTAGAGTAGTTAATAGGGTCAGAAAATATTATGGATACAGTCCCTTTTCCTCAACAATGCCTCTTCTCAGCCATGTCAACTACCATATCTCTCCCTCTGGTCCTCAGTCCCTCAACCATTTGACCACTTAGCCTCTGCCTCATTTCACGGGCCAGGAAGCTCACTACTGTGCCTCAAGGTCTCGACATGGCTTCTCTGCTCTGTCTCATGGTCTCAGTCGTGTGGCCTCTAGTGCTTCTGCTGCCTCCACCACTTTAAAGCAGGGTTCTTATACAAGCTTCAATGGCGATTCTTTTTCTTCATGGTTATATGATTTCCTATTTCTGCTTCTAAGACCATATGGTTTCTCCTTGCTACTTATAGTAAAACCAGAAGAGAAATAAATACTGTATATAATCGAATATAAGCCAACCCGGGTATAAGCCAAGGTACCTAATTATTACCTGGGAAACCAGAAAAACTGATTGACTCGAGTATACACCTAGGGTGGAAAATGCAAAAGCTATTGGTGAGTTTCAATAATCAAAACAAATGAAAATATAATTACTAAAAATTGAGACATTAGTTGGGTAATATATTTAAATATTTATTTTAAATAAAAACATAAATAAAAGGACAAGTCATTTAACATTAGTAAACCAGCACAGTAAGTGGAAAATAGGTTCAACAAAAACAATAAGGGTTCAACAATGATACATTAAGAGTACTATTCCCTGAGCTCAATCAGCAACCAAGCTAAAATGTAAGAGTTAAAATCCTTCAAAACTGGATTCTTCATCATCATCCGTACCCCAATGCAGAGCTTCAGCTGGTGTGAGGTCATCATAGACGCTGTCCTCACTGAGATCGCCATCATCACCATCACTGCTGTCATTTTCATACAAAGCGCAGTCTTCACTGCCATCCATAGCATTACTAATACTACATTTCTGGAAGGCACGTCGCACCATGTCTTCTGGAATGTCTTCCCATGCATCTCGAACCCACTTTGCTATTAACTCTTTGTCAGGCTTCATGAGATTTCCTCCTTTTGTTAGTCGGGCTTGACCAGATGACATCCATTCATGCCACATCCTTTGCACACGGTCTTTAAAAGGATTATTCAAAGATACATCCAGAGACCTCAGTACAGATGTAAGCCCACCTGGAATAACAGCTAAAGTAAATTTACTAGATTTTGCCAAATTTTTTACGTCATCTGATAGGTGGGCACTGAACATATCCCAAACAAGTTAACAATGGCTTTTTCTTTAAGGCTGCTCCTGGTGGTCAGTTCCAAATTTCTTCCAGCCATTTTTTTTTCTTCCGTCTTCATCCATCCAGCCCTTAACATGTGCACACACAGTAATTCTTGGTGGGAAATTGATCTTTTTAGGCAAGGTCTTTCTTTTAAAAATAATGACAGGATGCAGCTTAGTTCCATTAGCCAAACATGAGAGAACTGTAAAGTTTTTTTTTTCATTTCCTGTGGTTTTGAGCGAAATGTTTTTTTTTTCTCCTAAAATTGCCACAGTTCTGTTGCTTGGAAGATCAAAAGTCATAGCAATTTCATCCATATTCCCAATATCTGCCAGGTCATAATTATAAATCCTTCTTTGTTTTATAATAAATGACTGGAATGACATAATTTTTTCTTCAAGGTCTTGTGGCAATTTCTGGGAAATCTTTCTTCTTTGTCTCAAACATAGTAGGCAAAACCTATTCATGAAGCGGGTACACCATCCTGCTGACACAGCAAATTTTTCAATGCCTGGTGCTTTATATTTGTCATCCTTAGCCATTTGTAAAGCACGTATGCAGATTCCCATGTGTGTTACTCAGTAACCATTTTGACGACACTCCATAACCCATTTATGCAATTCACTCTCCAGAGCCCCATAAAAAGACATTAAACCATGACGAGCTTTTTTAGCATTTGGAATCTGTTTCAAGTCAGCCTTCATTTTTCTGCCACTCCCTCACTTGCTTTTCGTCAACACAGAATCCCTACTTGCAATACTGTTATTGCTCCCTTCTGCTCTTGACACAACCTTCATTTTGAAACCAGCCTCATATGACCGGTGTTTTTGTTTTGGTTCAAGAGTATCCATTTCTAATAGGATAAAAAAACAAGACTTTGAAAAAGAACTTTCATGGTAATGCCCCTATTCAACCCCCCCCCCCCACCTGCAAGGTGTTAGCCGGGAGGAGGGGAGGGAGTCCATGTGGGCAGGGGATGCAGGATGTGAATGAACACAGAGACCAGAGGGGAGAGGCGGAGTGCAGCTACAGACACATCCTTACCAGTTCAGCTGCCTGCATAAGTGAATCAGTAGGTGTGCTTGTGTGAGTTGTAGCCGTCCATGTCATAGGACGGCTCTGATAGGTTAGATGTGAGTAAACAAACATTCAAAGCCCTGCAGTGTCAGCGGGGCTTTGAATGAACAGCGGAAAAATGGCAATCACCTGCGAGATAACGGGCGCTCGTCCCGATACCTCTGGGGGGCGCCCCAGCAAGATGTTACACCTCGCTGGGGTACCACTGACCCGTGTATAAGCTGAACCCCAGTTTTTCAGCGCATTTTTTGTGCTGAAAAACTCGGCTTATACACGAGTATGTACAGTAGGCTTAAAAAATGAAGTTCACAAAATGAAAGCACAACTTAAAGATTTGGGAAATCTTAAGGCACGTGCTCTAAAATGTTCACCAAAGACATGGTGATACAATCCTTAAAAAGAGATCAATCCTGTGACCAATGTATCTCCCCAACTACTGCAGCAGAAAAGCCACAAGCTTAGACTGATTGAGACAAGACAAAAGTAGAGAAAGCTGCCTGCCTCTTAAAATTATCTAGGCAGGAAACAGGTCTCAGGATCTATTATCAGTTGCCCTCCAAAAAAAAGAAAAGAGCCATCCCTAAAGCAACTTTAAGGTCAATTTACTGTTGGAAGGAGCATGAGATAAGGGCTACCTCAGGTTCAAGGTAGGCCACAGCCTCAAGTTTTACAGAGACAAAGCCTCCCTAATTAGGTTCCATATTGTGGAGCTGCCACTCACACATGCTATGGGCATGGGACTGATGCCTAAATCCAATTGTGTGGGGCTGCCCTACCCCAGGGGTGGAAACATGGGACCTAAAAGAGCTAAAGTTCATGCTTACATGCTACCTCTTGAAATGATTGAATGTCAACCTTTTTTTTAGTACCACCACCTGTATGAGAATATGGAAATTCCAGAACACGTAATTATGCTCATGTGGAACCTGTGCATAGATCCAGAGACAATTGTGCAAACAGAGCATAGTTTAAAACCAGGAGAGGTGAGCATCAGAGTTATATTCTTTCAACATTCTTCTTCAAACTGTATACTGAGCAAATAATCAGGAAAGTTGGATTGCATGAAGAGGATGCTCAGAACTGGAGGAAGGCTTATCAATAACCTATGATATACAGATAACATAACCTTGCCACATAAAGTGAGGAGGATCTCAAGCACTTGCTGATGAAGATCAAAGATTACAGCCTTCTGTATAAATTACTGTTCACTGTTGTTTTAGACAGGGTTCTCTAGAGGAACAAAGCCAGGATGCTTAGGATTTTATAGGTATCGATTAATAGATAGATAGATAGAGCACAAAGGAATATAACAGCTTATTGGCCCAAACAGCAGCCACACAATGATTCAATCAACAGAGAGCAAGAGAGAGATGGGTGGGGTTTGCCAAGCCATTTATCTCTTTGCCCTTTAATCAAACTGTGGCCTTATTAATCCCACATGTTCTTATTAGCCAGGTTGGCGCAATAAACCTACCTATCACAGTTCAACCCTTGCCAACTGGGCACCCATACACGATTTTTAGCCATATATAATTTCCAAACATTAATGAAATCACACAACATCAAATATCTATCATACATGTAAATGAAAACACTTTGAATCTAATTTTATATGGTATATCATACATGAACAAAAGATATTCAATAAGCACATATAAAGAAAAGAAACTTACAATCACAAACCTCACTTTTACAATTGATCACATGGCCATAAATGATAGGTAGAACTACCTTCTGCGACTACCCTTTCTGTATTACCTTTGCCCTTGGCCAGCACCTTAGCTAGCCATGGTTCTTTGCCTGGTGGGGTGACCCAGAACTTCATTTCTGAGGGTTCTGGGTCATTAAATGTCCTGTCAGGATTGGATTGCTGTAGTTTACCATTTACTTTAATCACAGGGCATGGTAGTACTAAGAGACAGCATACAGGAACTCCTGGATTCCAGACATATTCTTCTTTACCTCCATTATATAGCACCAGTCCAATTTCTCCTTGGTAATCAGGATCAATCACACCACTCAGTACAGTGACACACTTCCCAACCTGTTGATCCAAAGGCATGACAAACCCAAAGTCACCAGGGGGAATTCTCAGCTGCTAGTTCAGTGGAATCTGTGCTGTGTTTTCAGGTGGAAGAGTTCCTTACTTCGGGACCAGGACCTCCAGACCTGAAGTGCATAGTGATGTTGGGACAGGAAGCAAAAATGCTGTAAGTGGATCACTAGGAGTAATAGTAAATGGTGCCACTCCAGCTTCCACCCCTTAGTTCCTGGACCCATGAATCCTTGATATTGGAGGCACAGCATCATATATTGGCTGTTGGCTTAGAGTGTATACAGCCTCCTGAAGAACATGGCCCCAGACCCGCAAGTTGTTGCTACCTAGCTGGCATCCTAATTGTGTCTTTAGGATCCCATTCCGTCGTTTTATCAAGCCAGCAGCTTCAGGATGATGAGGAACATGATACGACCAGTGAATTCCATGGGCATGTGCCCATTGCTGCATTTCATTTGTTGTGAAGTAATTTCCTTGATCTGAAGCAATGCTATGTGGGATTCCATGCTGGTGGATAAGGCATTCTGTAAGTCCATGAATGCTAGTTTTGGCAGAAGTGCTGAGTGCAGGGAAGGAAAATCCCTACCCAGAGTAAGTGTCTATTCTAATAAGAACAAAACATGCCCCTTCCATGACAGAACCGGTCCTATGTGATCAACCTGCCACCAGGTTGCTGGTTGATCTCTCTGAGGAATGGTCCCATATCTTGGACTTTATGTTGGTTTTTGCTGCTGGCAGCTGGGGCACTCAGCAGTGGCAATGGCCAAGTCAGCCTTGGTGAATAGACGTCCATGCTGCTGTGCCCATGCATAACCTCCATCCCTGATACCATGTGCACTTTGTTCATGTGTCCATTGGGCAATTACAGGAGTGGCAGAGGAAAAAGGGTACTAGTCTCCACAGTGCATATCATCTTATCCACTTGATTGTTAAAGAGCTCTACTTCAGAGGTAATCCTTTGGTGAGCGTTCACATGAGACATGATTATCTTTACTCTCTTGGTTCACTCAGAGAGGTCTGTCCACATACCACTTCCCCATACCTCCTTGTCACCAATTTTCCAATCACGGTCCTTCCAATTTCCTGACAATCCAGCCAAGCCATTAGCCACAGCCCATGAATCAGTGTACAGTCTCACATCTGGCCATTTCTCCTTCCAGGCAAATTGAATGGCCATGTGCCCTGCTCAAAGTCTGCTCATTGGGAGAATTGCCCTTCACCACTGTCCTTTAGGGAGATCCCAGACTGGGGCTGTAGTGTTGCTGCTGTCCACTTATGAGTGTCACCTGCATATCATGCAGAGCCATCCGTAAACCAAGCATGACGTTTCTGCTCTTCAGGGCAGAAATTATCAGAACAGAATTATCATAAGGCACTCCCCAGGAACCCATAGGTGCAGACTGGGAGAAGGAAGGTGCTATGAGGGGAGTGGAGACTGAGCATTTGGGCCACTTCTTCATGTAGCTTACTTGTACCTTCAGATCCTGCTCTAGCCCGATCTCGTATATATCACTTCCATTTAACAATGGAGTATTGCCATGCACGTCCAAACTTATGACTCTGGATCAGACAATACCCAGTTCATGATGGGCACCCAATTCACCATGGGCAGACCTTGTGGTGACTTGGTGGCCCATGGTGAGGCATTCAGTCTTTACCAAGGCCCAGTAACAGCCAATGGCTCTTTTTCAAAGAGGGAGTAGTCTGCAGAGGACGGCAGGACTTTACTCCAAAATCCCAATGATCTATGTTGTGATTCGTCAATAGGGACCTGTCAAAGACTCCACACTGCATCTCTATCTACAACTGACCCCTCTAGCACCATCGGGCCGGCTGGATCATATGGTCCCAGTGGCAAAGCAGCTGGCACAGTAGCCTGAACCTGATGTAGAGCCTTTTTTTGTTCTGGGCACCACTCAAAATTGGAGGCCTTTCATGTCACTTGATAAATAGTTTGAAGAAGAACACCCAAATGAGGAATGTGTTGCTTCCAAAATACGAAGAGGCCCACTAGGCATTGTACCACTTGGTTAGCTGTTGAGGGGGAGGCCCAGATGCAATAGTTTATTCTTCACTTTAGTAGGAATGTCTCAACATGCCCACACCACTGGACCCCTAGAAATTTTACTGTGGTGGAGGATGCCTGAATCTTCATTGGGTTAATTTCCCAACCTCTTGTACGCAGATGTTGTACCAATCAATCTAGAGTGTTTGATACATTCTCCTAGTGGGTCCAATCAGCATAATGTCATCAATATAATGGACTAGTGTGACATTTTGTGGAAGAGACAGGCGATCAAGTTCTTTTTTGGACTAAATTATGGCACAGGTGGAAGAGTTGATGTACCCCTGGGGGAGAGCTGTGAAAGTGTATTGTTACCCCTGCCAGCTGAAGGCAAACTGCTTCTAGTGGTCCTTTGAGACTATTGAGAAGAAGGCATTGGCCAAATCAATAACTGCATACCAAGTACCAGAAGTATTAATTTGCTCAAGCAATGAAATCACATCTTGAGCAGCAGCTGCAATTGGAGTTACCACCTGGTTAAGTTTATGATAACCCACTGCCATTCTCCAGAATCCATCTGTGGTTTTTTTTTTATAGGTCAAATAGGTCAGTTAAATGGGGATGTAGTAGGAATCACCACCCCTGCATCCTTCAAGTCTTTGCTGGTGGCACTGATATCTGCAATCCCTTCAGGAAAGCAGCATGGCTTTGGTTTACTATTTTTCTAGGCAATGGCAGTTCTCATGGTATCCACTTGGCATTTCCTACCATAAGAGGCCCTATTCCACATTTCACGAATCCAATATGACTTCTGCCAGTTATTAAGTATGTCTTTTCCAGTGATGCATTCTGGAACTGGGGCAATAACAAAAGGATAGTTTGAGGGCCCACTGGAAATCAAAATCCTAACAACTGGACCAATAGGTGACATCATAATAAATGGTTAAAGGAATGATGTTGTCAAGGGTTTTGTCTTATATGGAGCCACAATCTATGCTCAAGGAAGTAACAGTCAACAGAACAAACGGGTCAATCTGCTGCACCAAACCTCTTTATAGTGTTGAAAGCAAGGATGTTACTTTGAATACCATCTCATCTACACCTTATATACATGTCAAAGTTAGATACTGAATAAGGAATACCAAAGAGAAATGGATGCATTTGAATTATGGTTTGGGTGAATAATATTGGTAATACCAGGGACTGCCAAAATAACCACCAAATCTCTCTTAGAAGTACAGTGAGAATGCTCCTTAGAGGCAAGCATGGTGAGACTTTGTCTCACATACTTTGACATGTTTTCAGGGGATACAAGTCCCTGACATCATGCTTGGCTAAGTAGAGGGGGAGCAAAAAAAGGGGGAAGGCCCTAAATAAGATGAGTTGACACATTAGCTACAATAGGCTTTGACATAAGAATAATTATGAGCGTGGTACAGGACTGGGCAATATTTCCTGCTGTTGCACATAGGGTTGCTATCAGTCAGAACTGACCTCACAGCATCTAACAATAACAACAATCAAGGGTGAGGGGGCAGGGTCACCACTCAGATGGACTAGAAAAATGCAACCAACTAAAGCCGTAGAATGAGTTGACAACCCAATGGGCTTGGTTGCAATCATGAAGCCCAGGGCCATGGGGCCACCACCTAGAATCCAGAGAGCATGGCCAATATCCAGCATTTGGAGGGTAGAGCTCTTGCCCAGACAGTCCCAAAGAACAGAGTTATTTTCAAGTCTTGAGAGCTAACGAAAATTGCTCTGCTGGGTTTTGAACTAGTTTAGTCCTTGTTATCCCCCCTTTTCCCTAAAATATCTCCCATTTTTAATGACAATGTCTATTTGTGTGTTCCACCATTGTACTTTGGAAACACATAACTTGTAGTCTAGCTTTCACAGATTCACAGATGAAGAGAAAGTTTGTCCAATGATGAATATAGATTTGGGACCAGAGTTGACTTAAAGTTTTGGGATAATTTGAAGGGGTGATTGTGTTTTGCATGTGGTGAGGACATGAGTATAGGAGGAAGGGTAGAAAGTTATAGCGAACCCCCAAAACATAATCCCTCAAAATATGTGTTATAAATCTTAACCTCTATGCATATGGTTAGAATCTTATTTGGGATGAGTGTAGGGTGTTTCTTGAGTCTATCTTTCACAAGAGGAAAAAAAAACAGGTAGAACAAGCCGATAGAGGAAGTGGGAGGGAGGGGACTGGAAATAGGTACTAAGGCATATTGAGATCTCCAAGGGACCTGGAAGCAGGTTGAAGACAAAGGCCTTTCCCTGAGCTGACAGAGAAGCCACCTGTATTTGTTATAGCTGCATTAGATAACAACATTTGTTTTCAGTGAGTGTGAAATACGTAATCAAAATTAATTTAGACTTTAATCAGAACTTTTAAATGACACTATTTCCTTTTCAGCTGTGACACCAAAGGGCAGAAATGAAACAATAGGTGTAAATGCAACCAGTATCCAAAATGAGGTAATAACTGACCGATGCACATCCTGCAATGGCTGTTTCTTATCTGCAGCCTGGTGGCAAGGAGAAGCTATGTAAAAATTGACCTTGCGGTTTCACTTTTAATTCCATTTCTGCCCCTATATCTGGGAGACCGCCAGGGAACTGCGACCTTGAATCTAAGAGCTTCCGTTGCAAAGCTCGTAGTCACTGCTCTCATTGGTGTCTGGTTAAAGGTGCATCCTCCTGAGAGAAATGGGATTGCCGTGGTGGAACCATAGCACGGATCCCACCTAAGAGAGGGAGAAGGAAGCACTCAGTGGAAACGGACTTGAAATATACACATGGAAATCGTGTGACAGGTTGAAAGGGAAGCTCTAATTGAATCAGGAGAGCAAACCCAAAGGTTGCTGTGGGCTCAGCTCCAGAAAGCTCCCGTGTCCCCACAAAGCAAAGAGTTTGATTTTAGCAACTGTGTCAAAGAGAGGAAATCAGTACTAGAGCATTACTGTGTCCCACAAGTTCAACTCTCTTGTTGCTATCTCTCTTACACCTGACAGGAGCCGAAAGCAACTTGGGGGAAAGGAAGTAGAGAAAGGGGAACAAGACAGAGGTGAGAGAAATCTCGGCCACTTCCTTTATCCTGCAGGCTGACTTGAAGCAGACCAAACCCAGAGAGAGAAGACCTTTTAACTTGAACTAAGACCAAGAGCTGGTTGTTCAATGATTATCATGGGCATATTGTTTTAATTACTAAATGAAGACTTCTTGTAACTGAACTCAGTGAGATTATTTCCTACAAGCAATGGGAGAAATATAGGGACAGGAGCAGAGAAAGAAGGAGGGCCGGAGAACTAACATGAATGGGAGGAGGGCAAAGTGATGCTGGCTTGGATTCATTAGGAACCCAGTGGTCCCACTTTTTAAAATTCAGTCAACAAGTTGGCTCAAGAGGAAGTTAGGATCCTCAAGAGTTCCATAAACTAAGAAGAATTTCAAAAAGAATTGATCCATGTGTTACATTCATTTTAAAAAATGAACGCAAATGATCTGTGAGAAAAGGCAGTGCCAAGATACTATTTACTGATGAGTAAGATATATGACAATGAAGGGTGATTACACAGGCAGCGCCCCTCGCTCTGGACGCAGAATATGGTGGCACTAATTTCAATGGAATTTATACGGCCTTGGTTTCACAACTCGGACAACGTCCACTGGAAAGCCTTCCAATCCTCCATTCAGTTTCAGTCGGCATCTCTCTCTCTCTTATGAAACCCAAACTACTTTAAATCTATTATTGGTATATTTATACAAACAAACATAACCCAGGTTGAGATGGTTAGATAAGAAGATTAAAGACTGCTAGTCTAACAATCTTTGACAACTAAGTTTTATGTCTAGAGAAACCATAGAAGTTCAACATCTCATAGCAAGCAAAAAATCTGGAACAATGGGGAAAAGGTAAGCAATTCCATGTGCAGTATACAGTTGCTAAGTAAAAATTCATTTTTTTGTTATATGTACTATATCCTTTGAATATGAAAATAAAAATAAGTCATTTAAATGAAATAAATTCCACAGCCACATAAGAGCCTTAAGAAACCTTTCCAGTATTCAGAAATATCCTTGTATATCTCAGGTATCTACAGGAATACTGACGATAGAGGAAGTTCTTTGCTCTGATGAATCCAGGCTGGTAACCTGGCGTCTTATCAAAAAGAGCATGTGGCACTGAGACATTTCCTAGAAATGTTCTCATTTCCTCGGGGACGTACTGCATTGTAACCCGGGACCCAGCAGTG
Source organism: Tenrec ecaudatus (assembly GCF_050624435.1). Taxonomy (NCBI): domain Eukaryota; kingdom Metazoa; phylum Chordata; class Mammalia; order Afrosoricida; family Tenrecidae; genus Tenrec; species Tenrec ecaudatus. Next base: position 48,910,700 of record NC_134531.1, read on the forward strand.
ATTCAGAATGCTGAGGTTTCGAAATGATTCATACGTAAGGTTTGTAGCAACGTGAGTCATAAGAAGGGGGAAAGGTGTGAGGAAATAAAATGATTAGAAGAAAGCACACCATAAACCTGAGACTGGGGTTAGTCAGGACGTAGGAGACAGTATGAATGCACAAACTTGGCCATTCATATTTTCTTCTTTTCTGACAAAGGCAAATTGCTACTCTCAGAGGAATCATGCAATGAATCACAAGTGAAACCATGATGGAATCTGCTTGACATGACTCACTCAACACACATTTTTGAACTCCAAATAGACGTCAGGAATTTTGCTAGGTGTACAATGGATGGACAGATGATTAGATAGGTAGGTACGTATAAGGTATGTAGGTAAGTCGATAGGTATGTGGGTGGGTGGGTAGGAAGGAAGGTAAGAATTTAGATGGATTAGAGAGATAGAGAGATAGATAGAGAGATAGATATAGATTAGATAGGAAGATAGATAGATACTCCTTGCCCTTAAAGAGTTCACAATAATTGTGAGGAGAGCATTAGGCAGACACATATTTTTCACCAATACTGACTAAAAGCATGAAGAACCAATGAAATGCTCAAGGGCAGAACATAGATGTTGAAACTTCCCCCCCCCAACCCAATGGGGAGGGGTGAGGCTGGGGGGGATTTATTTGCCCACATCATTGAACTAGATTGGGGCTTGATATAGTTATATCATTCAGGGTCAATTTTTTTTCTGTGCAGCACAAAATAATATTAACTTCTTAAGCCCCTTAGGGATAAATTATTGAATGTTAGTAATATGAATTTTAAATAATTCCTTACTTTGTTCGCCTCTAAAATAACAGGATATTAAAGGCTGGGGTGGGTGGAAAGAACACTGTTTTTAGAGAAAATTATTTGGCTTAGTTAAAATGGCAATTTTCTAGACCAACAAATTTAACTCCTTTGGTGTGAAAATTCTAGATTAGTGAATATTGTGATGAGTCCTTAAAACTGGCATCCAGAAAGCAGTAATTTTCCTTCAGATTAACCTGAAGCACTCAGCAGCACAGGAGAAGGAAGCATGGGCTTTCTCCTCCCAGAAAGAGTCAAAGAAACCCACAGTAGCATGTCTCCCCTGTCCTAGAAGGAGACTCCATGCTGGCATCAATTTGCTGGTCGTGTATTTGGTTTTCTGGTTTACCCTGCAGCACTTAATAGTGTGGCTTTCTCTGTGCGCCATATATAATTTTCAAGGGTGTGGCCTTTTGAAAGCATATCACAAAACCTTTCTACCAAGACACCTCTGACGGGGTTCAAACCACCAACCTTCCTATAAGTAATCAAGAGCTAACCATTCTCAGTACCAGAGACTCTTTACCAAAGTAAGCACTCAATAGATATTGGCTAAATTGGAATTCAGAACTGGAATATATTAGGTTAGTGCAAGAGTGCCCATTTCCAAGGGAGGGAAAGGAGATAAGGATATCCCTTCATTTCTTCTTTCCCATCTTCCTTTATTCTTTCATTCATTTCTTGGTTGATATGATAATTCATTCAATGCACTAAGTGAGTGCCTTGCTGGTTTTTTAAAAATCATTTGATTAGGGGCTCATACAATTCTTTTCACAATCCGTACATACATCATTTGTGTTCAGCACATTCATACATATGTTGCCATCATCATTCTCAAAACACCTGCTTTCTACTTGAGCACTTGGTATCAGCTCCTCATTTCCCACCCCCTCCCCACATACCCCTCCCTCTGAACCTTTGACAATTTATAAATAATTGTTATTTTATCATATCTTACGCCATCCGATGTCTTCCTCATCCAGTTCTCCACGGTCTGATCTCCAGGGAGCAGGTTATATATAGACCTTGTTATCTGTTCCCCCTTTTCCCCTCACACTCCCGATATCACCACTCTCACCACTGATCCTGAGAGGTTCACTTGTCCTGGATTCCCTGTATTTCTAGTTCCTATCTGTGCCAGTGTACATCCTCCAGTCCAGCCGGATATGTAAGGTAGAATTGGGATCATGATAGTGCAGGGGAGGAAGCATTTAAGAACTAGAGGAAAATTGTATGTTTCATCATTGCTACACTGTACTCTTATTGGCTCGTCACCTCCCCACAGCCCTTCTACAAAGGGATGTACAATTTCCCCTAGATGCGCCCTGGGTCCCCACTCTGCACTCCCCCTCATTCACAATGCTATGATTTTTTTTTTTTTTGGGTCTTTGATGCCTGATACCTGATCCCTTTGACACCTTGTCATCTCACAGGCTGGTGTGCATTTTCCATGTGGGCTTTGTTCTTCCTCAGTTAGATGGTCCCTTGTTTATCTTCCAGCCTATGGGACCCCAGATTCTATATATTTTGACAACTGGGCACCATCAGCTTTCTTCACCGCATTTGCCTATGCACCCGCTTTGTCTTCAGCGTTCATGTCGGGGTAGGCTGGTGTGCTTCTTCCATGTGGGCTTTGTTGTTTCTTAGCTAGATAGTGGCCCCCATTACCAACTAAGTGTACATCACCACCCTCCCCCCAAGAAGAATTCACTTCAGAGGCCAGCACTGATGCTACAGCTCAAGAAGAGGGGAAGGTGGACTGGTCTGGTCAGAGCACACAGGAGCCAATGAGGGGGCATAGGGTGGATAAAAGAAAAGAGGGAGGCACATCCTGGCTCACCAAGTCCTGAGGCCAATGTTCCTTCTCAGAACAACAATGCACAGAGATGACCACAGGGCTGGCCCCACCATGGGACACAGTGTTCCTCATTAACCCATAGCACCATTGGGGAAAACACTAGAGACACACAGCGGAAAGTGTGCCTGCCATGAGCTCACCATGCCGAAGCCAGCCTCTGGGGGCACGCAGCAGAGCAGCCTGGGAAGCAGAGCAATGGAGTCCCCAGGAAAAGAAGCGGTGTCAGGGCATGGCACCCCATCAGACTTGACTGGAATGCACCTGTGAAGGAAAACAAACAGACCCTGAAGTATTCATATGTTTATGTGTGTATGCATGCGTGTGTGTGTTGTTGTTGTTGTTGTAGCTATTGTTTTACTTTCTGTTGTTGCTTCGTGGTACTCAGTCTTGTGATAGTACATAGCATGTCTACCTGGAAGGGATAGGCGGATTAAACAAGCCAGAAGAGAGAACAACAGGATGACAGTTCCGGGGGGACATGGGGGTAGGGGAGGTGGGGGAAAGGAAGAGGGTATTAACAAGCCCAGGGACAAGGGAATAACAAGTGATCCAAAATGAGTGTCAAGGGGTGTATGTGAGGTATGGCAGGGCTGGATCAAGGGCAATGTAACCGAGAGGAGTTCCTAAAACCCAAATGAAGGCAGAACATGATAGTGCGACAAAAGTACAACGAAACAGAGGAAAGAACAAGGAGGCAAAGAGTAGTCATAGAGATTTAAATACAGGCATATAAAAAGGTAAATATATTTATATATGACAAAGGGGGAATAGATCTATGTACATATATGTATAGGTTTAGTGTTACAGAAACAGATGACAGTGGGCCCCTGCTCAAGTACTCCCTCAACTCAAGAACACTTTGTTCTAACAATTCGGCAGTCTAAGATGCTCACCTGCCTGGCACGATCGTTAATGATAATGGGTGCACAAGCCAATGTGGGGAAGAAAGGTGATGGTGTCCAGCTACCAAAAGATATAGCACCTGACGTCTTAAAAACCTGAAGATAAACAAGCAGCCATCTACCTGAGAGACAACAAAGCCCACATGGAAGAAACACACCGGCCTGTCCAGACTTGATCGCTGAGGAAAAAGAGGGTGCCTAAGCAAAAGTTGTGAAGAAAGCTGATGGTGCCTGGCTATCAAATGATATAGCATCTGGGGTCTTAAAGCCTTGCTGTTGTTAGATGCCAATGAGATAGCTCTGACTCCTCATGACCCTTTGTTCAACAGAATGAAATACTGTCCCTTCTGGCAGCATTCTCACGATTACCATGCTTGAGCCACTGGGGCAGCCGCTGTAAATCCAGTTCTCCATGAAGGTCTGCCTATTTTTCACTGACCTTCTCCTTTCGGAAGCAAAATGTCCTCCTCCAGGCACTGGTGCCTCCTGATAACATATACAATGTCCATGAAGCACAGTCTCATGAACCATGCTTCCCAGGAGGATTCTAGGTGTATGTGGTCCAAGACAGATGTATTTTTTTTCATAGTCTTTTTAATGGTAAATTTATGTGTTTGTTTGTTTTTAGCAATCCATGATACTTTCAATATTTTTGCCAACACCATAATTCGATTGCCTCAGTTCTTCTGAGTCTTCATTATTTATTGTCCTTCTTTTACGCATACATATGTGAAATACCATGGCTTGAGTTAGGCACACTTTAGTACCTAAAGTGACATCTTCACTCTTTAACACTTGCAAGTAGTCTGACCTCAGAATCCCTGAATAGTGCCAAAGGCTAATTAATGTACTCATCCCCTAAACCGAAAGGCTGGTGGTGTGAGCTCACCCAGAAGCGCTTTGAAAGGAAAGACTAGCCACCAGCCAATGAAAACCCTGTGGAATACCAATGCCCGTCAATTCTAACACATACAGGGTTATCAGTCATCGAAATTAACCAGTGAGAATAGTTTCATTTCATTTTCCTGGTTTAGGTAATATCACCAGGTCCAGGGGTCATTAAGTGGTGGAACTAAATCAAAATGACTAAGTAGTTTTGCTTAGGCTCTTTCTATTACATCACACTATCCCCTCTCACAGGATGCCACTTACCAAAGTCATCTTGTTATCAGTTCACTATAACAGCAGTCACTCAGGTGGGCCAGGCATCTTCCCTGAAACACTGGTCTAGAGCCAGTACCTCTGTCCTGAGATCAACCTACACTGCAGAAGTCCAAGGTAAGAGTACCCAAGAAATCAAAGGAGAAAGAAAAATGTCTTTGTTCTTTTTTAAAGTACCTCATTATGAATTATGGTGCTATTGAGAATATTGGAAATACCATGGGCTACCAAAGGAACAAACAAATATGTTTTGGGAAAAGTATAGCCAGCGTGTTCCTTAGAGGCACAGAGAGCGAGACTTTGTCTCACATTCTTGGGAAATTTTGTTAGGAGAGACCAGTTCCTGGAGAAAGGTGCATGCTTGGTAGAGTAGAGAGGCAGAGAAAAAGAGGAAGGCCTTCGATCATAAGGGTTGACAGAGTAGCTGTAACAATGGACTCAAATATAGGAACAATCGTGAGGATGGGGCAGACCTGAGCAGGTTTCCCTTCTGTTGGACGTAGGGTTGCTACATGAGTCTGAACCTAACAACATATAGCAAGCCAGGTGCTCAGCCTGTGTTATGTTATGTGCTTTAAAAATTGCAGCAGCCATTGGGAAGAGAGCCTATGAATACCATTTGAGTATGGAGACTATTCAGCACTTCAGAATGTTCACCTTAAGGATTGTAGTCATCTACGATCCTCAAAATCTCAGTACATTTTTCTAGGTTTGTGAAATCCTCCTGGCAAATAAACCTCAGAATTTCTGTAGGATTAATACCTATGGTTATTAATCTGGGCTCCCATATGGTAACTACCACATCAATTTTTAATGCATAAGAATAACATTGCTTTATATTTGTTGCCACTTTGTTAACTGCCTGACTCCTGACCCCTGACTCGTGGCGACAGCATACACAAAGAGACAGAATGCCTGTGCTTTACTCTTGGTCCTGTGTCATCCCTGTAGCAGGTTACTGATCAGACGCTTACTATCTATAGAAATTTCAGTGACTGATATTTGAAAGTAGATCATCAGGCCTTCTTACAAGTTCATTCCTACTTTACATTTATAGATAGACAACTATGTCATAAGCAACATGACAGAGATTGTACACCAGGAAGGTGTTGCTGTGAGGTGCCGTTGTGTTTGTGCTCATAGTGACCTGGTGTACAAAAGAAGAAAACAACCCTGATCCTGCGCCATCCTCGAAATTGTTGTTGTGTTTGAGCCCATTGTTGCAGCCACTGTGTCAGTCCATCTTGTCGAGGGCCACCGTGAAGTAGTTCCCATCACATTTCCCATTGAAATATAACCAGCGAGTCCATAAGAGATCAAATTACTTGCCCAAACTCAGGCAACTCGTAACAGTAGAGTCTAGCCCTCCAAAATTATTTTCCACTATATCACATTATGTTGATTTATCTTATTCCTGGATGCCCGGAGCAGACAGAAAACAGTTGAGAGAGACCATAGGATCTACACTTATGCTATGCAGATAAATCTTCAAAGATGTCACTGCACAGTACAGGGAGAGCTGAGTTTTATCACCTCCCACAACATTTTGGCAGGCAAAGTGAGTCTGGATTACCTTTGCTCTTTACTGGAATGGTTTGTTGATTTGGCCCTTGAATTAGAGGATTTTGGAATGAGATTCCGTAGGTGCCTTTGATACTTGTTCTGAAGACTATCTGTAACAATGCAGAGAGATCTCTGAGTGTATTCTCATCTGCATATAAAGGAACCAAGTGATTAGCTACAGATTACAGCAGAGGCTAGCAATAAAAGGATGATTAAGAATTTCAGCCCTCAAGTTACTGGCTGTCTGCCCAGCCTGCAGTATAATATTGCTTCCTTAGAGATCAGAAGGCAATACCTCTGTGTGTGATACACCATATGCTAGACAATCCTAACAATTCATTTCATGCCCCAACTATTCTTACATTACCATCAGCCCTGATGATTGCACTGGGAATGAATTTTGTGGTAATGACATATTCCAGACCCAGGATAGGATAAGTAATTTACACCACCCCCATATGTGGGTTCTGGCTTCGTGGGCTACCAAGGGAGTTATCAGACTTTATATGATTCTACACACATTTCTGCTGACTCAGAAATGAATGTAAAATATACAATAGCACGCTGGGACAGAGCACAGTTTTTGAAACACCCTTGGGGAGCCTTTGTTCCTAAATCAGTGACTGGATGTTACATGTTCACGTGCAAGTGCAAGTGCGTGCTTGTGTATGTGTGTATGAGACGCACTGGTTGAGGTGATAGAGTAAGTCATTTGGAAATCATTCCAGGATAAGCCCATAGAATTGTTAATCTGACATTAAAATAATGCTGATTCATGATGCCTTTTATTTTTCTTAGTTTTTCATATCATTATGCTTTTAAAAAAGTACAAATGCTAATTAAATGTATGGCCATATCTGGATTCTTTCCCTGTCTTTGAGATGCACATAGCACTGCAATTTCCATTTATTTGCTCTCCCATGATAATGAGATTTAATGGGACCTCAGCATTTTCTGAGACAATAAATAGATGATGAATATTTTCTAAGCCTTCATATGGTTTTGCTGCTGTTGTTAGGTGCTCGCAAGTGAGTTCGGACTCAGTGAGCCTATATACAGCAGAACAAAACACAGCCTGCCCCTGCACCCTCCTCACGACCATTCCTCCATTACCCTTGTCGTAGAACTATAGTCATAATTGCTTCAACCGAGCTGATGCTGGCAAAGCCATCAGTTCAGAACCACTATCCACTCCTCAGGAGAAAGATGAGGCTTTCTGTTCCCATAAAAAATTAGTCTCAGAAGCCCACTGGGGAAGTTCTACCCTGTCCTATAGAGCTGCTATGAGACAGAATCAACTGAATGGCTTTGACTGAGTCTTTTGAAAGAGAGCTTAAGGATTGTGCTTAATCCTCGTGTTGAAGTGGGGTGTGCATTGAGCTGCATCACGAGGCCCATTGTTCAACCCCACCAGCCTACCTGTGGGGGACAAGGAAGCTTCTGCTCTTGTAAAATAATTTTACATCCTCAGAAACCCACAGAAGCTATTCTACCCAGCCTATAGGGCTGCTATGGGTCAGAATTGATTCAATGTCAGTAAACAAACCTAAACAACAACAAAACCCTCTCAACCATCCAGTCTCTATGCCAACTCATAGAAACTCTATTCGACAGATGAGAACTGCCCCGGTTGAGATTCTGAGACTGTAACTTTTTATGGGCATAGAAAGCCTTGTCTTTCTCCTGCAGGGTGTCTGGAAATTTCGTGTCACAGCCCAGCACATGACCACTACCGTAGCTCCCTCACTAAGTACCTGGAGGCACCCCATTCCACAAACTAGCCTGCTGCCTGAAGGCACTCAGCTCTACCGAGTCTCATGCTCTTGGTTCTGCTGCTGTAGTTCTTCTACCATTCCTCTGGAACCACAGCTGTTTCCTGGGCAATGGAGGTTCAGTGCACAGGGATCCCGAGATCCAAAGGACACCCTCCAATCATAGGTCTTTTCTCTTGATGGCTGTAAGGTTCTCCCTTTCCTGCCTCTGAGATGGCTCACTTTATACCCAGCAGGATCCCAATCACAATTAACCTTGTAATGATCATAGCCACTGTCATGATCTTCACCCACCTTCTTACCCAGAGGCATCAAGAACACATCCTTTGGTGAGAAAAACAAAGACTATGACAAAAAGAGCTCCATTAAATACTTCACTGTATGTATGTATATATAAAATTAGTGATGTGTAAATAAATACAGTGAAGTGCTGTACGTGTTATGATTGATCTGCAGTATACAATGAGGCCCTCTCTCTAAGGGATAAGGCATTGGTGGCAAGATTCAGGACACCCACATAGAAGGGTTCAATTCCCAATAAATGCATAGACCCTCATCTGTCAGTGAAAGCTGGTTTGCTGCTATGATGTTGAACAGGTTTCAGCAGAGTTTCCAGACTAAGATGGGCTATAAAGAATGTACTGCTAATCTACTTTTAAAAAAAATCAGTCAACGAAAATTCAGTGGATGAGAATACTCTGATCTGCGCTCAATAGCAACTACAAAAAGACATTTTACAGGGGTGAGTGGATGTAAAAAGTAAAACAGATGCATCTCCTTTAGTTAGGAGGTGAATAAGAACTTGATTTGACCCTGTAAATGGAAAAAGAATGTTTTCAGTGCTTTTGCCATTTCTTCCTGTAACCAAGACAGTTAATTGGAAAAGGATAACGGTTATCTATCCATGTTAGGAATCTAGCATCTTGTGCACAGATATGACACTGTATGGAACCCAGAACATCAAGGTGGGGGGGGGGGGAAATCTATGTGCTTTGAGTGGTACATAAGGTGCCACAGGCATATTCCACTGCCTTGAGGACAATAGTTCTCTTCTTTAATAGAAAGTTATAGCATGCCCTCTCTAAGAATTATGATTTGTTTAAAGAACCTTGTTTGTGCATATATGTGTATGTGTTCTATCCAGAGTTAACAATAGAAAACTATAATGTAAGAGAAATATGAGGGGGGCATATTTTGTCATAAACCATCAGCCAGACCCTAAGGTATGCCTGGACTGGAGTTACTACTTATGATGATGCAGGCTTCATACCACACACGGACACACATAAGCATGCACAAAGGCAGTAAGAATAAAAATGAATTGAAATAAAGGATAAAGTTCAATGGCATGGCTTGTCACAAAAAAAATGGAGAAAGTATACCATTGGAATGGGCAATAATAGGTTTAATTATGAAAAGTCAACTCTTCAGAGTATTTCAACACCTTTCATTGCTATATGAAGAGGTTTGAAGAAGTTCATAGAAAAATGGAAATTAAAAGATAATGACCATTTTTCATGAAATTTTTGAAGCCCCACTGTAAGTGGCAACCTACGTTCCAAACACATTGTAGGACTTATATGCTAGTGTGTGGTAAAGATATCTCTTCTTCCCCAAATTCTTCTTGAATTCTTTAAATTTTTTATTGGTAACTCTGCATAGAGTACCCACACACTGGGCAAGTTTGGCAAACCTCACCTACACCAGGTGAGACAAGGATTCGCATGAAAATAATTGTTAGCTGGAAGGGAGTCAAGGCCTTACTTTACCTCTAATCCTAACCACCCAGAGTTATATCAGACCTCCTCTCTATCTGTCCTGTTGTCGTTGTTGCTCTTATTAGGTGTCATGGAGTAATGACACATAGCAACCCTACGTACAACAGAACCAAACACTGTCTGGTCAACTGTGCACCATCTTCACAAATAGTTGCTATGTTTAAATCCTTGTTGTAGCCACTGTGTCAATCCATCTCACTGAGAGCCTTCCTCTTTTTCCCTGCTCTTCTACTTTACAAAGCATGATGGCCTTTTCCAAAGACTGATCCTGTCTATCCTGAGCCAGGTCAACATATCTCTGGCTTCGCAAGGCAGTTATTCAAACAGAAAAGGGAACTCTGAGTGATTAAAAATCAGGAAAGCAGTGCCTCTGGGTTTCAGCTCTTCTCCATCTTTATATAATCTGTATAATGAGAAAGTAATCTGATAAACTAAACTGTATGAAGAGATTACAACATCAGGATGAGAGGAAGTCTCATTAACAACCGGTAAGATGCAGGTGACGCAGCCTCTCTTGCTGAAAGCAAGGAAAACTTGAACCACTTGCTGATGAATTTCAAAGACTGCAGCCTTCACTATGAATTACCATTCCATGTACACAACACACAAAAAATCCTCACAACTCACAACGGAGCCAATGCACACAACATCATAATGGAGAAGCAATTAACGTGGTCTAGGATTTCCTTTTATATGGATCTATAATCAATGTTCATAGAGGTAGCAGTCAAGAATACAAAAGACATATTGCATTAGACAAATCTGCTATAAAATCCCCCTAAAATATGTTAAAGAACAAATATGTCCCTTTGAAATATAAAGTGCACCTGAACCCAGTCTTAGTATTTTTCAATTGCCACATATATATGTGAACACTGGACAATGACTAAGGAATGTTGTAGAAGAACAGATGTCTTTAAGTTATGGTGCTAGTGACAAATATTGAAAGTACACGGGCAACGAGCTGACAGTCTGATTGTTCTTGGAGCAGCTACAACCACAGAGGTTCCTTAGAAGGGAGGACGCCAAGACTGCCTCCAGTGCTTTGTACGTGTTATCAGGAGATACCAGTCCCGGGGAAAGGACGTTATCCTAGAAGCAAAACAAGCAATGAGGAAAACCTTCTACAGACTGGACTGACACAGTGGCTGCAGCAATGAGGGTAAATGTAACAATTGTGAGTGTGGATCAGGAATGGGCAGTGTTTCATTTCAATGTCCATAAATAAGGTCACTGTGAGTTGGAGCTGATTTGATGGCACCTAATAACAGAAACAAGAGGGAGAGCTTCAACGAGATGGATTGACACAAGGGTGCAACAATGAAGTCAAGCAGAGGAACAATTATGAGGATGGCGCAGGACTACAGTGTGTCCCTCTGTTGTGCAAAGGTGGGGGACCTAAAAATAACGGTCATAGAAACAGTAATGGGCTAGGCCTCAGAGAACTGGTGTAAGCTCAGGAGTTTGCACAACTCCCCACAGTTGAGACCAGCTGACCCCCTCCATCACTCTCTCTGTGTTAGTCTGGGTACTTTGGAGAAACAAATCCACAGAAACTCATGTGTAAGAGAGAGTTTTATAAAAAGGTTAAGTGAACATCAAGAAAACATCCCAACCCAGTCCTGCCCAAGCCCACAAGTCCAATATTAACCCAGTAACCCAAATGTCCATCACCAATCCACAAAGTCCTCTTCCATCTCACAAAACAGATGCAATGATGCTGACTGTAGGAGAAAAGCCGAGTCAGTGAACCTGCAAGCATCTCAGCACTGGCAGGGGTCTCCACGTGGCCACCCCAGGCTGCATTGGGGTAGGTCCATGTGGCTTCTCCTCAGGGATGTCTTGCAGGAAGTGAGCCTTGCTAGCTGAAGCAGGTAACTAAGGCAGCTGCACCCTGGTCCGACCATCAGAAAGCAAGAGACCCAAGAACTAGAAAGGTGAGACTCACTGAGCCATTTATCCCTCCACCCTTCAATTAACCCCTCATGTGTTTATAGGCCAGGTTGGCACAATAAACTAACTACCTCACCCTCCCTCCTTCCTTTCTGCTTCTTGCCCCTCCAGCCTCCACCTCCTCCCTCATCCCCTCTCCCCTCTCCCTGTTCCCATTCCCTACCCCCTGGGAACTCAGTCAAAAGCCAGAAGGGCTCAATCTTTCATTGGCTGCCCATGTGTACAGAGGTCTACATAAACTGACTCTATTCTCAGAGCCTCTGCTGGCCCATTGCCCCTGTGCATTCGTTAATGTTCTATTCTAACTGCCAAAATTCAAACAATTACTACCTCTATGCACAGTTGCCCATTAATTATAACCATAAAGGATACTGGTATCGAGACTCGTCAGACAAAGTCTGGCAAATTTCCCAACATGGGCGCCCATTTTCACCAGTGACTCGCCACTCTCTTTCTTGTGCTTAGATGCTCTCATCAATCCCAAGGAGAATTCTCCAAGGCCCCAGGTTTTCTCAATAAATATGCATATTTTGACTTTATTGCAGTCAGGATTGAGCCAATCTATGGCTGCAGGAGCCCACTCCCTTCCTGAGGTGAGTTTGCCTGGTGTAGGGTTTTTGTAGACCAGAGATGTCCCAACTTATTTGGCCTACCAATCCTTTTTCATAAAAAGAAAATGCTCAATGCCTCCCTAGCACTTAAAAACTTTTGTATAATAATCCGTAATCCAGGTTAAATATGCATCTACTGTTGCTGCCCCTGCTCCCGTACAGTTCCAATAGCCCCCGGGTGGTGGTATCATCCTCTTTGGAAAACACTGGTGAAGAGTCTAATTTTCCAAGCTATTTTGGAAACAAAGGCACCTTGATTGATCAGGTTATTTTTCATCAACCAGTCAAAAGGCCATACCAAATTTTACCTACCCACACGGAGCTTTCCTTGAGCAAACAATAGTTTTCCAAGATAGTGCGGTCCTTTAACTAGCATAAGCCATGAACCAAAATCCACACTCACTATTATCTAGTTGACTATGCTGCACAGACCCCAGAGGACAGAGCAGACTGCTCCATTAGGTATCTGAAGCTGTAAATCATCACAGAAGCAGACTGCCTCATCTTTCTCCCATGAAGCAACTGCTGGTTTGAACCACTTGACCCACTGTGCCTCAGTGCAAGCCACAGGGAATGGTGGACAGATTCTGTAATCACGGTAGATGCTTCCTTTATTCCACATTGTTTCTAAGAGTGCTCTCCAGGAAACCGCATACATGCAAATCTACATCTCATAGTCTGTTTCTTAGGGAACCAAATATAAATAGAGAGAGTGGAAAAGATCAATTGAAAAGTTATAGTCAAACCCAGAGAGCTCAAGGACAACCACTTTTAAGAAATAAGTATAAGAAAAAAAGACAGAAAATATATTAGTTGGGAAAGACTCTCGGGGACGGATGAAGATAACTTTAAGAGGACCCTGCAATCTGACTGTATACGAGAATGAGAAGAGAGAAAGTTAAATTTGGGAGTTTTGGCCACTAAGTTATATGACAAATACCATGCCAAATTAGCCAGGATAGAAGAATTTTAATGAGAGGGCATGGTGACAATGATATCTATAAGAGGAACCAGAGACATAATAAGTAAACCATAGATGAGGCATGAATGGATTTGGGGCTTGCACTTAATCCTAGTCCCAATCTAAGAACAATTAGTTCTTATGACATGACCCGGCTTAATGCTCAGCCTCGTGAAGAGATCACTGAAGATACGGGTGCTATAGCAAAGTGTGGTGAAGAAATTAGATGGTGCCCTGCTCTCAGAAAGAATAGCATCAGGGTCGAAAAGGCTTGTTTTCAAACAAGCAGCCATCTAATTGCACACAGCAACTAAGTGCACACAGAAGAAGAATATCAGCTTGGGTTTGTAAGTAATGTCATCCAGATCTAAAGGAGGGATAGCATCAGAGTGTAAATAGTGAAAACGTCATTTGCAGAAAGCTAGGGACAACAGTAGATGCCTAAAATCCATTTGCAGGGTTCACACAAAAAGAATACGAGCAGCTCGGTTATCAGACAGAGAACATTGGAAAGTCGATTATGACAGACACACTTAGGCAAAATGTGGTATCTTATCATGTGATCTCCCTTTTGACCCATTTTAAAGTTTTTTTCAGTTTTAAAAAAAAAAACATTTTATTAGGGGCTCATACAACTCTTATCACAATCCATTCATATACATACATCAATTGTATAAAGCACATCTGTACATTCTTTGCCCTAATCATTTTCTTTTTTTACATTTTATTAGGGGTTCATATAACTCTTATCACAATCCACACATATACATACATCAATTGTATACAGCACATCCATACATTCTTTGCCCTAATCACTCTCAAAGCATTTGCTCTCCACTTAAGCCCTTTGCATTAGGTCCTCTTTTTTTCCCCTCCCTCCCTGCTCCCCGCTCCCTCATGAGCCCTTGATAATCCACAGATTGTTATTTTGTCATATCTTGTTTGTTTTTAAGAAGCGAAGAAGTACATGTGGATTAAGCCTCTGGGGAATCCCTTTTGACTATGAACCAGGGATCTGAATAGCCATGCTAACATGCAAAATGATTTGGAAAGTGGATTATTGCAGATTCAGTTACTTTAAAATTTATCACTCTATCAGTTGATCTCCCTTATTATCCATTTAAATTTGTTCTACTTTTAATATTTCAGCTATCTTTTCTATTGAGGTTTTTATTTGTTTTACTTGTTAACTTTAGTTGCTATTGTTTGTGGTTTTTTAATGTTTCTCTGTTTATGAAATCCAAGAGAGATGAGTCTACGGCGACAATAACTGGTTAAATTGTTCACTGTGGGTATGGCAGGGGAGGCGGGCGGGGGGGGGAATGGAGAGCAAGTGACGGTGAGTACAAGAATGAAGAAAATGTTCTAAAATTGATTGGGGTGATGATTGTACGACTGTTCTTGATGGGATTGAACTGCTGGATTTTATGATATGGGAATTATATGCCCATAAAACTGTTTTGGGAAAAAACCCAGAAGGCATTGCTTAGATGTGTCGTACATTTATGTCTGCAACTTACTTTAAATAGTAATCTTATTCAAAAGATAGGTGGATGTAAAGATGGGTGGGTTAAGAAAACATGGTAAAATATTAAGGTACATGGTTGAGGTATGTGGTATCATCCGTTCAACTTTCTGTATGATTGAAAACTTTTTCAATAAAATGTTGGGGGAAATAACCCACTGGGCTTGACAACCATTGATGGCCTTTCCAGAGCGGTGTAGTGCCATCAAGAGATGTGCAATCAAAGAGATTGCAGTGGGCTCAGGAATGAGTCGGATGCCCAAAAAGCGTAAACTGTAATTGTCAACATTTTGTTCCAAGAAGTTTGACTGTGAAAGGAAATCAACAAATGGAACCAGAGCTGAAGAGGAGGCAGGGCTGAACCACAGGGTTTCTGCTTTTTGTGCGCTCTTTTGTTTTTGTCTGTCTGTTTGTTTGTTTGTTTCAGAAAAGAGACTGGAACATATTTGCGGATGTGGGTAAGGAGTCAGCAAGTTACATACTTCTGAATGTGATCTTGTTAGTCCTCATTAATCTTTAAGTCAGAGATTTTTGTATGACAGTGAATTGCCAGTGCCATTCATTATTAGAAAAAGGAGATTTCCATAGAGCAGCAAATAGCAGGTGGTGGGGTTAGTGCTAACAAATCTGTAGTTCTGAGGAAAAATCCCTAAATTAAAAGTAGCTATGAAACCAGGAAACAATAACACCCATTTTGAGTTCATGCAAAATTTAAGAGAAAATGGGTCGCCCTACACAGAAATGTATACAAAGTGTTAAGTCTTTCTTTTGAGTCCCCTTGCTTTCACCCATTGATTCCATATCATTTAGTCTTGTGGCACGGGGCAAAACATTCTGTAAGGCCCACTTCTCTCAACTGCCCAGTGAGAGCATTCATAATAACTCCCTCACCAGGTTGTTAGGAAGACCAAGGGAGAGGATGCGGGTACAGCACTTAAATCGCTGTGGTCCACATTAGGTTCTCAGTAAACAACAGCCATTATATAAGAGAGGTGTTTTATAAACTCGGTGTTCTCTTTGTGTGCCGTGAAGCAAGGAAGGGACGTTGGGAAGCTGTGAATGGCTTGATAGAATCCTTGGCACTGGAAAAGGAGATGCCGAATTGAAAATTGCAGGTACCCAGACACTATTCTTCTTCTCAGACATAATTAAGTTGGGCTGGGTTGTGGCTTCTGCCAAGAAACATAACTGCAAGCTTCTCCCTGTCTGTTTCTCCTGAAGGCGTCAACTAAAACGTTACCTGCCCAGACGAGTCCCCAGCGGCTGAGATGGGACACCCGGAAGGCAAAGTATCCTTCCAACCTCCTCGGGCTTCCAGCTCTGATGTGGAGCTTTGTCTCCTAGCACAACTGTGCTCTCCTCCCGGGAGGCAGCAACAGCTGGCCGGATTCCTTCAAAGCAGCCTCCACTTCACAGGCACTTTAGCCGAAGCCCCCAAATCAGATATGCTTGTATAACCATGAAATAGCAAGCATTGACTTTTATTCCCTTAAGACTCCCAGAATATGAATTCCAGATGAGATCAAAGGTAGCTCTTTGGGTGGGAACTGCAAATATGCGACTGGTACCTGCCGCATTATGGTGCTAATACTCCGGGAGCAATGCAAATCCACATGCAAAGGCAGGGCCTTGCTCCAGAGAGACTGCAACGTGGCGCCCACCAGGCCATGCCTTCGCCCACACTAGTCTGGGGCCTAGGGGTTAGATGTGTCGCTTCCAATTTGACCCGTGGGAGGGAAACAAAGTGTCTAGTGTTGTGTGTGTATCAGGATGGCTGATATTGCGTGCACGCGCGCACACACACGCACACATACAATGGACTTCTTAAAAGCCAGAACTTGTTTTGTGCTGTTTTTTTTTTTTCTATTACAGTGACAAAGGGGACAGAAGACTAAACCAGAAAGGGAAAGAAAAGAAATTTAATCTCCAGAACTTGACTCTCGCCACTAACAAAAAAGGCTTGAAAAATACCGAAATCATTCCCAAGTGCAGTGGAGCTGGTACACATATTTCTCTGGCTGAGGCGCAGGCATTAGGAAAATTTTCTGAGGAAGTGGAACTGAGGAGCTCAAGTTCTTATGCAGACTGATCTGCAACAAAAGAGACTGACACTACGGAGCAGGCTGCAGCCGTGAGTAAGGAGCGAGGCAACGCCTCCGAGTTTCATGGTACCGTAAGCTGGCCATTTCCATTTTTCAGCACAATCCTTAGAGTCTAGCAGTTCACCAGTGTGCTTGCTCTGACCCAATGGAATATGATCGACTCATTAACATTCCCTCTCAATTCTGCAAAATCTAGCAACCGTGGTGATTTGCCTGATTATTGGAGTTACTTGATGGTAGTTTTATATTTTGAAAAAATGAAGTTGCAAGATAACGTTATCATTGTTAGCTTTGCATGTGTCTCTGTGTGTGAGTGCTTATGAACTGTTTACCTATGAGTGGTATACATCATGCCATTTCCTCCTGAACACTTCCTGTGGACTTCCCAAGAACAAAGGTGTTTGCCCACAGAACCACCGTCTAATTCCTTAAATCAGGAACTTTAACATGGCTGTAATTTTACCACCTAATCCGTAGATCAAAATCCAGTTTAGTCTATTGTGCCAATGATGTTCTTTATACGATTTCCTTTTCAATCCTGTCTCTTTAGTCTTATCAGACATGTCCTTAATTATTGTATCACCCGTATTGCTTCTTTTAAATGGAAACTCTGACATGTGCCAGTGTGTGAATAAGCTTTCCAAATGAGAATCCAGTTTTTGCCAAGCCTGGATCTCTATAGCTAGGCTTGTTTGTATTCAGTGGCGAGAGCCTTCTGGCAGGCCTCAAAGCCTAGAATTATTGCTCTCTATAGCTGGTCACTCACTGAATGAACGTCTCCTTCCTTCAAGTTATCCAGCAACCATTTGTCTTCATCAGTCACGGCCTGTTATAGTCACAAAAATGCTGACCCATAAAAAACAATCTGTTCATAATTCAGATTGTTTTCTTTTCAGCCACCGTCGATACCCTTGCTATGTAAAACAACGTGTCTGCTTGTCTGGTCTGAAAGGGAAAAGAGATGTAACAAAGACATGATTGCAATTCCAACACTAAAATATTGGGAAGGAAGATGTTTGCTCTTGAATCAAACTAAAGCTCTTCCCAGCTTCCCACAGCCCACAGTCCTCCCTTCTTTGGGTGTGTGAAACAGCTCAACATACACAGACTCTTCATAAAGTACTTGGAACCACACACTCGACCCTCTCTATAAAATGTGCGTGTAATATTATATTTCCCGAGCTCCTTCCAAATTGGCAAACGGATTCACACCCTACCATTCTAGAAAGCAGCTTTCAAGAGCCTCTTATTTATCCGAATATATGTGCTACATTGTAATTCTTTCAGAAGACCATTAGCTCAGGGATTCTTTTTAACCAGAAAATATATCATAAAAATCATAAAAGTGCACGCCTGCCAGGGAACATAAGATCTTAAATAGTTCAATTCCTTCATCTATAAACAATGACAGTGATGCACAGAACGCTTAGGTGACTAATCCAACAACATACAGTTAACTAAACGAGAGCGCCAAGACAAAAATGAAAATCTTCTGAGAAATTCTGAGGACCTTTGCCACCGTAGGATACGCTGCAGAAGACACATGTCCTCCTAAAACCAGGGGGTCGGGGGGTGGGGGGGGTGGGGGGGGGGTTGTTAAAAATTGAATCCTATTTGAACACATATAGGAACTATCCCAAAGAAAATGAAAATTAGGAACTGCTCTTATAGAAATTACCTATGTGGTGACTCCTTTGGTTTGCGTTTTATAAAGCTTATATTGTCAGATCATACATTTCTTCCAAGGGGCTATCTTAAAATTTTCAAGCAACTTATACTAGTTCTCAGAATGCTGTAGTTTAGAGAGTCTTCAAAGGGGTCCTGGACATTTCTGATATGTGCATCTGACACAGGGAAGCTTGAACCCCCAGATCTTCTCCACGGAGGTAGACAAGGGAGTGGTTTGGGGGCTCCAGAGAGGGCAGACTACAAAACAACAGCAGGCACTAAGATTGTGAGTTCGGAAGACACTGTCGGAAGAGCATGCGGGCATTTCCCTGAACAACGGCTTCCAAAGACTGGCCTCTCGCCAAACTTCTCCGTCCGTGTCTACTCTAACTAAATATTGACTCCCTGAGTTCCTTTGCCATCCTTCATTCTCTCTCTGTAGCTGAATCTTTGGGATTAGTGTGTGGTAGTTATAAAACCTGGTGTCAACTTGTGGAAGGGTGCAGTCTAGCCTGTCAATCAGGTCACAGCTTGATGACCTCATTTAGAAAGGCCACGAATATAAATAGCTCGCTGGAGGCAGAACACCACGTTCACTCCCGGTGAGACATTTCTGAGCCTGATAGAGCTATGCTGATACAGCCAGAGCCCTGTAGCTGCAGGAACCACCAGGGAGACCCTTGTCAGCACTGAGGTGCTTCCACTGCCACTGGATCCTCAAGACTTTCCACCCACTGGCCTGTGATCTTCTGCATTCCATGTCATTGCACGTGTTGCTTGAGTCTGAAGAGAAATTTATAGATTGGTATTGGTCATTTGGACTGATATCAGACTTATGGACTTGATTTGGACCAGGCTGGGGTGTTTACTGAATATTCTATTGCTCTTGTATAGAAAGCTCTTTCTTACACACATCTGTGTCTCCCTGGATTTGTTTCTCAAGCCTACCTGGACTCACACCAAGTGTCAATAAAACCAAGCCACACTCACTGCCTACAAATGAAGTCCGACTTCGTTTGACCTCATGTGTTACAGAGTAGAATCCCTCCATTGTTTTCTTGGTTGTAATCTTTATGGAACTAGATCGCCAGACCTGTCTTCCACACCCTCACTCCCAAGCTTTAGGTTAGAAGTTGAGCACACTCTGTCTGTGCTACGCAGGGACCTAGAGTGCATATTGGATCCTCATAAATTTATCTTTGGGAAACAATTAGAGCAAGTAGTTTCTAGGTAGGGAAATATACTGGCAGGAAAAAAAATAATTTCCTAAATCCGCACACTTAATTGGGAAGCAAAGCCAAGAACCGCAGTGTTTTGACTCCTCCTCTATTTCCCCAACCTTGTGATATGTCATTTGGATTTGGAGGTGGGCAGACCTTGATTCAAGTCCCAGTGCTGCTGCTTGGTGACTAGAAAATCCTTTAAAATTACTATCTCTCAAGCTCTGTGTGTGTGTTTTTTTTTTTGTTAAAATGACAGTGAAGGTAGGTTTGGAATGGAGAATGAATTCCTTGCTCTTAGTAGCTACTTAGCAAATGTATACTCAATAGACTTCATCAGCTTTCCTGGGCTTGTCAGAGGCCAGGAGGAGGACTGCATAGCTTGTACACTACCAATATCACAGAAAGGGTCAAAGTGACAGATGGCATTGGTCGGATGTGCTACATACATTCACTAACTTTCCTCTCATACTGAAAAGGAGGCTACCCTTTCTACGAAAACCCTTTCTCCATGATGGCATTGTTAGGTTTCTGTTTCTGGAAGGAAAACTATAAAGTATCTCTGAAAAAGCTAGTTCTCACTACATCAACCAGGACCTCAAAAGAGGGTTAACAAGTTCAATCAGAATGAAAAAAATAAATAAAATTTACATCTAGGAGAATGATGGAGTTAGGAGGAGAAGGGAAGACATCTCCACGACACTCTTTTCTTTTTAAATTTTGTGATACTCTTTATTATTTAAAATACATCTCATCCCTGGCATTCAAAGATCCTGGAAGTAATGTGCACACACCGGACTTCCATAAGGCCCTTGCACTGCCTACAGGGCCCTTGGCTAGAAGCCAACTGGGAAAACTTCAAGTTACTACAAGGATTGGCAAATACTGGGAACCTCTTAGAGAGCTGATGATTCATACTTATCTTCTCAGAATATGCAAACGTCAAACCACAAAGAAGAGAAATTTGTTGTAACATTATCTGATGTACACTGGTATCGGTTACTAAGCCAGAGGATCGAAATGCATGCCTTGTCAGGAAAAGCTGCCGCACTTGATAACTGACTGTAGAAATTTATCTCGACTAAGAAGTGTTCTCCCACATATCTATTCCCAGAAACAATGGGGCAAATACGCTTGGGAGGGGGTGGTGTTTCATTTTTTCTTCCTATAATCAAGAGTTCAATGGGGGGAAAATTTGAGAAGATACTTTTGCCCAGACAACACAGTGATGTGTCAACTGAAATCCCTGCCAAGTTCACAGATTAGACCTTTGGGGATATTTAGTATTCTTTTTACAGGATGTGGTCTGGTGACTGGATTTTAGGTCAAAGTTAGGTTCTCTCCGTGGTTGTGTCAACCCACAACCTCGGGGAAATTTCTTCAACATGCCAAGCTTTAATTTTGCTTTCTACCAACTGTCATTTCTGACCTGTTGGGTCAGATTCTTCCTGCCCTCTCATCTGAGATTCAGGTCAGTCTGTCACAAGCCTCCAGCGTCAACCTTATGTTCCCTGCCAAGTCACTCCTCCCTTGGCTTGTCCCAGACCAGTATCACCCCTCCAGCTAAGGTAACACCTAGTTATAAACCAAGTGTCAAACTATTGCCTGTCTGAAGGAGAAATGCCTTTGCATGTTGGGACACACCTCTTCGAGGCACCCTGAGGCCCAGCAGCCAGGTGGAAGAATCATCGCCACTAAATTCTTGGTGGTCCAATCAACTAGACTCATGTGTACGGAATCCTTAAGATAACATACACACCTAGAGAGGGGATGAATAGATTGTACTTGCCACATAATGTCTGGGGAAGGATTTAAGTTCTGAGAGAAAGATGTAACATAAACACAAGGTATAATGCTGAGATGGAGCGACACCCAGCTCTATTGACATTGTTTGCTGCATAAAGATCTTCAAGCTGAAGGCCAAAAGGTACTGAGTAATATCCTGCTGGGTAATTAATCTTCTATTCACCCTGATGTTATTGGTGGCAATGGCCTGTGAATGCTCAAACACGCTGAGCAGAGTGGAGTGTTTATATTGTTCATTAAGAGCATCAGGGCGGGGGAGCAGTAACGCTAGAGGTGAATCCTTCCAGAAAATCCATATGTGGGAAATGCCTGGTATTCTGTTTAACAATATTATGCAAAGAACTAGACACCAAGGTAAACAAGAGGTGGGCCCTGCTCAAGAAGAGCTCATATTCCTTTACCATGCTGTTCAAACCTGGTGACGTGTCAAAATCTGACTACTGGTTAAAACGAGAAATTCCCATCTTCATTCCCTGCATTAAAAATCCAACGTTGAGTCCTGAGAGCATTCATGATCAACAAGTTCTCTAATGATCAGGCAAATATAGGAAACATGAGTCTAGCGGAATAATGAAGTATCTCATGTACTGAGTGACTCTATTTTCCTCTATTATAATGAATAATTTGTGCAATTCTAAGCAGAGTGAAAACCACTCAACATATTTCACACATATGAGGGGTCCCCCACCAAAAAAAAGGCAACAGATAAAAGCTCTGCTGGGCAGAGCCTTAATGGTATGCATTTTCCCCAACGAGGCAAGCAAGCCTCCAGCAACTCCATCTCATTTTGTGCACCCAGTGGCATCACCTGGGAAGGTTCTCTCTGGTCCCGGTGAATTTTTTTTCCCTAAAAGTAGTTTCTCTTGAACCTCATTTTTTGTGATGGCTGATTTAAGAGAACAGCATGCAGCTGTTACATTTTGCTTCCTGATCAGGAAAAATGCCACAGAAACTGTTGTGAGGTTGAACACAGCTTACAAAGATAGCGCTATAGGAAAAACTCAAGTGTGTAAGTGGTTTTCTCCTCTCAAAAAAGGTGAAATGTCGATTGATGACAAAGCTCATTCTGGACATCCATCAACATCCCAAACAGTCGAAAATGTCAACAAGTAGTGCATTTGGAGTTCATTCCGCCAGATCAGACTGTTAATCAAGCTTTCTATTTAGAGGTTCTGAAAAGAGAGCGTAACAGTGTGAGACAAAAAAGTCCTTATCTATGGCAGGTGGGGCACTGGATTTGCCACCACAGCAGTGCACCTGCTCATGCAGCCATCTCAGTGCGCCAGTTTTGGGCAAAAGAACAGCATGCTTCTCTTGCCCCACACAACGGACCTCTCCCTGTGTGAGTTCTTTTTGTTTCTGTGACTGAATAGGGTCATGATAGGACAGTGATTTGATGATGTAGAAGGGGTAAAGAGAAAAATGAGGGAGGTGCTGTCAGCCATCCAAACAAATGAGCTTGAAAAATGTTTCCAAGGATGGAATCGCACAATGGACAAATGTATCACATGTAATGAAGAGCACTTTGGAGGTGAGAAGTTTGTTTTGTTAAAAAACGTTAAATACATAGCTCTGGGGGGAAATTTCCAGTTTGTGTGTGTGTGTGTGCGGGGGGGGGGGGGGAATCCATTCACACAGTTACCCAAGACCCATTTCAGTCTTATGTCCTCTTTAATCCCCAGTCATTCAGGGAGTGCAAAGAACATAAACAATAAATATAAATAAATCGGCAGATTAATAAAAATAAATCTCTCTGCAATATCCTATTTTTTAAGGTTTCTGCCTAGTTCAGAGGTTATTTAAGCTTTTCTCTAATACACCTTTGGAATCTGCAGGCATGTCCTCTTGGTGACCTAAACTCTGGTTTGGAAAAAAAATAAATGAGTGTCTAAACCAATAGGTAGATAAAGAAATTACAACAGAAAATATCCACTATAATTTCTATCATCTCTCTCCCAATTTCTCCCAAAAGCAGTTTTACTTAAACATCTTTTAGACTTTGAAGATTTTATATTTCTCTCTCTAAATGACTAAATACAATATGGGGTTCTTGGTGTCCATGTTTTGTCCTTTAAGCTGTAAAGTTTTATTTCCTCCAAAATCAAGCAGATATCTCTGCCAGTAGGATTTTTTTAATGTGCCCTGATGATCTCTTACTTCCTTCATAATTATGTTACAGGGAAATTGCAAGGAAAGCTTCCAAACTTTGTTTGGGGGGAGGGGGGTATATAATGTGATGTCATTAATGGTATGGTGCAAGAAAGGCAGGTCTTTTATAACCTTATACTTGTAATCGTTGCAGTATTAAAATGTAAGGGGTGCCTTGAACTCTAATTTAGCCCAGTTCTTAATAGTTGAAGTCACAATAAACATATAAGGCAAAAATAAAGCCCTAGTAGTGTTCTCAGCCAGGATCTATTCTTGCACTCATTGCTAAAGCAATCCACTTATCATTCCTGAGAAATGGGGTCAGTAACACTATTTCGTCTTTCCTGGGACAATTAAAGAAGCAATCTTTTCAGGAGCCAAAAGAGATAGCTGTCTCATGAGTTTCAATTTTTTCAAGTCCCTTGCCACTGTAATTTTAGAAATAAGTATGCTTGAGGTCACTTAGTGTTTGTGGCAAAACAAGAGCCTGTGTCAAAGGAAATGAGTGAGCAGCCCCATAGAGAAGTGACAGTTCCCCCCATTCAGCCTCTGCATTTACTGGTGTGCACAATTAGGGAGTCAAGGGCAATGGAATGTGTATGGATCTGAGAGGTTTCCCTCTCAGGTTTCTTTAAGCATTTATGCTTGGAGCACCCACCACCCAAGGAAGCATGTTGTTTCTTTGGATCAGCAAGGTTGCTTTCATACTAGTTTCACAATGGTCCTTCTGGATGCTGTACAGAACCAGGCCTCAAAAGGCCTGTGAGACTCCAATAAAGACCCAAAAAAAGGCTGATAGTTATTGGGAAAACAATAAAATGAACAGGTTTCCATTTTATTTATTTGTTTGTGTCATTTCTTTGTTTGTTTTGTGGAGGAATACAAAGAAAGCCCCAACAGCTAGAAACCCAACCACTAGAAAGACATTTCGGGACCCCATGAAGTGTTACAGCGAGGCCTCTCTCAAGTGATGCCCATTTTAATGATACACCCAAATATAACCCCACTCCTTGCCTGTGCAAGCTGATGAGATAAAATCATAGAAGTGATCAGACTTATGGGTTGAGTAAAGATTGGTAGAACCTCCTCCATCCCGCCGCACCCGCAAACCACCCCCCCCCCAACACACACACACACACACACGACTATGGCTCTTAGTCATCCTTCAGGTCTGGAAATGGACCCTCGCCTGTGTTAGGGAAGCATTTACCCAAGAACAAATTTCAACAGGATGGGACAGAAGAAGGAATGGAAACCTGGAAGGTGGAGAAAGCAGAAAAAACGGTGACACATTGAGGAAATTGCAATGGATGCATTGAAACAAAATATGTATGAATTGCTGAATGCACGGCTGATGCTCAGGCCTTCCACTGATTCCCAACACAAGGGTTCTGTTGTTGTTGTCGCTGTTTTTACAAACTACAGTCTTGGAAAGCCTGTGGGGCAGTTCTTTTCGATCTATTAGATTATTAGGAATCCGAATAGATTCAATAGAATTTTACAACAGTAACAGTCTGTGTCCTATAGGTCTCTCTCTCTCTCACTCTCTCTCTCTCTCTCTCTCTCTCTCTCTCTCTCTCTCTCTCTCTCTCTCTCTCTCTCTCTCTCTCTCTCTCTCTCTGCTGTGATTTGTCTGTTTTTGTTATAATAAAACTGCAATCCTAAGTACAGTGGGGGAAGGAGAGAAAACTCTATGGAATGCAGGTCTGCTCTTACATTTGTGGGATCTGTTCTTAATACTAAGTTCACCTTGTCAACTCCATCCCCTGATCACCTCCCACTGATCACAGAGCCTGTGCATTCTGTTCACCAAATATTTACCAAGTTTATCTTTGTCCCTTGGTTTCAGCTCATCTAGCTAGGCCTCAACTCCTATTTTGCTAATTACAATAGTCTCTTACTTATTGCTCCTTCTCCACATTTTTATTTGACTCAATCTACCTCCTGCCAACACCAGCTCCTTCATTGCTGCCAGAGTTATTTTCTTAAGAGGAAAATATGATCATTTACTCATTAAACCTCTTTAATAGATGAAAAATTCCCTCATGATTCAAATTCTGACAGTCCTTTCAGACTTACCTCCCAACCTGAAAGTATTTTCTATGAATGCGAATCTGTTTATAAGCATGTACAGTGTGGTTTTATCATTGTCTTCAAACAAGATTAGAATGCCCTTTCTTCTTGATCCATCTCAGATGGCATTCTTTCTCTGAGATTACAGCAAAGGTAGAGCTAAACAAATGGACCCAAGTGGTGTGAGCAGTTGTACTTGTTCAGACTGAGTGCAAACTCCACGGGTAGCTTTACATAAAAGCACAGAAACAAGGAGACTTCTGGGCTGTTCTATATTTTCTCTATGGATTAGAACGTTGGTGAATGATAATGAATGTACAAATGGCTGGCAGAAGAAAGAACAAGTTTGTTTTAGAAGAACAATCAGAATGCTCCCCTGAAGGGAAGACGGGGAGACATTAGCTCATAACTTTGAACATGCTGTTAGGAAGGACCAGTCCCTGAAGAAGGACATTATTCCTGGAACAGTAACAAGGTCGGTGATAAGAAGTGCTTCAACCAGGTGGGTTGACACAGTAGCTACATCAATGGACTCTGACAACCTGGAGGTCACCTGGAGGTCACCTAGAAGTGTCTTGGGAAACAGGCATGGTGACCTGCTTCTTAAAAATCAACCACTGGAACCCCTACGAGGAACGCTTCTTCCTGAATGCACATAAGGTCCCTATGTAATGGAGTTAAATTGACAGCAACGGGCAGGTCTAACTTTGCACATCATCCGTCCCATGTAGCAATGAACTGAAAAGGCACCTTTACTAAGTACCAAGGAGAGAGGTACAATTCCCACAAGTCCAGTCATGCCAAACAACACTGGTTATGGATGAGTATCATTGAGTTATAGTCTGAAGGTCTGGAGAAGCTCTCTGCTACAGGAGAAATGATACATTTTTTGCCATCTTTTTCTCCAAAGTTGTCTGCCACCCATCAGATAATGAATCCTTTATTATGTGCCCTATTCATTTATTACTACACAATACTGGTGTTAACTTTTAACTTGCTATTTAACTCTTTATATATTGATGACTTAATTCTGAAATCAAGTTGTACTCTTCCTGTGGGCAAAATGAGTATATTTTTGTGGGCTTCTGGTTTTCTGTAGTTCGCTCCCAATCACCAGAGAATTTGGCCTTTATTTGCATAAGATTTTTGACTCAAAATACATTTTGGAGTCAGAAACAGTAAGAGCAAAATATAGAAGTTTGTTGGGGTTTTTTATTGACTGTATGAATTCAACTTAGAAAAGTCTCAAAAATTGTATGAATTCCATTCATTTCTTCAAGAATGTGGCTGTTTTTATGAATACTTGTGAGAAAAAAATGGGAAAAGGTTATTGTTTTGAATTGTTGAATTGTGGGACAAAAGATAAATATGTCTCAAAATGCTTCAGGAGATTCTCATACACATTTTTTTTCAAACTTTAATTACGAGAAAATTATTTTTTAAAGTAGTCTGTTCTAATGAAATGAAAAGTGTGTGTGCATAAAAGAAGAGGCGTGTGACTTTAGCACGTTACAATCCTATTAGATCATTACTTAATTTCATTGATGTATGGATTAATTTTATGAGAAACCTAATTACTCACTATCCAATATCTCTTTTTTCATTCCACAAGAGATAATGAGGCAAGGTACAATGACTAAAAATAAATTACAAGTTAGTGATTATTTCTCCCTTATTAAAAAATAGTTTGCTTATTTGAAGAAATGCCATTTTAATTAAAAGCAAAGCTACCGGTGGTGGTATGTTTATGGTTCTGCCTTGGGCAGAGTAACCTCTTCCTATTATCTCCAGTCCTGTCAGCAAAAGACCTTGCAAAGTCATGTGACAATATAAGCCAAGATTGCTGGAAATTTCAAAGACTTTCAATTATTTCCTAGGAGTTTTATCCTCTGTAGATTGTAAGCTTCATTCCAGAAATAAGGGATGTGACTGTGATCAATCAAATAGGAATCCCTTTGACTGAACGTAGAGGATCATATGGGCATGTGCAGTTACCCAGCAAATGCCCCTCCTATAATCTATGTGTACAAGCACAGTCAATCTCAACCAATTTGGATTTCTCACCTTTGGCAGAATTTAACAAATTGGTCGACACTGTGGTTTGTTTTTGCTTTTTATAAAACTCTCAACTAACTTTACACTGGTTTGATTGTGCAATCTCCTTTTGCTTATACAGCAATATGTGTCATGAATGAAAAGAACAAACTACGTTTTGACTAAGAACTCTGACCTTGTCTACATAAGTCAAACACTTTTGAATAGAATGTGCTTTTAGCCTCCCCTCCCCTATTAATCCCCATGAATCTGTCAGTTTGACACACTGTGGAGGCTGAAAGGGTGCTGTAATGCTGCAAGTTATGCCACCAGTATATCAAGTACTTGAAGGTCATCCATTGTGAACGGGTTTCTGTAAAACTTGCAGACTAAGTAAAGACTAGAAAGAAATAAGAGGTCCACTTAGACATTTGGAATAGCAGTGGAACTGTGTCTTGTACAATAACAGAAGATGAGGCCCTCTGGTTGGTGATTCATAATACAACTGGGGAAGGTCCTTCATCCAAGTAGAGTAGACGCTAATGACCTAGATGAAGGAAAGCTTTCCAGACATTTATTTGGTGATGGGGCACAACTCAGGGTAGGAAACAGTTGCTCTGTGACACAGAAGGACTGCAAGACTGACAACAGCTCGAGAGATGATGTTCCCTCATGGGAGCATAGCGATACAGAGGACAACTCTGGGAACACAGAGTGGGGACTGGGTCCGGTCTGACACACCTTCCCCTACAGTGGGGGGATCCAAGAGGGAACATAGCAGATCAGCAATGGGAGCAAAGTCACAAAACCCCTGAGGAATCCCCAAAACAGACATCAAATTCGAGGGACAGTGCCCGGAGCCCCGCTGGATTAGTGGGGTGGTAGTCATAAAGGGCAACAAGAAACCTGGGACTATGCATGGTTTTCTTTTCTCTCTTCCCCTCCCCTTTTCTTTCTATTTTCTTTTTAGCTGGTTTTGTTTTTCTAGTCCTGTCTTTGTTGTTTCTGTTATGTCAATCTATATAAGATGGCCATGAGAAGCAAACCCAAGGAGAAAGCAACAGGTATGACAGTTCTGGAGGGACTTGGGGAGAAAGGAATGGTAATCAAACAAAGTCATGGACAGGGGAACAACTAGGGATCTAAAGTCAAGGGTAGGGGAATGTAGAGTTCCTGGAGGTATTGGAACAACCGTAATGTAGCCGAGAGGAACTACAGGAAAGGGGTGAGTGTGGTAGTGGGGCAAGAGGAAGGTAAAGGGAAATAGAGGAGAGAGCTAGGAAGCAAAACTATTTTTTAAGTACAAACATAGACAGATGTAAATACATTAATACATAATACATGATGTACAAATGTACATTATATACAAATATACAAATGTACAAATACATTAATACATAATACAGATGTAAATACATTAATACATATTAGGCTAATACATATATTTATTTATAAGGCAATACATTGAAGTAGTGGACGAACTTTAGGCCTCTACTCAAGTTTTCCTTCAACACAAGAACACTTGGGTCTAACAATACGGCATTGGGTGATGCCCGCTTTCCTGACACAATCGCTGAAGACAAACTGGGTGCATAAGCAAATGCAAAGAAAGCAGATGATGCTTGCAACCAAACAAGCAGCTATCTAGCAGTGCACATGACAGAAGCGCACATGACAGAAGCACACCAGCCAGTGTGATCATGAGGTGCCGATGAGAACAGGTATCAGAAGTTCACAAATAAAACGAAGGAAGGAGAGGGGTCAAAGTAGAGACCCAGAGCTCATCAGGGTATAATTGGACATTCCAGCACAAAGGAGCCACACAGAAGGGAAGATACATCCAGGAAGCAATATAGCACCAACAAAACACACAGCACTTCTCTGGGTCCTTAGTCTTCCTCTGCCCAAGATTATGATCTCAGTCCTACCTCACAAATCCAACTAGTCTGGTGTACATACATCAGTATAAACAAGAGCTTTCAATTTACGGAATTCTGGATAGACAAACCCCTCAGAAACCATAACTAGAGTAACGACTTCAGGAGGTCAGGGATACCCACCCCCCTTGAGGGGATAAATACCAAGATTGTAGTTGAAGGGATAGAAGGGGCAGTGTAAGATATGTATAAATAACAATATATAATATATTAAGGGTTCACCAGGATGGCAAGGTGGGGTAGGGAGGTGAAAAAGAGCAACTGATATCAAGGGGCTCAAGAAGAAAGATAATGTTTTGAAATTGTTGATGGCAATATTTGCACATATCTGCTTAATATAATGGATATGCGGACTGTTAATAATTTTAAGAGCCTACCATAAAATGATTTATTAATTTTTAAAAAGAAATGAAACTTCCCTAATAAAAAAAACTTTTCACATTAAAAATCGAGAAACAAATACAAGCATCTATTAATAATCAGAATGTGGGTATGTACGAAGCATGGATCTAGAATAATTGGAAGTCATCTTCAAAAGTGAATTGTCATACAAAAAGATTCATCTCCTAGGTGTTTGTAAGCTGAAATGGACTGGTGGTAGCTATTTTTAATCAGAAAATGCATATGTTCTATGTGGTAGTCACCTAATCTGGTGTCAATTTAAGGATTAAGAGTGTAGGGGTGGAGTCTAGGCTGTCAATCTGGAGATAGCCAATGAGACTTCTATGTGGACATGGCCTTCTACTGAGAATTCTGGGAAACCTGGGACTTCCTCTTTGGAGGCGGAAGTCACTTCTCTCTCTCTGCCATTCCCTGGGAGACATTGCAGAAGACAAGCCACATGGACGCAACCAGAACTCGGAAGCCTGAGAAGCCACAGAGAGTCCCCTGCCAGCACTGAGATGCTTATAATGCCACTGGACCCAAAGACTTTGTACCCACTGGCTTGTGATCATCCTGCATTTGGCTTCATTGCATGTGTTTCATGAGTCTGAGGAGGACTTTATAGATTGGTATCGGACATATGGGCACTAACTGGGCTGGAATGTTTACTCAATGTTCAATTCCTCTTGTGTATAAATCTCTTTCTTATACACATATGTGTGCCCATGGCTTTGTTTCTCTAGTCTACCTAGACTAACATTCTACTATACCAAGTGTAATAGTTGAGGTTTTCTGTCAACTTGATAGAGCTAGGATTCTCAGTAGTTTGACAGTTGACATCTAGTAATTCCCATTACCTGATTTAACACAATGTAATCCCAGCTAACCAATGGTAGGCCTCCTTAATTGGAAAAAATTCAGATGAATGCAATATCCTTACTCAGGTGACACTCTTAATGCAATTATGTTTCCTCAGCTGTGTGGTCTACTTCCAATGTGAAGGGACAGTGTGGGAAAACTTGCTGATGTTTTGTTGGGATTATGCATCTGGCTCCTTGCATTGCACTTGTTTTACACAGCTTGCCATATTGCATGCCAATTCTGGGAGTTTTCAGATGCCTGCCAGCAGAGAGCAAATACTATAATAGGATTAGAGTTATAGCCTTTATAGTTCAGAAATAATGGCTCACGGATATGTTCATAGTGTCTTAAAATTGAAGACTCAGATTAACATTTGTGTTATATTATCGAAGGTGACCCAAGAGGTACACAGAAGATCAAGTGCCATAAATCTTTGAGCAGAAAGTCCTCATGACAACGTGTTAGTCATTTTGTTTGGCTCTATGACATCAAAACACTTGATCCTCAGACACGATCTTTTAATATAATTGAGGAAAAGGCTCAAAGATAAGAATTTGATTGTTTTCTCCTGCCTACCCAAAGTGACTCTCAAATTACTAGTAAAATAATGGGCTTTTTAATAAAGATGTTTCCACTTTGCCATAATGAATGACATAAAGAGAGGTAAATAGATAAGTAATTATGTGGCATCTTTATTAATATTTTTAAAGTTACAAACCTGTATTATGCTACAATTCCACATTGACACAATATGAAGGGGCTTCATAAAGTTTGTGGGGAAAATTCCATCACCTTTTCATTTCACTTACCCACAAAATGTGTGAAGCTCTCCCAAATCCCTCCATGTGTGTACATAGAAAAATAAATAAGAAGATTATAGAGATGGGTGTTAATTCCCACTGCCTGGTGAGACTATGCGTAGTGTGTTTTCTTCCACCTTGCTCACTATCTTTTCTGAAATGGTTGTGATAGCATGCATGACATTTTCTCCTGTTTATAAATATAATCATTTTAAAATGCCAAATATATAAACACTTACTTAATAAGCATAAAGTATAATATATAGTAATTAAAATTAAAACAAAATTTTGTATTAATGAGACAATTCGTACCTTTTTGTTGTAGCGAAATTCATCTGGAATTCAGAGTTCAATCTTAAATCACAGATTTCTGTGAGTGACAAAGCACTCACAAGGTTTACCCACTGAAACATTCTAGGGTTTGACCAAGCGTGTCAACCCCCCAGAATAGACAGTCTCTGAAACTGATGAAAAAGTCCATGATGTTTTATTGGCTATCACTGGACTGAGTAAAGATTTCTAGGAGTCTTCGAGAGAAGCTGACCAGTTCATAGGCTGTTGCTGATCCAGCATCCAGTGGAACAGAAACTAATTATATAGAACTGCGTGCATGAAACGATTACTATGGGCTTTATTTCAGGGGTATTGTTTTCAAATATATATATATATTTGGATATATACAAAATCATGCTCTCCTAAACTATCTGAAATGGTTTTTATTTTATTTATTTGGTGTTCCTTTTTCTTTTTTTAAAAATCATTTTAGTGGGGCTCATACAGCTCTAATGATAATCCATACGCACATCCATTATGTCAAGCACATTTTTACATTTGTTAGCATCATCATTTTCAAAACATTTTCTTTCTACTTGAGCCCTTGGTAGCTGCTCCTCATTTTTCCCCTTCCTCCTCCACCCTCCCTCCCTCAGGAGCCCTTGATAAGTTATAAATTATTATTAATTTTTCATGCCTTACACTGGCCGATGTCTCCCTTAACCCATTTTTCAGTTGTCCATCTCCCTGGAGGGGGTTATATATAGATCATTTTGATCAGTTCCCCCTCTCTCCTCTCACATTCCCCTTACCCTCCTGGTATCGCTACTCTCATTATTGGTCCTGAGGGGCTTATCTTGTCTTGGATTCCCTGTGTTTCCAATTCTTATCTGTACCCATGTACATGCCCCCGTCTAACCTGATGTATAACGTAAAATTGGGGTAATAACTGTAGGAAAGTTGTGTGTTTCATCGGTGCTATACTGCATCCTGACTGGTTCGTCCCTTCCTTGTGACCCCTCTTCAAGGGGATGTCTGATTTTCTACAGATGGGCTTTGGGTCTCCATTCAGCACTACTCCTCATTCACATAGATATGATTTTTTTGTTCGGGGTCTTTGATGCCTGATACCTGATCCCATTGCTACCTCTTGATCACACAGGCTAGTATGCTTCTTCCATGTGGACTTGGTTGCTTCTCAGCTAGATGGCCGCTTGTTTATCTTCAAGCCTTTAAGACCCCCAGATGCTATATCTTTTGATAGCCAGGTACCATCAGCTTTCTTCACCACATTTGCTTATGCACCCATTTTGTCTTCAGCACTCACGTCGAGAAGCTGAGGATCATGAAATGCCAGGCCATTAGAACAAAGTGTTCTTTCATTGGGGGAGTGCTTGAGTAGAGGCCCAATGTCCATCTGCTACCTTAATACTTAACATATAAATACATGTATATAGATCTGTTTCCCTATCATTATATAAAAATATATTTACATATGTACATGCCTGTATTTAGACCTCTATAAAAGCCCATTTGCCTCCTAGTTCTTTCCTCTATTTCCTTTTACTTTCCTTGTGTCCCACTCTCATGCTCAGCC
This sequence comes from Tenrec ecaudatus, assembly GCF_050624435.1. NCBI lineage: Eukaryota > Metazoa > Chordata > Mammalia > Afrosoricida > Tenrecidae > Tenrec > Tenrec ecaudatus. The sequence goes on from NC_134531.1 coordinate 48,944,526, forward strand.
TTCATCCGGGTTTTAGTAACTCCTCTTGGCTATATTTCCCTTAACCAAGCCCTACCAAGCATCCTATGATCCTTAAATCACTTGTAGTTTCCTTGTCCCTAGATTTGTTAACAACTATTTCCTTCCCGCACCCCCATCCCATTGTTTTCTCCTCCTGATTGTTTATCTCACCTATCTTAACTACATAGATATGCAGACACAATAATAAGCACAAAAACCAGGCAGAGCAAAACAAAACAACAGAAAAACCCAATGACAAAAAGAGAGAGACAGATAGAGAGAGGGAGAGAGAGAGAGAAGCCTATAAATAGTTCCAGGTGTTTGTTGACCTTTAGGAGAAGTTTTCCAGTCCAGACTGGTGGGGTGCCACACTCTGGCCCCAAAGTCCATTTTTGGCATTCTTCAGGGACTTCATTGCTTTACTCCCTTTGCTGCTCTTTTGCACGCCCTTAGCACTTTGCCCAAGTGTGGCGAGGTCAGATCGGGCACAATTCCCCATCCTGTGCCTCCAGGATTGCCAGTGTGGATGGCATGTCTCATGGTGGGGCCCTATGGTCCTCTCTGTGCATTGGCTGCTCTGAACAGGAATATTGTTCTTGGGGCTTGGTGGTCCAGGATATGTTCCACTCTCTCTCCTTCTGAAGTGGTTCTTATTTATCTGTTTTATTTGTATTTAGTGTTTTCTTTCACCTGCAGATTAGGCTGCTTCTTAGTAATATGAAAATTAGAACCGGAAAAGACATTCTAAAAGAATTGAAAGAAGAATTAGGAGATGAGCAAAACACTTAACCCAGGATACTGAAATCATTTACTGAAAGGTCGTCCTTGCATTAAAAGAAATGATGAGATTTGAAGTGGATTTAGATAATGTACTTATAAATTAGTCAGTTTCAGTAAAGCCTTGGAAAACCTATGGGCTCGTTGTACTCTGTTCTATAGAGTAACTTTGGGTCAGAATTAACTAGATAGCAAGATATTTGTTTTTAGTTTTAGCCAAAATGTAAATCCAATATGCAAATCAAATATTAAATCAACTTCAACTTAAAAAAAACCTTTCTATACAGTTCCCCGTATCCCAGAGATGTGGCAAATGAACAAATAAAGCTCATTGCAAATAAAAATATAGAATCTCTCAGCCCCTGAGCATTTGCATTGCCTTTAACAGGTCAATAGTCTACCACTGACAAATCTTGAACTATAATTCTCTCCAGAAATGGAGATGAGTCACGGTCACTTTTAAGAAATACAATGGGATATTTTTTCCCTTGTAATGAATGCATAAAGGGAAATGTCTTACTTGTTCTGACAACTCTAGCAAGACATTGCCCAAAAATATGAGTAGGACATAGAGCCAAATGTATTTTAAGGCTGGACAAATACCAGCGGCATCAATAAAGAGCCAGAAAGACGCCTATTGCAGCACCCTTGGGGTTTTCAATGTGCTTCTTGTTTCATGAGAAGAGAGAGCACCGTGAATGCCAGAGCAGAGTTCAGTTACCTAGGTGCTGGGAAAACTAGGAGGTGAGAGGTATGGAGCATCAACAACGAAAAGGTACTGCGAGCAAACATCAAGGCATTTATGACTGAACACCAAGGTACTTAAGTGAAGATTTTTCATTTATTGGAGCCAGAATTTCATTTCTGTGGCAAGGAAAACATCGGGAAGCCCTGGGGAGAGCTTTTGTGGTGCTGTCTTCCTGTGCAGCGTCCAGTGAATATTCTGCTGTGCTCACAACAGTAAGACATTAGTAGAAATGTGTTTTTTAAAAACATAGCATTAAAGGAGTAGCAATAAGGTACCCATATCTCTCCCAACTTCCTGGAGCAGTTTCCCTTTATCTCCAGTTAATTTATTTCCAATTCAGGCTCTTCTGTGTGATTATGTGGGAACAGCCCATCTCAAGGGCCAAATGAAGTATGTGAAATCTATGAGAGCTGGAACTCAATGGAACGACCTTGCTTCCCTGAGTCCCAAGTTGTCTGCCTTTGACAGGGTGCAGTCTGACCACTTCCCCACTGCTTGTTCTTCTCTGACTGGTTTACACCTGCTACAGATTCTGGCTTTCATGCGTTTTACTACTACACTCTGTTCTAGCAATATTGTAAATCCACCAGTTAGGATTTCATGAACTTCTACTCATAGCAATCTATGTGTATCCAAGAGAAGCTATACTCCACGGGGTTGGTTTGGTTGGTGGGTTGGTTGGCTTTCTGCTCCCTCCCTTCCTTTCCTCCCTCCCCCTGGAACTCCATAGCCTTTTCAATGGCAGTTTGGAGTGTTAACTCCTAAGACTTAATATCTAAGTCTCTGTCCAAAGATTTCCCTCAACTGAAGAAGAATGCCTCACCAGAGGTCATGATTTCCCTGGGAACAGCCTGTATTTAGTAATCTATCAATATGGGTCAGGGTCATTGCCTTTGTCAGGACCACTTTGAAGGGCCCTCCCCACTCTAGGGCTCTGCATAAGGTCCTCTGAGGTGCCTCCTATTGCACCCCTCCAATAACCCGCTCCCCTCGCTGCGCCCACATGAGCTTTCTGAAGTCATACCCATGGACAGCTGGATGCACATCTCAGTGATAGGGTTTTGTCTCAGGGGGTGGAGGTGGGGTACTCAATCCAAGATAGTCCCCAAGTGTTGTCCAGACTCTAAAATGAAATTGTGGAGCTGCATCTGTCACAAAGTGGCCAGCGTGAAAACTAGAGTTAAGAGATGCATGGATAACACATAATATGCAACATGATTTCGAAAAACCCCACAGTAGTGACAGTGCCTGCTGTAGAATTTGCAGGACCCGGTGGAAAATAAAAGTTCCCATCCTCTTTTCAAAAATCAAGGGCAAAAGTGCAGTGGAAGGAATGAAAACTCTCTTCTGTAGTATCTCTCTCAACTTGCCATCATGTTATTTGTTACTTAATGTCCTTCTAAGTAAAGAAAGAGGAAATTTTTTAATTAGCATGGCTTTTACTATTTTGCTTTCTCTTGTGCAATTCTAGTTTTAAATACAAACTGAAAATCTTTTAAGTCATATGCAGAATCACCAAAATGACACGCAGAATAGCCAAAGGCCATACATAGGCTGTATTTCATTCTTCCCAGAACAACAACCAAAAATTACTGCACTCAGTTGTGTTTATTTAATTTTTAATGTTGAATTTCATTTTACTGTTTCATTGTGAGAGGTATATAGAATAAAACACTTGCAAATTCAACATTTTTGCACGTACAGTTCAGTGACATCAATAACACCTATAATGTACAAAAATTGCCATTACACGTTTCAAAATTATTCATCGCATTATTTCATCGCTGCTAACAGAGACTCAGTGCCCGCCTAAGCAGTGATTCCACTTCGTCTCCTCCCTCCTACCTTCGGTAACCACTAATAAGCTTTTATCTCTAAACCTTTGCCTCTCCCAGATATTTCACATAACCCCCTGCCATTGGATTGATTGCAACTCATAGTGACTGTGCATGGGGTTTCTGAGAACAACAATCTTTGTAGGACCAGACAGCCTCATCTGACTCCCTGGGAAGAACTGATGCATTTGAATTGCCAACCTTGTAGTTAGCAGCGCAACACCAAACCCATAGCACCACCAGTGCCCCTTAGATAGTTCATAAAAGGGGATCATAACAAAATGGGTGAATAAGCAAATGTGGTGAAGACAGCGGATGGTACCCAGCTATTGAAATATATACTGCCTGGGGTCTTAAAGGATTGAAGTTAAACAAGCAGCCATCCAACAGTGAAGCAACACGCCCACATGGAAGAAGCACACCAGCCGGTGGGATCATGGGGTGTCATTAGGACTGGGTAACAAGTATCAGAAGATTCATAACAAACAACAAACACATTGGCGAGAATGAAGGGAGTTGGAGCAGAGACCCAAAGCCCATCTGTGGAAAATGGAACATCCCCTCACAGGGGGGTTGCAGGGAAGGGATGAGTCAATCAGGGTGCAGTAGAGCACTGATGGATCACGCAATATTCCTTTGATCCCTTGAGGCTTCCTCACCCCCCCCCCCATTATCATGACCCCAGTGCGGCTTCCCACTCTGGACTGGACTGGAACATGTACATAGGTATAGGCAAGAGATAAAGCTCAGATCCATGGAACCCAGGAATAGGAATGGGAATAGCGATACTAAAAGGGTAGGGGGAGTCGGGGAGAGGAGGGGAAGAAGAGGGTACCAATGCAATGAATGACACATAACCTTCTGAAGAATCACAGAAACCAAAGAGGAAGGGAGACAGCAGTCAGTGTGAGATATGAAAATAATAACAATCTATCAGGGGACCATGAGGTTGGTGGAGGGGGAAAGAGAGGAAAAATAAGGAGCTGATCCCAAGGGCTAAATAGAAAGTAAATGTCTAGAAAAGAACAATAGCAATGTATGTACAAATATGTCTGACAAGAGTTGTAAGAGCCCCCAATAAAATGACCTTTAAAAAAAAAGAAAGCCAACATTGAATTTTTTTTAATGTCATAAAATGACATGTTTGAATTTGTGGAAGTTTTATCCCACACTAGTTGCAGCAGTATGTCTGCAGGGTCCTGGCAGCCAGAAGGGCAGACTGGATTAAAAAAAGGACATGGGACAGTGAATATCATTGCTGATGGCACTTGGACATTGGTTGAAAGCAGTGAATAGCAGAAAGATATGTGTTTGGATTCTATTGGCTATGCAAAGGCATTTGATTGTATGGACTGTACCTAACTACATATGGCCTTGAACAGAATGGGAACGCCAAATATTTCATTGTATTTGTGTCGAATGTATGCATGGAACAAGAGACAGTTGTGGGAACAGAACAGCAGGATGCTGCATGGTTTTAAATCAGGAAACGTGCATCTGAGCTATATCTGCCAACCATACTTACTCAATCTGTATGTTGAGCAAATAAGCAGAAAAGCTGGATTATATAAAGAAGATAGTGGCATTAGGATTAGAGGAAGGCTTCTTCTTCTATTTTTTAATCATTTTTATTGAGGGCTAGTACCATTTTTATCATAATCCATACATGCATTCATTGTGTCAAGCACATATGTACATTTGTTGCCATCATCATTCTCAAAACATTTGCCTTCTACTTGAGCCCTTAATTTCTGCTGCTCATTTTCTCCCTCCCTCATGAACCCTTCACCATTCATAAATTATTATTATTTTTATCATATGTTACACTGTCTGAAGTCTCCCCTGCCCCGCACTCTTCTCTGCTGTCCATCCCCCAGGGGGAGGTTATACATAGATTCTTATAATTGGTTCCCCCTTTCTACCCCACATTCCCTCCACCCTCCAGGCACCGCCACTCTCACCACTGGTCCTGAAGGAGTCATCTGTCCTGGATTCATTGTGTTTCCAGTTGCTATCTGTATCAATGTACACCCTCTGGTCTAGCCAGATTTGTAGGGTAGAATTGGGATCATGATAGTGTGTGGGGGAGGAAGCATTTAAGAACTAGTGGAAAGTTACATGTTTCATCGTTGCTACCCTGAACCCTAACTGGCTTATCTCCTCCCCACAACCCTTCAGTAAGGGGTTGTATGGTTAGTTGCCTAGCGATGGGCTTTGAGTCTCCACTCTGCACTCACCCACATTTACAATGATAGGATATTTTAGTTCTTTGATGCTTAATACCTGATCCCTTTGACAGCTCGTGGTCACACAGGCTGGTGCGCTTCTTCCACTCTATTGCTTCTGAGCTAGATAGACGCTTGTTTATCTTCAAGCCTTTAAGACCCCAAACGCTGTATATTTTGGTAGTCAGGCACTATCAGCTCTCTTCCCCACATTTGCTTATGCACACATTTTTCTCCACAATTATGTCGGGAAGGTGTGCATCCTGGAATGCCAATTTAAGAGAACAACGTCTTCTTTCTTGAGTAAGTGCTTGAGTGGAGGCCCAATGTCCATCTGCTGCCTTAATATTAAACCTATAAATGTATTCACATAGATCTGTTTCCCCACACGCTTTTTTTTAAATTGTGAAATATTTATTTCTTTTTTTAAAAAAAATTATTAGGGGATCATACAACTCTTATCACAGTCCATACATATACATACATTAATTGTATAAAGCACATCTGTACATTCTTTTCCCTAATCATTTTTTTCTCCTCTTTTCTATTTTTACATTTTATTAGGGACTCATAGAACTCTTATCACAATCCATACATATGCATACATCAATTGTATAAAGCACATTCATACATTCTCTGCCTCAATCATTCTCAAAGCATTTGCTCTCCACTTAAGCCCTTTGCATCAGGTCCTCTTTTTTTTTTCCCTCCCTCCCCTCTCCCCCCTCCCTCATGTGCCCTTGATAATTTATACATCGTTATTTTGTCATATCTTGCCCTATCCGGAGTCTCCGTTCCCCTCCTTCTCTGCTGTCCCTCTCCCAGGGAAAAGATCACATGTGGATCCTTGTAACCAGTTCCCCGTTTCCAACCCACTCACCCTCCACTCTCCCAGCATCACCCCTCACACCCTTGGTCTTGAAGGTATCATCCACCCTAGATTCCCTGTGTCTCCAGCCCTCATATGAACCAGTGTACAGCCTCTGTCCTATCCAGCCCTGCAAGGTAGAATTCAGATCATGGTAGTTGGGGGGAGGAAGCATCCAGAATCTCGGGGAAAGCTGTGTCCTTCATCAGTACTACCTCGCACCTTAATTAACCCATCTCCTCTCCTAAACCCCTCTATGAGGGGATCTCCATTGGCCGACACTTGGGCCTTGGGTCTCCACTCTGCACTTCCCCCTTCATTTAATATGGTATATATATATATATATATATACATATACATATATATACACATACACACACATATATCTTTTTTATTTTCATGATGCATTATACCTGGTCCCTTGGCACCTCGTGATCACACTGGCCGGTGTGCTTCGTCCATGTGGGCTTTTTTGCTTCTGAGCTAGATGGCCGCTTGTTCACCTTCAAGCCTTTAAGACCCCAGACACTATCTCTTTTGATAGCCGGGCACCATCAGCTTTCTTCACCACATTTGCTTATGCACCCATTTGTCTTCAGCGATCCTATCATGGAGGTGTGCAGTCAATGATATGAGTTTTTGTTCTTTGATGCCTGGTAACTGATCCCTTCAGGACCACTCGATCACATAGGCTGGTGTGTTCTTCCATGTGGACTTTGTTGCTTCTGAGCTAGATGGCCGCTTGTTTATCTTCATGCCTTTAAGACCCCAGTCACTATCTCTTTTGATAGCCGGGCACCATCAGCTTTCTTCACCACCTTACTTGTTCACCCACTTTGGTCCAGCCGTTGTGTCGGGAGAGTGAGCATCATAGAGTTCCAATTTAAAAACGAAAGTATTCATGCATTGAGGGAGTGTTTGAGTAGAGGCCCAAGGTCCTTCTGCCACCTTAATGCTTGACCTATAAATATAGACACATCGATCTATTTCCCCATCCTCCTATATATATTTGCATGTACATGTCTTTGTCTAGACCTTCATAAATGCCCTTTGGCTCCTAGCTCTTTCCTCCATCTCCCTTGACTTTCCTCCTACCTTACTACCATGCTTCATCGCCACCTGGACTAGAGTATACCTCTTCTCTACGCAACCTTATCCTTGATCATTCCCCAGCAGGCCTGCCATTCCCCCCTCTCTACCATTTTGGGTCCATGTTTTTCCCTTGTCCCTGTGTTTGTTAACACCACTTCCTTACCCCCCTTACCCCCCCACCCCAAGTCCCCCCGGAACTGTCGGTCCCATTGTTTATCCTCCAGATAGTTCATCCAGCCTGTCCTATTCAGACAGACCTGTGGAGACACTAACATGCATGAAAACAAGACAGAGGAGAACAAAGCAACAGTATACAACCAGACAATAAAACAACAAAAACAAACCACTTAAAGAACAGAACAAAACAGTTCACAAGAGAAAAGCTTGTAGTTAGTTCAGGGATTGTTTGCTAGCCCTTAGGAGCGTTTTCCAGTCCAGTCTGTTGGGGCACCACACCCTGGCCCCAAAGTCCACTTTCAGCATTCCCTGGGGACCTTGCCACTCCATTCCCTTGCTGTTCCGCTGCACTCCCCCAGTGATTTGCCTCCGTGTGGTGTGCCTCAGTTCAGGTGCAATTCCCACACTGTGTCTCCGGTGCTGTCCCCTGTATCGCCCTTAGTCACTGATTGGCATCATTTCTTATAGTGGGGCCAGCCATGTTGTTCTCTCTGTGGACTGGCTGCTCTACTCAGGAACATCATCCTCACGGCCTGGTGGGCCAGGCTGTGCTCCACTCTCTCCTCCTGCCCCTTCATCTGCTCCAGTTTGCTCTGATCAAATATGTTCATCTCCCGGAGCTGCAGAGTCAATGTCGTCCTTTGGAACAAATTCTTTTTTGGGGAGGGGCAGGAATCCACTTAATTTTTGGTGCTGGGGCCAGCCTCCCAGACCTCTCCACTGGTTCCCTACTCCATGCCGGGATATTGCATTCACACCTTGCAGCACTGGGTTGAAGTCTGGTCCCACTTTCCCTGTGGAGATATAAACAATACCCTCCCCTTGGGTGGATTAATGCCCCATGCCCCTGCTCCCCTTTTCTTCCTTATATTCATCCTTTTGTTTTCCTTTCCCCCCCCTCCTCCACCATTGTCTACCATGTAAATCCCTGGTTTTGGTCTGGTCACTTCCATACTACACAGTCATCACCCCTAAATCCCCACACTCTTTTTTTTTTAACAATTTATTGGGGCTCATACAATTCTTATCACAGTTCATACATATACATACATCAATTGTATAAAGCACATTCATACATTCCCTGCCTCAATCATTCTCAAAGCATTTGCTCTCCACTTAAGCCCTTTGCATCAGGTCCTCTTTTTTTTTCCCCTCCCTCCCCTTTCCCCCCTCCCTCATGTGCCCTTGGTAATTTATACATCATTATTTTGTCATATCTTGCCCTATCCGGAGTCTCCCTTCCCCCCCTTCTCTGCTGTCCCTCTCCCAGGGAAGAGGTCACATGTGGATCCTTGTAATCAGTTCCCCCTTTCCAACCCACTCACCCTCCACTCTCCCAGCATCGTCCCTCACACCCTTGGTCCTGAAGGTATCATCCACCCTGGATTCCCTGTACCTCCAGCCCTCATATGAACCAGTGTACAGCCTCTGTCCTATCCAGCCCTGCAAGGTAGAATTCAGATCATGGTAGTTGGGGGGAGGAAGCATCCAGGATCTGGGGGAAAGCTGTGCTCTTCATCGATACTACCTCACACCCTAATTAACCCATCTCCTCTCCTAAACCCCTCTATGAGGGGATCTCCATTGGCCGACACTTGGGCCTTGGGTCTCCACTCTGCACTTCCCCCTTCATTTAATATGATATATATATACATATACACATATATACACATACATACACACTTATATCTTTTTTTTTTTTGCATGATGCCTTATACCTGGTCCCTTGGGCACCTCGTGATCGCACTGGCCGGTGTGCTTCTTCCATGTGGGCTTTTTAGCTTCTGAGCTAGATGGCCGCTTGTTCACCTTCAAGCCTTTAAGACCCCAGACACTATCTCTTTTGATAGCCGGGCACCATCAGCTTTCTTCACCACATTTGCTTATGCACCCATTTGTCTTCAGCGATCCTATCATGGAGGTGTGCAGTCAATGATATGATTTTTTTGTTCTTTGATGCCTGGTAACTGATCCCTTTGGGACCACTCGATCACACAGGCTGGTGTGTTCTTCCATGTGGACTTTGTTGCTTATGAGCTAGATCGCCGCTTGTTTATCTTCATGCCTTTAAGACCCCAGTGACTATCTCTTTTGATAACCGGGCACCATCAGCTTTCTTCACCACATTTACTTGTTCACCCACTTTGGCTCCAGCCATTGTGTTGGGAGAGTGAGCATCATAGAGTTCCAATTTAATAAAAGAAGGTATTCATGCATTGAGGGAGTGTTTGAGTAGAGGCCCAAGGTCCTTCCGCCACCTTAATACTTGACCTATAAATATAGACACATCGATCTATTTCCCCATCCTCCTATATATATTTGCATGTACATGTCTTTGTCTAGACCTCCATGAATGCCCTTTAACTCCTAGCTCTTTCCTCCATCTCCCTTGACTTTCCTCCTGCCCTACTACCATGCTTCGTCGCCACCTGGGCTAGCGTATACCTCTTCTCTACACCACCTTATCCTTGATCATTCCCCACCAGGCCTGCCATTCCCCCTTCTCTACCATTTGGGGTCCCATGTTTTTCCTTGTCCCTGTGTTTGTTAACACCACTTCCTTGCCCCCCTTACCCCCCCCCACCCCAAGTCCCCCAGGAACTGTCGGTCCCATTGTTTTTCCTCCAGATAGTTCATCCAGCCTGTCCTATTCAGACAGACCTGTGGAGACACTAACATGCACGAAAACAAGACAGAGGAGAACAAAGCAACAGTATACAACCAGACAACAAAACAACCAAAACAAACCACTGAAAAAGAACAGAACAAAACAGTTCGCAAGAGAAAAGCTTGTAGTTAGTTCAGGGATTGTTTGCTAGCCCTTAGGAGCGTTTTCCAGTCCAGTCTGTTGGGGCACCACGCCCTGGCCCCAAAGTCCACTTTCAGCATTCCCTGGGGACCTTGCCACTCCATTCCCTTGCTGTTCCGCTGCATTCCCCAGTGATTTGCCTCGGTGTGGTGTGCCTCAGGTCAGGTGCAATTCCCACACTGTGTCTCCGGTGCTGTCCCCTGTATCGCCCTTAGTCACTGATTGGCATCATTTCTCATAGTGGGGCCAGCCATGTTGTTCTCCCTGTGGACTGGCTGCTCTACTCAGGAACATCATCCTCATGGCCTGGTGGGCCAGGCTGTGTTCCACTCTCTCCTCCTGCCCCTTCATCTGCTCCCGTTTGCTCTGATCAAATATGTTCATCTCCCGGAGCTGCAGAGTCAATGTCGTCCTTTGGAACAAATTCTTTTTGGGGGAGGGGCAGGAATCCACTTAATTTTTGGTGCTGGGGCCAGCCTCCCAGACCTCTCCACTGGTTCCCTACTCCACGCCGGGATATTGCATTCACAACCTGCGGCACTGGGTTGAAGTCTGGTCCCACTTTCCCTGTAGAGATATAAACAATACGCTCCCCTTGGGTGGGTTAATGCCCCATGCCCCCGCTCCCCTTTTCTTCCTTATATTCATCCTTTTGTTTTCCTTTCCCCCCCTCCTCCACCATTGTCTACCATGTACATCCCTGGTTTTGGTCTGGTCACTTCCATACTACACAGTCTTCACCCCTAAATCCCCACACTCTTATATAAATATATTTACATATGTACATTCCAGTCTTTAGATCTCTATAAATACCCTTTGTCATCTAGTTCTTTCCTCTACTTCCTTTTACTTTCTTATCCCACCATCCTGCTCAACCTTCATTTGGGTTCCAGTAATTTCTCTCGGTTACATTGCCCTTGCTGAAACCCCACCAGGCCTCTCACACCCTCCTTGCCACTCATTTTGGATCACTTGTTGCTCCCCTGTCCCTGGGTTATTCAGCACCACCTCCTTACCCCCACCTCCCCTTCTCCCGCATCCCCCAGAACTATTGGTCCCGTTGTTTTCTCCTCCCGACTATTCATCTATTCTATCTAGATAGATATGTAGACATAATAATATGCACCAAAAATCAAGCCATAGCAAGATAAGCAATGAGTGAGGACACAGCAATGACAACAAAAAAGGAAACCAATTCCTCATAGAAGAATAAATTAATTAAAAGAAAAAAATTTAAAAAGAAAGAAAAATCTGTAAATAGATCAAGGTTCTGATTTTTTATCTCTAGGCAAGTCCTTCAGGTAGGTCCAATGGAGTATCATGCTCTGGCCCCAGAGTCTGTCCATTGTACTCCCTCTGGGGTTCCCTGCTCTGCTCCCATGGTTGCTCTGCTGCACAATTTTAGTCGGCTGCCTCAGTGTCAAGGGGTCAGTCTGGGCCAGTCCCGACACTGAGTCTTCAGTGTTGTCTCCCTTAGGGCCCTGCGACAGCAAGGGACGGCGTGTCTCATAGTGGGATCAGCCATGTTGTCCACTCTGTGCATTGGCTGTTCAGATCAGGGATATCGTCCTCCAGGCCTGGTGGGTCAGGATGTGTTCCATTCTCTCTTTCTCCCCCTTCATTTGCTCCCATTTGTGCTGATCTGACATGCCCCTCTCCCCTAGCTGCAGCTTCAGTGCCCTCCTCTCACATAAATTCTTCTGGGGGGAGGGTCAGTTGTCCACTTAGCTGGTATGGGGACCAAGCCCTCAGGCCCCTCCCCTGGCTCCCCACTTCTTGTTGGCATGCTGCATTCGTCTGGCACTGGCTTTATATCTGGTCCCTCTTTCCCTGTGGAGACACAAACAATACCCCACCCCCTTGGGTGGGTCAGTGCCTTATTCCCCCATCACACATCTTTTTCTTTCTTTCCCCTTTCTTCTCTCTCCCCCTTTTTAGTTGGCTACCATATGTACCCCTAGAATTGGTCTGGCGCCTGCCATACTACCTGGACCTCACCCCTGGAGTGTTTGGATACAGTAGCTTTTTCCCTGTGCCCCTTTTGCATTTACCTTACCTTTCTGTTCTTTCTTTATATATATATATAAACTTTCCTCAACAGACTCATGTTGTACTTGTCCTTTTGTGGTTGACTTACTTCACTTAGCATAATTTCCTCCAGTTCTTCCCATGCAGCGATATGCTTCATGCGTTCATCACTGCTTTTTAGCGATGCATAGTACTCCATTGTATGTATGTACCACAGTATTTTCATCCATTCATCTGTTGATGGAAATTTGGGTTGTTCCCAACTCCTTGCAATTATGAACTGTGCCGCAATGAACATTGGAGCATAGATGTCTGGCCGTGGTTTGTTCTTGCCTCTTCTGGGTATATGCCCAATATAGGGATTGCTGGGTTGTATGGTAACTCAATTTCCATCTGTTCTAGAAATCGCCAAATCGATTTCCATAGTGGCTGTACATACCTACATGTCCACCAGCTGTGGATGAGAGCTCCTATCTCACCACATCCCCTCCAACACTTGTTGCTATTTTTGAGGGTGTTAGGTGGTATCTCATAGTTGTTTTGATTTGCATTTTTCTCATGGCTAATGATCAGGAACATTTTCTCATGTGTTTATTGGCTATTCAGATTTTAGACTCTGTGAAAATTTTGTTCTGGTCCTCTTCCCACCTCCTCAGTGGGCAATTAGTTTTTCTCTTGTTGTAACCTTGAAAAGTATTGTGGATTTTAGTAATAAGGCCTTTGTCTGATGTGTCATTGCTAAAGATGTTTTCCCAGTAGGTGGACTCTCTCATTTCTCTCTTGGTGAATTCTTTCAATGTACAGGTGTCTTATCTTCAGTATACCCCCCTTGTCTCTTTGTGACTCCTCTGTATTTGTATCCTTCCCTGTTTCTGATAACCTATGTATTCCCTGTGCCAAGGTTCTCAGGTTTCTCCCAATTCCCTCATTAATGGCCCTAATAGTTTGGGGTTTTATCTCAAGGTCTGTGGTCCACCTTGAGTTTATTCTTGTGCATGGAGTGAGATAAGGGTCTTGCTTCATTTTTCTGCAGGTAGATATCCATTTTTTCCAGCACCATTTATTGAAGATGGCATCTGCTTTCCAGTTAATATTTTTGGGGCCCTTATCAAAGATCAGTTACCTCTATGCTGATGTTTTTATTTCTGGGTCTTCAGCTCTTTTCCATTGGTTTGAATATCTGTCATTATGCCAGTACCACACTGTTTTGACTACTGTGGCCATATAATACATGCTAAAGTCAGGTAGAGTAAGCCCTCCCACATTGTCCTTCTTCTTGAGGAGTTCTCTGTTAATTCTGGGTTTCTTCCCTCTCCATATGAAGTTGGTAATCTGTTTTTCCTATTCCTTGAATAAGGATGGTGGTATTCATATTGGGATAGCATTGAACTTATATAGTGCCTTGGGAAGAACTAACATCTTTACTATATTGAGTCTGCCAATCCATGAGCATGGGATTTTTTTCCGTTTGTTGAGGTCACTTGTGATTTCTTGAAGTAGTGTTTTATAATTTTCCGCATACAAATCTTTCATTTTTTGGTCAAGTATATCCCTAGGTATTTCAATTTTGGCTATTGGTTTTTCATATATGGCTTGTATAATATTGAGGAATTTTCCTTCTATTCCTATCTTCTGGAGTGTTTTAAACGGAAATGCGTATTGGAGGTTGTTGAATGTTTTTGCCACATCTATCGATGTTATCATGTGGTTCTTATATTTTTTTCTGCCAATGTGGCGAATAATGCTGATGGTCTTTCGTATGTTGAACCATCCCTGGTATGAATCCCACTTGGTTGTGGTGAATTATTTTTTTAACATGCTTTTGTATTCTATTGGCCAGTATTTTGTTAAGGATTTTTGCATCGATGTTCATTAGGGATATTGGGCTATAGTTCTCAATTCTTGTGGAATCTTTTCCTGCTTTAGGTATCAGAGTTATACTAGCTTCATAGAAAGAGTTTGGGAGTTTTCCATCTTTTTCTATGTTCTGCAAGAGTTTGTATAGGACTGGTGTCAGTTCTTCCCTGAATACTTGGTAGAATTCTTCTGTGAAGCCATCTGGTCTGGGGGATTTTTTTTAGTGATTAATCCCTTGATTACCTTGTCTATTTCTTCCATTGATATGGGTCTGTTGAGGTTCTTGATATCCATCTGGGATAGTCTAGGGAGGGATTGTGTTTCCAAATATTTGTCCATGTTTTCCAAACAAATTGTTGAATTCGCTAGAGTATAGACCTTCATAGTACCGTGTAATTATCTTTTGATTTCATTAGGATCCATTGTAATGTTCCCTGTTTCATCCCTCAGCCTTGAAAATGTTGTTTGCTCCTTCCTTTCTTTAGTTAGGTTTGTGAGAGGTCTACCAATTCTGTTAATTCTTTCAAAGAACCAACTTTTAGAGGCATTAATTTTTTCCATAATTTTCTTGTTTTCCCTCTCCTGTATCTCTGCTCTGATTTTTATTATATCTATCCTCTTGCTATTAGTAGGGCTGTTCTGTTGACTCTGCTCTAATTGGTGTAAGTTTTGTGTCAGCATATCATCCATGAGTCTCTCTTCTTGTTTTAATGTGTGCATTTATTGCTATCAGCCTTCGAGGAAGGCTTCTTAACAACCTGCTATATGCAGAAGACTTGAAGCACATTCTGAATGAAGATCAAGGATTACAGCCTCCAGTGTGGGTTACAAATCAATGTAAAGAAGATCAAAATCCTCAGAACTGGATCAACAGGTAACATCATGACAAATGAAGAAAAGGTTGACTCAATAGATGGTTTCATCTTACTTATATCTACAATCAATGCTCATGAAGTATCGGTCAAAGGATCAAATAACTCATTCTAATGGACAGACAAATATGCTTTACAAGAGCTCTTGAAAGTGTTGAAAATTAAGGATATTATTTTGCAGTCTAAGACGTGCCTGACCCAAGCTGTGATATTTTCAATCATTTCAAATGCATGTGAAAGTTGGACACTGAAGGAAGAAAATCAAAGAAGAATTGATGTATTTGAATTATGGTGTTGGCAGAGAATATTGAAAGTACTATGGACTTCCAGGAGAAGAAACAAATCTGTCCTGGAAGAAGTACAATGCTTCTTAAGAAGCAAGGATGGTGAAACTTCATCTTACGTACGTCAGACAAGTTATCATGAGAGTCCAACCCTTGGGAAAAGACAACATACTTGGTAAAGTAGAGCAGCACCCAAAAAGAGGAAGACCCTGAACAAGATGTATTGATACATTTGTTGCAACAATGGGTCCAAACATAGGAACAACTGTTCAGATGGCACAGCACTGGGCAGTGTTTTGTTCTTTTGTACATACAGTTGCTATGGGTCAAAACTGACTCGACAGCATCTAACAAAATGTTCAATATTCTACCTTTTAGAATCCTTTAATATTGTATCTCTTGAATTTATTTTTCCTCAGTTATTTATTTTTAATATCAAATATGTCCTTCTCATTAAGTTTTCATTTCTTTTTTAAAAAAATCATTTTATTGGGGCTCATATGACACTTATCACATTCCATACATCCATCCATAGTGCCAAGCACATTTGTACATTTGTTGCCATCATCATTCTCAAAACATTTTCCTTCTACTTGAGCCCTTCGTAACAGCTCCTCTTCTACCCTCCCTCCCACATGAACCCTTGATAATTTATAAATTATTATTATTTTGTCATGTCTTATACTGTCTGATGTCTCCTTTCACCCACTTTTCTGTTGTCCATCCTCCGGGGAGGGGATGATTATATGTAGATCCTTGTCATCGGTTCCCCCTTTCTACCCCACCTTTCCTCCACCCTCCACCCTCCATCGCCACTCTCACCACTGGTCCTGAATTCCCTGTGTTTCCAATTCCTAACTGTACCAGTCTACATCCTCTGGTCTAGCCAGATTTGTAAGGTAGAATTAGGATCATGATAGTTGGGACGGAGGAAGCATTTAGGAACTAGAGGAAAGCTGTATGTTTCATCATCGCTACACTGCACCCTGACTGGCTCGTCTCGAACCAAAAATCTTATCATTGTGAATGAGAGGGAGTGCGGAATGGGGACCCAAAGCCCATCTGTAGACAACTGGACATCCCCATTAAGTTTTCTAACTCCAAGTTTTTCTTTCTCTATTTATTTCACTTTTTATACTAACTGCCCACAGGGGCAGTTCCACCCTGTCCTACGAATGGGCATGGACTCAAAGGCAGTGATTTTTAGTTTGAGAAATCTAATGTGTGCTCTGACTCCATCACCTTCTCCTCTTTCCTATTTTCTTCCCCTTTGTCCAAAATAATACGAATTTATGTTTTTTGTGTTTGTTAGTGTATTTATGGCTTATATTAGGGCTACAAAGTTTGTCTCTATTATTTTCATTGTTTATCAGTATAGTTCGAGGTTTTCCATTTAAGTATTTCCTTCCATCTTTGTATATAGTGACATTAGAGGTATTTAAAATCTGGTGGCATAGCTTTTAGTGTCAGAGCAGCTCACAAGCCACCACAGTATGACACACACAGACACGGAGTGGGAAAGGGACTGTGGGAAATAATGAGTGGCTGTGCACCAATCACATTTTATTTATAGAAACAAGTAGCAAAACATTTTTTTAAAGAAACAAATAGAAGATCAGAATTGGCCAATTTATTGGCCATAGTTATTTCAGGCCAACCAAATTATAGTCATAATATAGATATTGAACATGTTCGATTACGATTAGACAGTGCCAAAAAATCCAAGTAAGCAACATAAGCTAAGAATGAGGCTCCGACGTCATTGACAACCTCTGCACCTTTGTCTCTCAAAT
This sequence comes from Tenrec ecaudatus, assembly GCF_050624435.1. Classification (NCBI taxonomy): domain Eukaryota; kingdom Metazoa; phylum Chordata; class Mammalia; order Afrosoricida; family Tenrecidae; genus Tenrec; species Tenrec ecaudatus. Next base: position 48,961,891 of record NC_134531.1, read on the forward strand.
CACCTTTGGCCACAGTAGGATATGTATTCCCTTTGATTATTTTTTTTAATCTTCATCTTCAGATAATTAAATTTGATACATGGTAAAAGACGAAATTGGAACATGGCTATGCTGTGGCCTGTTCAGGGTGAGAGACGATCTTTTCAAAGACGGACTGTCAAACAATGCTGATCATCCACTTTGTGTAGAAAGAAAAATGACCCAAGGTGTGGATGATCCGTATTTCCTGAACTTCTGCCAGGGAAGAAAAAGAATAAATGATTGGATTCAAAGAGATCTGGGGAAGAACCATAGGGATGGACTTCAGATTCTCAGAAGCTGTTTCCTAGGGACCATGACCTACCACACCTTAACAACAACAAAGGAAATTGGGTAATCTCTTCCATTCCTATTCAAGTCAAAACAAACGCACTACCATTGAGTTAATTCTTACTTAAAGTAGCCTTACAAGGCAGGATAGAACTGACCCTACTGGTCTCTAAGACTGTAACTCTTTACAGGGGCAGAAAGCCTCACCTTTCTCCCCAATGCAGCTTGTGGATTTAAACGACTGACCACACTGTTGGAACCCACTCTGACACCTGGGCTCCTTTAATTCCTACTAGTGTGTCAGAACTGGTATGGCATCATACCAGGCCATGTAGACTAGATCTTTGATCTTGGATTTACTGTTTATGTGAGGGAATGAGGTATGTGGAAATACATGAACTCATTAATACTGCCTTTAGAATGAAGGCTATATAATTCCAGAGGAGACAGTAAAAATCAAGAAACTTTAAGGAGGAGCGAATACCCAGATCTGTGTAACACATCAGTGCAGTCGTTTCAAATTGAAAAGGTATGTCTTCTACTCCCCCCACCCCGAACAGGAATTCATCCTATTCACAATTTTAGCTTCTCACTCAATCGTTGTTCCCCACTTTGTGCTTAATCATAAACATTAGAATCCAAGGTGACTCCATTGCCACTTGAATGTGCCAGAGCAACTCCCATGAGCTGAGCCTTTTTTTGGCTTTTTTTCCCCTAATGCCTAAACGTGGAACATAAGCCCTTCCCGATGAGAACCATCTATTATAACACAATAGCCATATATTACAGGAATAGCAAAAGAAGGAGGAGAAGGGGCAAGCCTCTTTGTTCCATGAGACATTGGCACTGGTGTGCTTGTTTCCAGACTCCCTGCTCGGTCTACAACTCACCCACCGCCTATTGGCTAGCCTCAGTGGTTTGGGGGTAGGTTACTTATAACCAAACGCACTCCTTAATTGTTTATTCATCAATAATCAGTGCAAAGGGTACATCAAGAGATCTACCATTCTGATTCATTTTACTTTGTTTCCTCTCCAGAAGCAGCACCATGCTTTTCATGGGCCTTTCTGAATGTGACGTCAGTCATGTGCATTTGTCTAACACTTCTCGTCATGTGTGAGGAGCGCTGGGGTTCAAGATGAGAAAATATTACAAAACAAAAACAAGCCAGAAAAGTGAACTCACTGCTGCCTCGTCACTCTGAAATCACAAGTAACAGCATGAGAAACATGATCTCTGCTTTAGGTTCACAGTTGCTTTACAGGTATTTCATAACTTTGTATGAATATCCTCAACTTAGAGTGACATTTCAAATTTTATTTTGTTCCTCATAGTTCAAAGTTCTAACTTGGTCCAGAATTCTTATTACCTAGGGGGTAATGACCCCTTCTCTCTGAACCCATCAATAATAATAATAATAATAATTAATCTCTGAACCCTACTGTTGTAGTAGTTGTTGTTTTTGTTAAGTGCCATTGGGGCGGCTCCTACACATATCGACCATAAGCACAACAGAGCAAAACACTGCATGGTTCTGTGCCAGCCTCACTATTGCTCCTATACCTGAAGTCATTGCTGCAGACACTGTATCCGTCCATATCTTCTAGGGCCTGCCTCTGTTTCACTGCCCACCACTTTCCCTAACATGATGTCCCAAAACATGTCCAAAGTGTGTAAGGCAAAGTCTTGGCATCCTTGCCTCTAAGGAGCACTTCTTCCAACACTGGGCGGTTTGTCCTCTTAGCAGTTCTCGGTGCCTTTATGTTCTTCTCCAGCGCCACACTTCAACTGCAACGATCCTTCTAGCATCTTCCTTATTTAGTGTCCAACTTTCACATGCATATGCTCCATCCATGCCTTGGGTCAGGCACACCTTAGTCTTCAAAGTAACACCTTTGCTCTTGAGTACTCTAAAGAGGTCTCGTGCAGCAGATTTCCCTAATCTAATCTATCTTTTGCTCTCTAGACTGCTGCTTTCATGGGCAAGGATTGTGGCTCCCACTAAGACAAAATTCTTGACAACTTCAAACTTTCCCCCATTTATCAGAACCACAAGACTTACATTCAACAATTTAAATGCACATTGAATCTTACAGGGTTCATAAATATCACTTCTGAGCCCAGATAGTTACATTGAAACCGATTTCATGTTGTCGAACAGTCAGTTCTCCAGTGAAAATAATCAACCAGTGAAGATCAAAAGGGAAGAATTTACTCAAGGACCGATGGCTAGGAAAGGAGGAAAGGAAACAGGAAACACTGGGTGGAATGCGGACACAGATAGTAGGTTGATGGCATGGAAATGGATGAGTTGAAGCAACATGAGTATAAATTGTTGAATGTGAAATTTATGATCTTCTTGGTAAATCTTGAACTAAATCACAATAAAATTGTTGGTTTTATTAATCAGGTATTTAAATCACATGTATAAAGATATATTTGAATGCTAATCATTATTTCCTCAGTGTGATTAACCAACAGTAATCACAGGGTAAGGATTAAGGATTATGTCCACTAGACACTTCTTGGTAAGGGTAGGTAGGGGCAGAGCTCAACCAGTCATTTATGTTGCAGCCTGATGTCACCTTGTGTCAGCCCGACTGAAGAAACAAATCCAGTGACACTCACATATGTGTAAGAAAGGGCTAGTCCTTAAGTCCCGCACTAGTCCCTCTTCAGACTCACGCAGCCATCTGCAATGATGTAGAATTCAGGAAGAGCACAAGCCAGTGGGTGCAAAGTTGTGTGGCCCCAATAATGGCAGCAGCATCTCCAGAACTTTGGCAATGACCAGGGTCAGCCAGCAGGAAGGTGAAGGCAGAGAGAGAAAGGGAGGTTCCCAGGACACACCTTATGAAAAGGCCGCTCCCACAAAGGGGTCACCGTCAGGCTGTGACCTGATTGACAAGCTAAAATCCACCCTACACTTTTATGTACCTTCAAGTTGGCATGAAATTATGTAAGTCCCACACACCTCCTTGGTGTCCTAAGCCTTTTAGTTTAAGAAATAACAGCCAAGCAGAGTTAAAGTCTCTTTGGCCCTTTGTCTTCTGCCAGAGCTGGAACTTGTGTCTAGTTCCTAAATCTCCTGTTGTGTCACCTGCCTACCCCAGGAACCATCAGCGCGCTCCGGAGAGTGGATTCATTCAGGGGACTTCAGACCTCTGCGTCCACCAGCCCATGCCCCTGCTGACTCTGCTTCATCACACTGCTTCCTGGGCATCAGTTTCTATGAGCTAGTAGAAGTCTGAATTGAATCAGACTAAATTTACCTATTTCTACAACTATCTAAGCCATGTCTTGATAGAAATCTCTTTCTATATACAACACATACAACTATCAATGATTTTGCTTCTGTACAAAACCGAACCTGACATATACAGTAACAAAGAAAACATGGGCAGATAGTTCTATTGAGAGTAGCACTATGGAGAAAAATAGAAGCATAAAAAGCTCAGTAAGAGCCTCGTCCCAGTTGCATACCTCATTGTGAGAGCCAACCTAAGTGTCATTCAGTTTCCCCTTTAATACAACGAAGATCATTCTATAGCTATCTCCACATGTTGAAGCTAAAGTAACTGAAACAACAGGTAAAAATTTAGCACTCTATCACTTGATCGCCCTTATATAATACATTTAAATTTATTTTAGTTTTTTACATTTTCTCTTTGATTGAGGCTTGTGTTTTACTTTGTTATTCTTGTTAGTTTATTTTTTAAATGTTTTTCTGTATATGAAATCTAGGATAGGTCAATCGAGAGACACAGTAACTGGATTAATGTTTTCTTGGGGGTATGGCAGGTGAGGCTGGGGGAAATGGGGAGCTAATAATGATACTACTCTAAAATTGATTATGGTGATGATTGTATACTCTTCTTGATATAATTGAACTGTTGGACTATATGATATGTGAATTATATGCCAACAAAACTGTTGAAAACAAATTAGTAAAATGAATTAACATGCAAAACTCTTGTGCAGACACAGACATTTTTGCAGGGGTGTGCACGCACACTGTAAAGGACCACTTGCCTTTACATAGCAAACCTAGATCAATAGTAAAGTTCATTTTTTCTTACGTTTTTGTAAAGTGTTAAGGAAGCTGAATTAAATGGCTGTAAGAAAGGTTCAAGATTTCCTAAAGTGTTTTTGGATCGGCTTCGAAAGATTACAAGAATGAAAAAAACACCTGTTTTTTAATTTAGCAAAAGCAAAGAGTGCTTCTGGAAATGGCATAAAGCATGGGGGGCGGGAGCACCACAACAAAAATTCCTCACTGCCTTCAAGTCAGGAGAAGCGTCGGATACACCTGAGTCTTGTGGGGCACCGAATGGGAAATCACAGCTCCACCGACAAGCACCAACTTGACGTTCTCTTTCCCCTACGACGCAGACAGTTTTTTTTTTAAGCCTTAGCAGGATGGCTAGACTAGGTAATCCACGTAAGCAGCTGCTGCAATGTGATCTTTCTCTAGCATGTTAATGTAGAGCTGTGAACTTTTCTGGCTCTGGTCTAGGTTGGGAACATTTGGAGCAACGCTTCTTGATTTAAAGGTGATTACTGCTGGGATTCTCTGCCTGCTGTGCCCCAGAAGCAGGGTCTGCACTAAGAAGTCACCCAGGGCATCAGACTCTCCTAGAAACGTAGGTGACGGATGAATAAGTAATTGAAGTGCTAGACCTATACATTTTTTAAAAGATGTAATGATTGCCTTATTTTAAACATCTTTAAGTACAACAAAAGGAGCCTTATTAGCGCCGTGGGTAAGCATCGGAGTGCTAACCGTAAGGTGGCAGTTCAAATCCACAAGCTCCACAGGATAAATATTTAGTCTTGAGAACACTCCAGAGCAGTTCTACTCTGAGCAGACTCAATGGCCGTGAGACGTAGCATCATGTTCCATTTACTAGATTTGACGTGTTTCCTCGTGTTCTTCTCTTTGGCACATTGGGAGAGAGGCATGGGGCTGGGTCATCAATGTGGTGTCAGCGTTAAGCTTTGAAGCATGGACATTTATCCAACAGTGCCACTAGGATTCCTTCTATGACTGTGTCCTCAAATGACAGCTATTGTGGATACCACGCTTACTGAACAATATTCATTTTTATGTTCATCTGGGGGCTCCCTGGGGTGAATAAAGTGCCTCTGGCTAAGGGACTCTCCCTGAAACTGGAGGAGGAAGTAGGAGACACTTGGTACTGACAGTCTAGTTAAGTCCTCAAGAAGCTGCGCACCAAACACTGAGAGCGTATTTATCCACAATGACCCAATAACCTGCATGGTTTAAAACATGCTGGGCTGAGAGTGGTTAGGAGGTCTTTGTATGTATCCCTTTGGTGAGCAGAATGCAGGAATTGGGTGGATTCTTCATTGTGTCCCCTAAGATTTCCCCTTCAAGGCCAGTTCATTCATTCTTCTACAGCTGTAGGGAGGATTGGCTGCTACTGATTCAGATATCCTTGTTTACTGATGGCAAAGTAGGCTCGAAGCACTTACTGATAAAGACCAAAGACCACAGTTTTCAGTATGAAATGTACTACAAAAAGAAAACAAAAATCCTAACAACTGGGCCAATAAGCAACATGATGAGTGGGGGAAAGAGTTGTCAAAGAATTCATTTTATTTAGATTCACAATCAATGAGCATGGAAATAGGACTCAGGAAATCAAATAGTAGTTTGCTGCCAAAGACCTCTTTTTAACTTATTATTAATAAGGGACTAAACTTTATTGGCAAACTTCTGCAGACATTTTGATATGCATTCCGGTTACCTATTTAGGCAGGCTCACACATGAAGACTAAGTCCCAAGAACACAGTGGGAGGGTGGTGAAACCCCAATTAGCCTTTAACTTATCTGCTAGAAGATTCTGATTGTTTTTTCATTCAGCTCTATTGTCCCCGTTGACTATCCCCCTGGTTTGACATCTGCCTTAGGAACAGGTCACCATGGACACCTGTCAGCTTATGAAAACCATCAGCCGCTGGCCCCGGTCTCCAGGTGAGTCTTTTCTGGAATGTAGACCCTCCAATGGACACACTATGTTGTAGTTTTTATAAATCCTGAAGTTGTACTGATTCGTTCTCCTGCTCAAAGATGGTTCTCATAACGCTCGACATCCAGTTGAATTCAGGGAGTCAGGCTTTCTCTCTCAATCAATCTCATCAAAACTCACTCCTCCCCCTGCCCCCAAACATCTCTCATAACTGTAAGTATAGATTTCAGAACCCATACAAGTTTTACAAACCTCAATTTGTTGTTGTTTTAAATCAATTAATGTCAAAAATTGAATCAGCTATTTAATTCATGAAGCTCCATCATATTAAAATTTAACCGTAAGCCTTCAGCCGCCATGTGCTTTTAAAGAAGGCACCTATTACCTTGAACGTTTGTGATTTCAAACCATAAGCAGCCTTGAATTTTGAAATGGAGTCTATTTTAGGATCCTGCAACTACAACATTACGGGATGTCTCCAATCAAAATGAAGAGAAAGTTAACATGTCGTAACTTCAGAACCTTTAAGCAAGCAATGTCGTTTTTGAAATCAATGGCTTTGTGGTTTGGGTATTTTTTAACCCATTTTTTTTAACTATGAAAGGTACACATTTAATTTATGTTCAAACAGAGATAAAAGCTATACACTTAAAAATGAATTCAATATTTCTCAACTTATTTTAACTCATTTTACAATGCTACATACAGAAACAGTGCAGAGGGAGAATGGAGCAGGATGGGGGAAGGGGAGGACCATGAAAACAGACAGTGTGTGTTGTAGGTAAAGTCTCAGGAACCCTGGGAGGTGCAAGAGATCAGTAGCCACTTTACTCGTAAAGCGTCACAAAGTTTGATAGGGAACTGGAATGGACAATTGAAACATCCCTGAAGGGATGGCTTACACACCTTCATGAGTTTCATCCGATGAAACATTTCTGGCCTCTCAGAATACTGAGCGTGTTCACAGTAAAATGATTGAAAGAGATGAGTCAATTCTTCATATACGAAAGAGATAATGGCTAGAAGAGCCACGGAGCGGCCTTTCAGGCCGTGAGTTGTTTACTGAGGCTCTTCTAGGCAAAGTCTTTTAACTTCCACCAAACAACCTTTTCCCACACAGGTCTGGAGATGAAGGGGGTGGGAAGACACTGATAGGACTGACCTGGGAGTCACTGCTAGCCGTCTGCACTGCGAGGGCCACTCTGCTGCACAGAGAAGCAAGACGAAGGACTTCCCTCCCAACCAGGACCCCAGTGGAGCACATCCCTTGGATCCTGCTCCAGTTTTTAGGCCTGATTTCACCAGTTTCTGCAGCCTTGGGGAAAAATGAACCCTCCAGGTGAATGTCTGAATTTCGATTAGGGGCTTGCCAGCACCCATTAGATGTGAGCCAATTTCCTTTACATTACATTCTAGTGGCCATTACAGCAACTTGCAGAACCCTGGGACATAAGCCCTAGTGGCATAGCAGTTACACTTGGGGCTGCTAACCACAAGGTCAGCAGTTCAAACCCACCAGTTGTTCTGTGGGAGAAAGTCGAGGCTTTCTACTCCCATAAAGAGTTACAGTCTTGGAAATCTACCTGGGCAGTTCTCTCATGTGTTATATAATAAGTGACTTTGAGTAGGAATTAGCTTGATGACAGAAAAGAGAAGGGGAAGGAGAAGAGTGGGGAGGAGGTGGCGGGAAATGGTTGCCGTCGGAAGTGATGGAGGGGTAACTGTAATCTACCTAGGGTTGAAGCCTACTCCAGATCTTTAAAGGAAGAACACGTTCAGTACAGCTCAAATGCAAAGAACTGAAGAAGAAACGCAAGCCTGGTGTTACAACAGCGAAGTATTTGATGGGAAATATTATACGGTACAGGAAACATCAAAGGGAGAAAGAAGGAAAGCACAGTCACTGTACCAGAAGAGCCTCAGTGAGCAAGTCACCGCCCCAGAGGCCATGTCTTGGCTCTTCTAGCCAATATCTCTTTCATATGTAAGATTTATCTCATCTCCTTTCAAACATTTTACTATGAACACTCCCTGTAATAAGAATATTCTTGAACCTTTTCAAGAAGCAGTAAATGATTAAGAACCAATTATACCGAAGGAAAGGGTTCAAGTTGTACTGAAGGCAATAGACATAAACAAGGCTCCTGGAAAACCTAGAATAATCACTGAGATACTTCAATAAGCTAATGCAGCACTAGAAGAATTCACTCGTCTATGCCAAGAAATTTGGATCACCGGCAACTGGTCAACTGACTCTGCCCCTTGCAAAGAAAGGTAGCCCAACAGAATGCAGATATGCTTTGATTTGGCTAACACTTTCAGAGCAGTTGAAATTCTTCCTTTAGTGCCATAGGTTCTTTCTCATAGACATTATCTCATTTGATTTTGGATATAATCCAGGCACCCCCTTACAAGACAGCATAACCCTCTGGAAACCTGGCTCGGAGGAGGAAGGAGAGATCAGTTGAAAACCATATGAGTATGAAGGGGCAGAAAGTGACCCGACTATGGATCTACTGTCTTCAAGTTGCCACCCTGTTTTCTCCATATCAGCTGCCTCCTGATTTCCAGAGCTGGAGATGAGGAAGGTGTGACTCCAAGCACTGGCCCTTAACCAGCAGGACTGCCCAGAGGCCACCCCCTGGTCCAGCACAGAAATCATCAGGTCCTAGGATGAATATTTTCAAGCTCCCAGGAGTGCTATATGTTTATAGCTCTGCGTCCTGGATCACAAATGAAAGCCCCTCTCCCTCCCTCCCTCTGCTCCTTAAATTCATATCATTGCAGCTCCGCAGAACTGTCAGCAGTGTCAGTTAACTCTTCCTCTTGCTTCCTGGTGGTGATGACAGGAAGTGAATATAAAGTCTCTTTATATAGGCTTGCAGTAGCCTTGATTCAACATCTTTGAGGTTCAGTTCTGAAGTCGCTCTCCCTGTGGACATCAGACCGGGGCTCCCTGTGGCTTCCATCGGCCATCTTGGCAAGGGCGCTAAAGCTCAGTATTGGCATAGCCTCCAAGTACTTAAAGGAAGCATGTCCCAGTCGGCACACCAGACTTCACTTGAATCTCACAAGAAGAACTAAGTGTCAGCACGTGCTATTATCGTCCACCTTTGATCGTTGAGAGGAGCCCTGGGGGCATAATGGTTACACGCTGGGCTGTGATAAGCAAGGTCAGGGGTTTAAAACCACCAGCTGATCCCCGGGAGAAAGATGGCCCTGCTTTCTAGTCCTGTAAACATTTAGAGTCTCAAATATTCACAGGGACAGTTCTACCCTGTCCCATAGGTTGGCAGTGACTTGATGGCAGTGAGTTTGGTTTGGTGGTTGTTGAAGAAAACAAAGCACAGAGAATCTAAGCAACTTTGTCAAGACCACTCTCTCTAGTAGGTGTATCCCGATTTATGTTTTAAAAACTATGGCTTAGAAAATATTTGTTCATTACTCATTTTGAGTTCAGAATTTACACAAATGTATTCAAACTTCTGGTGGGGGTATAGTAAAAATGAAGGGAAAAGATCTTCAAAATATAGATCATAGGATCTTCTCAAAATATAGACCTAGAAAAAGACCTTTTAGGGCCTTGAATTTAGTAAGTGCTGAATAAATCCTTACGGATTGAAAAGCGTCTCTTAGAAATCAAAAGTTAAAGTCTCTATCTTCTTACCTACTATAAATTAAAAACTTGGTTTAACCATGAGTTAAAAAAAATTCTGGAAGTGAATAATTACAAGTTAGTTAAGGAGCTCCGTCAGAATCTCCTTCCAATCCTACATTTTCACTAATCTCAGTCAATGGCCTTTCTTTCTTAATCTTGTCACCTCTTGGTTACAACATAAGGACTGTCTCTTGACTAGCTATCTTATCTTTACACAATAGTATTTAAAGCAGAAAACACCAAGAAAGGGGTCAAAAGGGGTGAGGACTTCTTTTTAGGATGCCCTTCACAGCTCATAGAAGATTCCATCTTATGAATAATTGACCGGAAATGGGTCACATGGCTATAAATAAATCACTAACAAAAAGAAATGACATTGATAAAATTATTTTTAATTTCACATGAGCAAGCTGGTGCAGTGGTTAAATTGTTTGCCTGCTAACCAAAGGTCGGTGGTCTAAACCAGCAGTCACTCTGTGGGAGAAAGTTGTAGCAGTCTGTCTTCATAAATTCTTACAGCTTTGAAACCCTATGCAGCAGTTCGACTGTGGCCCGTACGGCTGCTATAGCCGATATCAGCTCCACAGCAGTGGGTTTGAGTGTTATTGCAGAGTTGAGAAAGTAAGGCTCAGAGAGAAGTGTAAAAGCTGAGAGTCAAATCCCAGTCCACATGACTCTGAAAGTGCACTGTAACAAGAGTTTGGAGAAGCTTGTTTTGAAAATCTTTTTAAAGTAATATAACAAAAATGAAATAGGTTTGGACTAAATCCTAGCTACAATTTGAGGACAATAAGTTCTTACATCATGGCCCTGCTTGATACTCACGCTCAGGAAGGAAACAGAGAAGATATGGGAACTATAGCAAAGTATGGTGAAGAAAGTAGATGGTGCCCAGCTATCAGATAAAATAGCATATGAGGTCTTAAAGTCTTGTTTCCAAACAAGCAGCCATCTAAGTGAGATGTCAACAAAGCCCACATAGACTAAGCACACCAACATCTGTGACACAAGGATTGTAAATCATATAATCCAAAGTCAAAGGAGGAAATAGTATCAGAACCTAAAGTGTGAGACTCTGGTTTGCAGAAGGGGATGGATGACAGTGGGAGCCCAAGACACATTTTGGGGATCTACATAGGAAATAAACCCCCAGGGATTTCTCTCTGTCCATAGTAGAGGGATGGGAGGAAAGTAGTTACCAAACAGAGTGCATTGGAGAGATGACTATAGACAATCAAAATGATAAACCTGACTTGAATGTTTAAAACCTTGTCAGTTGATCCCCCTCCGGTGCATGTTACACCTGTTCTGATTTTCAACATTTCTGTATTTTGGGGGGTTTGTTTGTTCATATTGGGATTTATCTCAGATGTATTATGTCATTGAATTTGTATTATATGATTTTCAGTCTATGAAACCCAGGATTGATGAACCTATAGAGACAGCCAGTGGAATAAGGGTTGTTGGAGGTACAGTGGGGGGGCGGCAGGGGGAGAGGGTATAAAAGGGAGCTGTCGTCAAGGAGTTCAAGAAGGAAGAGAATGTTTGAAACTGACTGTGGAAGCAACTGTGTGATGCTGCTTGATGTGACTGAACTATGGCATGATATGATATTGGTATTAATGCCCAATAAAAATAAAATGGTTTTGAAGAAATAAGAAGAGACTAAGTTAAAGTTTTTTAGACATCGCCACACAGTAAATACTGACCCCACAGGCAAATTTTACAAAGGAGTCATGTTTTCCTGGTGATCACATTCTTAAATAACTTTGTCTTAGGCTCTTCGAGCTGACCCCTGCTGATGGCATCAACGTGGTTTCAAAGACTAAGAGGCTATTAATAAAGAGGGTTTTTTTTAGAGAGAGCTCTTCCGTGGCTCTTCTGCCGCTTGTTTTTGCCTGCCCCGAGCCTAGCGTGAGGTTCCATCAATGGCCCCTCGCAGGGAGCTTGACAGGCCTCCGCAGTCAGGGGGACCCTGCAAACTAGGGTTCAACACACGTCTGCAAAGCGCTACGGACCTCGGGTGGAAGATTGAAAAATTACCAGGAAGGCCACCTCTTCCTCCTATCGTGGAACACATTTTTTGGTAATCATTTTATTGGGGGCTCGTATTAACTTTTATCACAATCCATCCATTGGAGGACAACACTGTGTATGGGGTGTTTATCCCTCATTCCAACAAGACAGGGGTTCTGGTGCTCTAGTGGTTACCTGTGGAGCTGCTAACCTCGAGCTTAGCAGTTCAAATCCACCAGCCGCCACCCTGGAAAAAGACGGGGGCTCTACTCCCGTAGAGAGGCAGTCTTGGAAACTCCTAGGGGCGGTTTTCCCTGTCCTGCCGGCTTGCTTTGAGTCTGACTTCATTGAGGGCAGTGAGTTCGGTTGGGTTTTGGGTTCCACTGGGACAGAAGATCTATTTCTTCACTCCTTGAATCCGGCTGGCCTTCGGATTTCCGTAGCCACTAAAAAGGGACAGCAGCAATGTTTTAAAGCTTACGCCGTAGAGGCTTTCCAACTTAAACTGTTGTTCTCCTGGAAGACGCACTTGAGACTGCTGAGCAGAAAGCCAGCGCACCTGCTGGGGGATGAAAGACCCTGGGGGTGGCGGGAAGCTGCGGGAAGCTCAGGCAGCAGCCAGCACCAACTGTTGGACTGTGTGTGAGGCCATCTTGGACAGTCTAGGCTCCAGCTGAATGCAGGCCATCCGTAAGCCCAGGCAAGGCCAGTCGAGACATCAGTCAGCCAGTTCAAAGAGCCACGGCGATGAAATCATTATTTTAAGCCACTGTGTAAGTGGTTTGCTTCACGACAATAGCTCGCTGAAACAGCTGGCTCGCTGCTCCAGAGCACAGGAGCGGTTGCAGCTGGACGCGTCTGCTGCGCGCCAGGATTTATGGAGGGGAAGGAGGCATGGATGCGGGCACAAACGTGGGGGACACTGATCTAAAGCTATTGGAAACACTGCTCTGCTCAAGGAGAGCAACTTGCCATAAGCAAATCTGTATGGGTCGGTTCAACAAAGAAAACGCGATCATAAATTAAAGAGGGAAAAAGAAAGACAGAAGCAGGACGGAGAGGGGCAAGAAATGAGCAGACAACTTGAGCAAAATGTGTCACCCAAAACATAAGACGTGAATCAAAGGCGTTCCTTTGGTCTCAGAAGTACTCAAAAATTTATTCTCTAGTTCAAATAACAAGCCATCTGAAGATACACCAATCAAGACCTTCCCTGTTACTTCTCTACTGTGCTTTACTTCAATCTTGACAAGACAAGTTGTCATCCTAGGGGCGGAAGCAAAATGCTAATGGGGGTCAAAGGGGGGCAGGGAGAAGAAGAAAGGGCATCACCAATAGAAAACCCTGAAAGAGACCTAACTGGGGGAAAGGGAACATTTCTTATTTTTTTTAAGTGAAAGGGTTTTGCTTTTGTGGTATTTTTTCCCTTTTAACTCTCTAGTGAAAGTAAAACATAGATGGAATTGTACAGGACCAGTGTGTTAATAATTTCCTTTGGAAGAATTAATACCAGAGTAATTCCAAGGGGTTGGAAACTAAAGATGTCCCAAATGTCCGACTCTTCCATGATACCACAGCCCTGCGTTCACTCCCCACTCCTCCGGTGAGTACCTCCCCTCAGGTGCCGGGATGCTGTGACTCACTGCAACATCTCAAAGAAGCTCACAAACTTGAAGAAAGGGTCTCTGGTGGCCTGGGGTGCTGTTGAGTCCCAAATCTGAAGGTCCTGCAGAGAGAAGCCAAATGCTGGGTTCAGAGTCAGAAGCCCAAAACATTCAAAAAGCAAAGCAGGTCTTCATGCTTCCAGAAAAGCTCAGTAACGAAAGAGAGGTCACCAAAAGGGGGGGGGGGGCTCTACTGAAGAGAGGGATTTTTTCTCTTGTAGTAGCTGGCAGTAGTGTTCACCAGGGGAAGCAAAGGATGAGGACTTGAGTCACAAGCTCCAGGAAGTGTACGTTTCAGTGACATTGATGATGCTCACTGAGTCGGGCAACCATGCTCACCATCTTAGTCCATGTTGTGCCATCCCCATGAGCATAAATTAACTGTCCCCTAAGTTTCCTATGTAACCCTTTAAGTGGCTGTTGTCAAACTGATCCCACACAGATAGGTTTTAAAAGAGCATAATGCTTAAGGCAAACATTCTTTACTACTTAAGTCAATCTATTATTGGGTTTTAAGAAAACTTCAGAGAATACACAAGGATGCTTCAAACGTTCATGGAGAAGATGACATTAAATATTAATAGACCTTTTCTACAAACTTTTTGAAATAATCTTGTTTTTAGCTTAACATTTGAGGATTATCTCGAGGCAATAATTTCAGGAATTCTTCCAGCCTCTATGGCTCCAGGAAATTAAGATTATGTGAACATTTGAAGTTCTGTTCTGCATTTATCCCCTTTTGATCATAATTCTTGTAGAATCATTCATCTAAAAGCTAAGTAATGGTAGCTGGACATCATCCCGTACTTCTGCTCTTATGGCAAAGGAGGTAATTGTTCATAGAGACAATTAATCATACATCCATTCTCTCTTCGTACTCCTACATTTCCTCCTACTGCTGAGGCTTCAAACAAATAGATAGCCATTGTACTTTCAATAACTACCTGCAGGTTTAAAAAATCATTTTATTGGGGCTCATACAACTCTTATCACAATCCATACATACATCAATTGAGTAAAGCACCCTTATACATTCATTGCACTCGTCGTTCTCAAAATTCACCTTCCGCTTGGGTTCCTGGAGCTACTTGCAGCTTTAAAGACCCTAGCTACTATGTAATCAACTAAGAGGTGGAACAGAAGCCTTAAATGTGATATGAAGCTAATTAACTGGAATGTCCCATGAATCCATCACCCTACACATAAACCCATAAGGTCTTTGATTATATACAAGTAGTTTCAGTCACTACTTTATGTACAGATAGTAACAGTGTTGCTGTGGTTGTTACATAATCTGCTGTCAATTTGGGACTTTAAAGGATTAAGAGTGAAGGGATGGAGTCTAATCTGTCAATCGGTATGGCCTTCTCCTGGGAATTCCGGTATTTCCTCCTTGGAAGCAGGAGAGAATCTCTCTCTCTGCTGACTCCCTGGGAGACATTTGCGGCTGAAAAGACACATGGAACTATGCTAGTGCCCTGAGCTAGAGAAGCCACATGGACCCACCCTGATGCAGCCAGAACCCTGGACCTGGAGAAGCCACGTAGAGACCGCTGCCAACACTGAGATGCTTACAATGCCACTGAATTCACAAGACTCCCACCCACTGGCCAGTGATGTTCCTGCATTCAGTGTCATTGCATGTGTTTCATGAGTTTGAAGAGGACTTTATAAGCTGGTATTGGACATAAGAGCTAATATTGGACTTAAGGACTTGATCTGGACTGGGCTGGGAATCTTTCTTAAAGTACAATTACCCTTTATATGAACCTCTTCCTTATACACATGAGTGTCTATGGATTTGTTTCTCTATTTTACCCAGACTAATGCAGTTGCGTATATGGGGAATGGGGAGGGGATATTGACCACTTAGTGGCTGCCATGCAAAGTTATGACAACTTTTTCCAACTCAACTTTTTACAATTTTGAAATATATTGACATCAATTTTATTAGTTGGTTGTGCAATACTGCGCTTAGTCAATGATAATTTTTCATCACCATAAACTGAAAGTCAGTTCTACTGACTTCCATTAAGTAGTAACTGACCTTTCTCCTTACCTCTCACCATTGGTACCCATTAATAATGGCACCATGTTTCATGCACAAAAAAACATTTTGTGCTCCAGTAGCTCTTGAAGTTGTTTTGAATAGGGAAAAGTTTGTTTACTGTCTCATATGTAAACTTATAATTCCATATTGTCTATAATCATAGCCATTAAAATTGAACTGTACACAATTGCCAAAAGGTATAAACAATTTAAATCAACAGGTCAATGTATAAACAAAATGTAGTACCTATAAGGGGACTTGAAAAAGTTAGTGGGAAATGGGATACAAAGATAATGGATTTATTCATGAACATTTTAAACCTACTATATACATACGATGCCATGAGTGAAAGTCATGGTACATGCTGGCCGGGGTGGCCAACAGCCTGGTAGAGAGCCTGACTGGGACCAGTGAACCAGGCACCTTCATCTCTGGTGTGTACCTTTAAGGTCACTTTGGTGGAGGGTTCTCACGTCAGCTGGGATCAAATGGTCAAGGGAGGGGGAAGGGATGTTGACCACTGAGTGGCTGCCATGCCATCCTGATGAGGGAAACAGGGGAAAGTCAAGTCAGGAGAGGGGAAGGGGAACAGACACATCTGGGAGAAGACAAGTGCATGTCTGTTGGTAGAACAAGGGAGAGGACCAACTTCCTAATGTGTGTGGGAGGTGGGGGGGGATGACTAACAATACTTTTAAGGACCCTAAGTCGGGTGTATGCCTGGTAATATGCACCTAAGAAGCCACATTAGCCCGAGTTTCTGTACACACCCTGGGGACCCAGGCCAAGTGCCATAGATAAGGGCATTGAATCCTGGATCTTCAAGACTCACAACACACTCCAAAGGCCATACCAGAGGAATCCGATGCGGAAACTCCACTAGGTGAACTGGTCTCTTCCTCAAACGCACCTGTAACCTGAGAACTTAAGACTGAAAATTCATGGTGTTTGAAGAAGCAGAAGACAGCTATACGAAGAGTATTGAATTGTCAGTAGGCATATAAACATTGCCTTAGTACATCCATGACCTGCTTGCTGTATTAATATATATTAATTAATATCTGATATATATATATATGTATGACTCTGACCTGAGATTGACATTGTTCATGAATATTATTGTAAATTTTCCCTGACAATCAAATCTCATTTTTTGTGTGTAAACCATGTACAGCCATGTAAGGATTTATTCTCTGTAGGTGAATAATTGAGGTTTACAACACGTAGTTAGCCTACATTGGCCCAATATCCCTCTCTCAAAAGTGTCTTAAACACTAGTGCCGGGGCTAACCAGTGATACTATTAATGAAGGATCCTTAAGCTCCAGGGAGATGATCGACACAATTCTTTACTGTAAATTAGCCAGGAGGTCTTGAAGAGGAGTCAAAGGCAGATAAAAAGCAGATCCAGGAATGAATTTTGAGCTCATACTCTATCCTAACTCCACTTTAAGAACAATTAGTTCTTATAGCATGGACCTGCTAGATGTGTGTCCTCAGGAAGGGGACACAGACTATATGAGTGCTATAGCAAAGTGTGATGAAGAATTTAGATGGTGCCCAGCTATCAAATAGAATAGCAAATGGACTTCTTAAACCTTGTTTCCAAGTAAGCAGCCATCTAAGTGAAATGTCAGCTAAGGCCACATGGAAGAAGTAAACCAACATCAGCGACCCAAGGATTGCAAATCATATAATCCAAAACCAAAGGAGGAAGTAGTATCAGAACCTAAATTGTGAGAATCTGGTGTGCAGAAGGCTAGGGATGACAGTGGGAGCCCAGGATACGTTTGTGAGATCCACACAGGAAGTACACTCCGATGGTTTCCCTCTGGCCATAATTGAGGGGTGGGAAGAAACTGGTTACCAAACACAGAATATGAGAGAGGCGGCTATAGAAGACCAGGATGATAGACCTGACCTGAATGGTTAAAACCTTGTCACTTCATTCCCCCTCTGATACACTTTGGGCCTGATCTGGTTTTCAATACGTGTGTGTGGGCGTGTGTATGTGTGTGGGCGTGTGTATGTGGGCGTGTGTGTGTGTGTGTGTTCATATCGAAGTTTATCTCTTATGTATTTTGTCATTGTGGATATTTTTTAATATGTTTTTCTGTTTTTCGGTATATGAAACCCAGGATTGATGAACCTATAGAGACAACAAGTAGATAAAGGGGTCCTAGAGGAGTGGTCAAGCGGAGTTGGTAGCAAGGAGTTTTAGAAGGAAGAAAACGTTTTGAAACTGATTATAGTAATAATTGTATAATACTACTTGATGGGACTAACCTATCGAATGCAAGGATATCTGTATTATCTGCCACTAAATTGTTTGCTTAGGGACAAAATTGATGTCTTCACCTCATCCTTATTCAGAGGCCTATTTCTAAGGTACTTACTACCAAGTGACTTAAGAAGCACCAGCTTGTGAGCAGGTGACTATGGCTACAGGTTTCATGATTGCGTTGATGGTTTCTGTGCGGTTTACTCTACCCCAGCATAGCACTTTTTTGGCAATGCCTAAAAGTCCACCATTGGAGTCAGTCATTTAAGATAAACGTACTCTCCTTGCGGGGGAGGGGACACTCGCTGCCATCAAGTCTATTTCAACTCAGCAACTCTATATGAATAGGGTCAAATGGCCCCTGTGGCTTTCTGAGACTGTAAATCGTCATGGGAGTCAAAAGCCTCCACTTCCTCCCGAGGACTGACTGCTGGTTTCCAACTGCTGACTTTGGGGTTAGCCGGCCAAGAGATTACTCACTATGCCCCTGGGACAGGCCTATCTTTAAAATACAAAATTTGAATAGGTCATTGATACATATTGGAAATCCATTATAAAAATATATTTGTAGAGGGAATGAAATAGCAGTCAGAGATGCTGGAAGCAGAGATGCTGGAAGCAGGGGAACAGTGGCTAGATATGACTGAAGACAAAGCTCGCTGCAAAATTTTGTCTGGGATACATATTATACTTCAAGCCGACGACTCTCAACTTTTTTTTTTCTGTGCCATCTTTGCAACTGTTTCTTTCTTTCTTTTTTTTTTTTTTTTACATTTTATTAGGGGCTCATAGAACTCTTATCACAATCCATACATATACATACATCAATTGTATAAAGCACATCCGTACATTCTTTGCCCTAATCATTTTCATAGCATTTGCTCTCCACTTAAGCCCTTTGCATCAGGTCCTCTTTTTTCCCCCTCCCTCCCCAATTCCCCCTCCCTCATGAGCCCTTGATAATTTATAGATTGTTATTTTGTCTTATCTTGCCCCCTCCGGAGTCTCCCTTCCCCCCTTCTCTGCCATCCGTCTCCCAGGGAGGAGGTCACATGTGGATCCTTGTAATTGGTTCCCCCTTTCCAACCCACTCACCCTCTACTCTCCCAGCATCACCCCTCACACCCCTGGTCCTGAAAGTATCATCCACCCTGGATTCCCTGTGCCTCCAGCTCCCATATGCACCAGTGTACAACCTCTGCCCTATCCAGTCCTGCAAGGTAGAATTCGGATCATGGTAGTTGGGGGGAGGAAGCATCCAGAATCTGGGGGAAAGCTGTGTTCTTCATCGGTACTACATCACACTCTGACTAACCCATCTCCTCTTCTAAACCCCTCTTTGAGGGGATTTTCAGTGGCTGACAAATGGGCTTTGGGTCTCCACTCTGCACTTCTCCCTTCTTTCACTATATATATATATATATATATATATATATATATATATATATATATATATATATATATATATGTATATGTATATTTGGATGATGCCTTGTACCTGGTCCCTTTGGCACCTAGTGATCGCACAGGCTGGTGTGCTTCTTCCATGTGGGCTTTGTTGCTTCTGAGCTAGATGGCCACTTGTTCACCTTCAAGTCTTTAAGACCTCAGACACTATCTCTTTTGATAGTCGGGTACCATCACATTTGCTTATGCACCCATTTGTCTTCAGCAATCCTATCATGGAGGTGTGCAGCCAATGATATGATTTTTTGTTCTTTGATGCCTGATAACTGATCCCTTCGGGACCACGTGATCACACAGGCTGGTGTGTTCTTCCATGTGGGCTTTGTTGCTTCTTAGCTAGATGACCACTTGTTTATCTTCAAGCCTTTAAGACCCCAAACACAATCTCTTTTGATAGCCGGGCACCATCAGCTTTCTTCACCACATTTACTTGTTCACCCGCTTTGGCTTCAGCAGTTGTGTCGGGAGGGTGAGCATCGTAGAGTGCCAATTTAATAAAAGAAAGTATTCATGAATTGAGGGAGTGCTTAAGTAGGGCTCTCAACTTTTGACATTCTAAATTATTTCCTCAAAAGTCACTAAAAATGCAAATTTCAAACACCAACCATTAAAAACTCTTAGTTATCTGTTTGTTTGGGGGCACAGGAAGCTGAAGATCACTTAAATGCAGTAGCTTCAGAGACCACATTTTAGAAATACTTTATTAGTATTAATGGATAGAAGTCGACAACCAAATATCATTGTGGTAGTTACATTTGAGAGGATTGCGAGTGAAATGGAGCCTAGTCTGTCAATCAGATCATAGCCAATGAGACCTCTGTGTGGGCATGGCCTTCTCCCGAGAAGTCTGGGAATTCCTGTTTTCCTCCTTGGAGGTGGGCGATACTCTCTCTCTCCTCACTCCCTTGGAGACGCTCTACTGACAGAACACATGGGAGCTGGAGAAGCCACATGGACCTACCCTGATGCAACCAGACCTCTGGGAGCTGAAGAAGCCACATAGAGATGCCTGCCAGCGCTGAGATGCTTACAATGCCACTGGATCCAGAAGACTTCCAACCCACTGGTCTGTGATCTTCCGGCATTTGGCATCATTGCATGTATTGTGTGATTCTGAAGAGAACTTTATAGATTGGTATTGGACATATAGGCTAATATCAAACTTATGGTCTTGATTTGGACTTGCCTGGATTGCTATTGTATATAAACCTCTTTCTTATAGACATGTGAGTGTATGAATTTGTTTCTCTAGCCTACCCAGATGAACACAATAATCACAAACTCTTAACACATATTTCTGCGTAAAAAGTCTTCTTGAAATAAATGAGGTCACATGGAAGAAATTTTAAAGCTCTTAGAAAGAAACATGATACATGGCACGTTCCCTCAGTGCTAAAATGATTGTTACATATACCATCAATTTGGTGGGAAATTGGAACAAAAACAGAGAAGTTAGCCCCTTAAAAGCACATATATATTATAAGATCAACTGATGGTTTGAATTATGAAAATGTGCAAGAGTAAGTGTGCAGATCATGGTTTGGGGACTGTACTTACACTTTAAAGATTTTCTATATTTTCAAATTCCAAAGTACAAATATACTATGGAGATAACACATGAGCTTCAGTTATACATCGTCTGCTTTTATCCCTTTATGCCTTCCATTTGCTCCCTTACGGAGTACTTTTTATTAAAAAGACATTATTTCCCTAGAAATGGTAGGGCTTCCAGAAGTTGTCAGCCCTGTCTCTTCATGCCGCCTTTGAGTGATGGTGCTTGGGAAGAAGTCTGAAAGCACCATGGGCTTCCAGAAGAACAGCCAACCTGTCTGGAAAGAAGTGCAGCCAACGTGCTCCTTACAACCAAAAAAGACACGACTTCATCTCACAGACCTTGGTCGTGTTCTCAGGAGAGATCAGCCCCTGGAGAAGGACATCATGCTTGGGAAAGTAGAGGGGCAGCCAACAAGAAAGAGGAAGGCCCTCAACAAGATGGGTTCACACAATGGCATCAAGCAGAACAACCGTTGGGAGCAGGGTGCAAGACTGGGTAGTGCCTCCTTCTCTTGCACATCTGTTTGCGTCAGCATCAGCTTGGCGCCAGTGCCCTCCATCAGGGTTAGGGGTGGTCAGGGCTGGGTCAGCACATGGGCTCGTGTTACGGTCAGCGTTCAAGCAAAGGGTAGTAACAAATTTGGCTAATGCAAGCTTCAGGGAAATCATTCCAAGAAGGCAGATTATAGCCTGCTCTTGAAAGCTCTCACTAGCTACCCCATAGCTTCCCATGGAATAAACACGAATTGCAAAACATCTGGATGCTTCTCTTATAGGGTCTTGTGTGCAGGGAGAGAACAGACAACTAAAACCTGGGGTCCAAAAGCAGCGAAGAAAAGGTCATTCAGGGAAACCACATGCTGAAACAGTTACCACAGTGTCAATTCCAACTAGTGGCAGCCTCAGGTGAGTCAGCATACAAGTGCTCACAGATTTTCAATGTCAGTTGTTTCAGTAGATTGCTAAGCCTCTCTTCTGAGGCACCTGTGGGGAGGCTTGAGCTGCAAGTCTCGGGTTAGCCGTTGTTTGCACCACTCAAGAATTCCATCCACCTGCCAATACGAGCCACGCCCTTCTAGGATCTGAGGTCAGCGGCTCAGAAGCGCCTCTAACACTCTTAGGCAGAGAGAGCCGCCGTTCAGCAGAACACATTTTTACTATACATCTTGAGGAATGTTTTCCGAAAACTGAAAACCAAGGCTTTTATAACAGATTGATTCACATTTGAGAACGTGAGGGTGGGGGGGAGGAAGTCATTTTGTAAACTAGCGTACGAAGCAGGGGTGACATATCAGTTTCTCCAGGCAGAGGTACTGTTGGTCCTATGAATTTAAATTCTGAGACTAGAAGTCTGTCGGCCTTCTCCGGGTTCTTCCAAAGCATCATCCCTCTGCCACTGCTCAAGCCTGAATTGATTCCTTTTAGGCTTTATTGGATTTAAAGTCATTTCAGTCACTATTTTTAACTGTTTTCACACTCCCCCATTCTCCTCCCGCCACTCGCTTCCAGCCTCACATTAAATTATACATTCTCTCACATGTCTCATTATCTTACATTTTTTCTGCAGTTCCACAGCTGCTCTGCTACATTCTTGCCTCAGCTTTGTTTAGTGCCAAAGAGCTGTTTTTTCTAACACTTCGAAAACACATGGCATTTTTTTATGGGTACAAGTATCTTTGCTTCTGTCAAATAAAAACTTGATTCATGAGGAAAACATTATACGTATTATAGGTGTTTTGAAAGAAAATTTAAAAGCCCATTAAAAATAGATGCTTCTGAGGAGAGGCCTCAACCACTGTCTGAAAATTGGATATATATATATAAAGATATATGTATATATTTCCAAGAAGTTTTAGATATATGTGTCAGTTCTCCAATCACCTTCTGTTTGCTTGTTTGTTTTTACCTGTCATGTGATTAATTTTTGGAGTATCCTCATTTATAAGATCTTGGACATTTTTCTTACTGCTTTCTCTGTCTTGTACGTTATATAAAAAAATATTTTACCAACTGTCTTAGTTGCCTAGGACTGCCATGATGAAGCGCCACAAAGTAGATGGCGTTAAAGAACAAAAATGTATTTTTCCCAGTCTGGAACCTAGAAGATGGAATTCAGGATGTTGGTTTTGTAACTTCCTTCTGGGAACTTGTGAGAGGAACTATTCACGCCGCTCTTCTGATTTCTGCTGGCTTCTGGAATGCTCTGGTGTTTCCTTCTGCATATAGATGCAGCTGCCTCCATCTTCATATCGTATCTGTCTTCCGTGTGTGTGTGTGTGTGTGTGTGTGTGTGTGTGTGTCCATGGTTGTTCTCCCTTTTAGAACTCACCATTCATTAAAAAGATATTAGGATTAAGACCTATCCTATTACTGCATGATTTAGCAAAACATATCTTCAGAGAAGGACATGGGCTACCTGAACAGTTATGAGTATAGCATTTTTTTTAACTGAAGGACACGATGGAATCCCTAACACCTTGCTGACTGCAAGTCGGGCTGCTAGCTGTACGTTCATGGGAATCGCCAGCCGCTCTGTGAAGGAAAGAAACCCACAGGGGATGTGTCGGATGTCACAGTCAGAAACCCACTGTCCTACAAGGTCATTATGAGGTGGAATCAAGTTGGAAACAACTGATTTGTTTTGTGTGTGTTGGTTTTCATTCGTGTTTTGCATAGTAGCAGATGGTGCTGGTGCATTTCCCATATCTACTGAATTTTAGCCATCAGACTTGAGGATATGACGGACAATGACCTTTGGCCTCATCAGTGAGTCATTAGAAAGTAAGGGCCTGCTTTCAAAACCGCCTCTCTCTCCTTGAATTTCAAAGGTTGACAGGAACTTCCCCATGACTGGAGTCTTTGCACCATGTGTCTGTTTCATTCCCTCTTGGGAGTGCTTTCACTTCCAATAGACAGCAGTCACTCGCTTTAGGCGTGCCATCAAGCTCCCAGAGCCCGGTGTGTGCACGTCTGGGAGAGAGAGCTAGAAGTTCAGGGGAATGTGTAGAGGAGACACAGGGGAGACAGGATGGCCTTTGAACCAAAGCAGAGTGTGAAACTAAGCACATTCTCTTGTGCCATGACTCTGTGGCAGAACCAGCACTGCAGCACCTGCTGCTTTGCTCTGAAAGACTTTGTCCAACATGTAGAAAGGCATCAGGCTTGGTTAAGTAAAGGGGCAGTGGGGGAAAAAAAGGTAGGCACTCAATGAGATGGATTGGCACAAGTGAGATGGATTGGCCCAGTGGCTGCAATGGGCTCAAGCATAGGAACAACTGTGAGGATGGCACAGGACCGGGCAGTGTTTCCTTCTGTTGTCCACAAGGTTGCTTGGGATTGGAACAGACTAAATGGCACCGAACACACAACAGCAACAAGCTGGATCTCTGTTTGGTTTCTTACTCTTGCCTGTCTATGTTCTCCTCCCTCCCAAATGGCTTGTGAGAGTTCCTAAAAGTACTTCTCCTCTAGGCACCTTTGTCTATGGGTCTGCCTCTGGGGAACACAGAGGACCAACTTAGCAAGAATTTGAAGTAAAGGTTAACAAATGGAAAATGCATGAAAGCTTGGACCATGAAAGTTTGTAATGCCCAAGCTGCCGTCTCCTAGCTGAATCAGCACAGCCCTGTGGCTCAAAGACCACCATTAGATCTAGGTAGTGCTCTTTTCATTTTCTGAGTTTCTCGTGATGACTATTCAGTGTACAGTGTCGACTAGATTATATGTACAGTTGGAATTGACATCAGTTAAGAAAGGCATAAAAATAAACTCAATTTCAAGTTAAAACCCAAGTTTTTATTTGCTCCCTTTTAGTCTCTCTTGCTCTCTCGTCCTTCTCCTTTTCCCCCATCCTTATTTACCACAACAAGCAATACCGCTAACGGACAAATGCTGACATTGATCCAGAACACACCCACAAAGAAACGGGTTTCCTTGCTGCATCAGCAGAGCCGTCAATCAAAATAAGAGCAATGCAGTCTCTTCTCCAGGGTCAAACTGCCTCTTCCCCAAGGAACCCCAAGGGAGACAGGCCAAAACTTCCCTAGGTATTCGCATAGCCAAAAAGGGAACTGAGCACATACATATGAATGAGTTTGACTAGAATTACTTATAAATAATGAAGGAACATGCAACACTTTCCCCTCATCACATCTTCTCAGAGCACATGCCAAAAAGGCATCTGCCTTTTTAGTGTGATGTGAAGGACATGGAAAAGTCCTCCTGGACCAATTCTGTCCCCTCACCAAACGTGGCCAATCATCTCACCGTCTCTAGATTGTAGTCACTTATTTGGGTGAAGCACAATCTCTAGGCAATCTCAATTAAATATAGAAATGGATTACCTTGAAATGATAGCAAATTAACTCATTATCAGCTCTTAACCCATTTGCAGGGATTTGTTCTTCAGAGCAGGGCTCAGAAGAACACAAGACAGACATACTTGGAAAGGTCTGATAACAGGGAAGCCCATCCAGAGAACACGGTATGATCCTTAAGGACATGCAGCAGGCATGAGCACTGTAAGGGGGAGGGGGAGCACCGTGGAGTGGAGACTTGCGGGTGCTGGACTCCTAGCCAGAGAGGTTTAAGGAAAGACAGCCTGCACTTATGTCCATTGCGTACTTACTACGTGACCTTAGGCAAAGGAATTTCGTCCCTGTACACCTCAAGCTCTTCATCTATAGAATGGAGGAAACCATGGCATACACTTTATGGAGCTGAGGATAAGAGGTGGTTATATATATATATATATATATATATATATCACCCTTAGGCAAGCCGTAAGGCTGCAAAACTTGTAAGTTATTTTTAATGCATTGGATATTATTATTTGTGTTACTAGAAAATATAATGATCCACAGTAAAGTTAAAAATGTTTTAGAACCCATAGCACTATGGGGGACAACACTAGAGACTTGTGCCCAAGCTGACCCCACCACACTGAGGAGAAACACTAAGGGCATGCAACAGAGCAGCAAGGGGAGCAAAGCAACGAAGTGCCTGGGTATTACCAAAAACAGACTTAGGGGCTGAGGCAGGGCACCCCATCAAACTCTACCAGAAAACACCCCTAAAGGTCCACAAACAAACTATAGGCTTTTCCTTTTTTGTCATTGTTGTGGTTTTTTGGTAGTTGTTGTTTGTTTTGTTTTGTTGCTCAGTTTTGTTCTGTCTTGTTTTTGTGCTTACTATTGTCTCTGCATGTCTATCTATATAAGATAGGCTGGTTAAACCATATGGAGGAGAAAACATGGATTTTAGGGAGACACAGGAGAGGGAGAGGTGAGGGAAAGGAAAGGGATGCCAATAAACTCAGGGAAACGGGAACAGTAAGTGATCTACAATAGATGGCAAGGAGGGCATGGGCATGCCTGGTGAGGCTTGATCAAGGGCAACGTAGCAGAGAGGCATTACTGAAATCTGAATGAAGGCCAAACATGTTAGTGGGACAATAGGAAAGTAAAAGTAAATAGAGGGAAAAACTAGGAGACAAAGGGCATTTATAGAGGTCTAAATACAGGCATGTACATATGTAAATATATTTATATATAATGAAAGGGAAATAGATCTATGTATATATATATATATATATATATATATATATTCAGTATTAAGGTAGCAGATGGACATTGGTCCTCTACTCAAGTACTCCCTCAACACAAGAACACTTTGTTCTAGTAGCCTGACATTCTGTGATGTTCACCTTCCCTGACACAATTGCTGAAGACAAAATGTGTGCATAAGCAAATGTGGTAAAGAAAGCTGATGGTGCCCAGCTATCAAAGGATATAGCATCTGGGGTCTTAAAGGCCTGAAGATAAACAAGCAGTCATCCAGTTGAGAAGCAACAATCCCACGTAGAAGAAGCACATCAGCTTGTGTGATCATGAGGTATCAATGGGTATCAGGCATCAAAGACCAAGAACAAAAAAATCATATCAATGTGAATGAGGGGAAGCATGGAGTGGAGACCCAAACCCTAACTGTAGACAATTTTACATCCCCTTACAGAGGGGTCACAAGAAAGAGATGAGCCAGTCAAGGTTCAGTATAGTACAGATAAAACATACAACTTTCCTCTAGTTCTTTAATGCTTCCTTCCCCCTCTATCATGACCCCAGTTCTACCTTTCAAATTTGACTAGACTAGAGCATGTACACTGGTACAGATAAGTGCTGGAAACACAGGAAATCCAGGACAAATAGACCCCTCAGGATCAATAATGAGAGTAACGATACCAGGAGGAAAAAGAGAAGGTATGAGAAGAAAGGGGGAACTGATCACAATAATCTACATATAACACCTCCAGGGGGACAAACAACAGAAAAGTGGGTGAAGGGAGACATCGATCGGTGTAAGAAATGAAAAAAATAATTTATAAATTATCAAGGGTTCATAAGGGAGGGAAGAAGAGGGAGAGGGAAAAGTGAGCTGATACCAAGGGCTGAAGTAGAAAGAAAATGTTTTTTAAATTACGATGTAATTTTCAAATGTACAAATGGTCTTGACACAATGTATGTATGTATGGGTTGTGATAAGAGCTGTACGAGACCCCAATAAAATGACTTAATAAAAAAATAAATAAGGATTTTTTAGAATAAAATTCGGTGACAATTTAACTTACCATAGGTATGTTTAGCGTTTTAACTAAAAAATAGAGGAAGCCAATGCAAGACAAGCTAGAAGAAAATTAAGCTTACTTGATAGTTCAAAAAGAAAAAAAATGTCCTGAAGTCTGTGTCCAATGAGCTCAACTATGTCTGAGCAGCCTGGGGTGCCCAAGCAGCATGGGGTGCCAAGGTTTCCAATGTCTGGGTTTCCAAACGCAACACCAAGACTTTCTTTCGAGGTACATCTTGGCGAACTCAAATATTTGGCCTTTTGTTTAGCGATTGAGCACGCTATGAAGTATTCCATCACGTTATCAGAATAAGGTGTGCTCTCATGTTGCTTCTTCCCCATGACTCTACATTTGGCTTTACTTCCTTCCATGGGTCTCTTTGCTTTGCTTTAAAAGTATACCATATATGCATAAAGATTTAAGATCATTCACTAAATTACTGATTTTATCTACCTGCTTTCAATGCTTACATTAATGCATTCATGGGTTTGACAAATAAAGTGTGGATCTTGATCTGCATCGGGCGCTATGGTGAGGCCTGGGAGACAGCACTATTAAAGCAGATAGGACTCTCCTTGTCAGATGTGGAGGCTGCCTTCTAGATCAGGGTGCCTAAAAAGCAGTTCCCTCTAGCTCTCTTATCTCTTCCCCAAGTTTGCTCTTGAAAATGGAGAAAGGAAGGTATACTAGCTCTCACATGGAATTTTGAAATTGGACCTGGCTTTTGGAGACGCTCATTAAAGATTTGAAAATGCCAACTTTCCTTCTTCAATTATGCCTCTGGGTTTAAGAGGTCTTACTGGAGCAGCATTTGGAAGCCAAACAAGGGACATCTGAAATATAAAAAGAAGTCAGGCAAAAGAGAAGGACATGAACATATTAAACTCGGAAGGGTGGAGAAGAAGCCTGTTGAATTTTAATCATCTTCACTAGAGTGTTTGTAACTGTTGATCTTGTATGGAATCTAATAGTTCTAATGAAAAATGTGTTGGGATTTCGGTCCAAGGATACCATCATTATAAGTACATAAGTGCCTTGGACGATATAATTCTCTCTACAGTGCTGCTGCTGAAGGCTTTGATCCATGATGTATTACTTACTTATTTATTGATTTATAAAAATGAGCTGTCAAGCTTTCCCTAAGAAGAACAAGGGCACATGAACAAAATGTAGGAAATATACAACCACAAAAAATAAACCACCAAGTCTAAACCAGATCCTCTAATGTCCAGGGCACTCTGCCTAGGTGAGTGGGGGAAATCAAAAATGTACTTTTGAGACACACCCTGAATGTCAACAATCAGAACTCTTTAAAACCCAAAGAAGGAAGTTATATAATAAGGGCTTATAGGAGACATAATATACATTGGCACAGTCCTGATCTAAACACTACGAATTTATTTACATTTGGCCCTTCTTCAGAGACCGGCCCAAGACTCTCACCAGAAAGTATGAAGACTAAGATATCTTAAACACCACCAGGGCCAGAGGTCGCGTACTTGGCTTTCAGCATTTAGTGTTATTTTAAGCCAATTAAAATAATTTGGTTCCACAGTGGAAAGATTCCATTAAATAATAGCTTTGTTCACTGTGAGTGTGGGTTGTGTGGGTTCTTTATTGGGAGGATGGAACTGTGGAAACGCTGGGTAGGGATTTAGTTTAGGGGAAGGAAGGCAGGTTTGTCTAAAACCACCTTCAAATAATAAAGACAGACTAGAAAGCTGGCAAAATGGGTCTGCATTGTCAGCCACTTCAAGTGACTTGGACCCAAAATAGAATATTTGTCATTCTCAAATGTTCTCTAGGACTTAAAATTTTAGAACATGGAACTTGTGTTTTTTCTCTCTCAGTATTTAACCACTCCATGCCACAGATAAATCACATATATATTTTCTTCTTTCCATTTCAATGCCCAGCTGAAACTCAAGAGACGGCCTGATTTCCCTGAACGTGACTTCATTCCATTCTGCTAATGATAGTCACTTGACTAAATGCCTATAATTTTATGTTAATTTTAGTTTACTATAGACAGCCAATTCCTGCATTGACTGAATAGGCAAAAATAAAAATAAACAAACAAAAATTAACCTTGGCGCAGAATGATCCCATTTGGCTCTTGGCACAGAATAATTTACCAAATAATTGCTAAATTCTATTTAATTTGGGCTGTATAATTCATTGTTTGGGCCAGTCTCCCCTGTAATCCGAAGGGCTTTCGAACTGTGTTAGAGGGGGATCACAGCAGAGTAAAGCGATTATTCTGTGACCTGTGCATTTGACCAGAGTGAATTTTGAAGTGCGGCACTCTTCCCGTATCAGTAATCTCACCTAGAAACTAGCACATGGCAGGGTAATTTAGCTTCTCGCTGGTCTCCACCTGGATTGTTCTCAGAACCTCACAAGTCTTGCAGAAAGCCCCAGCATCTTCACTGGTTTTCTCCAACCAGATGCGGGTCCGTGAGCACTTCTTGCTCAGCACAGGAAGGCCCCAGGCGCTGAAATCTGCTCCTCTACCACAAATGGCTCTGTGGAACCTCAATGCAAGATCCAGCTAAAACGGATGCACTCGGGTCCCTCTGAGAGCTTTTCCCACTGCATTTCTGCCTCTGGAAAGGTCAAAGCCCCCAAGTGAGGCTGTTTCACACCTCAGATTCATGAGTTGACTCCAGTATAGTAAACATCCATTGATCCAAAGGAGGAAAACAGTACAAGTCTTCTGGGCAGGGGGCGGGACGTGGCTGGGTGGGGGGCATGGGGAGGGACTGCTTTGACTTCTGCTTTAACCTTCTCTCTGCCTTACCAGTGCCTGTACGCTGCCGGTTTTATAAAGTTCTAGCCTGGCACTAAAGGGCCATATCTCTGAGTGGTACAGAAAACACAGCCAGCTTCCCACTGGGCGGCTGGAGATTTACGTCCAAGCAGACATACTTTGAGAGACGTTCTGGGGATTCTCTCCCAAAACATACGCCACTAACTCTGGGTCACAGTTCCCTGACACAACTGAAGTGGCCCGAGTCACAGTCACCTTGATGGTAAGGGCTGGGGTTGACGGTGGTTGATATTGTTGCTCACTTTGTTGTTTTGATGTTATGTGGTTTGGATTAGAAAAGGTAGAATGATATTCGCATGCACAAATTATAGTAGTGCACCCCACAAAGAGAAAATCTTAATCCTGCATATTCTGGAAGCAATCTTCTCTCCAAAATGTCCTTTTTCTGTCTGTTTGGGATTTATGTGCAGACAGCCCTGAGATACACACTGTGACCTTCACCTGACTATCCACTAAAGGGTAGTCATATTCATAAAGCGCTGCTATGGGGGTTAGATTTTCTGTCAACATAAATTTGTATGAAAGTGTGGGGGTGGATTCCAGCCTGTCAATCATGCCATGGCCTGATGAGGCCTTCCTGGGGGTGTGGCCTTTTTAGCGGAGAGACGCTGGGAAACTCCCCTTTCTCTTCCTGGCCCTTCACCTTCCTTCACTGGGATTCCGTGTCTGCCTCTAGGGGTGGCCCATCCCTAAGAGCTGCCATGTTCGCACTGAACTTGGATCCACACCACTATCACGCTTCACCTTTCTGCATCATTGGCTAGCAGTTATGTGAATCTGAAGATATACTGACTGAATTGGACTGGGCGGGGATGCCTTCTTTATATAAAGCTATTTCTTGCACATAGATATGTCACTAGTTTGTTTCTCGAGACAACCCAACCTACCACACCTGCTATCATCAATGGCATGGCCTTTGTAATAGCTATATGTCAGATTCATCAAGAAAGACAAGGTACCATCAAAGAGCTAACTAAAGAATGCTTAAAGATGGAGCTGGTCACAAACATGTGGGCCAAGGGAAGGAGCCAAACCAAGATTAGCAAAATCAACAACTTACATGAGAAATCTGTGCCTTCTCTAGATTCTGTGAGGCAAAGAGATGATCATGCTACCCAGTAAAAGCCATTGTCACGAGACAAAGATCCCTACTGAGAACTGTGACTATAGGTAGAGGAAGGTGACTATGAACAACGAGGCAAGGAGAGAAACGGCACCTTCCAGCACCTCCTCCCTGCTGACGTCCAGCATTGCTGAAGCCAAAGGGATACCAGAGAGCTGTGAACATATCTTGTAGATGCGCTCGATAGCCACGATCAGTGGAATTTCAGTAAAGGAGATTACCCTGGATATCATGCATGGCCCTTATCCAATCAATTACAGGGCTTTAAAAACAAAAACTGAGGGTATACAATGGAGAAGAAATACTGCTGTCAAGACAGCAGGACCAACCCCACCCTCACTGATTTTTGCAGGAGCCACTTCCTTGAAAAATAATCTCTTTTTCAAATGTACATATTTTTAATCTAGTACTCACTTTTGAAATGTGACTGTTAAATCTGAAGATTTTAAAAGACCTAACCATGAGGCAGGAGTAGGCACTGCTAGGTCATTGCAAACAAAATAATCAGAAGTTCCATGGAATATATCTGAGAAGTCTATTACTTAATCTGAACTCCAGATTGGCTTCTCATCTTGATGTTTCTGACAAGTGTATGTGAGGATTCCAGACACTAAGGAAGTTTCCCATGTGCTTGAGCTATATAAAAATATAAATATAAAATGCATACAGATCTTTCTAAAATTCTATATTGCTGTTTATAAATAAAATATTAATGATCTTTTATTGCTTTTTTCCCACTGGAGAACCTTGGCTAATCTAGAAACCCCTTCACACATCCTGAAAATTCATCGAACTTCTCTTTAATGCTATTTACCTTCTCTTCCAATAGAGAAGTCAGTTTGCACACCTAAACGCATATGTGACGAGTGACTGTAAAAATGAATAATAATTATAAATAGAATATAAATCATTAGAACAATTGCTTGGTGGCAGATCCCTGGGAACCAAAATATTCTTCAATAATTTTCACTACCAATCGCTGCTAAAAACAGAAAGCATGTGTTGAAAAGTTGTGATTGCTTGAAGTGGAGCAGAAGCAGGCTGGAAAGGCTGGCATCTGAAAGAACGGCCATTCCCAGAGGGCAGGCAGGAGGAGACATGAACTGAATCACTGCAAGAGCCTGGTGGCGCAGGCACTACAGTAGAGTGGACAGACAGCAGCTCAGCAGTGGCGATCCAAGAAGGAAGACCAATGGACACTAAACTGACTACCTAGGGGCTTAGTCCCTTATCCCTCGCTCTTTCAGGTCATCGTATTCCTTGATTAACACAAGCATTTGCCACCCTTTGACTTCATTATCAGTTAGAAGGCTAATGTCTATGGAGACTTTATTGTGGTTGTTGCTGCTGTAATGTGCTCTCAAGTCCATGTCAACCCTATGAGGAACAGAATGAAACGCTGCTCAGCCCTGCAGACAGATAAGCCCTCGACTGTCAGACAGAAGGTTGGTGGTTCAGACCCACCAAGAGGCACCTCAAAAGACAGGTATGGTAATCTGCTTCCAAAAGGTAAC
Organism: Tenrec ecaudatus; assembly: GCF_050624435.1. Classification (NCBI taxonomy): domain Eukaryota; kingdom Metazoa; phylum Chordata; class Mammalia; order Afrosoricida; family Tenrecidae; genus Tenrec; species Tenrec ecaudatus. Next base: position 48,994,972 of record NC_134531.1, read on the forward strand.
AATCTTTAAAACCCTATGGAACAGTTCTACTCTGCCCAGATGCGGTTGCCGTGAGTTGGAAACAACTCAACAGCAACTAAAAATAATAACAAGATGCTAAAAACTGAGATAAGCCTGTATTTTGGAGATTAAAAATAAGATATGGAAGCTATAATGAAAACTGCAGTAAATGATGATGCTTTCTGAATCAATAACACTTCAGAATATCCTCAAATGTAAATGGCAGCAAAAACAGATAAATACATAAGAATAGTAACACTGCTCCATGTGTTTGACCCAAGTCAAACCAGGACAACTGAGACAACCTATACCTTAGCCAAACTCAGTAACTTCTGTTTCCCTTCACAGCTCCTTCTTTGACTTATTTCATAGGTTTTTGTATGCCAGGGTGGTCTGTGAGTAATGACAGCTAGAAAATTTCATAGTTTATATCTACATTCAAGCATGGGAATGAAGAAGGTTATAAGCAAAAGAAATTATGAATAAAGAGTGTTTAGTGGAGTACTTGTAAATTTTGTCCTAAACCCACAAGATTAATATATCCTTTTGTGATATGTGTAAGGTATGCTAATGAATTGAATGATATAAAAGACTGGACATGTCCAGAACAAAAATCTTATCATTGTGACTGACGGGGAGTACGGAGTGGAGACCCAAAGCCCATCTGTAGGCAATTGAACATCCCCTTACAGAAGGGTCACGGGGAGAAGACGAGCCAGTCAGGGTGCAGCATAACGCCTATGAAACACACAACTGTCCTCTAGTTCCTTACCCTTTCCTCCCCCCACTATCAGGACCCCAATTCTACCTTACAAACATGGCTAGACGAGAGCATGTACAGGGGTGCAGACAAGAACTGGGAACACAGGGAATCCAGGACAGATAAAGCCCTCAGAAACAATGTTAAGAGTATCCATAACAGGAAGGGATGAGAAAGGTTGTGGGGAAAGGGGAAACTGACCGCAATGATCTACATATAACCCCCTCCTGGGGTACAAACAACAGAAAAGCGAGTGAAGGGAGACATCAGTCAGTGTACGACATAAAAATAATAATAATTTATAAATGATCAAGGGTTCATGAGGAAGGGAGGAAAGGGGAGGGAGGGTAAAAAATGAGAAGCTGATACCAAGGGCTGAAGTAGAAAGAAAATGTTTTGAGAATGATGATGGCAACAAATGCACAAATGTGCTTGACACAATGGGTGGATGTATGGATTGCGATGAGTTGTACAAGCCCCCAATAAAATAACAATAATAAAGACTGATCATGAAGCACCGTATGTTGCACAATGCGGAAAAAGTCACATTTGGCGCTCTTTGTTGTGTGGATTTTCTTCCCCCTGGAATTGGGTTCTTAAATCCAAAGAAAGACTGACTGAACTTGCTACAGAAGCCCTGTGTCGAAGAGCCAAACAAAATGCTCGGCTCACAAAATATGATACTGCTCTTCAGGGAGAAAAAGTAGTTAAATGCCTCTTCCACATTTCTTTACCCAACATGTGGCTGAAAACACAAATGCTAAGTGTTCTGAATAAACTTCGTGAAAGTATAGGAGAAAAATCCCAACTATTTTCCAGTTTTTCCTTTGGGAATGAGTAGGAGCCATTGTGGTAAAGAGAGGCTGGATTCGTCCCAGCCCAGTTCTGTGAAGACCAGTGCGAAATCCACGCTCTCAACGGGCATCAGGTGACCCTGCAAAGGTTGACAGATTTTGTTTATCCAGATATCTGTGTAGCCATGATGATATAAACTGACAATGAATCTCTTTGTCCTGGAAATTAAACCGGAAATCTCAAGACTGTGTTTTCAGTGTTTGTTGGCTTTCATTCTGTTAGAAATCCTGCCACATTTCAGTATTTTCATTCTTGTCCTGGATGAAATCAGAGAGCAGAGAGGCACTGGAGAATTCTGTTTTTAAATAAAAGTAAACATTTCCAAGTGATTCTGGGTCCCTGTTTAGTATTTTTGTGACCCAATTACTGAGTTTTAATGTTCCACAGATGTCTTATGTCTTTGTGGTACAAATTCATTGAATCAAGATTAGGTTAGAATTAATAGAATGCAAATATATGTATGTGAGGTGTTTAATAGGCATTTCATATCTTACTTTTGAATGCTTGGTCAGAAACTGCACCAACAGTGCTCTTTGCTTTTTGTGTTCTGTTTACCATGTTGACTGCTGAGAGCCCTGGTGTATAACATGTGTTCAGGCACCTAAGCAGAAGTTATTCTGGCTTATTCCTCATCATCTTGATGAAAGTAATCTTGCATTCTTCTGAACCAACTTTTTTTATTCTGCAAGTGAATGATTCCTTAGGAAGTTAGGCATTTTCTAAAATGTATTGTTTCTTCCACATCAAAAGGGCCCAACTACTTTTCAGAATAACTAGAATTAAAGAGGGCATTTTGTGGGTTTATTTTCCAACTCCTATTTTTATGATTCACTGTCACTGATTCAATTCTCTCTTATAGTGATGCTATAGAACCAAGTAGAACTGACCACCTAGGTTCCCAAAACTACAGATCTTTACAGTAGAAAGCTTCTTCTTTCTCCCACAGAACGGCTGGTGGTTTTGGACTGCTGATCTTCAAGTTAGCATTCAAACATATAACTCACAAAGCCACGAGTTTCCATAAAGTGAGTTCCAACTCCTGGCAACTTTAGGCACAGCAGAACAAACATTGCCTGATCCTGTGCCATGTTTGTGATCACTGGTATGGTTGAATGCTTTACTAGAATCATTATGTCTCTCCATCACACCAATGTATTGCATTGGGTAAACCTGCTGCCCAGGCTTTTTTAAGTGTTGAAAACCAAAACGTTTCCTTGGAGGTTTAACATGCACCAAGCCATGATGTTTTCTCCAGCCTCGTCTCCATGTGAAAGTTAGACACTGTACATGGAATAAGGAAGACTGAAGAAACGATGCACTTGAATCATGGTGCTTATCAAGAATATTGAGAGTACCATTGGCTGCTCAAAGACAAATCTGCTTAGAAGAAGTGCAGGCAGACTGGTCCTGATGGGCAAGAGTGGCGAGACTTCACCTCACACATTTTAGAAATGCTGTCAGGACAGACCAGGCCCTGTAGAAAAAGGGCATCATTTGGGGCAAGTCGAGGGGCAGCAAAAAAGAGTGAGGTCCTTGACAAAATGGATTGACACAATGGCTGCAACAAGTGGCTCAAACATAAGGACAACTCTGAGGATGGCATGGGCCCGGGCAGCGTTTCCTTCTACTGTGCACAGAGTCAAAATGAGTCATAACAGACTGGTGACACCACGGCCAACAAACACCATCTCCCCGAGGGTGTCTCTGTTTCTACCAACCCTCCAGTTTACCAAACAATTCATCTTGTTTCCTGGCAAGTCTTCCTTGTAGTCTTTCTTGACGGCATGTCCAAAGTGAGCAAGGCAAAGTCTCATGGCTCTTGCTTCTAAGGAAGATGTGTTCTGGTTGTATTTCTTCTAAGGAAGATGTGTTCTGGTTGTATTTCTTCTAAGGAAGATGTGTTCTGGTTGTATTTCTTCTAAGGAAGATGTGTTCTGGTTGTATTTCTTCTAAGGAAGATGCGTTCTGGTTGTATTTCTTCTAAGGAAGATGTGTTCTGGTTGTATTTCTTCTAAGGAAGATGCGTTCGTTCTTCCCACAGCCCACAGTATCTTCACTATTCTTTAACACCACAATTCAAAGGCATCAATCCCTCTCCCTTCTTCCTTTGTATCGCCCAACTTGTTCCCAGATGTGGGGTTATTCAAAAGGCATTGGTTAAGCTATGTGCACATTTTCAGCAAAGTGACATCTTTATTTTTAAAATTTTGATATAAGCCTTTTGAAGCAGATGTCTACTGCAAAATATCATCTGATAGCCCTTATTGGAGTATAGTTTTGAGGCCTAGATCTGTAGCTATAGCAACATCGACTAGTAACATCATCGCTGAAGGATTATCAGATACTAGGTCACCTGGATCCACAGGTGACCTAGTTGACTTATTTTCACTGTTCCCACTACCAACCATATTGGCAGACTCAGACTGAGACTCAGAAAAGGCGGATAAAGGTGGAGGAAACTACCTGGCTACAGGCACATTTGAAAAGTTTCTGTTCTTATTCTATTCCCGTGGGCTTATTTAAAGGCAAACGCTTACCTAAGTACTTTGTTTACCATTTTATCATCGTGAAAGGTGCCATTTAGAACTCTGGTCACCGTTTCTACCTTGGGTTCATAGTGTAACAGCAAGAAGCAACAGCTCCAGTGACTGCTGCAGAGGAATGGTGTGACTATGGTGTAAAATTACTATGACGATTTTTCTGTTTTCTTAAGTTCTTTCAATAAAGGTGGAAGAAAAACCCCAATTTCAAAATCAATTAACTGGGTTTAGGACAAAGATTTAGGCACCCAAGACCTTGGCAATGATTCTATCTGCAAACAGGTTACCACCATGCAGAAATTGGTATCACTTCTTCAAGATCACATAAAAGTTACTATCAAGTAGAAATATCTAGGGATTTTGCTCACTCCTTGCCTAAAATTCTACTGGTGGCTATCACAATGGAATATCCCCATAAAAACTTTTTTCAATTCTTCTTCTTTTATGTAATAGTTTTATTGCCATATAATTCGCGTGCCATGCAATTCAAAAGCTTGAGTATATTAAAGAGAGTTGAGCAATCATCACCGCAATTTTAGAGCATTTTCTTTCTTTTTGTGTTTATTACTATTCGTTTCCCATTTCCCACCAGTCATCCCTGCCATAACTCTAAGAAAACAACAATGCCTTTACTGTCTCTAGATTTACCTGCCCTGGATTTCATATACAGATAACCATACAAAAGAAAAACTTTACCAAAATAAAGCACGGGAAAAACTCAATCCAAAAGAAAGCAAAATAATAAAAACTAGAACAAATTATAATGGGTCAAAAGGGAAAACAAAGAATCAGACATTAAAACGTAAGCTAACTGTATCTGAATTAATTCATTTTCTGGTGCACTTTATCGGAGAGCAAAGTCATTCACATCTCTGGTCAGTGCTCTGAGGGAATTCAGTAAAGGTTTAATCTCCACGAGGACTCTGCAAATGGACTTGGGGCCTTCACTGCCATTCCTGGCCATTGCATACCAGGTAACTAGCATTTCAGCTTTAATATAGTCCCCTGCTCTGATCTTGAGTTTTATGATTTGCAGTCCTTGGATCACACGGCCTGGTCTGCTTCTTCCATGTGGGTTTAGCTGACAGTTCACTTAGATGACTGCTATTTTTTAAGACAAGCTTCTAAGACCCTAAATATTATTCTTTCTTACAGCCTTGCATCATCTGCTTTTTTCACCACTCTTTGTCATAGCCCCCATATCACCACTGACCTTTTTATGAGGGCGAGTATGGCCACATCATAAGAACTGATTGTTCTTGGGTTGGGGGTTACCATTAAGTGCACACTCAAAACCTATTCATATATCTAAAGTTTATATATATCCCTGTTCCACTTTAATGGCAACACTGTCAAAGTCTTGGGAGATAATATAATCAACTCCCATGAGACCTCTGATAATACTAACTAAACTAACCGATGATATAGGATTTAAAGTACTAATGAGACATTCATATGTGGGAAATCTTTTTAGACTAAAATATATGGGATGCCCATTTATATCTATTATAAAAACATGTGACTGAATTATCTCTAAGAACATTGTAAGGGTTAGACCTAGGACACAGAGTTCAATGACACTCACTGTGGCAGAACTACGTCTATAGAACTAAGACATGTCTTTAAAAGCTAGGAAAATATGAACGTGGCAAATATATGGTAGTCTTGCATTGCCTGTTATTGGAATTCTTTATCAGCTTAGTGACAAAAGGGTGATCCACACATAAATGTGAAGTCATTAGATCACCTATTGATCCTGTTTTGAGCTCCGCATCCCAGCGCATGGACATTCCACACTTTACATCTGTTCTCGCCAATGTGGTACATCTGCCTTAACAGAAATTGTAAACACCTTCCAAGAACACAGACATAGATATAAAGTCTGTTCCTTTAAAACAATTTGAAGGAGTACTAAAGATTTACTGCAACCGAAATCTCAGAAATGCTGTCACTGTTGGTTAAAAAGAAATGCAACCTAACAGAGAGATAACCCCAAACTGGATTCACCTTTTTCTAAAAATCTGTGTGATGTAAGAGAAGCCGATAAGACAGAATTTAGTAAAATGTTGACTTCGGGAACATTGTTACCAAAAGAAGTACAGCGTTCATTCCAAAGTGCCAGCTAACACCCTATTACTCCATGAAAAGGTTGGGTAAGCTCCCTGGCAAATCTCAACTCGAGTACACTAATTGAAAGTAATTCAATGACAAGCCATGTATAATAGTTTCAGACGAGTAAACACAAGCTATGACTAAACACTGTAGATCAGGCAGAAATGTTTCGTTTCACTGTAGTAGAGGATTTCCGGATGCTAATTCACCCCAACGTACCTGCTGAGACTGATTAGAGAGGACGGCAGTACCATTGCAGTGGCAGAGCCCAGAATTCCACAGTGCTGACTGGACCATGTCAATTCCGCTCCTGCAAAACCAACCTGCTTTGATCTACCTACTTTCTTTCCTATTGCTTCTGACTCTTGATGACAAATATGCACGGAATGGTGCCCAAATCCAGTTGGCAGTTCATCGTGGAGCTTGTTCCATGATGCCTAAGTTTTCAAATATTTTATTTTTCTTATAGTTAAAAACTAAAAAGTATGAATAAAACTCAGGGGACATTAGGATAACATGAGGTCTGATAAACTGAGAGCTAAAAAGTCACTAATAGGGTTTTATTTTCTGCCTCTGATGCTAGCTCTATCAGGTGAATGGAATTATTTACTCTGTCTTAAAACACTTTTCAGAGTTTTAACAAATGATCTGATGAAGCAGCTAATAACTCAGAAAGCTCACAGTATTTCCAAGTCTTAAGTGTTATTTTAATTTCAATGCAGTCCCACAGAACTAAGGATAAAAGCATGGATCATTCGATATATTAAAGTTAAAAGTATGCTGTTTTAAATATTTCTAATCTTTCACTTGACCAATGACCTATGTCCTCATCTACATCTGACCAAACGAACAGGCATACACACATAATCACACCCTCCAATATCCAACGCTCTGCCTGGCTGTGTTAGTCTCCTTATTCCCGCTACATGCACGATGCCCAAGGACTTGGCTTGATGACAGGGAAAAGAGGATCATGAATTGTCTATGGAGCATCACAAAACCCTGATTTTAAAAAAAACTTATTAAAAAAATGGTTTAATATGAACACCCAAAGACCCAAAATCCAGTGTCAGCAGCTATTCAGTCATAGTTACTCATAGTTGACCCGAGTCTTTATGGACTGCATCCTGTCTATCACTACAACTCAAATCTCAGATATCATTGTTGCATTAAAGAGCATCTCTATATACATGTAATTATAACATGAAGCACATAGCTAAAATACAATGATGCTGGCTAACACAACTAAGCCTGCTAATATAACATGTTCCAGATGCCTATTTGTCTTTTCTTAAAGCGTGTTTGAATGGCTTTTGGAAAAGCAGGCGGGCATTTTTAGCCCTCCTCCTTTCCTTCACTCGAGCCCTCCTGTGGAAATCAGTGTGGACGGAAGAGGACTTGGGTCACAGAAGAAAGAGGGAGGCCTCGTATTTTACAGGCCAGCTCTCGGGGAAGGTTCACAAAACTAGATGCGGTATGAGCAGTTGTTTCTGTTGCTATTGTTTTGTGTGTTTTTGTGAAGAAACCAAAGAGCGTATCTCTTTCTAAAACAAAGCCAGAAAAATACAGCAAGCTTGTGAGAAAGAGAAAATGCAGCACTTCACTGAAGCCACCTGCCACCAAGGAGGACATGACGGAACTTCGAAGGTCAAGAGCAAGTTGTGGGTTAACGGCACACTCTTGCCCCAGACCTCACGCAGCACGGCCGCTTTTCTTCTCCAGACCCCATAGCCCTTCACACTATATCCCGAGGCTTCCCAGGTCCATTCCCAACAAGTTTTTCTTCACTTGAGTTGATTGTAAGGTTGGAGGTTCAAACCTACCCAGTGGGTCCTTGTCAGAAAGAGCTAGAGATCCGCTTTTATAAAAGCTCACGGCCAAGAAAGCCCTGTGCAGTTATCTCGCCCTGTCACCTGAGGCCATTCTGAGTTGGAATCAACTTAGAATGCCTAGGTTCCCTAAAGGTTCCTCGGTGGAGCAAATCATTTGTATTCAACTTCCACCCGAAAGGTTGGCAGTTCAAATAGACTCCGTAGCAGCAGGGCATCACAGACAGAAGTCCTGGGAATCTGTTTCCTACGGTTACAGTCATGGCAAACCTTAAGGAATACAGTTATACGCTAACTCCTGGGTTCGACTCGATAGCAACTGGGTTAGTTTTCGGTTCCCAAATACTCTTTTAGGTCATTTCAACCAGAAGCAAATCAACAAACAGCAACTAATGACATAATTTGAAAAATTGGTTCTTTTTATCTCCTTTGTCTCTCTTGGCTAATGTAGTACAGGTTTTTTTTTCCAGTTTCAGAAAATAAAGATAAGAAACCCTTCATGATCTTTCAATTTTCCAGAAATATTATTAAAATATAAGTATGTGGCAGTCAATTGAAAGACAGTCAGCAGGGAAGTGTCCTCCTGAATTCATGAATTATGTGCTAATAATTTCCCTCTGATCTGCTTTAAAAATCTCAGTCCATTAACTTGTAGTTAAGTTTCTGGGATTGCATGAAACAAAACCTAATTACACCCACTAAAATAAAAAGTAAATAAAAGAGTGAGGACAGTGTGAGGGAGGGGAGCAGGACATCTTGTTAGGACACAGAAATCTCTCCAAAATAAGGTTCAGCTGGATTTGATGGGACTGACTCTCCCAATGTTTCAAAGACCGAACCGGCACCTCTCTCCCTCCCCTTTTGTCTTGGCCTTCATTTCTCTTGTTCATTTCTTTCTGGCGTCTGCCCATTCTCCTCTCTGCAGAACGTCTTCCTCTGCCAGCAAACAATGGCTGTCCAGTTTGACTCGTGGAGACCCCTGTGTGCAGACTAGAAGTGCTCTCTGGGGGCTACAAGGATGGAGACTTTTGAAACAAATCATGAGACTGTGCTTTCAAGATGCCTTGGGATGAGTTTGAACCGTTCACGCCACCCAACCACTCGAGTGTCCTCATGAAGACTCCTGAATTCTGCTTCTTCGTGATTTGAGCTTATGGGTAGATTTGGTTGGCTGTGGCACTGAAACAGGGCTTGCCTTTTTGGTCCAGCACCCTAAATGGGTTTGATTACACAGGACTCCAACACACTTATGGCATGCTTCCATAAGCCAGTAATGCACACAGGGTGCATTAGAGAATAGAGAGGGTCGTATTTCAGAAATTATTGAGGTAGCTCTTCCTGGAGGAGACAATAAGAAATGATCATGGTTCATATGATATGAGTAGAGGACAGAGTTAGTCTTAGGGAGTTATGGGAGCATTGAGGAGGGGCCTTGAGCAGCCAGGAGAGATCAAAGAACATTTTTCTTCAATGTCCCAGTGTAACCTGTGCATATGTCTATGAATAGCTCATTCATAGACCTGTTTTATGATTAAATAATAAATAAAATGGCACTTGAGTTGAGACATTGCCTATAAGCAAGTTTAAAGGGCATGTAGGGAGGGGTGGGGGGGAGTGCCTTAGAATAACAGCTAACTGGACTTCAGAGACACGATGACCACAGTGCATTGGCATAAGCAGTTAGGCTGGGATTTATAGGCTCTTTGAAGGCATGAAAGGCAGTGGGTCTGGGATATTGGTTCATGAAGGGCTTTGTAAACATAATGAAATACTTGACCTCAAAGATGATGGAAGCTATTAAAGCATTTTAATCAATACTGATCAGATCAGAAGTTCACTTTGGTGGCTTGATGCAGGTAGAAGAGAGATGGCTTCTAAAACGTTTACAAACTACAGGTGAACGTTGACCCATCAAGTCATTTCCGGCCTGGATCACAGTCCCATCCTTGGGTTGTTGCTATTGTTGCTGTGGTTGTTGTTAGGGGGCCTACGGTTGATTCCAACTCACAGCAACCTGTGTGCCACAGAGCAAACCACTGCCTGGTCCTGTGCCCGCCTCACAATTGTTCATATGTTTGACCCATTGTTGCAGTCACTGTGTCAATCCATCTCATCAAGGACCTTCCTCTTTTTCACTGCCCCTCCACTTTACCAAGCGCGATGTCTTTCTACAGGGGCTGGTCTCTCCTGATGTCATGTCCAAAGCATGTGAGAGGAAGTCTCACCATCCTTGCCTCGTAGCAGCATTCGAGTGGTATTTCTTCCAAGACAGCTTTGTGTGTTGTTTGGGCAGGCGGAGATACTTTCAATATTCGTCACCAGCATGGATTCTTCTTGTATCTCAGTAGTATGGATTCTAGTTTAGCTAGATACTATACTAACTAGTAGTATAGTTCCAGTGGCAAGACGCCTTCAGATCGGCACAATCCCTTTGCTTAAGGACAGGTTGCTTTATTGGTACACCACCATTTCACTCTTTCACATGCTTCTTTATCTGTCGTCACTAAAAGCATTTGGATTTTCATCAACTAAAACTCCACTCTAATATGGAATTTTCCTAATCCTCCTAGTCGCGAGGGAGCAAGCCTGTGCTCCTGGGAAAAAAACTCACTTTTTCCTCTTCCCACTTTCCTAGGGAGACAAAAGCAAATTCACACAGGCAAGGAAAGAAACACCAAAAATTCTGCATTTTTTAGGTATTAGAAGTATTAAGAGGTTCATCACCACCTAACATCTGTGCCTTTCCCCGTACAAACTTCCTTCCATGCAGCTGATAGAGCTGTCCTTTAAGTGTGATGATGCTCACCATGTTTTTTACTTTTTAATTTAAAGTATTTATCACAAAGAATTTTAGTATTTCTTGAGACTGACACTGAATTTTGCCTTAAAATATGCCAATACTTACCAACCAAGTTCACACACTACTTTCTCCTTGAGTAAGTCGTGACTATGACTTTCAGAGGAAAGAGTCTCTGGCCTGGCTTGAGACCCAGCTCTTGCTGGCCTTGTATAACCTTGAATATTTCTGAAAGGAGGAAAATATATATAAATAAATAAATATATATATATATATATATATATATATATATATATATATATATCCATTCTAGATGGTGGTCTTCAGTGTTCTTCCTGACTCTAACTATGACAAACATTCACATGAAACCCAAGAGTCAAAATGGCATGTGCCTTGATATTACATGCAAGTGAAAGCTCCAGGAACCTCTTGCCATCGATCTGATTTGCTGTAAAGTTCAGCCAAGGACCCCCTTGAAGGTTGACCTCAGGTTCTAAGAGGTTGCAAACACTTCGAAAGACAAACCATCATATCCCCAAAACAATGTTCTCCTAAAAGGCAAATATGTCTATCAAAACAGTTGGACAGAATTACTTGTGTTTCCACCCCCTTCTCTTTGTATTTCCATTACTCATATGTGTTTTTATTTATAATAAGTACAAAGTCAAAAGAATACTCCTAAAAACCTTTTCCTCGTCCCTTAATTCCAGCCACTTAGTCTCTCTCCCCCGAGGCAACCACTGCGCCTAGTCAGAATTACTTTTGCTGCTAGAATTAATCAGAAATACTTTTTTTATTAATGCAAAAAGAATGCCTGGTTGTGTTAACAGTGCCTCCATTTCAGCAGGTGATTATAATAAACATATAAGGCATGTGGGCCTGTTTGTTTGCTCTAGCTCCTACTTGACTATTTCCTTTGGCTTGGTTGCTTTGAGGTAAACGTAAGGTCAAAGTCGTGCTGAGTCAATGGACAAGAGTGACAAAGCAACACAGTTCAGGCATCTGGTAAGCCGGCAGCCAGGGAGGAGAGAGAAAAAAAGAAAGATTCAAAATCCATATTTATTCTAGCAGCAGCTCTTTAGCAGTGGAGACACCTGCTTAAAGTTAGTATAGACTTTAACAAGAGTCACCAACTCAGAAAATGTTGCCTTTCTCACACGAGATGACCCTGTGAATGACGGTGACAATCACGTGGAGCCCTCTCATGAGGAAGCTGGTCAAGGGAAGCTCGGTTGGTTCTGAGAGAGAGCAAGGACTGTGTGGTACACAACATGATAGGGAACGGTGCCCTTTTAGTGAAAACAAAGCCAAGGCCAAGGCCCATCAAAGTACCAGTCAACACCAGAGACAGTGCAGGCATTCCATCAAAGGGGGCAATAAAACTGGCTAATATAATTTAGAGAGAGAGGGTTGCCTCCTTTCACACCCACTCACTGACAGTGTTAATGACATCCCTTCAGGGAAAGAATTTTCTACCTAGGAAGAAACATAAAAATTGAACTTTAAAGATGAAGCCAAAGATGATACAATATAGTCCAATTAAACAAGCCTTCAAAAGCTTGTATTGTTAGCATTTTGGCATTGCTTTCTGATAGGCTGAGACACATTATGAATAAAGCAAAGCTAGATGATGGAAGAGAATGTAAGTGATCAAATACAAATTTCAAGTCATGGTTGTGGCCAATACATCCACAGTGCCAGTTTCACAGGTCATTTATTAGTTATTACTGGGCAATCTAAATGCTTCGGGCTTTCTATTGCAGTGGTTAACACCATAACCTCTTTCTGATGGATATTAGTGCTGGATATTAGAGACGAGAGCTTCAGGAAACATGAGATTTTCTGGAAAGACCCAACGCATACTTTTTTAATGGCAGTTTTACTGACTCCATGTCTTGAGTAACATCTGATATTCGGCACTCACGCACTATCAAATCACGGGTGTGTTGGTGTTTATAAACATCAAGGACACTCTTTCTGCAGGAGCTCATGTAGCCTTCCCTTTCTGTCTTCCTCGAGCATTTGCTCGGATTTCTGTCATACACCGAAAATCAAACGGGAAAAATTCCTCTCAGTCTTTCCTCCCAAGAAAATGATGTCCCTTTGAGTTGGCGTAGAATTGAGTTAAAGTGAAGCACCAAGGTGACCCTGGTGCCTTATACATTTGGAAATAGTCCAAGGTGTTAGCTTAAGTTGCTGAGGAACTTGGGGGGAAATACCAAAATTCAGCATAGCTCCTAGAGTTAACTTTTGGGGGGTTCTTTTGAAATAGAGATCGTTTGGGAAAATTATTTAGAAATTTTCTAACGTATTTTTTTGGTTAGTTATTCACGGAAGTCAGTGTAGCTGGCTTAAAGATTAGTTTTTAATTTTTAATTTTTAATTTTTCTATCAGAATCGTACCTAAAGACTTTTCTAACGTACTGGGGAAAAATTACTAAAAGGTAAAACTTTCCCTTGCCAAGTGAAATATATCCCAATATTGCCTGTGTTATATATTGATGTTACTGTAGTTCGGTGTCATGAGTCAGTTCTGATTTATACAGACATTTTTTTTTTTTTTTAGTGATGGTGGTCTTTTCTTTATTTATATTTTTATCTTTATATTATTATTTTCTTTTTGTCATTTTGTTTTTTTTTTTTTAACAATTTATTGGGGCTGATACAATTCTTTACACAGTTCATACATATACATACATCAATTGTATAAAGCACATCTGTACAGTCTTTGCCCTAATCATTTTTTCTCTTTTCTTCTTTTACATTTTATTAGGGACTCCAACAACTCTTACCACAATCCATACATATACGTACATCAATTATACAGACATTTTGTATAACAGAAAGACTAGTGGTCACTGCTGTCCCATCCTCACAGTTAGTGCCATGATGTCTGAGCCCACTGTGGGAGCTCTGTGCCCTTCTATCGCATTGAGAGTTTCTTTGTTCATTGGCCCTCTAATTTACTAAGCATGATGTCCTTCTTCAGGGGCTGATCATATGTCCAAAATAAAAGAGGTGAAGTCTCATTCTCTTTGCTTCAAAAAAACAATTTGGCTGTACTTTCTCCAATACAGATTTGGTCCGTCTTCTGGTAGTCTATGGATTATTTAATATTCTTTTCCAACACCATAACACTTTGTCAGCATTCTTTGTATGTTGTCCAGCTAGTACATGCATATCAAATAATTGAAAATATCATGGCTTAAAGGTGATATGTTTGGCGGTGGCGTGTGTGTATGTGTGTGTGTGAACACTTTAAAGAGAAATGTTGCAGCAGATTTGCCTAATGCACTATGTCGTGTATTTCCTGGCTGCTGCTCTCATGGATGTTGACTGTGGATCCAACTAAAATGAAATCCTGGGCAAGTTCAATCTTTCTCTGTGTGTCCTGATGTTGACCAGTAGTCCAGATGTGAAGGTTTTTATTTTCTGTAGGTTGAAATGTAATGCACAGTGAAGTCTGTGTTTGTTCTTCATGTCCTCTTGTTTTCAATAAGCAATGTTAAGTCATCTGCATATGGGTTCTTCGTTAGTCTTTCTCCAAGCCAGATGCCAATAGAAATCAGCTTCTCCCATGATTTGCCTAGCACAGAGATTGAACAAAATGGTGAAAAGATACAATCCTAACACAAAGCTGTCTTGATCTTAAGTCATACAGTATTCCCTTATTTTGTTTAAATTACTACTTTTACTCTATGTACAGGAGCTGGATTAATTGTTCTGGAATGCCCATTCTTCACAGTGTTACCCATAATTTGTTATGATGAACAAAATCAAATACCTTTGGATAAAACACAGGTAAATATCTTTCTTGTATTCTCTGCATTCAGTAAAAATCCATCCAGCATCAGTAATATCCCATGTTTCTTGTTCTCTTCTGGATATAATTTAAATTTTTGGCACTACCTGTGGGTGTACTGCTGCAACCATTTTTTTTAAAATTATCTTCAGCAAAATTTTACTTGCATGTCATAGAAATGATATAGTTCGATAATTTCTGAGTTTTGTTGGGTCTCCTTTCTCTGAAGTGTGAACATATATGGATCTATTACAAGTGGAAAAACAAATTTAAACTCATAAATAGATTGCATTTGTATTCACTACAAAAATGCTATTATTCCAATTTATGGACCAATCATTAGTGATAGTGACATAGAAATTGAAGCATTCTACCAATGTCTCCAGAATGAAATTGATCAAACATACATCAAGATGCATTCATGATTACTGGTGATTGGAATACAAAAGTTTGAAGCAAAGTAGGAAGGAACGGGACTTGGAAAACATGGTCTTCTTAGTAGAAATTAGCTGAAGATTGCACGATAGAATTTTTCAGGACAAATGACTCGTTCATAGCAAATATACCTTTTCAACAACACAAATGGCTATTATACATGTAGATGTCTCTTGATAGAATACACAGATGTCACATTGGTTATATCTGTGGGAAGAAATGATGGAGAGGCACAATTGCAGCCAATGGCCATCTATGAAAAAAGCAGCTAAAACGAGTCTAATGGCCATCTATGAAACCCACCATCAATTGCTCTTTTGTAAGCTCAGGTTGAAGTTGAAGAAAATTAGAACAAATACACAAGAGCCGAAATGTAACTTTGAGTCAATCCCACCCAAATTTCAAGACCATCTCAAGAACAGATGTGATGTTCAACACTGATAACAGAAAACTTGATGAGCTGTGGAAGAATATCATTCATGAAAAAAGCAAAAGGTTATTAACAGACAGGAAAGAAAGGATCAAAGTGGGTGTTAAAATAGACTCTGTAACATGCTCATAATTGCAGAGTAGGCAAGACAATTGGAAGAATGATACAAAGAACTGAGCAGAAAATTTCCAATGACAGTTTCAGAAGATAAAGAAAAAAATCATAATGAAATGTGCAAACCCCTTGAATTAGAAAAGAAAAAAAGGAATAACGTGCTCAGCATATCATATAAAAATATTCCCCCCTTTGGGGGATCTTCCAGCTCTTTAGCAATCCATATATTAATTGTAACAAGCACATTTGTACAGATGTTACCATCATCATTTTCTTTTTTTTAAATATATATTTTTTAGATCCACAATCAATATTCATGGAAGTAGCAGTCAAGAAATTAAGAGGCGAGCTTCATTGGGTAAATCTGCTACAGATTACTGGTATACATATTCAATATTTCTGCCCATGCAATATTGCTGGATATTGAATAAGGATGAATTAAGAAGAATCTATATGGTTTAATTGTGGTGCTGGCAATGGATATTAAAAATACCAAAATACAAACAAATCTGTCTTGGAAGAATTTTCCCAGAGTGCTTGCAGGCTAAGATGGGAAGACTTTGTCTTACATACTTTGTACATGTTGTCAGGAGAGACTCGTCCTTGGAGGAGAGCATCATGCTAAAGTAGAGTGACAACAAAAAAGTAGAAGTCTCTCCATGAGATGAATTGACCGCACTACACTGGCGTACAATCAAACATTTGAAGAATTTATAGGATATTTTTCTTGAGATGGCTTCGTGTGATTTCCCTTCTGTAGACATGTCCTCCTACTGGTTTCCTCATTTTTACCATCCCATTAATTGGAAAGATCGGCCATTTGAAAATACCAAAGTAGACACCCGGCCGGTGAGCGGATCCCTACTCATAGAGACCCTACAGGGCAGGGTGCATGCCCCCGTGGGTTTCTGAGATGTAACTCTCTCCTGGAGAAGAAGGCCTCCGCTTTCCCCCCCAGAGTGCCCGATGCCTTCGAAGGGCCCATGAGAGACTCTGGAAATAGTGCTGTAAGTCGTACGGGCTTTAGCATCAGACCTGATACAATATTTTTGAGTCATAATACGGGGCCATCAGTAAATTGCACTCTACTAATGATATTTTAAAATAACTCTTAATATAAAGCAGATAAATACAAGTGAAGGCTTAAATCCTCATTGTGCTATTTAATAAATGTTTACAAGATGAACAGACACACGTGAAATTTATCCAGATTAATAAATATAACATTACCAGCACCCACATGACCCTCTCATGCCCTTTCCCCAGCACTATTTCCCAGGAATAAAAAAATTCATGAAATTATACGGCATGGATTTTTACTGTGGAATTAATTTATAATGTTACATATCACTAATTTATTCACTTTTATTACCTTTAAGAATGTCATTGTATGAACACATAAGCTGTATCTATCTGAGGTAGTTAGTTTATTGTGCCAACCTGGCTGATAAACACATGTGGGGTTAATTGAAGGGTGGAGGGAGAAATGGCTCGGTGAGCCTTGCCTTTCTAGTTCTCAGGTCTCTTGCTTTCTGATGGTCGGACCAGGGTGCAGCTGCCATAGCCAGTTCTCTGCTTCAGCTGGCTAGGCTCACTTCCTGCAAGACATCCCTGAGGAGAAGCCACATGGACCTACCTCCATGCAGCAGTGCGTGCTAGAGCACCCATGTGGAGATCCCTGGCAGTGCTGAGATGCTTACATATTCACTGACTTGGCTTTCCTCCTGCAGTTGGCATCATTTCATCTATTTTATGAGATGTAGGGGGACTTCGTGGATTGGTGTTGGACATATGGGATAATGTTGGACTTGTGGGCTCGACTTTGTGGTTTGGGGTTGGACATAGGGGTTAATGTTTGACTTGTGGGATGTTTTCTTGATGCACATTTACCCTTTATGTAAAACTCTCTCTTATACATGAGTTTCTGTGGATTTGTTTCTCCAAAGTACCCAGACTAACACACTATTTTACCATTTAAAGACATTTATTTTTGAAGTAGTTTAATTGGCATATAACTCACATACCACACGACTTAATCACCCAATCATGTTATGAAGAGTTGTGCAATCATCACCACAGTCAACTTGGAAGCATTTTCTTCTTGTCCTCATGCTTGTTAATTCCCCAGTTCCCCAACCTCCTTGGCTGTGCCCTTCCATAACTATTAATCCAGTTACTATCTTTATAGATTTACTTTTCTTGGAGTTCATGTGCAGAAAATCATACAAAACAAACTAGAAGCAAACAAACAACAACATGACAAAACAATAGAGAAAAGCTAATTTAAAAGAAAGCAGTAAATATTAAAATTTGAAGCAGCTTTAAATAGAGTCAAAATGGCGATCAAGTGATTAAGTGCTAAATGTTATCAAAGCACATCATCCAAATTGATTTTACAATGCTCTCCGTCTGCTAGAAAGGTAGTCACATCCCTAGACTACAGTCAAAATAAACTTATCAGAGGCTCAATCCATGTGGGGATCCTGCAAATGGATTTTGGGCTTCTACTGTCATTCATAGCCTTCTGCAAAGTGGGTGTTCAGAATTTTGGTTAGAATTTAAGCTCTGATACTCTTTTGTCTTTGGGATTTTGATATTCTTATATACAAGCCTTGGATCACATTGGCTTGTGTGCTTCTTCCATTTAGATTTAGCTGATGCCTTACTTAGATGGCTGCTTGATATTTAAGCAGCCTTTAAGATAGCAGACTCTTTCTGATAGCTGGATACCATACACGTGCAGTTTTCCAGATGGAATATACAGAAATTAAATAGACTACTTAGTGGAAAGAGATGATATAGAAGCTCAATATCAGCAAAAAATAACAACAACACCAAAAAGGAGGCCAAGTGCCACTTTATATCGATTATCTGTCTCCTCTTTTATTCCCTTGGTGAATAAGATTTTTCTCTTGGCTAAAAATTTGTCACTTTACTTTATTTCCTCAAAACCAACTCTCGGTTACTTGTTCTATAGTTCATTGCCTTATGGTCTAGTTATTGTTATTTATTTTCTTCTGGTTGGTTTATGGACCCTCCTAATAATATGCCCAAAGTACATGAGATGAACGGTCACTATCCTCTCTTCTAAGGACCATGCTGGCATCCTTCCTCCAAGACAGATTTGCTGTTTCTCCTGACAGTACATGACATAATATTCTTTTCCAACATCATAATTCAAAAGCTTCAATTCTTCCTAGTATTTCTCATTCATGGTCCAACTTTCACATGCATAATGGGTCATTGAAAACAGCATGGCTTGTCAGGTGCACCTTAATTCTTAAAGGGGTAGCTTTGATTTTTAATATTTTTTACCTATGAAGTCAATTGCTACACACAGAGTAACTACATAGACTCTCTGAGGTTATCAATACTTACAAGAGCAGGGAGAAGACAGCCTCCCACAGAGGTGAGCCATCAACTTTGCGGATGTTTTGAAGCAGCATTTTGCAGCAGATTTGACAGACACAATGTACAATGTGACATTTGACTGTTACTTCCGTGGGCATGGACAGATTGAAGTGAAATGAAATCCTTCACAATTTTAATCTCTTCTCCAGATTGAAAGCTGGAGTGTCTGATCTTCATCAGTAATTACTTCAAATGGTCTTTGCTTTCAGCACTAGGATCATGTTCTCTTCATACTGCCAGTTATCAGTGCGTGTTCCTCCAATCTTGATGCCCTAGTTTATTTCATATAATCCAGCTTCTGAAATTATTGTTTAACATGAAAAAGTCTAACGTATTTTATTCTGAGGATTAGAAAGAGGTGAATTTTACTTGCTATTTAAACTGCTGAGAGCTAAGTGTATTTGATGTTGGCACATCCATCGGGCCTTGAACCAAGGCTAGATTCAGAGTAAAGCTGTCCAAGAAAATTGCTAAGAAAATGTCTGTGGCTTGTTGCTTTTGCTCATGTGGAGGGAGATTGACTTCATATTGACCTCAAACAAGTTTGATACTTTAGAAAGAATATTAAAGTTGAACTCTAGCCCTTAAGACATACAACCTAAAGAAATAATACATCATCATCTCTTAGCCTATATATTCATAATATGGAGATTATAATATCATATAACACAGTTTTTGGTGTGTGCAAGTTGAGCCAACTTTAATAAGGTAACAGCTATACTGACTGGTATACAGAAGAATTTTGAATTTTTTTTAAAAAGAACTGTTTTTAACTGTGTCAGATTTATTATGTTAATCTGCTACAGTCATCTCTACAATACGCTCTGTCTGATAACCAACTCATCCCCGTCCCTCAATGGTGGTCAAAGGGCAATCACCAGGAGCTTATTCTCCGTGTGGATCCTGCACATGCATTTAGGCTTCCAGGGTCATCCATTGCTTTTGCTGTTAACTTCACAGTTTAAACTCTGATCTCATTCCCTCCTTCAGATTTAGACTATAGCATTTAAAATCCTCAGAACACAGATGTTTGTGTGTTTCTTCCATATGGGTTTAGTTGACATCTCACTTAGATGATGGCTTATTTGAAAACAAGACTTTAACACTTCAGATGTTATTCTTTCTGAACGCCAGGGCCCACCTGATTTCTTCACACTTTGCTATAGCATTTGTAGCTTCCAGATGTCCTTCACAAAGGAGCCTATCATGCAGGCCTGTACTCTAAGAACTGATTGCTCTTGGATTGGATCTAGGGTTAGGTGAGAGTTCAAAATCCATTCCTAAATCTATGTTTTCTCCCTGTCACTGGTTCACCTATGGCACATGACCTGGATCCCCAGGAGGTATACCAAAACTCACACTGACATGCCCTATCAGGAGCATAGTACAGACATACTTTCCCCTTGGTTGATCCTCCCCCCTTTTTCTACCAACAGAAATGCACTTGTTTTCTTGAAGAACTGAATGCTCCCTTTCCCCACTCTTGACTTGATTTTTCCATCAGTGTGCCTTATCACTCTGGTAGGAATGCCTTCTGGTTTGGGGATATCTCATCACATTTTTGCACGGTGCCACTAAATGGTCATTTTCCTTTTCCCTGCTCTTGAAAATCTGATTCAAGCCGAAGTGATGACTCCTTCATCAAAGTGGTTTTCAAGATATAGGTAGATGATAGATAGATAGATAGATAGATAGATAGATAGATAGATAGATAGATAGATAGATGTGTATGGGGGTAGGGAGAGAGAGAGAGAGAGAGAGAGAGAGAGAGAGAGAGAGAGAGAGAGAGAGAGAGAGAGAAAGGTGTATGGTTCATGGGCATTCGTCAGGCTCTCTACTTAGTCACTTAGCAGATTGGTTCGTGGATTGCATGGCCTGAAAGCATGC
The DNA here is from genome assembly GCF_050624435.1 of Tenrec ecaudatus. NCBI lineage: Eukaryota > Metazoa > Chordata > Mammalia > Afrosoricida > Tenrecidae > Tenrec > Tenrec ecaudatus. Next base: position 49,015,944 of record NC_134531.1, read on the forward strand.
ATTTGCCTTCATCTTGCTGCTTTCTTAGAGCAGCGGACTCATACAGCAATTGTCCTTTTATGATTGACTAAGTTCATTCTTTATAATGATTTCCAGATCCATCTATGTCATGAGGTACTTCATGGTTTCATCATTATTTTCAAGGATGTGTAGTATTCCATTGTGTTTATATACCAAAGTGTTGGGTTTTTTTAATCCATTCTACTGACGGGGATTTGGGCTGTGTCCAACTTCTTGCTCTTGTGAACTGTGCTGCAATGAACATGGGACAACATACATCTGTTCATGGTCTGTTTCTTATTTCTTTGGGGCATATGCCCAGCAATGGGACCGCTGGGTCAAAGGGTATTGCTATTATCAGCTGTTTTAGGTCGTACCACATTGCTTCCCACAGTGGTTGTATATATATAAACCCGCCAGTAGTATATAAGAGTTCCAATTTCTCCACATCCTCTCAGGCATCTATTGTTCTCCATTTTTAAAAATTGGTAAGATGGTACCTTGTCAATGTTTTGATTTGCATTTCCCAGATGGCTAGTGAATGAGAGTGTGTGCTTGTTAGCTATTTGTGTGTCATCATTTGTGAATTGTCTTTTCCCCATATTTTAAGAGGGTTATTTGTTTTTATTTTCTTATTGCGGTATTGCAAAATTGTAATAATTAAACCTTTGTCCATTATTTCATTACTAAATATCTTTTCCTGTTTCATGGGCTCTTGGTTTACTCTTTTGATGGATACAAGGGTCTTTTTTTTAATTTGGGGCTCTTACAGCTCTTATCTCAATTCATATGTATGTCCATTGTGTCAAACATATCTGTACATATGTTGTCAACATCCTTTTCAAAACATTGTCTTTTTACGTGATCCCTGGCATCAGCTCCTTATTTTTCCCCCTCCTTTCCTACCCTCCCTCCCACATGTCCCCTTGATAATTTGTAATTTTTTCATGTCTTACTCCGACCACTGTTTCATTTCACCCACTTTATTGTTGTCCATCTCCCTGGGATGGGGGCCCTACGTCAATCGTTGTAATATGTTCCCCCTTACCCCCATCCTCCCACCCCTACCCTCCTAGTACCGCTTCTCCCCTTATTAGTCCTGAGGGGTTTGTCTGTTCTGGATTCCCTGTGTTATGAGCTCTTATCTGTACTAGTATACATGTTCTGACATAGCCAGATTTGTAATATAGAATTGGGGTCATGATAGTGGGAGGGGGGATGAAGCATTAAAGAAATAAAGGTCACTGGAGATCCCCTTGCAGAGGGGTCTAGGGGGGAAGATGAGTCAGTCAGGGTGCGATGTAGCACCCATGAAGAATACAGCTTTCCTCTAGTTCCTAAATACTTCCTCCCCCACCCCCACTATCATGATCCGAATTCTACCTTGCAAGTCTGGATAGAGCAGAGGATGTACACTGGTGCAGATAGGAGCTGGAGGCACAGCAAATACAGGATGAATGATCCCTTCAGGACCAGGGTGTGAGTGGCGATACTGGGAGGGTAGAGGGAGAGTGTGTTGGAAAGAGGGAACCGATTACAAGGATCTACATGTGACCTCTTCCCTGGGGGACGGACAACAGAAAAGGGGGTGAAGGGAGATGACACACAGGGCACAATATGCCAAAATAATAATTTATAAATTATCAAGGGCTCATAAGGGAGGGGGGACCGGGAAGGGAGGGGAAAAAAAGAGAGGACCTGATGCCAAGGGCTTAAGTGGAGAGCAAATGCTTTGAAAATGATAAGGGCAATGAATGTACAGATGTGCTTTAAACAATTGATGTATGTATGGATTGTGATAAGAGTTGTATGAGCCCCTAATAAAACGTTTAAAAATAAAAGAAATAAAGGAAGGTTGTGTGCTTCATCGGTGCTATACTGCACCCTGACTGACTCTTCTCTTCCTTGTGGGCCTTCAGACAGGGGGTGTCTAATTGACTACTGATGGGCTTTGGGTCTCCACTCTGCCCCCTCATTTCCATTGATATGATTTTTGTTTGTTTGTTTGTTTCATTTTGGGACTTTGATGCCTGATACCTGATCCCATGGACACTTCATGATCATACAGGCTGGTGTACTCCTTCCATCTGGACTTTTTTGCTTCTCAGCTAGATGGCCACTTATTTATCTTCAAGCCTTTAAGACCCCAGACATTATATCTTTTGATAGCTGGGCACCATCAACTTTCTTCACCACATTTGCTTATTCACCCATTTTGTCTTCAGCAATCTTTTGGGGAAAGTAAGCATTACAGAATTCCAAGTTATCAGAACAAATTATTCTTGCATTGAAGGAATACTTGAGTGGAGGCCCAATGTCCATCTGCTAACATAATTGTTGTTCTTGCCATTTATTTTATCCAACTAGATACCTAAGGAGCCCTGGTGTGAGGTACATGTTGGGCTGCTAGTGGCTAGTTCAGAAGTTTGAAGCCACCAGACACTCCTTGGGAGAAGGATGAAGCTTTCTAATCCTCTAAAGAGTCTCAGTCTTGGAAACCCATAGAGGCAGTTCTACTCTGTCCTGCAGGATTGTTATGAGTTAGAATCATCTTCATGCCAGTGAGTTTGAAATTCTGGTATTAGATACCTAGAAAACCCTTGATGATTCATAAAGAGATCTGAGTTAGATTTGAATTGTTCTAACAACAGACTACCTTGTGAATAACTTCAGATCTACCGACAGGAATTGCAAGACTGTCACACTTGAGAACTCGTTTCTCAGAACATAAACAGTTGGCTTTGGGAACATCTTGTTCTAAAGGAAATGCTGAGAGTATCTGGACTTAGGCGAATGTATTTGGAAAGTAAGTAGGATTGAATCTTGTGTAATTGTTTGATTCAGTTTGGCATCCTTGGGAGAGGGATACTTATTAAAAGGTAAGGTTGCAAATAACAGACAAGTTCCAGAGGAGGAATTTTTTAAAAATACAGACGATGGAAACCATTGGAGAGTAAAAGTGAAATCATGGAAACAGTTAACCTTTGGATCCAATTCCAAACTCTGTTCAGGAAGAAGCCGTGCACAACTCAACTATCTCTCTGGGATTTGAATCTCAACCTCCATTACTTACTTTCTTTCAGCTCCCCACAAATATACCTTACTACCCAAAAATCTTGGACTGAGAAAAATATCAAAGTCTTCGTGATCTGACTTCTTGACATTGCATGCCATCATTTACATGACAATGTTATATTTTTAAAAAACTGACTAACTTATGGGAGGAAGCAAGTCTGAATTATAATGTTCAAATGATATATTAAACAATTATTATTTTCAAAGGCATGGGATACTATGAATTTCCTGCAAACAAAACTTTGTAAGGCAAAGGAAGGTTGGCAGTGCTTTGGTGCATAAATAAGATGGCATCTGAAACAGCACATTAATGGTTTGTATATAAATGGATGCTGTTACAGGGTGCTTGAAACAGTTTGTTCTCTTAAGTAGGTCAAACATCCCCCCTCCCTGAAACCTTGTTTACATTCTGGAGATTTAGCAAACATAAGTTGCTTTCTTTACAAATACTGCAAAGGAAGTCCAAGTACATATCACAGATTCCAAGTTTATAGAGTACAAATTGATGAGACGGTGTTTGCATGTTACTTCTGTATGAATGTTCATAATATATTTTTGTTGTTCTTACTCTATTGAAAATAATGTTATTGAATGTTTTGAATACTGGAAAAATATAACAGATGATGTAATATGAACATGAGGTTCTGGATACCCCAAGTCAATACTCAGTGTGATTCCTCCATAGGTTAAAGACTGGCTATTTAGCTGTGTGAGATCCAATGGGACGAGGGGTTGAAGACATATTTAAGTCATCACCCTGTTCTCATTTCACCCATGAACCTGAGAGTACATGAGTGAAAAGAAAATGGGTGAAGCAAGCCAATATTGTAATTTCCTCTCTAAATGTTCTTTTATCCTCCCTTTACCTTTGCATATGACCTTAAAAATCATCCAAGGTAATGTCAGTCTTGCTCCTTTCAATCTCTGTCCCACAGGACACCTGTCACAAAACAGATCAGCAATGCATCTTCTCTTCCTGGAAATTTTCTCCGGAATCTTTTCACTTTGTCATCTGAATTTTGATCGGATCAAACCTTACTCCCAAGGTTAGTAGAAAGTGCACTTTAATCTCCCCTTAAACACCGTCCATACAAGAAGATACTCTAGATTGGAGCCACAATTTGAACCTTCCTGTTTTATTATGAAAAAATAAATGAAAACTCTCCATCTAAGAATGAACTAGGACTTTATTTTCAGACCAAATTAATAAAATTGATTAAGTATCCTGATGTTGTTTTACTTCTTATGCTTGTCTTCACTGTTCAATAAAACCATTTGTATAAAGTACAATAAAACCAGTGTGCAAATGACCAAAATGAAGAAACCGAAATTTATTCTCTTTGCCCCCTTTTTTATCCAAGGATCTATTTCTGAGAGATCTGAGGGTTTAAACATGATTCTCTAAAACAACCAGCCAGTAACTCTGCAAAAAAGGAAACCAAAATAAATACATCTTCTTAGAAGTCAGTTATAATTTCCCTTCTGATTTTTTCTCTTTCTTTTGCTTACATACCCCTTAACCCTTATCTGTCTTATGCTCATTCCACCTCCTTTGGGGAACAGCCAAGGAGTTTCAGGGTAGGGCATCTGGTCTCTAACTTCCTTGATAACTGGCGCTGCCACTTGAAAGCTTACTCGTGCTGATAGTTTCAGAATACTGACACACTAATGCCTTAGCATGATATGTTTTCATGAGAAATTACTAAATAATTCCTGCTAATAAAGTCAGGTTTATGGCAACTGATTATATCCACACTTAGAAATAAATTGCACCTAAATATGAGATGAACACTCCAAGCCTGACCTGATTTCTCTTGGCTTCTTTTCAGAGGAATGAGTAGTTTATTTTCAAGAAGGTTTCTATTTCTCCTATGTTAATGTACAGTATTCTTTAAGGTTACATTTGATGATCCTACCCAGGATCTTCATGACTCAACCAAAATCAAACTCACGACCCACCATCAAATTGATTTGAACAAACCCTCTAGGACAGGGTAGAAGCGTCCCCCTGGGTTTCTGAGGCTGCACATCTTTATGTGAACAGAAAGAAAGAACAGGAAGCCTGACCTTGCCCCCTTAGAGCCACTGGTTCATTCAAACTGCTGAACTGTACTTAGCAACCCAACACGTAACCTGCTACACCACCAGGGTTTCTTGATGTACGTGGAAGATATGGAAAAATTAAGCCTTTAGTATGACTGTCCTCAAAACCCAAAGTATGACCTTGAGTAGATCCCACTTGAATTTAAAGAGCATTTCAGAAATAAATTTGACTCACTGGACATTAATGACTAAAGACAAGAAAAACTCTGGGATGAAATTAAGAACATCGGTGACGGAGTGACATATACCAGAGGGGCTCAGCAGAATTCAGCCCAGGAGAGTTGCTTAGAGGGAAATTCAACACTGCGGGATCGCAGGAGGCACATCATAAAGATAAGTAGGCACAGACCCACGGGATTTTGAGGGGCTGGGGGTTTTTGGCTTACCTCAGTGGAAACCAGCTGGGGCTTGACCTTAGCCCAGCCACTGCATCTGCCAGAGCTGGGACCATTTGGAGTCTGTAGCTGGGCTTGGTCTCAGCACAGCCACAGTTTTCCCCTACCTGCCTCAGGACAAGGACAGGACCCTTGCGGCTCCACCGGCAGGGATGGGGTTCAGCTACATTGTTGCTTCTGTTTGCATCTCTGCTCTCTATTCCCACACAGCCTTGGAGGACTGTGCAGGGGCTTTTTCAGGGCACAGCCACAGCTTGCTGTCGTCTGAGCAGGGACTAAACCCAACCCCCACAGCTCCACGGGCAGGGATCAGGGTTCAGCTACATTGCGACTTCTGTTAAAATCTCTGCCCTCGGCCCCCCCCCCTTCTTGCGGCTCTTCTTGCGGCTCAGCTGCGGACTGCCACGGGGGCTTAGAGCAGGGAGTAAGCCCTTGCAGCTCCACAGCCAGGGAGTGGGACTCAGCAACATAGTTGCTTTTGCTTCCCTCGCTTAGCTATACCCCTGCACAGTCTAAACCATCTTACTTTTAAATTTTTCTCCTCCTCCTTCTTCCTACCCTGCTCTCTCACCCTCCATTGCGGACTTACAGGGCACTGCCATTGCCCTACGGCATTTGCACCTGGGCCACACCCAGCTAGGTGAGCTCCACCCTGCATAGATAGCCCAAGGCTAGGGAAAGGCCTGCTTTCTCTCCAGAGGATACTCCCCCTGACTTCTCACCGGGGAGTTCCTGCCTATGTACCTGGGGACATAAGGCAGCTTAGCCAACACTTATCTATATTCAAACCAATAGCAGGAACTTCAGCCCAGCCTCTGAAACACTGGGGCAGGCAGACCTGCCATCTGGGGCACTCTCCTGACAGGGAAGCCACAGGAAGATAAAATGGTAGGTTAAGACCATAGTAAAATCAGCTGTAGACAGTTCAAAGAAGCATTCCTATAAGCCTCCCAGAGAGAGTCTAGAAAATGGCACCTGGTCCCTTTAAAACAATTCAATGCAAACAGCCATCAGACCCAAAAACCTCAACGAAAAAACAGGAGAAACAAAAGGCAAACCCAGAAGATGTCCTGAACATAACGACATACATAGAAGAAGCAGACATTGAGATGCCACACAAAGAAATTCTCAGAATGCTGTTTGGAACCATACAGGATATGAGGGAAACAATAGAGAAAAAGGATGAAACGATAGAGGAGATAAAAGCCATACACCAAAGGGAAACACAGGAGCTTAGGGAGGAGATAACAAAAAAAACAGTAGTAGAATCAGGGCCCTTGAGAATTGATTGGAGGAATCAGAGAACTGCATCAGTGACGTGGGGGACAGCCAGGCAGACTTTAATAAACATGAACAAAAATCTAATAAGAGCATCAGAGAAGCCGAAGAAAACCTAAGAGCTATGTCTGATGCTATGAAGTGGAACAACATTAGAATTATTGGCCTACCAGAGGAAGACACAACAAAGAAGGTATCTGCAACAATAGCGAGAGAATTCTTGGAGGAAAACTTCCCCAGCCTAATGAATGAAAACCAGGAAACCATCCAGGAGGCTGAAAGAACACCAGCATGACGGGACCCCAAGAAGAAATCACCAAGGCACATAAGAGTTAAACTATCCAACTTTGAGGAAAAGGAGAAAATCATGAGAGCAGCTAGGGAAAAACAAGCAATCACATATAAAGGTTCCTATCTAAGGGTATGCTCAGACCTATCAGCAGATACTAGGAAAAAAAGGAGAGAGTGGAGTAACATATTCCAAAAATTGAAGGAAAACAACGCAAATCCAAGAATACTCTACCCAGCTAAATTATCGATCAAGCTCCATAGAAAAGTAAAAGTCTTCCCAGACAAGGAAAAACACAAAAAATATGTAACAACAAAACCAGTCTTACAAAAGATCCTCGTCAACTCAGTATGGGCAGAAGAACAACACTCACTAAGCATAAATAAGAGACCGACACATAGAACAACCTCACCCAGAGGGCAACAAATAGAAAACAGACCCCAAGATAGCAATGGCTTAAGGATGGAAAGAAGTCAAGAATGATACACACACTAATGAGAAAGGAAAGTAGGAAAATTCCCAACACAAAAGGTATAAAATGACATCACAGAGTCCACAGATGGAGATAATAACCCTGAATAGCAATGGTGTGAACTCAGGCATTAAAAGACTGAGACTAGCAGACTGACTTAGAAAACACAACCCATAGATCTGCTGCCTACTGGAGACACATCGCAAGGCCACAGACAAAAATAGGCTGAGAATCAAAGGCTGGAGAAGGACCTAACAAGCAAACAGCAGTACAAAAAAAGCAGGGGTTGCAATCTTCATCTCGGATAAAATTGACCTCAAAGTGCAAACCATAAAAAGAGATAATGAGGGACACTATATAAAGCTCAAGGGAATCGTAGACAATGAACCACTAAGCATTGTAAACATATATAACCCGAATGAGAGACCAGCTCAATACGTCAACCAAACACTCCAAAAGATTAAGAAAGAAATCACAGAATCGACAGTTATAGTGGGTGACTTCAACACACCACTCACTGAGAAAGATAGATCACAGGGAAAGAAACTCAACAAGGAGACTAGAGAGCTAAACTCCACAATTAGACAATTTGACCTAATAGATATTTACAGAGCTTTTCATCCAAATATAAAAAAGTTCACATTCTTTTCAAGTCCCATGGCACATATTCAAAGATAGACCACATGGTGGGACATAAGACAAATCTAAATAAATTTAAGCACATTGAAATAATACAGACCTCTCTCTCTGACCACTGTGCTATAAGACTGGAAATCAACAAAATGAAGACAAAGAAAATAAGAGCAAATAATTGGAGGATGAATAACTCCCTACTGCAAAAGGAGTGCGTACTGGCGCAGATCAGAGATGAAATCATGATATTTCTAGAAACCAATGAAAATGCGCACACGACGTACCAAAATTTATGGGACACAGCAAAGGCAGTCATCAGAGGAAGTTTCATAGCAATACATGTACACCTAAGAAAGGAAGAGAGACTCATGATTGATACGCTGACACAGAATTTACAAAAACTAGAGAAGAGCCAGCATGACAATCCTACTAATAGCAAAAGAAAAGAAATTATAAAAGTCAGGGCAGAGAACCAAGAGAGGAAAAATAAGAAAACTATGGAAAAAATTAATATCGCTAAAAGTTGGTTCTTTGAAAGGATGAACAGGATCGATAGACCATTGGCAAACCTAACCAAATAAAGGAGGGAACAAATCTCAATAGCGAGAATAAGGGATAAAGGAGGGGTCATTACAACAGACCCTAATGAAATCAAAAGGATAGTTACACAATACTATGAAGGATTGTACTCCAATGAATTCAACAATTTAGAAGACATGGACAAATTCCTGGAAAAACAATCCCTCCCTAGACTATCCTCGGTGGACATCAAGAATCTCAACAGACCCATAGCAATAGAAGAAATAGAGAAGGTTATCAAGGGATTACCAACAAAATAATCCCATGGTCCAGATGGCTACACTGGAGAATTCTACCAAGCATTTAGGGAAGAACTAACACCAATCCTACACAAACTTTTCCAGAACGTAGAAAAGGATGTCAAACTCCTGAACTACTTCTATGAAGCTAGTATAACTCTGATACCCAAACCGGGCAAGGATCTCACAAGAATCGAGAACTACAGACCAATATCCCTAATGAACATTGATGCAAAAATCCTTAACAAAATACTAGCCAACAGAATAGAAAAGTATATAAACAAATAATCCACCATGAACAAGTGGGATTCATACCAGGGATGCAGGGATGGTTCAACATATGAAAGACCATTAGTATTATTCGTCACATTGACATGAAAAAGTATAAGAATCACATGATAATATCAATAGATGCAGAAAAAGCATTCGACAACATCCAACAACAATTCCTGTTTAAAACACTTGCGAAGATAGGAATGGAAGGAAAATTCCTCAAGACAATGCAAGCTACATATGAAAAACCAACAGCCAAAGTGGTAGTTAATGGAGAAAAGACTAACACAATCCCACTGAAAAAGGGGACCAGACAAGGATGCCCCTTGTCCCCACTCCTATTTAATATCATGCTGGAGGTTTTAGCTAACAGCATAAGGCAAAGAAGTGACATCAAAGGTATTCGTCTGGGGAAGGAAGAGGTGAAATTATCATTATTTGCAGATGATATGATTTTATATACGGAAAATCCCAAAAGTTCCACAAGGGGAGTACTGGAAGCAATAGAGGAGTTTGGCAGAGTGGCAGGATACAAGATCAACAAACATTAGTCCATCGGACTTTTATACACTATCAGATAAGAACACAGAAGAAGAGATCAAAAAGGTGGTACCCTTCACAATAGCCAAACACAAATTGAAATACCTAGGGACACACCTGACTGCAAAAACAAAAGATTTTTACATGGAAAACTATAGAACACTATTACAAGAAAACAAGAGCGACCCCAACAAATGGAAGAATATTCCATGCTCTTGGATTGGAAGACTTAATGTAGTTAAGATGCCAGTTCTGCCAAAAGCACTATATAAGTTTAATGCCATCCTGATACAATTAACCTCATCTTTCTTCAAAGAAATGGAAAAACTGATTACCAACTTCATATGGAGATGGAAGAAGCCCAGAATTAGCAGAGAACTCCTCAAGAAGAAGGACACCGTGGGAGGGCTTGCTTTACCTGACTTTGGCACATACTATGCAGCCACAGTTCTCAAAACTACGTGGTACTGGTACAATGACAGATACTCAGACCAATGGAAAAGAACTGAAAACCCAGAAATAAAGTAATCAGCATACAGACAGCTGATCTTTGATAACGGTCCCAAAAATATCAAATGGGAAGCAGATGCTCACTTTAACAAGTGGTGCTGGAAAAAATGGATATCTACATGCAGAAAAATGAAGCAAGACCCTTATCTCACTCCATGCACAAGAATAAACTGAAGGTGGATCACAGACCTTGAAGTTAAACCCTAAACTATGAGGGCCATCAATGAGGGAATTGGGACCAACTTGAGAACTTTGGCACAGGGAATACACAGGCTATCAGAAATAGGGAAGGACACACACACAGAAGAGGCATAAACTTACAAATGGGATATTCTGAAGATTAAACACTTGTGTACATTGAAAGAATTCACCAAGAGAGTAATAAGAGAGTCCACAGACTGAGAAAACATCTTTAGCAATGACACATCAGACAAAGGCCTTATTACTAAAATGTACAATACTCTGCTAGCTTCCAAAAAGAAAAAAACTAATAGCCCACTTGAGAGGTGGGCAAAGGACTTGAACAGAAGTTTCATAGGGGCAGAAATCCGAATGGCCAACAAACATATGAGAAAATGTTCCCGATCTTTAGCCATAAGAGAAATGCAAATTAAAACAACAATGAGGTACCACCTGACACCCTCAAAGGTAGCCCAATTCAAAAAATGAGAAAGCAACAAGTGTTGGAGGGGCTGTGGGGAGACAAGAACTCTTATCCACTGCTGGTGGGCCTGTAAATATGTACAGCTACTATGGAAATAAATCTGGCGATATCTAAAACAGATGGAAATAGAGTTACCCAGAAGAGGCAAGAAGCAAACCAAGGCCAGACATCTGTGCTCCAATGTTCATTGTGGCACAGTTCACAATTGCAAGGAGCTGGAAGCAACCCAAATTTCCATCAACTGATGATTGGATTAAAAACTGTGGTATATACATACAATGGAGTACTATGCATCACTAAAAAGCAATGATGAATGTATGAAGCACATAGCGGCATGGGAAGAACTGGAGGAAATCATGCTAAGCGAAGTAAGTCAGACACAAAAGGACAAGTACAACATGAGCCCGTTGAGGTAAGTATTTTAAAAAATTCAAATGGGGCATAGGGAAAAAGCTACTGTATACAAACATTTTTGGGGTGAAGACTGTGTAGTATGGCAAAGACCAGAACAAAACCAGGGATGCACATGGTAGACAATGGGGGAGGAGGTGGGGAAAGGAAAATAAAAGGATGAATATAAGGAAGAAAAGGGAGTGGGGGCATGGGGCACTAACCCACCCAAAGGGAGGGTACTGTTTATATCTCCACAGGGAAATTGGGACCAGACTTCAACCCGGTGCCGCAAGGTGTGAATAAAAAATCCCGGCGTGGAGTAGGGAACCAGTGGAGAGGTCTGGGAGGCTGGCCCCAGAACCAAAAATTATGTGGATTCCTCACCCTCCCCCAAGAAGAATTTGTTTCAAAGGACGACATTGATTCTGCAGCTCCGGGAGATGGACATATCTGATCAGAGCACACGGGAGCAGATGAAGGGGGAGGAGAGAGTGGAGCACAGCCTGGGCCACCAGGCTCTGAGGATGATGTTCCTGAGTAGAGCAGCCAGTCCACAGAGAGAACCACATGGCTGGCCCCACTATGAGAAATGATGCCCCTCAGTGACCAAGGGCGATACAGGGGACAGCACCGGAGACACAGTGTGGGAACTGCACCTGACCTGATCCCACCACACGGAGGCAAAGCACCGGGGGAGTGCAGCGGAACAGCAAGGGAATAGAGTGGCAAGGTCCCCAGGGAACGCTGAAAGTGGACTTTGGGGCCAGGGCGTGGTGCCCCAACAGACTGGACTGGAAAACACTCCTAAGGGCCAACAAACGATCCTTGAACTAACTACAAGCTTTTCTTTCTTGATGTGTTTTGTTTTGTTCTTTGTCAGTGGTTTGTTGTTGTTTTGTTGTCTGATTGTATACTATTGCTTTGTTTTCCTCTGTCCTGTTTTCATGCATGTTATTATCTCCACAGGTCTGCCTAAATAAGACAGGCTGGATGAACTATCTGGAGGAAAAACAACGTAACCAATAGTTCCGGGGGGGCATGGGATAGGGGGAGGTGGCAGGGTAAGGAAGTGGTATTAACAAACGCAGGGACAAGGGAAACACATGGGACCCAAAATGGTGGTGAGGGGGAGTGGCAGGCCTGGTAGGGAATGATCAAGGGTAAGGTTACGTAAAGAAGAGGTATAGCTATAACCCAGGTGGGGACGGAGCATGGTAGTAGGGCAGGAGGAAAGTCAATGAAGATGGAGGAAAGAGCTCGGAGTCAAAGGGCATTTATAGGGGTCTAGACAAAGACGTGTACATGCAAATATATATATGAGGATGGGGAAATATATCTATGTGTCAATATTTATAGGTTTAGTATTAAGGTGGCGGAAGGACCTTGGGCCTCTACTCAAGCACTCCCTCGATACATGAATACTATCTTTTATTAAGTTGGCACTCTACGATGCTCACCCTCCCGACACAAGTGCTGAAGCCAAAGCAGGTGAATAAGTAAATGTGGTGAAGAAAGGTGATGGTGCCCGGCTATCAAAATAGATAGTGTCTGGGGTCTTAAAGGCTTGAAGATGAACAAGCGGCCATCTAGCTCAGAAGCAACAAAGCCCACATGAAAGAACACACCAGCCTGTGTGATCACATGGTCCTGAAGGGCTCAGCTATCAGGCATCAAAGAACAAAAAATCATATCATTGGCTGCACACCTCCATGATACGATCACGGAAGACAAATGGGTGCATAAGCCAATGTGGCGAAGAAAGCTGATGGTGCCCGGCTATCAAAAGAGATAGTGTCTGGGGTCTTAAAGGCTTGAAGGTGAACAAGCGGCCATCTAGCTCAGAAGCAACAAAGCCCACATGGAAGAAGCACACCAGCCTGTGCGATCATGAGGTTCCAAAGGAACCAGGTATAAGGCAATAAGGCATCATCAAAACAACTACTATATATATATATATACCATAGTGAGTGAAGGGGGAAGTGCAGAGTGGAGACCCAAAGCCCATTTGTTGGCCACTGGAGGTCCCCTCACAGAGGGGTTTAGGGAAGGAGTTGAGTCAGTCAGGGTGTGATGTAGTACCGAAAAGAATACAGCTTTCCCCCAGATCCTGGATGCTTCCTCCGCCCAACTACCATGATCCGAATTCTTCCTTGCAAGACTGGATAAAGCAGAGGTTGTACACTGGTGCATATAGAAGCTGGAGGCACAGGGGATCCAGGGTGGGTGATACCTTCAGGACCAGGGGTGTGAGGGGCAATACTGGGAGAGTGGAGGGTGAGTGGGTTGGAAATGGGGAACCGATTACAAGGATCTACATGTGACCTCCTCCCTGGGAGATGGACAGCAGAGAAGGGGGTGAAGGGAGACTCTGGAGGGGGCAAGATATGACAAAATAACAATCTATAAATTATCGAGGGCTCATGAAGGAGAGGGGAGCGGGAAGGGAGGGGAAAAAAAGAGTACCTGATGCAAAGGGCTTAAGTGGAGAGCAAATGCTTTGAAAATGATTAGGGCAAAGAATTTATAGATGCGTTTTATACAATTGATGTATGTATATATATGAATTGTGATAACAGTTGTATGAGCCCCTAATAAAATTTTTTTAAAAAGAAATTAAGAACATCACACATGAAGGAAGCAAAAGGCTATAAAAAGAAAAGAACAATATGAACATTGGGAGAGAATCTGAAACTTGTAGAGTAGCTAAAGTGAAAGGAGGAAATAACAAAGTGAAAGAGCTGAACAGACTTCAACAAATGGCTTGAGAAGACAAAGCAAAATGCTATAATGCATAAACAAAACATGGCTTAGAAAACCAGAAAGAAACAACACATTCAGTATTCCCCAAATGGAAAGAACTGACAAAAAAAACTCGAACGTTGGAAGTCAATGTTGAAGGGTTCTATTAATAAAATATCAATGAATGCAGGAAGCATTAAATAAAAGATGAAAGAAATACACAGGGCCACTGTACCTCCATTTCAGGAGGCAGCACATGATCAAGAATCTTCAGTGGTGTTGAACAAAGAGATCCAAGCTGCACTGACGGCATCAGCAGAAAATCCACATCCAGGAATTGACAGAACACTAACAGCAATATTTCAAGAAATAAATGTGAGGCTGAAGGTGCTCACTCATCACTCCAAGAAATTGGAATAATAGTTACCTGGCCAACTCACTAGATGAGACCCATACTTGTGCCATTTCAAAGAAAGGTGATACAAAATGGAAATTATTGAATAATGTCACTAATATTACAGACAAGTAAAATCTTGCTGAAGAAAATCCCAAAACAGTTGTAGCTATATATTGATAGAGAGCTGCCAAAAATTCATCCAGTTTCAGAAAAGGACATGGAGTCAGGAACATCATTGCTGATGTCAGTTGAATCTTGACGGAAAACAGAAAGATATTCGTGTTTTATCGACTATAAAAAGCCATTTGACTCTGTGAATCAGAGCAAACTATAGATAACCTTGGAGAGAATGGGAATTCCAGAACATTTGATTGTACTCATGTGGATTTTGTACGTATCAAAAGGAACAACAAGGGGATACGACATGGTTTAAGATCAGAAAAGGTGTGCTTCAGGGCAGTTTACTTTTAATATATGTATTCAATCTATCACTGAGCAAGTCATTGAAGAAGCTAGATTATGCAAAGAAGAACAAGCACATGAATGGACTTGGGGCTCATTTTTAATCCTAGATCCCAATCCAAGGATAATTAGCTCTTATGACATGGCCCTTGCCTTCAGTACTTGCCTTCATGAAGAGATAGTTGAAGACATGGGTGTCTATAGCAAAATATGGTGAAGAAATGAGATGGTGCCCAGCTAAGAAAAAGAATATATCTGGGATCTTAAAGCTTGTCTTCAAACAAATGACCTTCTAATTGAAGTGCCAACTAAGTTCATATGGAAGACGTATCCAGCCTGTGTGATCCAAGGAATATAAATAATAAAATCCAAATCCAAAGGAGGGAATGGTATCAGAGCTTAAATCCTGAGCACCTGGTTTTCAGAAGGCTATGGATGAAAGTGGAAACCCAAAATCCATTTTCAGGATGCTTCCATGGATTAAGCCTCCGATGAATCCCCTCTACTTTAATCCAGGATGTCAGCAGCCTTATCATCAAACAGAGAACATTATAAAGTCAATTATGGACAATGTTGTTAGGTTAACATATAACATTTTTATTATTTTATCTCCCTTTTGACCCACATTATAAAGGAGTTTCAGTTTTTAATATTTCCTTTTTGCTTGAGGTTTTTTTTGTTTTGTATTGTTATTTTTTGTTGGTTTTTGTTTTTTATGATTTTCTGTAGATTAAATCCAGGATAGGCAAATATATAAAGACAGTAACTGCATTAATAATTACCTAGGGACATGACAGGGGAGGCTGTGGGAAAATGTGCAGCTAACAATAAGTAAAAGAAAGATTACCTGAAATTGATTGTGGTGATGATTTCACAATTCTTCTTAATATGATTGAACTATAAAATTGCATGATATGCAAATTATATGCCAGTAAAACTATTTTTTAAAAGACTGGCGAAGACTAGCAACCAGGAATATGTGGTAAGCGAGGCCACAGCCTTGCTTGCTGAAAATGAAGAGGACTTGAAGCATTTGCTGATGAAGATCAAAGAGTATAGCCTTCAATATTCACTGCAACTCAACTTAAAGAAATTAAAAATCCTCACAAGTAGACCAATAATCAACATCATGATAAACAGTGAATTGGTGGAAGTTGTTAAGGATTTCATCTTCCCTAGATCCACTCTAAACATTCACAGAAACAGCAGCCAAAAAAATAAATAAATAAATAAATAGAGATTGCAGTCAGTAAATTTGCTGCAAAAGACCTCTTTAAGATGTGACAAAGCAAAGATATAATTTCGAGAACTAAGATTTCCCTGGCCCAAGTAATGGTATTTTAGGTTTCTTCATATGGATGCAATCGTTGCATAATGAATAAGAACTAAAACGAAGAACAAGTGATAACTTTGAATGATGGCATTGGCAAAGACTATCGAAAACATTATAATCTACCAAAAGAACAGACAAATATGTCTTGGAAGAAGTACAGCGTGAGAAGGCGCGTTACAAGCACGGGTCTCAAGAGAGGGTCTTCTGTGCTTTGGGCACGTTCCCAGGAGGGATCCGTTTCTGAAGGCCATCATGCTTGGAGAAGCAGAGTCAGCAAAGGGGGAGGGCTCTCAAGGAGATACACTGACACAGCGGCTGCAGCAATGCGCTCAAACATAACAACCTTATGACGGTGAGGAGCTTTTTTCTTTTTTTGTACATTAAGTTGCTATGCATTTGGAACATCATTATTTAAATTCCACACTTTATGTACATTTCGTGTTTTTCCTTTTTTTGGAGCCAGGCTCTGGCTCAGAATACTACACCATGTTTTTTTTCTCACCTCTCTCTCTAGGCTTTTCTTGGTTGAAGCAGTTTCAGATTTGCTTTCTCTCTCAGTTCCTTCCTTCCCTTCCGTTCTCCTTCCCTCTCTCCCTTTATGACCTTGACAGCTTAGCAGATACTGATCAGGCATTTGGTGCAGTGCCTTTCCACTCAGTTTGGCTTTGTTTGATGTTTTTCTTATGATTATTTTGTGCTTTTAGGTTTGGGAGATGAAGACCCCAGAGGCAAAGTGCCGCTAATCACACATTGTATCAATGCTCTTCAAACATCACTCATCACTGGTGAAGTCACTGTTGATCATTTGACTTATTCAGATTTCTTTGCCTTTATGCTACCTCTCACCCACTGGCACGAGTCAATTGTGACACGTAGTGACCTTATATCGGGTTTCTGAGGCTGTAAATCTTTATGGAGCAGAGAGCCTCATATTAGTAGCCCATTGAGCTACTGGTGGATTAGAACCACTGCACTTGTGGTTGGTAGTTCAGTGCTCACCCAGCTGAGCCCTCAGGGCTCCATATCATGTTATATAACACCCCTTATTTCCATAGTCTGGTCTAGCATTTAGGACGTCACTGTGCACATTTTTGTGTATTGTGCTCCTTTGGTATAGTCCATTGCCAAGAATTCTGATTTTTTGAGCACTTCCTTACTTGATCCAGGCTATCTTATATGTTTCCTTTTCTAGTCTTCCAATAAGTCATTTCTAAAAAAAACCCTTGGTTCCTTTTATGGAGATTAGTATGACTGTTGAAGTAGAAACTGTGCAGCATGACTTTGTTTTACATATTTTGGACATGCTGTCAGGAGAGACCAGTCTCTGGAGAAGGACATTATACTTGGTCAAGCGGAGGGGTAGCCAAAGAGAGGCAGGCCCTCCAGGAGATGGGTAGACACAGTGGCTGCAACAAAGGGGTCAAGCACAGGAACAATTGTGAGGATGGCACAGGACCGGGCAGTGTCTCGTTCTGCTGGACACTGGGTCACCAGGGGTCAGAACTGACTTGACAACAGAAACATTATCAAAAAATCAGATCTGGGTGCTGGATGAAGGAGATATTTTTGAAAATTTATTTTAAAACCTGATAAAAGGCTTTGACTGACAAATTCCCTCTCATTAGTTAACTTCTACTATAAGTGTCATAAATGTTACTTTTTATATAATTAATGAATTGTCATCATTTTTTGGTGAGGTAATCATGTGTATTTGCACAAATAGTTGCTTTGAAATATTTTAATAAAACATCTTAATCTCAGAAAGCACAGACAGTAGTGAAATAGACATTTATGTTATCCCACACAAAATAAAAATATAAAATTTCCAGTATTATTGATGCCTATTTAGCCACTTTCAAATTATTTACCTTACTGTAGCACTGGATTTTTATTTTTATTTTTTTTTTTTCTTCTTTTACATTTTATTAGGGACTCCAACAACTCTTACCACACTCCATACATATACGTACATCAAATGTATAAAGCACATCCATACATTCCCTGCCCCAATCATTCTCAAGGCATTTGCTCTCCACTTAAGCCCCTTGCATCAGGTCCTCTTTTCCCCCCCAACCCTCCCTCCCCTTTCCCCCCTCCCTCATATGCCCTTGGTAATTCATACCTCGTTATTTTGTCATATATTGCCCTATTCGGGGTATCCCTTCCCCCCTTCTCTGCTGTCCCTCTCCCAGGGAAGAGGTCACATGTGGATCCTTGTAATCAGTTCCCCCTTTCCAACCCACTCACCCTCCACTCTCCCAGCATCGTCCCTCACACCCTTGGTCCTGAAGGTATCATCCACCCTGGATTCCCTGTACCTCCAACCCTCATATGTACCAGTGTACAGCCTCTGTCCTATCCAGCCCTGCAAGGTAGAATTCGGATCATGGTAGTTGGGGGGAGGAAGCATCCAGGATCTGGGGGAAAGCTGTGTTCTTCATCAATACTACCTCACACCCTAGTTAACCCATCTCCTCTCTTAGGCCCCTCTATGAGGGGATCTCCATTGGCCGACACTTGGGCCTTGGGTCTCCACTCTGCACTTCCCCCTTCATTTAATATAATATATATATACACATACATATATACATATACACATATATACACATACATACACACACATATCTTTTTTTTTTTTTTGCATGATGCCTTATATCTGGTCCCTTGGGCACCTCGTGATCGCACTGGCCGGTGTGCTTCTTCCATGTGGGCTTATTTGTTTCTGAGCGAGATGGCCGCTTGTTCACCTTCAAGCCTTTAAGACCCCAGACACTAACTATCTCTTTTGATAGCCGGGCACCATCAGCTTTCTTCACCACATTTGCTTGTGCACCCATTTGTCTTCAGCGATCCTATCATGGAGGTGTGCAGTCAATGATATGATTTTTTGTTCTTTGATGCCTGGTAACTGATCCCTTTGGGACCACTCGATCACACAGGCTGGTGTGTTCTTCCATGTGGACTTTGTTGCTTCTGAGCTAGATGGCCGCTTGTTTATCTTCAAGCCTTTAAGACCCCAGTCACTATCTCTTTTGATAGCCGGGCACCATCAGCTTTCTTCACCACATTTACTTGTTCACACACTTTGGCTCCAGCCGTTGTGTCGGGAGAGTGAGCATCATAGAGTTCCAATTAAATAAAAGAAGGTATTCATGCATAGAGGGAGTGTTTGAGTAGAGGCCCAAGGTCCTTCCGCCACCTTAATACTTGACCTATAAATATCGACACAAAGATCTATTTCCCCAACTTCCTATATATATATGCATGTACATGTCTTTGTCTAGACCTCCATGAATGCCCTTTGACTCCTAGCTCTTTCCTCCATCTCCCTTGACCTTCCTCCTGCCCTACTACCATGCTTCATCGCCCCCTGGGCTAGAGTATACCTCTTCTCTAAGCAACCTTACCCTTGATCATTTCCCATCAGGCCTGCCACTCCCCCTTCTCTACCCTTTGGGGTCCCATGTTTTTCCCTTGTCCCTGGGTTTGTTAACACCACTTCCTTACCCCCCCTACCCCCCACCCCAAGTCCCCCCGGAACTGTCGTCCCGTTGTTTTTCATCCAGATAGTTCATCCAGCCTGTCCTATTCAGACAGACCTGTGGGGTCACTAACATGCACAAAAACTAGACAGAGGAACACAAAGCAACAGTGTACAACCAGACAACAATACAACCAAAACAAACCACTGAAAAAGAACAGAACAAAACAGTTCACAAGAGAAAAGCTTGTAGTTAGTTCAGGGATCTTTGCTGGCCCTTAGGAGCGTTTTCCAGTCCAGTCTGTTGGGGCACCACGCCCTGGCCCCAAAGTGCACTGGATTTTTATTAAAGCATTTTTATTGGGGGCTCTTACAGCTCTTATAACAATCCATATATCCATGTGTCAAGCACATTTATATACATGTTGCCATCAGCATTTTCAAAACATGTTCTTTCTGCTTGAGCCCTGGGTATCAGCTCCTCATTTTTCCCCTTCCTCTCCCACCTTCATGATCCCTCATAAATTATAAAAAATTATTATTTTCATATCTTATACCATTTGCTGTCTCCCTTTACCCATGTTTCTGTTGTTCCTCACCCAGGAGGTGGTTTTTTTTAAAATACGTTGATCATTGCGATCGGTTTTCCCTTCTCCCCACACCCCCTCTTCCCTTTACCCTCATGGTATCACCACTCTCAATATTGGTCCTGAGAGGTTTATCTGTCCTGGATTCTGCGTGTCGAGAACAGTTATATGTACCAGTGTATATGCTCTAGTCTAGTTGGATTTGTAAGGTAGAGCTGGGGTCATGATAGTGGGGGAGAGGAAGCATTAAAGAACTAGAGGAATGTTGTATGTCTCATGGGTGCTATACTGAAATCTGGCTGGCTCATCCCTTCCTTGTCTAATTTTCTGCCAATGGGATTTGGGTCTCTACCCCACCACCCCCTCATGTACATCGATATGATCCTTTGTCTTGGGTCTTCTGATGCCTGATACATGATCCTGTCGACACCTTAGGATTATACAGGCTGGTGTGCTTCTTCTATGTGGGCTTTGTTGCTTCTCTGCTAGATGGCCACATGTTTATTTTCAAACCTTTAAGACCCTAGATGATATATCTTTTTATTTTCCCAGTTTTCAAGGCTTTATTTGAAATATATTTTTAATTGTTTTACTGGGAGCTCATACAGCTTTTATCAAAATTCATACATGCATCTATTGTGTCATACATGCATCTGTTATACATATGTTGCCATCATTTTCAAAACATTTTCTTTCTACTTGAGCCTTGGTATAAACTCATTCCCCCCCCTTCCTTCCTCACGAACCCTTGATAATTTATAAATTTTGTCTTATAGTGACTGATGCCTCCCTTCACCCACTTTTCTTTTGTCTGTCCCCCTGGGAGGGGATTATATGTAGACCACTGTGTTTGGTTCCCCTGTTCTCCCCCCATCTTTCCTTTATCCTCCTGGTATTTCTACTCTCATCATTGTTCCTGAGGGGTTTATCTGTCCTGGATTCCCTGTGCTTCCACCTCTTATCTGTACCAGTGTACATGCTATACTGTACCCTTACTGGCTAGTCTCTTCCTTGTGACCTTTCTATGAGGGGTTGTCCAGTTGTCTACAGATGTCCAATTGTCTCCACTCTGCACTCTCCCTCATTCACATCGATATGATTTTTTTAATTTGGGGTCTTTGATGCCTGATACCTGAACCCATCGACACCTCATGACCACACAGGCTGGTGGGCTTCTTTCATGTGGGCTTTTTTGCTTCTCAGCTAGAAGGCTGTTTGCTTGTCTTCAAACCTTTAAGACCTCAGATGATCTATCTTTTGATAGCTGGACACCATCAGCTTTCTGCACCACTTTTTGCTTATGCACCCATTTTGTCTTTAGCAATCTTGTTGGGAAAGTAAGCATTACAGAATTTCAGGTTATTAGAACAAATTTTTCATGCATTGAGGGAATAATTGAGTAAAGGCATAATATCTGTCTGCTACATTAATATTTAACATATATGTGTGTGCATATATATATGTCCCTATCATTATATATAGATATATTTACATATGTGCATGCTGGTATTTGTACCTCTGCAAATGTCCTTCGTCTCCTAGTTCTTTCCTCTATTTCCTTTTACTTTCCTCGTGTCCCACTGCCATGTTTGACCTTCATTAGCTTTTCGGTAATTTCTCTTGGCTCTGTTGCACTTGATAAAACCCCACCAGGCATTTTAAACCTTTCTTGTCATGGATTTTAGATTACTTGTTGTTCTCTTGTCCCTGGGCTTTTCGGCACCCCTGCTACCTTTCCCCCAATTGGAAAATCTTATTTTACTACTAATTATTTGGTTTAATTTCTATTAATACAAACATTATTGCTGTTGTTAGATAAGATTCCAGGGACAGGGCTCCCCTGACAACATGTCCACAATACGTGAGAAGAAGTCTCACCATTCTTGACAAGGAATATTCTAGCTGCACTTCTAAGACAGATCTGTTTGTTCCTTTGGTTATTCGTGGTACTTTCAATATTCTTTACCAATATCACAGCTCACATGCTTCATTTTTTCTTCAGTCTTCACTAGTCAATGTTCAAGTTTCACCTGTCTATGAGGTGTTGGAAACACCATGCCTGGGGCCACGTGCTCCTTACTACTCAAAGTAACACCCTCGCTTTTCAATACTTTCTGTTCCTCTTGTAAACATTCATTAAATAGCACAATGAGAATTTGAGCCTTCACTTGTATTTATCTGCTTTATATGAAAATTCACTTTAAAATAAAACAGTGGAAATATCATTAGTAGAGGGCAATTTACTGACGGCCCCGTGTTATGACTCAAAAGTATTATCTCAGGTCTGATGCTAAAGCCCGTACGACTTACAGCACTATTTCCAGAGTCTCTCATGGGCCCTTCAAAGGCATCGGGCACTCTGAGGGGGAAAGCGGAGGCCTTCTTCTCCAGGAGAGAATTACGTCTCAGAAACCCACGGGGGCACCCACCCTGCCCTGTATCTACTTTTGGTATTTTCAAATGGCCGGTATTTCCAATTAATGGGATGGTAAAAATGAGGAAACCAGTGGGAGGACATGTCTACAGAAGGGAAATCAGAACCCAGTTATGCTCACACGAAGCCATCTCAAGAAAAATATCCTATAAATTCTTCAAATGGTTGATTGTACGCCAGGGTAGTGCGGTTCTATTTTTTCTCATCACCTTCCTCTCTCTTTCCTATTTTCTTTTTCTCCTATCAGTTTCTCTCCTTTCTCCCCATTTTCTTTCCTCTCAAATCCTCTACCTTGGTTTCGTGGACACAGTGGAAATGGCAGTAACGAGATCATCATTAAGGCTCATGGGGCTGGGTTGTCTGACAAATTATAATCCTCTTGGTTTGTAATTTTCCATTTTAATCACTAATTTACATACATCACACATACACACACGGAAGACTGATTGAATGTTCTTTAGAGGAAAGGGGTAGAAAACACAGCAGTGGTGCCTGTACCAACCCTCCATGCTTCCCCCTCCACAGTGTCGAGACTTTGAAAAATGACTGAATATCAAGGACTACGTTTCCCACTTCTCTTTGAGGTTGGAGGAAACCACATAACTATGAAAAGTGACGGCAAGTGTGCGTGCCTTGTCCAGTCCTGCTCCACAGGAGCTTCCTCCAGGTGCTCCTCCCTCTCGTTTGCTGACGTGGAAGCAACCCCGAAAGGAGACATGGTAGCATCCACATGCTGAAGTTGGCAATATCTCCATCACCCTGAATTCCTGGATGATTATATGGAAAAGGCCTACTGCCACTTCCTCTCCTGCCCAACACTGGTGTATGGCTAAGAAATAGGATTTTAGTCTATTTGTGAAAGCATCACTTATCAGACCTGGGCTGATAAGTTATGTTTCCTATTATTATATTACATGGAGAAGATACTAATGTTTCACTCCGTATCACACGATTGAGTGTGCTCTTCTTTAGATAGTTTGCTCACAGAACCAGGGAACATTGCGGTGTCTTTGCCTATCATCCTTATCCTGCCCCAGAGTTGAAGAAAACCTCTGGAAAATATCAATTAATTCCTACAGCCAAAATAAAAACAAATGCTATTTCTACATTAGCACTTTCATTAAGGCTTTGATTGACACGTTTTAGCTAATAGTCCATCAAAATTCTCTGAAGAGGGTGCACTGGTTGAAAATGATGATGGGACATCGCAAGATTTCATTCAGAAATTCAGTGGTTTCCTGAAAGACCTAACTTCAGAATTTTGTGGTTTGGGAATCAGAGATGAGGCTTGTTTTGTAAGAATGTTTTATTTTAAAAACAAAAAGTTTGGTAAGTGCCCCACTAGCCAAGCCTCCTACTTGGTGAAACAAATGCCAAGGAATTCAAATGGTCTGGTGCACATGTGGTTTGGCAGGTGTGCCGAATTGAAAGACACATGATGCATTGTCAGAGTGAATAATCATAACCTTGGAGAATCAGTCCATATTATTCTTAACTCCATCCCAGGGTCGTCTGGGAAGCTCTTGAAAAATTAATAATGAACTGTGGGTAGAAATCTGATAAACTACTGATGACATTTGCATTAACACGAAGTGAGTTCATCATGAATTATTTTGCTAAGAGAATTTGGAAGAATTAAAACTATTAACTCAGGCCATCATTGACACAACTAAGGTATTCTAAGTGCAAAGCTTTTATGAATACAGTGATTATTATGAGATTATTATTAGGAGATGATAGCATGGAAACTATCACTGATCTCCATGAGACTACACTTGGCCTTCAAACAGACCCATTGTTAACATTTCAGAACTTTCTGATCACATGTTGGAGTACATTCCATAGTTCCCTCTGGCAGAATAATTCCAAGATGTCATTTCATAAGAATACTGAAATAGACCCTAATTTGGCAAATAACTAAGTACTCCAAATTCCCAGGGGGTTGTTTTTTATGGGAATCTGACCCGAACTGCTCTAAAATGTCCACGTTTAACCTCTACATGTAAATGCAGGAACTATCTAGCCTAGATGTTGTGTTTGATCCGATAGGTCCTCTTTGGCTAAGAAATGTGAGAACACACTAGTGAAGGGCAATGGAGCTGTCTGGGACTCTGGATTATCACTTGGGCCTAAAAAATGTCATTGAAAGGGCTTGGTGCTCCACATGGCCAGCCCCACTATGAGATATGACGCCCCTAACTGACCCATGGCCCTGCAGGGGACAGCACCGGACACAGTGTGGGAATTTCACCCGTCCTGATCCCACCACACCAAGGCAAAGCACTGGGGGAGTGCAGCGTAACAGCAAGGGAATGGAGTGGCAAGGTCCCCAGGGAATGCTGAAAGTGGACTTTGAGGCCAGGGCATGGTGCCCCAACAGACTGAACTGGAAAACACTCCCAAAGGCCAACAAACGATCCTTGAACTAACTACAAGTTTTTCTTTCTTGTTGTGTGTGGTTGTGTTCTTTGTCAGTGGTTTGTTGTTCTGTTGTATACTGTTGCATGGTTTTGCTCAGTCTTGTTTTTGTGCATGTTATTATCTCCACAGGTCTGTCTAAATAAGATAGGCTGGATGAACTATCTGGAGGAAAAACAATGGGACCAACAGTTCCGGGGGACATGGGTTAGGGGGAGGTGGAGGATAAGG